>NC_092577.1:15266012-15931489 GCF_037975245.1 Apostichopus japonicus
CCATCCCAATGTACACAAATCAATCATCTACGTTATTAGTATTTGTGCAACCACCAGCTCAAACTTGGCATGTCTGGTCATGGTAGTAGATGATTTTGTACATGTTTTTGATCAGCAGGGCCTAAAGGAGGTATACATAGCTTGTCTGTATGACCCCACAAGAACCAATTGATATGTTACTTGGTATAGTCAGTAGATAAACCAAACTTATTTAGGTTGGTGTGCAGCATAGCATGGACAGTATCAAGTGGGTGGTAGACAATGTAACATTGTTTAAATGGTTTTTATCTATGTCTTATTTACTTCAAACTTGGTATAATTGTGTAAGTACAGTACTGTATATATAGTAGCATTTTCATGTGATGAAGAAATCCCTTTAACAGTCATTGAATGGCCATCGTTTTTTAAAGGTAAATGAGTGTTGGGTATACTCTAAGCTGTCTATTATTTCTGGTGAGTGACAATGTCCCGAAAAGGTGGGCAGCACTTTACAGTGTTTGCTTCAAAAACTTCCCAATGACTTGGTTGAATATGACTCTTTTTCTGGTTTAGTTATAATATATGATCATTCATTATTTTTCAGATTAAAACTGAAGGAAGCCAGACTTTTCGAAGAAAGAAGTAGAATGGAAACAACAGAAATCCAACCTAGCATAAACAGATCCGTTGAAAGAAATATCTTTCTGTGGTTCACAAAAAGTACTAACTGTTACCGTTACTATCACATATTTATTCAACGATTGCTAATATGGTGAAGATAGGAATCAGTACCTGAATGGTCGCACAATTACAAAAAAAAAATCTAGTGCTATTGTTAGGATGACATTGGCTGTTGCAATACTCGAGACCAAAGTTTGTACTCGTTTTAAAAACTATTTGTTTTAAAGGAAATACACAGTATCAATCATAATGGAAACATGTTAATTACATGGTGCATTATTATATGTTACCAAATATACCTAACTAATTTATAAAATATTGTACTACATTTTTAACATCCTCTAAATTAAACATACAAAATCACATGTTTCTTGCATGATGTGTCACATCATATGAAAACCTATATGAAAACCAAACTGCACGGCAAGGTTGCCCTAATATTGGTACCATCGTATACACCATCTGGACTAACTTTCCATATGTTAGGCATAGGGCTTGGCTAGTCTAATGTTACTGGCACATGCAACAGAACAACAAGGGTAAACTTTAAGATGTGGAAGTCTACAATTTGGAATTTAAATTTGTAGGACATATAGGTGCAGAACAGTTCAAAATGTTATACAAGGGGACTGAAGCAGACGTGTACCTCCACGACTTAACCCTAGCTCTCACTGCACGATTGGAAGCATGACATTAGACATGCTTAATGATGTCTAATACATACAGTGCTGTGGAAGGGACTTTTAAAGTATCAGTTGCAGATACAGTAGGACAAGACGGTGACTGTGTCTCTAAAGCACAGTAAGATGTGCTCTTTGATAATGTAAACCTTGATGGAGTCACACTCGGGTGATATATTCAAAGTTCTTCTAAATCTTACCCTTTGCCTACAAACTCCATCTAGCTACCATTTCTGAATAACTGTATTGCTCCCATTAAATGATCCTTCTGAGACATACTGCATATACAAGTTCGGTATGTACATCATTTCCAGTTTTGCTGAACCACAAGCATATTTCCCATCAGGATCCGGTTGACAAACCATACTGAAGTGTATCATTTTGTTTTTAAAATGCAAAGCTATTGTATTAATGGTGTTTATTTCAATGCACTGTGTGAATATGATTACGCATAGCCTTCATTAGTACTACGGGCAATGATTATATTATAATTCGAAACAAGTTTCATTCAGTGTTCACATTTGTCCCCTTCAGAATCCCTTTGACACAGCAAGGAGTGATTCTGGTTCCATCTGCCAAGCAGAAGCAGGTTAAAATTTATCCAAATTTGAAAAAAGATGAAAAATTGTTCATGTCCGTGGCATTAAATTGATGACCTTCCCTTCCCCTCCCTGACCAAAACACTGACATATCACCCCTGGTGTTCTGCAAGTTCTATTGAGTTATCACTAATATTAGTTATGTTGCTGTACATATAGGCTACTGTATGAAACGCAATACACTGATTTCTTATTCAGTTGATCACATCCAGTAGATCTGAAACTCCTCCTGGTTCTTGAATAAAAATTCTGGGTTCCTTGAAGAAACCAAAATCATGCTACCAATTAAAATGTATTTTTAGGTTCCTTGCTTTCAACAAATGAAACTACAGAATGCATTCAACCCCTTTTGTGACCCTCTGCCTCCTTTCAGGATAATGGATAAACTTTCCAAAGAACATTTACTATATCGCATCCAGTAGTAATACTATAGGATCAAGCATTGTAAATGATTACACTCCATCATTTATATACAGTATATACTAAACACCACCGCACGTATCGTTACAAGAACTCGGAAGTATGATCACATTACCCCTACCATGATCGAACTCCACTAGCTCCCGTTACGTGAACGAATCAACTACAAACTGCTTCTGATGTTGTTCAAATGTATGCACAATGTAGGACCAAGCTACCTCACCAACTTGTTTCAGCTCCGACCATCATCCACACGCTCACTTCGCTCTAATTCATTACTGATGTTACTCATCCCTAGAGTAACTAGAATGCAAAATTCATTGAGGTTTAGATGACTTCAATGCACTAGACTTCTGCTTGTTAGAATAACCAGAACTAGCTGTTACAATAACACTATGGCATGATAACACAGGTCAGTCTACTGTACGTGGTTATACACACCTCCATAAAAAACAATAGGGTTCTTGTACTCAATGTTATGAATCCACACACCAAGTAATAGAAAACCTTCATCTTTAATTACTTCGCACATCAAGGTTGCAGAGGAGTCAACTTACGGACAATTTAGATTGGAATATGGCCACGAAACTTCAAAAATTCAACTTGAAAGAAGCTAATACACGTCACTGGATGTCAACCTGAGGTCAAGGGTCACCCAAATGCAGATCGACTATTGGATTACAATAGCGTAACTCCCAACCTTGATGGAAATTTGGGTCTCAAGTTATTGAAAAAATACGAGTTTGTGACCCCTAATTGACCTTTGTTGACCTTGGATCACATGACTGTCATGTTTGGAAACGATCCTTTACCCCATTCACAACTAGTCCACCAACCATGTCCGATCCTGTCAATGGTAGTTTTACAAGTTTTGACCCATAATTAACATTTGGTGACCTTGTATCACACCACGGTTATTTAAGAAAACGTGCCCCTACTTCATTTACAACTTGTCCCTATATATCAGCCCTGTCAGACTTTGTGACTAGAAGTTGTTGCAAAACGTAGCATAATTTGGCAGTTTTTTGCGCATAAGCAACCTTGAATGACCTAATGGTTTTTATAAAAAATGTTCCCCTTGATGATGTGCACTCTGTCCTAAAATCCCAACCTTGATGGACATTTGGTTCTCAAGTTATTGCAAGAATACTAGTTTTTGACCCCTAATTGACCTTGTTGACCTTGGATCATATTACCGTTATGTTTGGAAACAATCCCTTACCCCATTCACAACTAGTCCCAAAATATCAACCATGTCGGACCCTGTCAGTGGTAGTTTCACAAGTTATTGAGAAAAAAACACATTTGACCCATAAATGACCTTTGACGACCTTGGATCACATCACGGTTATTTTGGAAAATGTGCCCCTACTTCATTCACAACTTGTCCATATATACCAGCCATATCAGATTTCGTGACTAGAAGTTGTTGCAAAAATTAGCATAAGTTGGCAGTTTTTTGCACATAATCAACCTTGAATGACTTGGATGACCTGATGGTTCTATCAAAAAAGTTCCTCTTGATGATGTGCACTCTGTCCTAAAATTTGTTTGGACTACAATGTACACACATAATGTTATTGCTAGAAAGGTATCAAAACCAACCTTTGACCCCTCATAACTTGAGAACTGGGTGTCCGATTGAAGCGGGAGTTGGTTTCCTTTATATAAGACAAAGAGCTGTACCATATATCAAAATATTGACAAACTTTTCTTGTTTTGCCCCATATCTCCTAAACTGAAAATATTTTTCAGGATTTGACCTTTTCACCTCGCGGTCAGATGTAGTTTGACACGCTGATTTCAAAAGGCAACATGGTCTGTGCGACCATCCTAACTGTACTTATTAAAAAACAAAAAAAATTGACCTCTGAAAACTTCGCACACGAAGGTCGCACGAAGGTCAACCATGGAACATTTTGATCGGAAGGTACCGTTGAGATCCGATTATGGCCACGAAAATTCAAATAACCAAAGAACTGATAAAGGTCACCGGAGGTCAACCTGAGTTCAAAGGTCACCTAGATGCGGGTCGACTCCTGGATTACAATAACGTAACTCCCAACCTTGACGGACATTTTGTTCTCAAGTTACGGCAAAAATATTAGTTTTTGACCCCTGATTGACCTTTGTTGAACTTGGATCACATTACCGTTATGTTTTGAAACGATCCCTTACCCCATTCACAACTACTCCCAAAATATCAACCATGTCGGACCCCGTCAATGGGAGTTATTGCTTGTTTTAATATTTTGGTTTTTGGTCTCTAACTGACCTTTGGAGACCTTCACATGCACCAAAAAATAGGGCACATCTACTAAATGTGGTACTAATATACACCAAATATTAGATTGGTCCAAGCTTCCCCACTTGAGATATCGTGTTTACAAGCGAGGCGTCACACACACGCACACATACACACACTCTCCGCCTGCATGAATGCATAGGTTACGATTATCATCGAAACCAAAAACACGAACTTACGGCTTGAGAACGTTCACATCCAGTGCACCGTGGCTGTGGAACTCACTTCCAGAACATATAAAAAATATGCAATACTGTGAATAGTTTCAAATCAGCACTCAAAACGTATCTCTTCACCAAAGCATATATGTTATAATTGCTATTATTTTGTTAAGCGGTACGGGAATTATTTCATAGTTTGTTTGGCGCTATATTATTATTACTATTATTATTACTATTACTATTATTACTTTTACTATTATTACTATTATTACTATCACTATCCTTATCATTATCATTAGTATTATTATACCGTTTCAATATTAATTTATAATGTGGTCAAGCAATGTAGCACGCTTTAGTACTACATGTTACTACAAGTTATCACTGATGTTACTTACAACTGCATCAAACTCTTGCTGTGGCCTATCACATGCAATACACTCTGATTTCTTAATCAGGATGACAAATACAGCAGATCTGAAACAATGTATCATTGTATTATTCATTGTTCTGTAAAATCAGACATTGCAAGCAAACTGTTGGTTTGGTTTTGTGATGTAATACCATAATTTGTTGATAACTATAAATGGTTATAAAAAAATCAAATATTGTATTCACTTTGTTATGCATTTAAATTTCCAAATATCTAAACTGTACAAAAGTTTCTTTATCTTTTAAATATTAAATATTTTGGAAGAAGAGTAAAATGGTTGTTTGGGTGAAAATGAGGAGGGGGTGAGAAAGGCAGGCCAGTTGAACGGTTACCTGCTTTTGCATGCTATTAATGTTTAATGAGTCAAATTATCATGTCCCTTCTGGTTCCCAGTAGTGACCTGTGTCCAGTGACAGTTCCATGGCAGTGATTTAAAATGATGGGAGGGGAGTCTGATGTTGCTATTTTGTTTTTGGTTACATTTATTTACTCCTCTCCTTTAGCCTACAGAAATGTTTTATAGGTTGCCTTATTGTAGAGAAGCACAGTAAATCACAAATGTGGTATGGGTTGATTGTTTAGGGTGTCTTGTTGTGTTGGGTACCCATAGAGCTCTGTACTTTCAATTTTAAAGTTGGCATTTCAATACAGTTTTACTGCTTGTGTTGTTCATCGTTGGATCCAGATCAGGAAATGGTTTTATTCGGGAGATGAAAAGGGAATGCATTTTTGGTTCTGCTGCCATAAGCAAGCATTGGAATCTATAGCCTACTGTGGAGCCTGTTTTTATGTATTGGTGTGGGTGTGTGTCAAGAAGCAGTCTAATTGAACCCCATCAGTGAAATAAAACATGTGATATGTAGTAATAGGTTAAAAGGTAATGTAGGTAATTTGTAAAATGAAGTTGTATGTTGCCTGCCTTTACCCCCTTCCTCGGTAGGCTATCTAAAGGGAATGGGGTAACAAGGCATGTGTCACTGATTAAATCTCTGTAACCGTAACATGGACTAACCTAAAGCTCCTCAAATATTCAATGCCAAGGACTTGTTTCCATACCATGAACCTCCATATATTTTCCATTTTATTATTTTCCATGTTCTGTTTCTCAGTTACACACCTATATATATAATTCTTTAATATCACCAGTGCTACAGTACTCAAGTCCAGACTTTTCTGCATGTGGACTCTGGTCTTGGACTCGGGATAAGATGGAATCAGACTATACTGGGATGGTTACTTGAGGGGGAAAAGGCTTCTTCATAATTATACTCAATATTCATTTGCAATGTATTGCTATATATAATATCAGCTGTTCAAGAAATGTGTGGCAGCTAATGCAGTAATGTATGTACAGATTTTTAAATTTCTATAGTCCTATACGCCAAAGGTCCATGTTTGATAAGGGGCTCTGACACATGGGAAGAAAATTAGGAGCTCCGCCTCTGCACACCGATCAGTGACTTATGATAGGACAACGTTGAACCAATTTCACAAAATAAATGTTTTGCGTTGCACCCTTGGCACAACATATATCAGTTATTAGAGCTTCCCTCCCATTACAAAAATAAATTTAGGGAAAACATGTTGTTAGCATTGTTTGGTCCCTCACAATTTCATAGTATTTTATCAAAAGTCAAAAGGTGCAGTCCAGCAGTTCTATAGCCCCCCCCCCCCCAACACACACACCCAAGTGCACAGTACTAACTGATACTGTACTAAGCATCCACTTACACAAATAAATGTACTTACTGATGCAGCAATTCCGTTAATGTAAATGGAATAAAATATTCATGTTTTGGATGGTGCCAGGGGTAGGCACATACACAGTACATCTAGTCATATACGGCGGTGGTCGGTGGAGGGTCTGACATTCCGGGGGGCGGGCAGAGTTTCCGACTTAGAATGTTAGATATTAGTTTGAAGGGCCCATTTAATTATTCCAAATTTCCAAGGGCCTTTGACAGTAGCCCTACGTTACGTTACTGGACTGGACACTTTTGCTGGGCACGACAGCAGAATATAAAAAGCGCATATCTGGATATCTAGATGGATGCCCGTTTGGTTTACTGACTGCATCTTTAATATCAATACTATGCTTACGCAGATGGATGTAAACATGTCACTGCCCCCCCCTCCCCCTCCCCCGTGTTCCGAGCCCTGAGTAGTCGCACTGGCCTAGTTAAGCCACTGAGAACGATGAATTTTGTCCATGTCCCAACATAACTAGCCTATCAGATACATTGTTTGTATACAAAACGGAAAATATCATAATATGAATTTAAAAAACGGTAATTGGCCAAAATGGGGCACAAATCCAGAAAAAAATTTATATTTGAAAATTTGATGAAACATTTTTCCCTGCGAATGAAGTTATCGTAACAAAAGGTATCGTAACAAAAGGTACGATTTTCATAGGAAACAAACAAGCAAAATATCTTTACATACGTTTTCATGGTACATGTAGACCTGTTTTAACATTAACTATATTCTCTCGAGGGGGGGCGGGGATTAAGAGATCAATAAATGTACTGTCACCACTGCTACAAAGGGGATATTGCCGTTCTTTCATTGTTGCACACTAAGTCAAGGGTCGGATTAAGCATGAAACCTGGCACCTTCAGGGCCCTACATTTGGCCGGTTTGAAGAAACTGATCATTATTCTACTGTTATTAACGACGTGTGGCCCACTGATTAAAAACTATTCCCGGAAAAGAGAGCCACCCAAAACTGCGGTCCACAATGGAGTCGGGGTCGTAAACAATCCAGGACCAGCTACTACCTCTACGTTGCCGTTTCTGATCATTCTCTTATCAGAGACGAACTCAGTTTATGCACCCCCTTCCAACCCCCCCCCCCCCCCCCCTCCCCCAGGCCGCGCTCCCTTAGACACACCATAAACGGTTTCCATGGGCCAGTAGCCTTCACACTCTAGGGCACCACTCTTTAAACAGCAGTACCAATATCAAACATCGACATATAGATCATAACGTCACAAAATGGACAACAAAGGCGCCATTCGGTCCATCAGCCGATTCTCGTATTCGAGCAATAACTACTTTGTCAACTGACCAAGAAGCTTCTGACAAGAAGCTACAACATTCGACCCTCAGCGGGTACGATGGAAAATAATGTCCTCATTGACAAATTCGTACTATTTTCCTTCGATTTAAGTGCTTGCACGTTTCTAGATTTTGTGCAACTAAACTCAACCCTGTATTACCCTGTTTCACTTATATTGGTATTTTAAATCACATGTGTAACAAAGCGACAATTCGTAGCTTCGACAACACACAGGATAAAGCTAGATGCCATCATCTGCATACTTGCATAGTTGCATTGTTTACATTAAAAAATATCTTTACTTAATAACGTAGATACTAAGTAGATTTCCAATAAAAAAAAATTGCATATTTGAAATAGTGGCCAAAAAAGTAATCTTAGGGACATCGCTTTTGGAACTCATTGGATCTTTGACTGAATGTGGGACCAAACCTTGGGACCCATTGTTTGTTTGTTTTGTGTTTGTTTGTTTTTCTGGGGGAGGGGGTAACAGAGGGTATACATTTTTCTTCTAACTTCGTAATAATAAAAACAAACCTTCTGAGGTCAAAGGTCATGCACATTGGAGTAAGAGATTTATTTTATCAGTTGAATAGAATGTTGTTTAATATATGAGAGGGTTACCAGTTGTTTTTCATGATCATGCAGTTCTTTGAAAAACATAACATCACTTCATTCAAATGCAAAAGGGACCTACTTTCATCCCCCATAAAACCTTGTGAGTTGGGGCTAGAACAAACAGTGCATATACTTTCAAAGAGAACACAGCAGGAAAAAATATCTACATCAGTTTCTTTTCATCATGCAGGTCACTTTGGACATACATCAAAAGAGTAATTGCTATTTATTTTAACAAGGGGTCCTGTACCAAAACCTCACCCCCCCCCCCCTCCATTTGAATGAACACATGTTTATAACGTTAATAGATAATGAATTGCCCCTGTAATGTTTAGGTCGGTGGAGCCTCTTTAATAGTCATTTTTTTCAGTGAAAACATTTTATGAGAAAGCGCTTTTGCCCTGTATAGTCACGCATGCGCCCAAGTTTTAATTATTAAAATGCTATACCAGGTGCGTATCCAGGGGGGGCGTTGGGGGCGCGCGCCCCCCGGGTAAGAAAAAGAGGGGAGAAAAGAAAAGGGAAGAAAAAAGGAAAAAAGAGGGGAAAAAGAGGAGGAGGAGAGGAAGGAAGGGAAAAGAAAAAGAAGAAAGAGAGAAAAAGGAGAAAAGGAGGGAGTAAAAGAAAAACGCGAAGAGAAAGAGGAACAGTGACATCATTACAGCGCTGAAGGGTAGCCAGTGACGGATCAATGATTTCGTAAAAATGTGACTCACCCTACCCCTTACACCGACAACTCCATTTTCCTCTCTCACTAATGATCTATATATATACTATATATGGTCTATCATAACGCATTTTTTTAAATGATATCGCTAAGTAATTTCAAAATAGACAGTGCTTAGATGCAACTTACAAGGCCTGGGAAGTGTCATTTCCAGCGATCTGGAAGACATTTTCGGCCAAAATTTGCTTGTACGCTTCGCGCTAACAAATGGTCCTGGGTAGTGCCATTTCCAGCGATCTGGGAGGCATTTTCGGCCAAAATTTTTTGAACGCTTCGCGCCAACCTATGGTGGCTCTACGCTTAGATAGTTTGCCTACAGGCTTCGCCCCTCCCTTGGCAAATTCCTCGCTACGCGCCTGTTCGAATTTGTAACGCAAACAGCAGATATCACATCATATCAGTGAGCATGAAAATGGCGTTCCAGGATGAAAAGCCTCAAAACTGTCCGACTTGCCTGAAAAAATAACCAAAAATTTTCGCGCGCGAAGCGCGCGTTCAACGTGTTCATGTCAATATCATATAAGCAAGCATCGGTTATTACATCGCATGCCATCATGTACCGTACGGTCCGTTCAAATTGCGCAGTATACCGCGGGATGCTAATGTAAACAACGACATATCTCATGTAGATGTATAAAAAGCATGGAGGCAGTGTTCGATTTTTCCGGTATCGCATCGCAAAATGCGATCCAAAACGACAAACTTGCGAGACGTTTCCAAATCAGCATCGCACATTGTGCCGATTTGTGCGATACAAATTCCTAGTCAGATTTGGGAGCAAACACTCAAACCTTAACTTACGAACTGTCGATCACAATGTAGAAGTTATAATTTATTGAGTTTATACTCAATGTACAACTTATTCACTTGACCGTATAGAGAAAAAAAACCTGAAAAAATATTATCCTACCATAGTTAAGTGTAAAGCAAATAGCCTAACCACCTCGGCGGTTACGGATCTCACGTAACTAAACTCCCTGGCAACGTGCCAAAAAAATGTTAACAAACAGGTGTTACACAGGGGATGAGCTCACAGTTGTTGGGAAGGTACCTGGGCAAATTCACAGCACATGTACCGTGGTACAGTAGTTGGGTATAGGGTTAAACACTTCAGTTGTAAAAATGTACGCATAGTGCACGCTATTCATTGTTAGGCAGTCTAGAAACGGGGCTTTGCTGAACGTTGTTTGTTTCATAATATCGGAAGTTTTGTAAGTTGCACTTTTTAAAGATTGAAAGACAGATTAAATCTCTTTTCATTTTATACGATAATATAGCTACTTTAACTTGTCATTTTAAAATTTTCATCAGTTTCGTGACAATTTAAATAAAAAAGTTGTCAGTAGTTTGCATCCTCAACTGTGAATTTTTTCATCGCCAGACATCGCAAAAAATGACAATTTTCGGGGGCTTTCGCCCCCAGGATCCCCAAGAGGGGTTCTACCCCATAACCCCACCATAGCCCTAAGACGGGCCCCTGGACACCACGCCTTTATGCTCGCACGTTACGCGTGCTAGGCAGGCGAACACCGGCGGGAAATCGACAGTGTGTTCGCGGGAAATTGAACAAGGTTTTCCAACACTGCTGAACTGTGCAGTTACTGTATGCACCATGTTCAAGGTTTTCACGGAGGCCTTTGAGGAAATGAATGGTTAGTACAGTGTATATATACTGCACTAATGCTGTTTGTAGGCCAAGGTTCACGAAGGTCATTGGTTATATTCGCGCGCCGTAGACGTGTTTTAGATGTTACGGAGAGTCAGGTTTCCATGGATATTAATCGAAAATGAATCTGAGTTTAACTGACGCTAAAGAAATGGACCGTCTTGGGCAGATTAACAAATCATTGCAAGTATAAATAAGTACAGGCAGGGGCGTAGCGAGCGGGGGTGTGGGGGCGGTGTCACACCCCCCCCCCAATAATTTGGTCGCTGTCGGCAAATTTTGGGTCTGTCGGCAAAAGGAGAAAAGGTGAAGAGAGCGGAAGGGGAAGAAAGATGGAAAGCTGAATAGAGAAAAGGAGAACGGGAGCTTCTTCCGTGCCAAATTTAACTTAAAATATGCACCAGATTGCATCTAAGGACGTTTCAAAACTAAAAATTTTCCAAAGGGGAGGGGTAGACCCCCTACCCTTAGACCCCTCCCCCATTTCAGTCACCACTTCCAGATCCGTCGGCAAATCAAATTTGACTTAAAATATGCACCAGATTGCATCTAAGGACGTTTCAAAACTAAAAATTTTCCAAAGGGGAAGGGTAGACCCCCTACCCTTAGACCCCTCCCCTATTTCAGTCACCAATTCCAGATCCGTCGGCAAATCAAATTTGACTTAAAATATACACCAGATTGCATCTAAGGACGTTTCAAAACTAAAAATTTTCCAAAGGGGAGGGGTAGACCCCCTACCCTTAGACCCCTCCCCCATTTCAGTCACCACTTCCAGATCCGTCGGCAAATCAAATTTGACTTAAAATATGCACCAGGTTGCATCTAAGGACGTTTCAAAACTAAAAATTTTCCAAAGGGGAAGGGTAGACCCCCTACCCTTAGACCCCTCCCCCATTTCAGTCACCACTTCCAGATCCGTTGGCAAATCAAATTCTCCACACCCCCCAACAAAAAAACCTTCGCTACGCCCCTGAGTACAGGTAGCTCTGCTGTTAAAAAGAAAAGTTCAATATCGGTTTGCTGTTATCGGCAATTAGGCACAATTTTACCGATACCGATATGCTGCCGATATTGCAAATATCGGCCGATACTGATATTGAAAACGATTATCGTAGCAACACTAGTATAAATATAATAATAAACAAACATTTTCTAGTTAATACATTGATCGCCAACATTTGGTCCGTTTTGTGGTAATTTCAAAACTGCTATTCAATATTGGGGAACTGCTATGCAACAAAGGTATTGTATAGCAATTGTCGAAATTTGTTGCTATGCAATTTTTTGGCCATAAGTCGAACACTGCATGGAGGTCCAATTATGTCAAAATTCTCTTTTACATTAGTAATGGCGAATTAGGGGCTGCACCCCCGCCGCGCAGTGGGGGAGCGTCCATACGGTCAGGGGCGGATGCCCCCCCCCCCCCCGACGGACTCAAATGGACTGCTGGAGCCCTTTTTCAGCTCTTTACCACTTTTTACTTATTCTAGATTATTGACTTTTTTATTGCGCTCTCATCTACTTATTGACATTTGTCACATTTTGTTGGTGTAATTTGGCGATGACACCTTATTCTTCGTTTATCTGCAAATTAGCCAGGCCCGGAAAGGGTCATTTCCGGCGATCTAGGGAGTATCTTTACTCAAAAATTTTCTGTACGCTACGCGCCAACCAGTGGTGGCGCTCCGCTTAGATAGTGTCGAAAGCGTCCCTACAGACCATTCTCGCCCCTCCTGACCAATACCCCTAGCTCCGCCACTGCCGCCGCGCCTCCTACGCCTATGTGTGTAGTGTTCGGTTTCGGATATATCTGCTATTTTTTCATTTCCTTCAACCAAGTTTTACAATAGCCGTTATAAGAGGTTTTAATATTTGTACACCAATTAATTAACTGTGTCTGAATTTTTGAAAATTTCGGACCAACATTCTGCATCACACTTCCCTCTACTCGTGCAATTTTGAACGGTCTGTTAGAGGTTGAAGGAAGTTTTTCTATATTGGTTGTCCATAGATGAAATTTTGTACAACATTATGGGTATGTTTTGAAGTGAGTTTATTCACGAGAAATGTGAAGTTTCAAATTCTGAACAAATATGGGGCTTAAAACCTTGAAAAGTGGGGCTGACGGGTATTGAGGGCCGCGACGTAGAATCACCTACAAAAGCAAAGACCCACAGGATATGCGATCAGGTCGAACATGATGTGTGCCGGGTTGACAATCTTCAAAAAGGTTATGGATGGAAAAAAAACTTTTAGGAAATACTTGGTTCTCAGGCAAAAAGTGTACATCTGGTTGGTCATTTCAAGCCCGAGAAGTGCCGTTTCCGGTGATCTGGGGGGTATCAAAATAAAGAAATTTTCTTGTACGCTGCGCGCCAACCGATGGTGGCGCTCCGCTTAGATAGTAATTCGCGCCCCCCGGGTTAGAAAATCCTGGATACGCGCCTGTAAACTAGTATTCTATATCCTCTTTAAAAATTGTGTTCTTCAAATCTTGTTAAATGGGTATGAGAGGAGTATTTTCATGATCTGAAAACTCGAAGCATTCCAAATATTATTTTCAGATTATATTGAGAAAGAACTTGCGGCCATTTCGGTTCTGGTAACAACTTGAAGTTCAAGTTCAAGCCTAAGTTCTGGGAACAGTAAAAGTAGGACATGATTTTTCTTAGTAAAATAGACTCCAAGCTACAGTAAGATATATTGTTGGCATAAGGAAACTTGGTTTTTTCTAAATGGTCACATTAGGGCAGTGGTTTTCAACCTTGGGCTCGCGGGCCCATTTGGGCCCGCGAAGCCGATTTTGTGGGCTCGCGAGCATTGCCCCAGTAATGATTAAAAATTGTGGCATTTTGGGGGGCTGGTGGCGAAGGCACATGATGATGTTTCTTAGGAAGCCTCTTCGATGAAACCTTGTACAACGGGTAAAATTTACTCAACCCTAACCCTATAAGACTAGTATAAGAGAATTCGGTGACTCCCACCAACCACTGCACACTACGTATTACGTATTTACCAAGGTTATGATGTGTGGAAGCCTTGCTCAATCGAACCCAGCTCTTCCCAGTGCACGCAGCAAGTATTCTATCAGTTCTCCCGTTCTATTGTCAATACACAAAGTATTATTACGTTCTCTTTATTTGTTAATTTGTTTTCAATAAATAGAAATTACCTCACCGATTCGAAATATATCTCCTTTAATACTACTGGGCCTCATATGCACACGTCAAACGGTTTTGCTGCTTTTTTATTGCATTGCTCATCTCCATTTTTCTGCATTATTCTGATAGTGATTACGGTCACACATTTCTTATGAAACCAGTGTACCATTGAGGGTTGCAAGAAATCTTTGAGATAGGCTCTAATTGGGCAGTACCTGTCATCTGATCACGGAGGAACATACATAGCTCTGATTGAGTCCCCGGGTCACTTGTGTCAAGAATACACTAATAAACGTTGTGAAATTGATTTTATGAAGTTGATAACTTTGCAGGGTAGGGTATGGGCTCGCGAGGACGGCTCGGAAGACGAATTGGGCTCGTGATCGAAAAAAGGTTGAAAACCAAGGCATTAGGGGGTGACCTACTGTCTTCGATGTTACTTTTAAAATTTAATGAAAAATTCAATTAAATTTAAAAACATCATCCTAGACTACAACTGCAGTGGTTTTGGAGTCTGTGCCACCGTCATTGTATGTTTAAGATGGGTTTAAATGTGAAATTTTGGCATTTTGCATAAGACTATGCTATTTGTTTTTAAATGGTCGTTAAGACATATCTGAGTCGCCTTCATTTCTCGTATGTCTTAGGTAGTAACTTCAATTTAATGTCATGATTAAGGATACGCTAAAATATCATCACTGAAATTTACACGAAAGTAGCTTGCGTGAACATTACGTGGTTTCACATTATATATGATCATATTTGCATAAATTGCCTAAATTTGAAAAACCAATTGGGTAGAGGGGAAAATTGATAAAAGATTTTTCTCTAAAAGTACAGATGTTATAATATTACAATAAGCATTGTTTTATTAAAAACATTCCACAGCTGCCTCGTCACTTTTAGATACATTAAATGTACAAATTCAATACTGATTATCACCATTTCTGGGTAATGACTGGCATATGTTTAGTGTTCCCGGGGTGGAGGGGGATACTACTAAAGGCGTCACAGCTTATACTTCCATAGGTAAACATTTCTATACTTGGACAATGCAATACGAATTTGCTTCTCAAGTCAACTGATGACCGATGATACACATACATTGGACTCTATGTAAACAGTGAAAAGGGGAACTCGTCAGTGACAAATGGTGCTTGCCTAACATGTGCATTACGAGAAAGATTTAAGACAGGTCCCTTATATAGGACAACAGTGATACTCTTATTCTTAGGAAGCACGTCCAACGTCATATATTATGTCTACTAAGTAAACTAAGGTACATCCTTAATGAAATATAGTATACTTACATCGAAGCTGTCCCATATAGAAAAGGATATAGATAAAGTACGTGTAAGTGGTTTTAATTCCAACCGCACGAGGCGATGGATATCCATGGTATAATATGACCATTTGGAGTCCACTACGATATCCAAGAGACTGGTCAAATATTCAAGTGACATCAACAATAAAGCAAAATGAATCCAGATTGTTGAAGAGTTTCCCTAATACAACGATTGTTAGGTATGGAAAGCTAGTGGTACATAGCTGGGTTTTTATTCTAATAACAGCGCACACAGTTGATAAGCATCTCCATTCGTGCATAACTCCTACTTTGTTTAGTGAAATCTATTTTTGTGCTTATTTTGCGTAAAAGAATCTTTTTTGTGCATTTAGCATATTTTGGGATAGAAATATCCATAAAAGAGTTTTATAATTTATGACGTGATAGTACTTTGACATTATAATACTTTGTTGCTTATTACTAAGCATATTATATGGTGCTTCAAATCACGTTCGTGATACCCCAAGTTTTAGTGCCGTTCTTGGCTTATAGGTATTCAATATAGAATTTGGGCTATGAGGTGATAAATACATGGTAGGTTTAAGTTCGTTGCAAAAGCAGGATATAGTGTTGAAATTGCTAGCATATTCGGTAACTTATTCAGTTGGTAATAAGTATACTGGTCCTTGGAAAAAGGTGACAAAAATTAAAAATATACGGAGTGAGACTTGCAAGAAATATAGACAATACACTAAACGATGTAAAAAAAATCAGTGCAGGATTTAAACGTATTTTAATATCGAAGAGTCTACCCAGATAATACAAAACCGTTGGGCCAATGTTGGTCAATTTGATTGCCGAAATGTTAGTAAATTGTTGTTGTAGGCCGGGTGCTCATCGGCAAAAGTTGGACTTACAATCAATTATAATGCTGGGATTATAACTTTGTTGTTGTTGTTGGAATCAATATATTGAACAATCCATAAAAGAGCATTGGGCCAACGTTGTCAAATATAATTGCGACAACATATGGCCAACAGTTTGTTGTGTGTTGGGTTCTCATTGGTAAATCAAGTTAGGTCATTAGTAAATTCTAATGTTGGACCAAAGTTTAGCTAAATATGAAGTATCTATCTCAACGTTGGGCAGAATATGGCAAAGTGGTTTGCTAGTCAGTTGGACCAAAGTTGGCTGAAGTATGGTTGATCGTGATCATGATTTTATGTTTCAACAGGAAAACAAAAGTTATGGTGCTTTGACATTTAAGGAAAACAAATTTCATTAAAGAAAATTTCTCTGAACCTGTTATTTTTTCCAAAACACAACTGAAACAAATAACACAGCTGTGTAGTCATTAGTGTGTTAAAAGTTTCAAGTAATTCAGTAAAGTAATGTCTAAAGTTAGGCCTTGGCCTATATATCAATACATACCTCTTGGCGCTAAGTTCAGAGCGGTAGGCCATGCTACCTTATTTCAATACACTGTAGCACATGCTAGTAGTGTAACGAAAAGCAATGGGACCAAGTGTCAAATCGATTACGTATGATAAATAGGAATAAGTGAATGTAAGGTTACGTCCATCAGAATTACCTTACATAGTGGAGATATATCGGCATACAGTTTTCCAAACTGTCGGTTTATTTGCACCCCTGTTCGCCGCCTGTGTCGATGCTAGCGATGTAAATATTTGATTTGTGTATTGCGTTTGTCGTATAAGGTTTGAATAAGGATCTTCAGCGTTTATGCAAAGGGCGATGGCATATCGATTCTAACAGAGCTCTTTGCCCTAATGCGCGTGGTATATATTGCTTACATATTTTGTAAAGCGCCGTAACGTATATCTATCTATGTGCTAGTTGTGAAAATGTAAACAAAGTTAACATCACAAAACAAGAGTAACATCACTTGCACTACCTCTGATGTCCTTTACCTTATTTCTTGCAGATTATGTAGTATTCAATATGTTAGTGAGACCAAGACTTCTCTGAAGAAACCATTCTATCGCCACAGATCCACAGTCAACACTTTCAGGACTGAAACTCCCCAAGGGCGACATTTGAACCTTCCTAACCACACTATTTCTGATATGATCTTTCAAGGCATTACATTATTGGGTAGCCGCCCGATACAGAGCAGAGCAGGAAACGTTGGTGGATCCAACGCCTTCTCACTCTTCGGCCACATCGCCGCCAACATCCAAAAAGGAAATTACTAAACCTTCCCCTCCCATTTTCTTTCCCCTCCTCCGCCTGGCCTCTCTCATCTTTGCTATCTATATTGACAGGTTTTTCCTTCCTTTTACACCACTCAGAGTTTATCTCCACAACGCTCATCTCTTTTGTTAATCATACCTCCTATTCGTTGTTCGTTAGTCATAATCATTGCTCATTTGTCCAATTTAACTGTCTGGCTATCTGTGTCTTTTAACGTATTCTTAGTTTGTTTCGTTTTGTTTCAATTAGCCCTGAAGAAGATCTTGTTTAGCATCGAAATGTCAGGTACTCAAACTTGCAGCAATTTGCAGGGAAAGGTAAGTTCTTGCTATTAAACTCAGTTTCCACTAATTCCAAAATGACTAAAATGCCATATAGCGCTACTTATGCGAAGCTGATAATTTGAAATGTTAATACACGATGCCCGTTAAAGAAGGGGGGGGGGGTTAAAGGATGACTTTAAGAAATAAATACTTTGAATATGCAAAGTTTAAAAATTTGCAGTAATTTCAAAAAAATAGTAATAATTTTGTTTTTATTTTAAATTTAAAAATTCAATTTTAGATTCTAAAAAGTAAGACAAAGCTTGCAGTAATTACTGTGCCACCTGTAACACATGTTACCGTGTTACGAACACAGCGCAGTAGTTACTGATGCACAGTTGTGGAACATGAACAGTAGTTACTGTACTAGCTATGAGTATCGGGTGGTATTGAGAATAGTGCAAATTGCTAGCTCTGAAGTATTATTGTTCTGTAACAGTTATACTTCATAACCGTGGTGTATTTATCCGATATCATATTCTCATGTTATTTACATTAAATTCATTAACAATGCGTAAGGCTAATATTAACGGTAGTAATCAGTAATAAAGCACTAGTGCAGTATACATGATAGTCAGGGGCGTATCTAGGATTTTCTAACCCGGGGGGCGCGAATGACTATCTAAGCGGAGCGCCACCATCGGTTGGCGCGCAGCGTACAAGAAAATTTCTGGTTTTGACACCCCCCCAGATCACCTGAAATGGCACATATCGGGCTTGAAAATGACCAACTAGATGTTCACCTTGGCCTGAGTAAACCAAGAATTTTCCCAATATTATTTTCCCCATCCATGACCTTTTTTGAAGATTGTAACCAGTCACACATCATGTTCGACCTCATCGCATCTCCTGTGGATCATTGCTTTTTTTAGGTGATTCTACGTCGCGGCCCACAATACCCCTCTGCCCTACTTTTCAAGGTTTTAAGCCCATTATTCGTTCAGAATTTGAAAATTCACACTTCTCGTGAAATAAATTCACTTCAAAACATACCAATAATGTTGCACAAACTTTCATCTATGGACAGCCAATACAGAAAAACCTCCTTCAACCCCTACAGACCGGTCAAAATTGCACGAGAAGAGGGAAGAATGTGTTAGGAATGTTGGTCAGGGAAATTTCGAAAAATCAGAGACAGTTAATTCTTGGGTGCATGGGCACATATCAGTCTTGGATAATGGTGGGGATGCGTGTCTGTTCTGTGATACTATCTAAGCGGAGCGCGACCATGGGTTCGCGCGTAGCGTACAAGAAAATTTTGGCAAATATACTTCCCTGATCACAGGAAATAACACTTCCCAGACCCAATGATGCTCCCAAACCTCCTTAAGTTTTAGATCTCATGGCTTAGAAATTTAGTTTGGGGAAATGCATGGGCATCTGCAGAAAAAAATCAGGGGACAAATAATCCAAGTAGACTTTTGTATACGATGGGTCTGGTTTCGTAGCTCATCGGGAAGCGATAAGAGGGGTGGGCGTAGGGTTGTGGGGCGCGCGTTTTCATGCAGGTGGGAACAATCTCAAGAAGTGATGTGTGCGCCCCCCCCCCCCCCCCCCCCGGCAATGATACACCTTCGGATCCGCTAAATGATATTCATAGGAAATGTGCTCAATTCTCAAATCGCATGCGAAATTTTTTTTTTTTATTTTTAGATTCATTGTATGAGTTACGGTTCTAGGGGTGGGGTAACAATTAGCATTCAGTTCGCGTTGTATAACATTTTATCTCTGGATGACAGTGTTGCATCGAAGGACATATGTCTAGTGCAGTTCGCATATAGATCCTGGGCTAATACCGAAATGCGTCATGTTCCCCGACGACTCGGTCGAGTTCAAGACCAGCCACAGTTGCTTTCATAGCACACTTTTATAAGTTCTCTTCTGTTCCCTCCTTTTTCTCTTTCTTCTTTTTCTTTTCCCTTCCTTCCTCTTCTTTCTTCTCTTTTTTCCCCTCTTTTCCCTTTTTTCTTCTTTCTTTTTTTTTCTCTCCTCTTTCTCTTACCCGGGGGCGCGCGCCCCCAACACCCCCACCCCTGGATACGCGCCTGATAGTTTCTGTCGTTTCATAATTTCATGTAAATCCTTTTATCTCCCTCTTGATACTGTAAAGAGCATTCATATATCTCGAAGATGCTGCGTTTGAAGCCGCGTTTGAAGCCGTGTCATTGCATTGCGCCTTTTTTTTTGGGGGGGGGGTTCTTTTTGAGTTATCGCTGTTCATGAAAATGTTAGGTTACTGTAAAATTGGTTTCGCTGATTAGATTTAATTAGAGGGGTTTTTTAAAAAGATACTTTATGCCACTGCACATGTTTGGGAATTGTTGCTCGGTAGCCATCTTTGCCCGTGCAGCCAGTTTAGTCCTGCTGTTCCCTGTTAGGCATAGTTAAGCCTGAATAATAGTTCAGGTGGTGTTTTATTAAATTCTCTGAGGGATCGTATGAGGTGATTACTTGACCGCTTTTCAGTGTAGAGAACCTGTTAAAGTCTGACTGGACGTGGATTTTGACAGTTGCAGGAACTTCGCCGTAGCCAATGATGTCCGTGAACTGATCAGTTATGCGCAAGAACAATTACTATAACATAGCTGGGGATAAGTGCATGAAATGGGGGGAGTATTAAACTAGAGGGGGTTTACCTCACGACTGTGGGGTAGCATCCATTTGCTATTACTTTAATCTTTAAAGTGTGCCCAACACCATATTCAACCAGGTGGATTCCCATCTTCTGTCTCAGTATTTGAGTACCATTGCCGTATTATATTCAGTACGTGTTGGGACAACAACAAAAACACTTGCGTCTTCATTTCCTCTGCGTTAGGGGCCTTTACTCACCAATAGAGGGCGGACGAAAAACCTGGTTACTATAGTACAAGAATACAAAGTGGAAATGATATATGTTGCAAACAATTTTATTAAGGTAGAGAGGGCATGCTTTGGACAATTGACTACCTTCTAGATCTACTGTCGATTTATTAGGTTATTCTTTTAGATTAATTAAATTAGATGGTAACGGGCAAGGTCGGATCCATCAATTGCTGTAAGAGGGGGTGAAGGGGGTCCAGGGGGCGGATCCCCTGGAGGATCTTGCAATTTGAGACAATTTGAACTCAGAAAATTTGTGTAAAGTGCCACAACAGTCGAGATGAAATGAGCCGCGAACGCTTTTAAACTGTTTAGAAAAATAGTTTTTTTGGCAAGAATGTCATGATTTCGAATTTGAAAACTGGTATATTCGCTGAAAATACTCCTTAACCATAAATCAATATCCATTTCTTTTCGAATCATCCTGTAACGAAGTCAAATTCACGGCAAATATATACGCACAAAAATACAGGTTACGAATACAGAAAATAGACAAGAAAATACGAGTGACCTAGCTGCTGCGGCTGGTTCTTCATGTAATTAGAGAGCCCGGTTTAACGTCATTTAGGCTAACTGGTACAGCTATCAGTGCTGAAGTTTAACGATCATCCGAAACGACAAAAAATCACGTCGGATAACCTAAAACACTGCTTAGGTTTTCCTACAGACGACTAGAATTTGCCGTAAGTGTTCAATTCTTTGAACAAAACTCGGAAAATCTCTATTCTTTAAAATCAAAATCTCCCCAAAAAAGTGATATTATCTTGTTGATATCGTCCCCATTCATATTAAAAACAGCGTAAGAAATAAATCACATCTTGGTACGTTCCGTAATGAGGTGAAATCCTACACTTTAGCGGCCTTGCAGACAGTTACCATGTGTTTTTACTTAGTAAAGACAGAATGTGGATAATGTACATATGTACTAATGGTTACGATAAGTATAGTTTACTTCGTACACTACAAAACCTGGCGGCCACAACCACGCTTGCATTATATCTCACGGCCGCACATACATATGACAAACTAGCTGGAGTACAACGTGTATGCAGTGCTTTATTGTGCATGTGGGCATACCGCATTTTCGTTTATGTTGCTGCAATGTACATTCTGTACACCAAGGGCTTACCCTCTGTTTCTGGAAATGATCGGAAACGATTACAGAAATCATTTTTAACTACCAGAGAATTCCCGCAACCCAACATAATGAATCATGAATAGTGTCATACACATAAAATGTCTATAATTCTGCACTCATTATTGTTACCAAGATTTAAAAGTTAAAACGTCTTAAGAATGTTTGCGTCCGCTCAGAATGGGATACGGGATAATGAGCTGGCCTGGTTCTCTAATGATTTGTCAAATAGAGAACAAACTACTAGTATTGATGGGGTCAAATCTGATGCAAGACCTGTTATAATTGGTGTACCCTAGTGATCCATATAAGGTCCACAATTTATTTATCATTTTATTAATGACCTTCCTACTGTAGTTTCGAATTGTAAGGGTTTTCTTGCCGATGATACTGCCATCATGTATAGTTAAATATACGGATTAGATATTAAAAGGGTCGTAAATTTGGACCTGGAAGCTGTTTCTGAATTAGATGAACACTAATAAGCTGACACATAATGCTTCTAAAACCAAGGTTATGACATTTGGCTCTTAAGAGCCAAATGTCATAACCTTGGTTTTATTCTCAGATGATAAAAAATGTTATTCCCCTCAATG
Source organism: Apostichopus japonicus (assembly GCF_037975245.1). Lineage (NCBI taxonomy): Eukaryota > Metazoa > Echinodermata > Holothuroidea > Aspidochirotida > Stichopodidae > Apostichopus > Apostichopus japonicus. Next base: position 15,288,922 of record NC_092577.1, read on the forward strand.
TAAAGCTTCATAATGATGTTCTTGAGAATGTGTATGTATTCTAATACCTTGGAATGTGGTTCGACCCGTTTCTTAAATGGGAAAAACATATTGACATAATTAGTGCAAAAATATCACAGAAACTGGGTATTCTAAAAGTACTTAGTTGGTGTGTTGACCAGCATACACGTAATACTCTGTACAACGCTCCATGTACCCCATATTGATTATTGTTCTGCCGTTTGGACTACGGCGACGAACAAATTGGTTGACCGGGTACAGTTCTTCAAAATCGTGCAGCTATATTAGTACTGGGGTGTGGGCTTCGGGATGTGCATGTTACAGATATTTTTGATGAATTGACGTGCATTATATTTCAGGAATATTCTAATGTATAGATGTATCCACAGCCTGGCTCCAGATTACCTTACTGATAATACTATTCTAGTGAGAGATAGCCATTCTTACAGAACTAGATCTAGCTGCTCTAATAATGTTTTACTTGCTCCTGTTAGAACTGGGAATTGTAAAGGGTCCTTTAAATTTTCTGGAGACAGGTCGTGGAACAGTCTTCTCCCAAATTTGAAATTCTTGCCAAATGTTAATAGTTTTAATCGCAATATGAAAACTGATATCTTTTGTTTAGATGTCTGATATTTGTTTGTCTATCTTTTTGCCGTCCTTTTGTGCTTTTGGATGTTCACCGTTTTTCTACTGCATATTATTGTATATGTATTTTGTATTGAGGGCTGCTCTGGAAAGCAGTGCTTCTGCACGGAGCAGGACTACCCTCATTAAAGATGACAATAAAAAAGGAAAAAAGAAAAAACTGAAGCGCGAAGTTTGACGTAGACTAGTTACCATATATTTACAAGTAGTTGCATTTAGACAACACCCTTTGTGTTCATTGTGAACTATCGATGCAAGACTGTTTGCAAACAATGATAAGGGCTATTAGCCGACCGAATCGCAAGAAATTAAGATACCACTATTGACTACTTTTTTAGGACGGAAATATCTGTAATGGAATTGTTGTTAACGTGTACTTGCGGTTGATTGTTATAATTTATTTGTTTTCCAAGGAATTCAATCATCTGTGCAAAGGATTGGAATTCGTTACGGTACTCACCTACAAGGCTAAATCTATACATTGTAGTATTACTTACAGCTCTCGTGCTAGGCGCTCCATTTTAAAAATCCCAAGTGTTGGCAATAGGTAGGACGTACGTCACTATAACATGATAGTCCCGGGCATATATTAAGTAAATTATGTGCACACGATGTGTGCGATGTACTACGTCATGCAACTCCAGTACTTGTTGGTGCTTTCATTTTACAACCAAACAATCCTTCAGACAACCAAATATGAAGGCAAGGTTTTCCGCAGTGGCGTAGCCACGTTGGGCGTGGGGGCGACGCCCCCCCCCCATGAAAGCTTGTCGCCCCCAGTCGCCCTCCCAGTGGGATTTTGGGTGTCGAAAAAAAATTACATGTGCGAATTATATATAATTGGTCTGAATGGTCTCGAATCTCCATGATGACCACTCATGAACGTCCCTTCGACCGCGAACCGGCAGTAGGCTATAGTTGCTGAAAATCCTGACGTGACATAGCGCATAGGCCGAGAAGTCTTACAGTAGTCGCACTGTACTGAAAACGCATGTTAACGACCGTCGACCGTCACGTAGCCATGGGGATGTCGAAGGGGGCGACCGCCTCCCCCCCCCCCTCCCCCTCTGAGCATATGTTTTGTAGGTTTTTATGATATTGCTGGTAATATCAAAATAGAAAATGCTTAGATGCAACTTGCAAGGCCTGGGAAGTGCCATTTCCAGCGTTCTGGGAGGCATTTTCGGTCAAAATTTTCTTGTACGCTTCGCACCAACTTATGGTGGCGCTACGCTTAGTTTCCAATGCCGAATCTACGGCTCTGATAATTTTCCTCCAGGTTCGCCCCTCCCTTGGCAAATTCCTCGCCACGGGCCTAAATAAATACTAATTCAAACAGCCTACCAGAATCATGTAACTGATAAAACAAGCTAGTAAACTATACTATACCCTTATAATAAAAAACTGACATACAGGTTTCTCACATCATTGCTCGCGTCATTGTCTCAGTATTCTGTTACATTTTCAATCGGGGTTTCACTTCTGGGACGTACCCTGATGCTCTTAACACCGCTAAAAGAAAAAAAATCAAGAAAGGAGACAATACCATTGCTGAGAACTACCGGCCAATCAGTCTAACACCCTAATAATATTTCAGACGCAATCTTTGATGTCAGTTTGGCATATAGTTCGGTCATTTCAGTATGTTACTTGCCTGAAAGTCAAGTCAATCTTTCCTTATTTTCCACGCGCAATTTTCAGTTTTGTCGAAAAACGTCAATGCCGGTGTCAAACTCACAAAAGATATGTCATGATATTTCAAAGTAACTTACCAGACTGTTTTTTTTTTTCTATTTCACTTAACTATTTGATGACCATACCAAGACATGGGATCTCAAAATAAAGGATGTTGAGAAAACTTAAGAGTAGCTTACAAGGCCTGGGAAGTGTCATTTCCAACGATCTAGGAGGCCTTTTTAGTTCACGCCCTCTGCACGCCAACTCATCGTGGCGCTCCGCTTAGATAGTAACAAGACGCCCTCCCAGGAAATGGTCAAGCTCCCCCAGCGCCCCTCCCCCACTGAAAAAATCCTGGCTACGCCACTCTAAATTTTCTTACAATTTTCTTTAAACTGAGTCCTGGCTATGAGAGAACTAACAGTTCCATACAAGTTGAGCAACCAAAACAGTTTTTGGTACAACAAAGACATGCTTCATTTTGCCTTATATTAAACTACAACTCATACCATCACGTTAAAAGTTCTACACAAATTTAGTTGCAAGGCTATTTATACCAGGTACAAGTAATGCATGTAGAGGTCAATTGAGGTCACTGGAGCGTTGCAGTAACCATATTGTCTTACTTCCATACACTTCCAACTTTTAAAGTGTTAAAGCATATGGATTTATCTTCGCAAAGGATTGGTCACTTACTCTCCGCCAAGTGTGAAAGCATAACTCTTCAATAGCCCTCAATTGTATATTAAAGGGATTTTCGTGAGATAGTGAAATTCAGTTCAATTAAAGTGGATGTATCTTGGATATTTCAAAACAGAAAGCCAAATCAGGGGACTGTACAATATACAATTGTACACTATTCTAAGCATATCCTACAGTCTATATTGTAAATGATAAATCTCTGATTTCTAGTTTCATTTCTCCGTGGTATATGTGAGTCTTACATGTCTTAATGTGTTTCATCTGTGCAAGTCAATGTGAGGACAGCTAACATGTGTGTTCATGTCATTGCATTACAATTACAGGTAGAGCAAGACTTTGATTATTTGCAACAAGGGTGTCAGAGCTTTCTTTATCAGAAAGGGATGCTTTGGCAAAACAGATAATCACTATGCGAATTATTTTTCATTCCGCATGGCCAGAAGTATTACAGGTGTCTAAGAAAATAGATGCATATTCCAAAGGTGAGTTTATATGTTTCATGCAGTAGTAACAAAAACCTTAACCTCACTAGTTTTGGTATTTACATGCAATGAAACTTATCTGTCTTCATGTTGATGAGATGCAAAACACAACTGAAAACAGTGAACAAGTGTAGTTCCTAACTGTAGCACCCCTAATATTCCAATAGTAGTGTCTGTAGTTTTGTCCCCCTGTATAATATACCCTTCCCCTTCACTTTTGTTTTTCCATTTTCATCTTATCTATTTGTGGTATTTTCTAGTAACGCTCACAGAGTCAGTGAACTGTGTGCATTACCCCTCAGTGGACTAATTTCCTGCTAGAAGGACCATTAAGCCTTTTGTGGTTTGGTTCACACTTAGGTTACTCTTAGGTTACGCTAAGTTAGTGATAATTTATCTGTCATTCCCTACATTAACAGACCAGGCTTTGTTTTAGTCTCCCTTCAGTGTAGTAAGTATTTCACGCTCTCTGGAATCTCTGGTGGAGTAAGTTAAAGATGTGGGAAGACAGTTTATCTACTTCCTGGAGTATTGGTAGCCAGTCTAAGTAAAATCTTGTCTGGTAGGGTGGGATAACAACCTTCCCTTTGTTCTAAGAATGGCTTAAAACAGCTAAGTTTGCAAGCAACTCTACCATTCACCAAGACACTCCAAGCTGCCATGCACCTGGCTGTACCAGACTGTACCAGTTTTCATTAGAAATTAATTATATTAATTTCTACACAGGTAAGAGTTCATCTTTTGACTTTGCCCCAGACCCTTCAGGAGCTTGTTCATTTTCATTGTGCATACATAGTGTATTTTACTTGCAAATGTATACATGTTAGTTCTGTGCTGGCCATGTGCACACAGAATATATAGCAGCCCTCATTAAGTGTAATTGTGTTGTATTTACTATTTACTATATTTTACCCTGTGATTGCTGAATACTCACAGACTATATATTTTATGTTTTCCCTGTGATGGCTGAGTGCACACAGACTGTAATTATTACTTAAACGTTTTGTACCTGTAATGGCTATAGAGAGTCTACAGGTGAGATCATTATTATTGTTACCTGTTGTTTTATAGTATGTTTATAGGGTTGATTATGGCACTTGTACTGCCCTCAACCGTTGCCATCTTGTGTGTTGTTATGTTCTAACCTACATTGAGTTAATGTAAGAGTATTATAAATACTTAGGTTATTTGGTCTAACGAGAACCCACATTTTGATATTTACTTAGTTTATTATGTACTTTTGCGATACGTCTAGCATTACCTGTTACTGTAATGTACTCATATTCGTACCTAGTTGTTCTAAGTTTCCGCTATTCGAGCTATGTTTACATCCCATGATGCAATGCTACACTTTTACTGTTGCCATGGTGATAGGAATAGCTGAACTTCTGTTAACTTTTATATTTGAAAGAGTTGTAGCAATATGTTAGTAGGCTTATTGACTATTTCGTGAACCGAGACACTATTGTTGTTGTTTATTAGAATTTTAGTATTAGCATGTATTTAGCCCTGTGAGTCACCCTTCACTGGTACAGACTCCATCTGACCAGATATTTACAGCAGATAAGCTAGGTGACAGTCTCCGTTTTATAGCCTGCTCTTAGTCCCAAGTGACGCTTAGGTACCTGCAGCCTAACATAAGGTGTCAGTTGCCATGGCAACCTGTGGTCTAAGTTAGTAGAGGTGCATGGGTTGAAGTACATAGTTAGTATACTACTGTTGTTGCTATTATTACTAGCTGAGGGATTTCCCCAGTAGTACATTATTTATACTTGTAGACTTCACGTAAGTCATAGAGGGTGTATTGGTATTAGAGTTAATCACTCGCCTCTATTTGGATATGTTCGTAGTGGAATTAGAGCAACCAGCTTCTAGTTATATATATATTAAACTACAACATTCCAAGATTATACTGCTATGCCGAATAGGGATAGACAGTTTCACTTATTTATGGAGCACTGTGTTATTGCTGTATGAGTAACATAGGCAGGTAGTTGCATGTTTAGCATCCAGTTGTGTATTAGTGTCTACGTCTCGGAAAGGTTCACTTTATTTTAATACTTTATAGTTTACTTGTTGTCATGCCGACCATGTATGATGGGTCGTACCATATATTTCACTCTTTATTAGGTGATCAGGTTGACATTCGCTTATACTATTTTGCTATTGTTGTGTCACCCTTACTGATTATCTTTGTTCTATATTATTGCATATTTTCATACTTCTTTTAATTGCTTAGTAATTGTTTGTTTACTGTGGGAGATCGTTAATCCCCTTGCCCCTTGTTTAGTTATTCGTAATGTGTTGGCAATGCATGGTGACCATTCACAAAGACACTCCAAGCTGCCATGCACCTGGCTGTACCAGACTTCTACACAGTATTTAGATATTATTGAGATACCGAGAGACCGTACTTATAGATGTTCTCTTAGACGGTAGTCTTAGACGCCGGAACCCCCACTCCCGGTCCGGGTAACCAAGGACGCATGATGTATCCCCACTAATAGATGCCATTCGTGGACTGAGGGACTGATCCTTTATTCGACGAGATGGGCGTGATCCCCGAGCTATTAGTATTAGTAGGCCATTAGTGTTAGGCCATGATGACTTTCATGCGTTAATTATGTTTTCACTTTATTTGTATTTTATATATTTTCAATTATTTTGCATATCGTAATTCTCTGTTACCGTATGGTGAATAAATCATATTTACCCTGCGGATTACGATAGAACATTGCGTTTGTCCTCATTTTAATATACTGTGTTATAATATCTTCACAAAGGCAGGCGACTCATCACAGAATTTGAACCCCGCTTCCCTTGATCTTATGTATCTCGTGGTTGCGTTACCAGCACATATTTAGTCCTAAAGCTAAGTGCTACATAACCATGGAATTTGTCGGTAGAATACGCTTCTTTACTTCGTGAATTTAGGAGGGAGAGGTGATGGATGTAAACAGAGGAGGCTCAATGGGAGTGAAGTTCTAAAATGTTGTCAGTTAATAGGTCAGCTGGATAAATGAAAAAGTGCAATAGTAGCATTAATACAGGTAAGAGAGGAGAGATGTACATTCCAAAACTATCAAGAAGCCTGAAATATGTCCACAATTAGAGGGTAAACCGTAAATCAAGCCGCTTTCCTGTCTTAACCATAAAAGCAGGGGGTAGGAGCCGGGGGGCACGAATGTCCCCACAATTCCCCCCCCCCCCAAATATTTTGTTGTCAATACCGCCGACATCCCCGACTGAGGCTCACAGGTTGTAGCGTTTGTCAGTTCAATTGGAGTAATGTGAGACAATATTGCTGACACAGGATTTAGACATTTAATTCAGCGCGCTTTACTTACAGTCGGTACAACAGAGATGATTCCGACTCCATTGAAATGAGGTCTTAACACTATACCCCATATACTGGATATGTCAGGCACTTTGTATGATTCAGATCTGGTTATTTTTTTTTCTAGTTCGACGTACGGTGGAAGGAGGGTGGGGCGGTTGTCCTCTATCTGTATCCGCCCTTGGTCACGGGTGAGATGATAGACGGTTAAAAGTGTGCAACCACATTGCACCTTGCGAAATGTATCTTCACAGTTTCATTATCGTTGCTCGACGCCTAAATTTAAATAAGAAAGTCGATCGGTAAACACAATCCAACGCGGAACTATGACCATTCATCTAAAGTGTCGTCATTTTATTTGGCAGAATTAAAATCAATATTGACTTATAGCAAACAGGACAGAAAAAAAGTTAACCCATACATAGAACATGTAGGTACTATTACGTGAGAGTTGGGGGTTTCCAAATCTTATACTCACTTAATTTGCATCACTAGTTATGGTTTCATGCATGGGGTGATACAAGGTCAAGTTACTTCTATCATTGTGAAAGACACCATAACCATTCCGCACTATAACAAGTGCAATAGCTAATAGTTGGAACAAGCAAAGCATCACTCAACGTGATAGTCTATACTGCACTTACGCACTGTGGATGGCTAACAGGGCAAGGACTTTCAAAGGTACGTACGTCATCATGATATTTTATCTTAGTGGCTTTATTATGTTTATATGTCAAATACACAAGGATCATGGGATGAATAAAAATGTGTGTCTAGTTAAACGAAGAGTTCATTACTTCTTTGAAACTTAAAGAAAATGTAAAAACAATGTAATGAAAACGTTCATAACAATACCGCAAACATAAACACTGTTTTACAAGTTTTGCAGCCTACGTTTAACGTTTTCTTATTCAGAGGGTTTTATTAACTTATAAAATGGCCCATCCGATAACGGGATAAGTATGATTTCACAACGTGTTATTGCTTGCAATTAAAGATCTGCCTAATTGGCCCCAATTATAGCACGCTATAGTTGTCACGGTCGTAAATCGACCTCAGGCCCAACACTGTGTGGAAATAGGTTCATGTCTACAGTGTAGTTAATCATATAGTGTTCTCACAAAGACCATCAAACAAGGAAAATGTGGCAGGCGTTGCAGACTAATTCGTTAAAAGAGGTAATTTTACGACCAAGTCAGGTCGATATCAAGAAACTTTTCCAGGATAGCGTGCTATATTTTATGGCGGATCATCAGTCTCAAATCGTGGGGAATCGACATATACCGATTTAAATCAACATATACCAATTTCATACAACTTATTCAGTTTCTAGCAGCTTAAATTGACTTCTACCGATTTAAATCGACATACACCAGTTTAATTTGACATATCATCGATTAAAATGGACAGATACCAATTTAAATCGATGATAAGTAAAATAAGTCGGTATATGTCAACTTAAATCGACATATACCAGGCGCGCAAATAATTGAAAATAAACACGAGTAGAGTGGAATGCATGATTTTAGCTTGAATACTGTAATTTTTAATCCCCCTGGGTATATATTTAGCTACAGTAAAAGATAACCTTACAGTATGCCTGACTGCAGAACATTATCATCATTGTTTAGGGTGTAACTGGAGTAGGTAATTACGTCTGTGTACGTACTGTAGGCCTACGTGTACTTGGCTAAAATTATTCCTATACTATACCTCCATGTGTTTGATTAGACAAGCCCAGTTTGCATTGAGATAATTGCACGTCATTGACATATCAGTTTTTCAGCCTTATTATTACACCGAAATCTTTTTGCAAGTAATTTTCCATAATTACCATTGACATGATCATGATGAACACCCTTACTAGCTTGGTAATTTTGGAACTATTTAATTTTTCGCCCGCCTTGTCAGGTGACTGCACGTGATGTATCTCCACATGTCAATCATCACCGAAATCGGCTTTTGGAATATGTTAATGATCTAAATCGATGATACGTCGATTTAAATAGGTATAGGCTTTGTCAAATTGAGTTGCTACAAACTGGTATTAGTCCAAGGAAATTGACTTCTACCGATTAAATTCGACATATCATCGATTTAAACTGGCATGTTGATTTAAATTGACATACACTGATTTGTTTTACATATCCTCGATTTATATTGGTATATGTCGATTTAAACTGGTATAAGTCGAATTAAATTGGTCTATGTCGATTTTAATTGACATATACCAGTTTAATTTGATATATCATCGATTTAAGCTGGTATATGTCAAATTAAACTGGTATATGTCGATCTAAATCGGTAGAAGTCAATTTAAGCTGCTGGAAACTGGTAGAAGTCGAAGGAAATTGGTATATGACGATTTAAATCGGTGTTAGTCGAGTCCCCACGATTGAGACTGATGGCCCGCCATAATAGTTGGGGTCTATACAGCACACCTTTAAGTCCAGATCTCATTATTACTAATGATTGTTGTGTGTTGCGAATTCATTTGCTCAATTTAAAGAATTGTTATATGTCTCTCTTTCATTTTCAGAGATATCGCAATGACGTCTTTTGTCATGCTCACGGATATGGAAGTAACTTTTCGTCAGAACGCTAGCATTGGCGAGACGGTAGTAGTGAAAATATGTTTCTTTTTAGATAATGACGATTACACAACATCATAAAAAGATTTAATTGTGATTGTCAGAAATGCTTTATTTAAAAATATTCTATATTAATTCCGTTTGGATATTAATAAGGGGGGTTGCAGAAGTACAAAATGAAAAACACTTCTGAGATTCCAATATGTAATGTGATATCCGTATAGCAAATAGATATTTCTCAACAACATAACAGTCCGAATGTGCGCACTATTTGCAGCAATGAACCAACCACAGGACGGGTTACCGGAACCCACGTGCCATACTCATGGGCGAAAATATGTGTGTTGTTGTACATGCGGTAATGTACCAGTTTGCATGGCCTGTGACAACAAGAAGCACGAAGGACACCAGCTTCATCACGTAAGTGAAATAGCAAACAGGGAAAGAAAGTCAATTAGAATAAAGCTCACTGAACTTAATATTGAGTATCGCAAACTACAGGAGTTAAAAGAGAGGATTCAATCTACAAACCAACAACTAACAGAAAATTTCGCAACATTAACTGAAAAATTACGAGTTCATTATGAACCACAGATACAGAAGATAACACTTGAACTTGAAGAAAGCAATACGCGACAGATAAGAGACGCAGAGAAAATAGAAATCAGACGAGCTAATGAAAGAGATCAAATTACTAACTTTTTGGAAGGAAAACTTGGCTTTAGACTGACACAAGCTGAACTCATGCAAAAAGCGGAACTTCCGATGAGAAAATATGACAAACAGTTGAAAGAGTCTCAACAGAAACACCATGAAATAGACAAGGGAATAACACAAAAAATTGACAATGCATTTTTGGATTGGGAAAAGTTGACCGCAAATGCAGAATTACTCAGAACGTGTAAAGAACGTCAACTTCAACACATATTAGACGTCTGCGAAGGAATTACTAAAGGATACGAGAACTTTAAAACAACGGCTTCATCTTTTCTTTCGGCGAACGACGAGTGGACAGACGCCCAGTTCATTCCTGATCTAGAGAGAGAGTGCGAACCTCTGATCAAAGCAATGAAGACACAATTTCCAGAGATAACAGTGTTAAGTAATTTCCGTATCAGTGATATAGCCCAACCAGTTGTTGATGACATCACGCTTACTGAAAATGAAGAGTCGGTTGTCGATGTTGTTGGGATTAAAAGTAAAGTTTGGAATATCACTGGTGTAACAAGCGACATGAACGGCAGCATCGTCATTACTGGTAGTGCAACGAAAAAGTACTCACACATCACTGTCATTGACGCAAATGACAAAGTACAACGCCATGAAAATATAAAGAGAGAAATGAAAACAGTTCATATCCCGGATCGTTTTTGTACCAACATGTTACGTTATCAAGTTGTAACAGTTAGTGCAGCGGGTGGGATCAGTACATACAATGTTTGCAATGGTACAACCAACGAGACAAATATCGTTGTTGGCGTCAGAAAATGGCCGAAAGACCGGTTTCTGGCCTGTGTAACTACTGATCCAGTCCGCAATATTGTTCTGGTCGGTACCAACAGTAGAGACGTGTATGTATTTGACGATAATCTGACGTATATTCAAACCATACTTCTACCAGGTATTATCACTGGATCTTTTGATATAGCTGCACATGTGGGAAACTTACTTGTTTGTGACTATGTTGGTAGGACAGCATACGTTGTCACCATCCAGGGAACGAGGAGTACGGTGATGTTTGAATTCACTAAACCGTGTTTGGATGTCGGTGACTATAGACCTCTCAGTGTCTGTACAGACAAGCGTGGATTTGTGTACATGTTATGGGATAACATTAATTCGTCTAACATGTTATGCATCCTAGCCCAGTATAGCCAAGATGGCCGTCACTTACTTAAAACAAGGAATGTAGATAGCAACTCTCGATGTGTAACGATATGTGAAGTGAAAGAGAACGAGAAACTTCTTATAGCGACATACACTTCGGGAAAGATTTATACATACGGCATAACTGTAAATGAAAATAAGTGATCAACTTGACAGAAATGATGATATTACAAGGATGCACAAACAACCATTCATTGTATAATATGACATTCGTTATTATGACATTACGTACGTAACTAATCAATGCACATGTAGGAAATGAACAACAGGGAATTAACTTCAAGTTATAATGAGAACATAGTACGATCAAAAAGTAATAGTAAATATTATTCTTGGTGATACTGTGGTTCATATTAAAGGCATAGCAGTATTTCTTATATGACGTTGACCGTTCAAACACAATGCTATCAGTAAATATTGTATTTTTTCAAATTTTTTGTAGAATTGACCATTTAAACACCGGGAGTTCATCTTACAGTTTAAGCACAATACACAGACCATTTGGTCAGTTCTTCCGATGCAAGACAAAACTAAATAGGAAAACAAGACTTTTATGACCTCAGTGACGTACAGTATTCACATGGTTACCGATGTGTCGAGGATAAATGGTGTTGTTGAAATGAAGCTGAAGGAAAATATTTTGGCTGACTTATTAGAATTCACTAAACAATGTATGAATACTAAGGAATGTACTGAGTGGCCATCATCGTCATCCAGTAGAGATTACATATATTAAATATTAAATTTACTCACTAGCTGACATGTTATATGTTTATTGAAGTGCCTAAATGTAAATAAAGGTTGCTACTAGGTATCGTCCTAACAAATAAATTACTGAATACCATGTTGCTACAAATACAAACCTGTCCTCAATGATAACCCTCTGAAAATTCATGATATTACTGTCAAATTTCAACCACACAACAACCCCGGAAGGTATATGACGTGACGTGTTGATGTACAAAACAACACTAGAAAACAATACGTCCTGAATCTCACCACTAATAAATTGCAGGTTATAAGTTACCAAAGGCTAACCATGAAGGTATTCCATGTGTGACATAAACATAGTTTATGTTCCTACAATATATTTCGTATACAGACAAGAGGTTTAGACTTTATGGCATTCTCTTATTGTATGTTATGATGTGCCGTTAACGTTTGACTGGAAATTATCGTTTTAACTCAAATGTATTACTTAATATTAACCTTCCTCTGTCGTGCATGCTTCTAATGACTTTTTCTGATGTTGTAGGCTGCTTCGTAAATATTTCGGGCATCCTGATGGCAATAGCAGGTCAGTGATCTATACCAGTAAGATCGTCTTGAAACGTCTGAATGTAATCGGCAAATTTACCGTGACTTGCTCGCAATTACACTACCGAAGAACACCAACCAAATGGTTTACACGTTTCCGTTATATCTTTCGTATGCTTTTCTTATATGAAATGCATGTATTTCACGGTCGTGCAAGTAGATCAGTGAATTGCATGTATCAACGTTCATGTCACATTTTAGTATCAGGTGATATCACATAGTGAATATATTAGACCATCACTGGCTACTTCTTGTAAACAGAATATCATTACTCACTGTAGCTGAGACCGAACAATATTTTTTGAACGAGATCTAAAAAAGTAATGATGACAATTATGGGTTAACTCAAAATGCAACTCGTTTTGCAGGTGGTAACAAGTAAAACCATAAAGACGAAGAGAAAATTCATCAGAATATGAGCTTGGTAACTAAATGGGTGCAACGTAACTGCACCAAAAAAAAATCGCCTGATAGACAAGCAACCTGGCAACAGATTTAAGCTTGGGAGCGTAGCCAAAATGTGCTGTTTATAGTGCTCCCCAGCTCATATATTGCCAAAAAAAACAATGGAAGAATTTAACCGAAAATAACAAGTTTTAGTTAGCGGTGGCGTGCACGGCTGGGAGATTTGGTTGTTCTAACCCCAAAAACTCGAACTGCTTTGAGAGCTGGCATGTTAAACGTTACAAATAACTTTATTCGTTATTTTTCTTATACGCCATTGACACTGAATACATGTTATATCCTATGACGGTCCTATCACTATTATTCTCTGTATTATTCTATCTATACCTCAATACGTCATGGTGTGATGCATAAGATTAGGATTGGCCTCGAGACAAACCACACATCAACAAAGACTTTATTGTATACGGTGAAGTGATTGGTATGTGGTATAACGTGGGTTCCTTTTCAACTCTTTGTCCTCTCCATTCTCACACACTAGCACGTACCAATTTGTATTACCGTTACCGTTATGATAAGATATTTCCTACCGCTTCTAAGCTACATATGAGACTTTGTTTCCTTGTCAGTCTTTGCGCGTTATCAAAGCCCATATGCAAGTGAAAACATAAATGTGTGAACTTGACGTAGCACCGTCGTAAATAAATGCTATCAGTCTTGATACAAAGGTACTGGGATTGAAAGTGGATCAAGAAAAGCATACCTTTTGTATGAACGGGAATGTCGCTGTGTAACTGAAGCTCATCTACTTATCAGTTCACCCCCACCCATACCCTCACCCTTTACAAGTCTGATACCCTGTTTTCTCTCCCTGTTGCGGACCGATCACTACTATGGTATTGAGGTATATCTGAATTATTCCTAATTAGTATGAAATAGTGAACATGAATTTCATGTGGGTTGTTGGCTAGAACACTTTTCCCTTTGTATTTATAGTATTCGATGTTAATGTGACTAATATTTCAATGTAAGTGATTACATTGTTACATGTTACCATAGAAACCTCTTTCTATTGAACTCATTACTCTTTGGTTACTGTTGACTATATGATGATGTATTCTCGACAATATCATGTGGTGCCCATCTCAAGATACAACCATCGTAGTCATTGTCATATTCCTCCTGATCTCTCTTCCGACATACAGCATAGGCCTATATCATGCACAAGCAAAGAGAACAAGTTCACATGTCGATTATTAAAAATTTACCCTCAGCCTTATCAAAGTCAGTGTAAAGCTAGACAAGTGACGGATAACAATTACATTATTTGACATTATTTCATAGTGTGCTACTCAAATGAAAAGTACTAATGAGTGGAATTTTAAAAGAAGCTTGGAAATTCAACATTTATAAGAGATACAATAAATATATATACCTTACTGCTAGTAGATACCATAATACGATTATTCATACTATGGTTATCTGAAGGTAGCCCAATTTACTTTTGCAAAATGCTTCAGTCGTTGGAAACCTGCCACCTATAGAACACAGTTACAAGTCAACAGTGCCGTAACAACTTCGATAAGCCCGCGGGATCAATCAGTCAAGCCATCACTGTTTAAGAAGTGGTAATGCTTCGGGATATAACCGGTGTGTAATTAATGGCCACCCACATTGGCTGCACGTATAAAAAATATATATTTTAACGAAAAATAAATTTTGAAAAGTTGGTCCCAATGACTTTATTTTATATCGACTTTGGATATTGTACAGTAATGACAGCCCGACAACAATTTTAGTGTAAACATCGTTAAAGGGCATAAGCTTTTGTTACCTAGAAATTAATTGAAATTTTCGAGGACCATATCCTACTTCAACATCAGTCCACTGGCGGATCCAAGGGGGGGCCATGCCCCCCCCCCCAAAGGTGAGCCAAAAAGTGTTTCCGAACATCCGCTAAATCATATGATTGGAAATTAAAACAATCGAAAGGAATAGCAGTGGTAGACTAGTCTAAACCTTTTCGTTTTCTGGTTTAAAATTAAATGCAGAGCTCCCAACTGACCCGCAATTCGCGGGAATTAGACCCGCATTCTAACACCCAAACCCGCTGACCCGCACAAGCGTCCGAAAAAACCGCATTGTAATTGTCAAGTATACATAAAAAAAATTGCATCAATTTTTTACTAAGCAACCATCATTTCTTTAGCATTTAGCATAATAGAGTATAAAACCTCCTTTACAGCATCATTTGAACCTCAAATTAGCCTATATTTCTTTTCATTGGGGCGAGTAGCGAACATTTTCATGCCACGGGAAAGAATGAATTATCACCTACTAATCAATTTATTGATGTTACACAAAAAAAAATGCATATTTCTCAGAAAATTTTGGCTGACAAAAGCCTTTCTAAGTGCCACCATTTTACATGTAGGCATCACCTGGATTCCAAAAAAAATCAAAAGGGGAGGGGGACACCCCCTCCCCTTATACCCCTCCCCCAGGACGGCGATTCGTTGCCTTCTCAAGAGTTGGGAGCTATGTAAATGTATGCATGGGCGGCGATCCTGGGGGGGAGGGGGGATATATCCCCCCATGAAAATGGGTGGAGGGGATGTAATACACCATATCCCCCCACCAAATGCCAGGGATAAGAATATTTTCATGCCTACATTTATGCATCATCGTGAATGTACGGCTCTTTTTTAGCTTCATTTCTCGCCTACCATAAACGCATTGCGATCTTTTCAAATAAACCGTCTTTATCTTTATCACGGTATTGATATATAGTACATATATGCACCCTCATAGTATTTATATAGGTCCTATAGTAGGCCTACACACGTACATGTTCCCTCGAACAGCTGAGAATCTCATGTTACCAGGGTAATGCTTAATACACGTTTCACCTGGATGCCCTAGCAATCGGTACCTAGGAATGTAACTATGTGTAATTGTGTATTGCATGTGTATAGGCCTATAATAGCCTGCATGAGGCCATTTTCTTCATCGAATAATATAAAAGAGCTCTCGAACATTCTAACGTAGCGCCTGAAACAAGATTGACAGGGGCAATTTTCCCAAAATAACACCCGAAATTAAAAAAAAAGTATTTTGGATCCTGATTATGAGATATTTCGGACATGATATCCCTATTTTAAAGTTGGGTATATGCCGCTTGGAAACCTTGGGAAGTGCCGTTTCCGGCCATCTAGAGGGTTTGTAAATCCCCATATGGCACCCCCTCCCCCATATCACTCTAATGCCACTTTGGCCCCTCCCAAATAAAGGCCCTGGATCCGCCAGTGCATCAGTCATATTGTATGGTTATTTTCCTGTACAAATCCTCCTATTGCATTTCATATGAAACACGTACTAATCGATCCTTACTCCTTTTGGGTACTATCGGTTCAAGATAATATTCGTGGGACGCACACGTGAGCAATGCCTAGACCAGAATATTAAAACAAAATTAATATATGCGACACGGCGACTACTTTTTAAGTGGACTCAGTAAAGTACCACGACATATAGCCTTATATGTCGACTTAAATCCGTCCGCGCATGCTTCCGCTTAATGTTTTGAACAATTTTGCACACAAACACGGAATTGTGTGATTATTCATATACACAATAGTAACAAAAAAACAATTGTTAAGACCGTCGAGATTGAATGCATAAAGTGGCTTGAATTTGTTAAGAAAGAAAATGTATTTTATGCATTGCATTTTTTTTTATAGATTTTCAAAGGATTTAATGTTATTAATAAATTAATAATAATAGTTAAAAATAAATAATAATATAAGTTTAACCATTGAAAACATTCTCAGCTTATTGCCCGAATTTTCACAAAAATATTTGGTTGGGGGCTGGAGCCCCCTTCTCCACTCCTCCCCAACCCCACCCCCCCCCGCCTACAACGCCTATGTATACTGCCAAAATTACCACAGCATGGTATCTCCTTTTTATCAATGAGTACCCGGCAGCGAATTCCCCCCCCCCCCGAACAGGTTTGCAATTGTGTGTAAATAGTCGCTCAAGACAGAATACATTATTATTCATACTTCTATGAGTGTTGATACTGTAGTGACCGCACTGCAAGCGAGCCTATATATTCCCTCTCGCAAAGTGGAACAGCCTACTTATTTTGTTTATAGACATTCTGTCGCCCAACTTTCTTGCTTATCTCCACTCCCATTTATAGTAAACTTGAACAAAGAGGACCAGTGTCCAACGAGAGAAAGTTTGGGGTCATAAGTTCAAGTGTAGAGCGACATATTTTTATCAGTCACTTCGTTCATGGAATCGGTCAGCGAAGGTTGTTCCCTAAGCCGTAATACTACTTTATAACTACAATATATACCATTGCCTACACTACAGCGATAGCTGGCTAAAAAGGCCGATACTTCACATATTTTTCGTATATTCTTCGGGAATCCACCGGACATTTATGTGTGGGATGTAGCAATGCAACCCACCAATTACTAGCGGATTCAGTGATACATTTATTCATTTACAAGGATTTTTATATATGCGGATCTATCCTGGAACTGACAGTTCAAGTTCCCTGGACCGACGCAAGGAGGGTTAGACTAGACAGAACAATTATTAGAGGTTAGTAGTATTTATTATTATTTACAAGACCTCTAAAATACCATCTATTTATAGGGGCAACCCTCTGAAGCGTACATCTGAGTTTAAATACCTTGGCACCTACATCACCTACAATCTCAACGATAGTCGTGAGATCCGTGCTCGTGTAGCCATGACAAAGGCGACTCTCAACAATTGTGCATATTTGAAGTCGAATCGTATCTCTGTGGATGTTAAACTCCACCTGACCAGAGCTCTGGTTGCATCTCGTCTTACTTACGGTTGTAGCACCTGGCACCCGATTCTACTTGTCGTCACGATAACTAACGTGGTTCTTGCTAATGGTGATCCACGATAGTTATCGTGCTGTGTTATAACTTCATCACACATGTTATGAATTTTACGATAACTATCGTGGACCCTTACAAGCCATTCAAGGAGACTTTTGATAGTCGCATATTACAGAAAGCGACTGGGATGCTAACTCTAATAACGACCTGAAGTATTTCCATCGCAACACAAAACTATTCGCTGTACATTGATGCATGCTTAGGCATAAAGTAAACAACCAACATCAAACAAGTTACATGAATTAGATATTCAGTCCAACCAGTAGGCCTACTCCATCAACGCTTTCGATCTGCGTCATTTTTCTATAGTAAGTGCAATCGTGTCGTGAAATTGATAGGCGTATGTTACTTGTTAGAGATAACTGATACTACTACTGCTAGTACTAGCCTAACGTAAGGCCTTACAGAGGCCTAACTACTCGTACTCGTAGGCTAACTACTCTTAGTCTTACTCGCACGAAAGACCTAACGGAGATTAGGACAGTAGTCGAAGTATTACTATGGTTATTGTTCGGTAAGTAAGTGTAACTTGTTAGGCTATATGCCTATTTCTTAGTAGGGTTATTTTCACAGGCCATACTGCAAAAAAAAAAAATGGTTAGGTGCCTTTGTAGGTGCTGTGTTTGGACATAGGCCTAGGCCTAACTGCATTGGCCATAGGCCTAACATGACGGTGCCTGTACATTGCCGCTCATATTTGTTGGGCATAAGTGTCTGACTCTCTGAAGACATTTGTGGAAAATACCAGTGAGAATCTACCCAAAATTTGAACTGGGGAAACATGACATGTCTAGGCCTTATCATGTAGGTCAAGGGTGTATAGGTTCAGCAGGCTGCTCTGACGACATTGCTAATCATTACAGTTTCATTCATTCATTTACAAAAAATAGAACTGAAGCTTAATCAAGACTTTATCATCATTCCTTTGACCTTAATTTATGTCATATAATACAGTCTAAGCAAATTCTGTTCTGTTCATTACACATAAAGCATGTTATGTTGTCCAGGTTGGACATTCTTTTGGTCAAGACTTTGTCATGAGGTTGAATCCAGGTTGGACATTCTTTTGGTCAAGACTTTGTCATGAGGTTGAATCCAAAGCTTGATTTTGGAGTGTGGGTTCGAATCCCACCAAAGTCCCCAGATGAATGACCTTTCTTGTGTAACATGTAGCATTTTTGTAATTGAACATGCTTTTTGGAATAATTGGTGAAGATTTTACAGAAATTAGTGAATTACAGTATATACCCAAAACTACACAGAATTAATTTGATGCAGTTGTGATACTGGTCAATATTTGGACAACCAATGTAACAGTGATGAAATAAAAAGACCCTCTATGAGATATGCACAACTGCATTCTCACCCACCTTTACCAAAGTGTACCATAAATCTACTGTGGTAAGTGTAGTTTTGCATATTTCCCAATTGGCCTGCCTTACTAAGTTCCCTATAGGTCTATAATAAAGCTCTGTGCATAGAGACAGAGCTCCTCTTAAAGAATTCTTATAAACAGGATGTGGTAAGTAAGTTTGCCTAGCAAGATCTTCTTCAGAGGCTATATGACAAGTACTTTAACAGCAGGGACAAATACACACACAGAAATACAGACAGGTTAATGAGCATGGTGACCACAAATAGATATGTAAGAGGATTACTACACAAGGGATGGAGAGAAGAATGAACGAAACCAACCCAGGAAAAGGAGAGGTGAAAGATAAACAGTAGAGGGACAAAGAGAGGATTAAGGGAAGAGGGTAGGGAATAAAATAGAGAGTAGGGAATAAACAGGATGTGAGTCATCATGACAGGTTCCTCGTGCTACAAAGCTGTACCCCTTAGAGTATGGTGTCTTTGAGCCAGGTAAAGTAATCCAGAGTTAATGTTTGTCTTTGATTGGCTACGTCTCAGGCACTGCATACATCTGTCCTTTTCTCAATGTTTCTAAGAAGATCAGTATTAGTGAGTTGGTTGGGGAACATCTGCTCCAATTTCCCTTTGTTCCATCACTTCATCATTTGTGCTACTTTGGAGAAGTCATCAATCTAATGAGAAAAGTTCAAGAAGTTTAGTGTAAAGTATTATTTAAATTTGGTCAATTAATTAAATTGGCATTATTTATTTCATAGTCTTATTTACCCCTACTGCAAAATAAGGGTTGGCATTTGCTATACTTCATTGTACTGTGTATTGTGTAGGATAAGGCTGTGGTACAGTGCCTTAAAGTGATATATTTGCTAATAAAGAATGTTGAGGCCAATTACTCATCAGAGTGCCTCCATTCATTCAATTGTTCTTTAATTTTTAACATGATTATTGTAAAAATAGTTTAGTTTCTGGATATATATTGGAGGCCTATAGTTGACTTAACCATGATAAGTTGATGGCTGACTCATGACGTGGCTTTATCAGTACTGCAGCTTTATAGTTCAATAGAAAGGTTAAAAAGTCAGTAATTGCCATTTATGTGTACCCTTACCCAACACGAATAACTATTAAGTATTCGCTAAGTATTCGCTAAGTATTCGAATAGCTAAATAGTTGGTATTTCAAAAATTTAAGTATTCAGACTTTAGAATACCTAATCGAACACTTAAAATAACTATTCCAATAGGTATTCGAATACTTCTTTCAATTGAATGCTTAATCGAATATTAAATATAGCTATACAAATAAGTATTCCAATACCTATTTCACTGAATACTTAAGGAATGCCTATTTGAATACTTATTTCCTTTGAACATATTTTTTGAATACTAAAGAAACTATTGAACATCTATTCGAATACTAAGACGAATACTTATTCAAAAATGCACATGTTCTAATATACAGTATTCTCAACTGTAATGTTGGACTCTAACTTTTTACATCCTGTTTTGCTGTACAAAGGTATAGGAGGAGACTGGACTTAGATTATTTTCAGAACAATTTGGACTTAGACAAATTTCAGTTGATTGTGGACTTAGACATTTTTCAGTTGATTGTGGACTTTCAGTTGATTGTGAACTTGGACAACTTTCAGTTGATTGTGGACTTAGAAAAATTTCTTGCTTGTGAAGATCAATGTATTTTTAGTTTATATAACAACTAATTCAATTTTAATTGCAATTACAGAGGGATGCATTCCATATGAAGGATGGAAGAGTATATTGATAAATATAATGTATATTGAATTAGAAAGTGGAAGAAGTTAACACATTTTCAAAAAGACAAACTTTCAACTGATATGTATGTTTTGTAAATATATTTTAGTAAAGTTCAAGTATTTCTGTTGAGAAATATCCAGTCAAATACACACATTTCAAGTCAAATTAAGACTTTAAACTTTTAAACCTACATGTACAGCAAAAGACATTGGTCTGTGAGAAGCGCTGGATTTAACTGATCACACACCAAATACACTGATAGTTACAAGATGTTGAATTATATTTAATTAATATTACAATATATACTACATTAACTGGACAGCTAACCAGCAATGGTAACAAAGATTGAGGTTAATGATATTCCATGACATCTAACCGCCTGGTATTGAAATCACCTCCTTTCAATCTACGACCAAACATATTTACGATATTTAACCAGTGGTGTAGCTAGACTATTTTCCAGGGGGGCGAAATTCTCAAAACTTCAGACTTTTCACTTGCGATTTTGACAAAATTTTACAAAAAAATTCCGGCAGGGGGGCGCGGATTCCCCCCGTTCCTGCGCCACTGTATTTAACTATTCACGTGCCTCTTTTGTCAAGGGGCCATTCCATTTGGAATATTCCTACTTTATGTGAAAAGGGTGTTTATTTGCATGTATTAATTGATAACTATAATGCACAAAATGACTTTCAATTCTTTTCAACTTTGTTTGGAAATTCACAAATAAACTTCTCATTATTAATTTCAACAAGAATACATGAGTACAGAATACTTTGAATATCGATTACCTCATATTTTTGAAACTCCATCTGTACTTTATGAATGTGATCATTGCTCTCCGAAACAAACAACAGAAAAGGGACAACTATACAAATAAACAGTGGGTTTTCCTTAGATCCAACTTTGCCAAAATACTTCACAGAACCAAACTTGTATGAATCTTTGTACTGGTACTTGATGACACTCTGATTTCTTCTGGTCAATTTTTTATATGGACTCCCATAAACAAATGAATTACTAGCCTTGAAAAATGTTCTAAGCCAAATTTCAATGTTATTTGAGAAAATGTTAAGAACTTGTTTTACTGCAGAAAATTCACTGGCAGATAAGCATATTTCTTTAAAACCATCAATTCTGTAAATTCCTGGAAATACAGTTTGCCATGACTTTGAAAAAGAAACTGAAGTTTTAAGGTTATTTAAATATTCCAATGCTTCAAAATCATTTATACAAAACTTCTGACTCAATATTGGAACCAAATGTAAAAAATTAAATGACTGAACAATTTGTGTATCTACACCCTGAGTACCATGGATAAAGGAAACAATAAATCCGTTCATATCTTCAAAAAGAAAACAATTGTTTACATACAAAGGTCCATTGAAACGAACACAGTCAATTAAATGAACCAGCTGATGAACATTCATGGTCATATACCTTAGTGAGTACAAATCTTGAAAATTTTTAACAAATTCTAGCATACACATTTCTGCCAAAGCCAAGTCATCAACTGATACATTATCTTGAGATAACAAGTAAATTGATCTTACTAGCAAACAAAAATGAGTGAAATAATCACGAGTTAACACCTGTGACAAAATTGGTATTCCCCAATACAGGAGGAAATTACGAAACTCTGAAGCTTTCCAATAAGCTAGATCATTCAAAGATCGAGGCACTCTTGTTATATTGATTGTTGGTTTAATATAAGATAAAGACTCACTCACTTGAGACTTTGCACGATAGAAAGAAAATTTATTGTTACGATTCTCTACCCCAAACCAAAGCTTTAATAAAAGCTTCATTACACCTTCACAAACACAGTGCATGTAGTCGATGACCATGCCATCCGCAAAATGAAAGTATTTTAAATACAAAAACCAAAATGGTCCCTTACATCCATTGGTTACATATGCTTTGTCCTGGTTTTTGATCTTACTGACAGTTTCTTTGACATCTTTTAAAATTTGTTCCATGGTGCGTTTTGGACCAACAGGATCTTCAGTGTTGAAGAGGAAAACATGACAATTGCCTCCACTTTCTGTTCTATATGTTTCCCCAGGTTGCAAACAATGCCAACAACCATGTTTACCATTAAATTGAATACTATTTGTCACCAAAGACTTAGCTGGTAAGTCACATGTACATGACAGTAAGGCAGCCTTGCATAGAAATTCTTCTCCAGAAAAATCAGTTAATCTTACACCACTTTCCAACTTTCTCAAATCAAGGAAAAGAGGATTTAAAAAGCTCCACATAATAGGTTTCTTTGGAGAGATCCAAATTCCATACATTAACATGTTTTCTCTCGCCTTCCTTTCTGAAATGGGTAGTTCATTTACAATCATATATACAGGCCACATGGAAATTTTGGAGCTCTTAAAAATGGCAACACCATCAGTATTCATAGCGAAAGACAAGTTATTGGGATCATTTAAAAAGCCTGCTTGATACAAATCCTGATATAATTTGGAATCATACACATCACGAATACAGTTATGTGTTGTTGTTTTAAGGTGATGAAAACGATGATTTCGGACCTGCTGCGAAAATTCTTTTCGGTTGAACAGTACTTGCAACTGATGTAGTAAACTGATTTGCACAAAATAAGATACCGCACCTGATACTGTGACATCAATTTTGCAAAGTTCATTACTACACATCTTGGCACTTTTAGGGATGTGGTGGTAACAGTTGGAACAGTAGTAATGTACAACTGGTAGGAATGTATACTTGGCCAAGTACTTCTTGAGGCCATGATATGTTCCCATCAGACAATTCCTGTCTGGCAAAATTAGTTGCAATAAAACAAGAAAGTAATGAATGGTTTCTTGAGAGAGTTTAAAACGAATCATGAAGCATGTTAAAAGTAAAACAATGGTGCCAAGACGCCGTTTTGATCCCGGGTACAAAGGTGGGTCAACTTCTTTTTCACTGTGGCTAGAGCATTCTTCTACTTCATCTTCAGCTATCTGCATTATATCATTCCCTAAAACTGTAATGGGGTCATAGGTGTCTTCAGCTAGTTCTCCAAAATGGTTCTCTTTCGCATTGGCATGGAGTTCATTTATTAGATCATCGAGATCCTCGTCCTTCTGTGGGGAATAATCCTGAAAATTATCAGGTTGCACATCACGTTCTTCAGTCACCTCACCAACATCATCCATCGAGTGTATATTCCCTGAGGCAAAATTATCATCTGGAGACTCTATACTGCAACTTAAAACAGGATCAGCCAAGGAAGTCTTCATTTTACTGGGTGTTCTGATCTAATAAAACAGAAAGACAACAAAAAAACACAATAGACTACTATCTTACTAAAGCTTAAGCATATCATTTGATTCAATATTGCAGTTTAGGACATTCATAATTTATTGCAATGTTATAAACAATTGAGTAGGTAGGTACTAGGCCAAAAAATTATTTGATTTGCAAAATTCAGACAATATACCTTTTATATGCTTAACAATTTAGAAAACTAAAAACATTACATTTCTTTCCACCACAACAAAAGAGTTTTTGACCAAAAATCATCCATTATGGTGGGATTTTTGAGTGATCTCTGCAACAACAAACATTTTCACAGCTTAATTACCATATTTAAATTAAATTTGATGTTAATTTGTAGTTACTGTACTGTAACAGTACTATAAATAAAAAAATTAAAGTTTAGTCATTCCATGCAACTTGAAAATTTGATACAAAAACTAAAAATTTCCCAACTGTGAGAACTTTCCCTTAACTACAAAATTGCAAATTATGATAAATGGCCTATCAATTTTCTTAAATAAGCAGTTCTACATAACCAATAAGGCTAATAACATGCTCCTTTTTCAGGAACATACATGTAGTGTGTTGTTAAGTTGAAATTATGTTTAACATTCTTGAGTTTCAGAAAAGAAATTTCATACCCTGGTTTTGTACCCTCTACGATTCTTACCCAGACTCTTAAATCTATGTACCTAAAACCAACCCTCAACCTAAACAAAATCTTGGGCCTAACACCAACCCAAATTTATTAAAAAATACTTTAAAATTAATGTTAGATAATTGGAATATTAGATACTAGGCTACGAAACGTCCAAATTGTGAGGGTTCAAAATGTCCAACAACCGGACAGGTGCATTTATAGTGGAAAGTTTATTTTCTCCATGACAAGAATATTGTAAGACCGTGATGATTCATACCCAAATTCTGAAATTAATTACCCTAAAAGTAAAACCAAGCCTAAACTTAACCTTAACCTACGCCTAACCAAAATTTACGAAAAAAATATTTCAAAATATTGTGATTATGAAACGCTAGCACCCTGTACTTCCCTTTTGCTTAGTATGGGATGACATAACTTCCCGACCAGGAGAATTACCCCTCCAGCTGGAGAAATGTGCCCCAATTGTATTTTAACTGATAACAAAACCAGAAACAATAAAACCAAATTCACAATTTGATTAAGAGTATACATATAATTTTTTAAATAAACACTAACCTCTTGTTGTTCACATTCCAAACGAGACACATCCTGAGTGATTTGTGCAGTCCACTTTCTATAAGGTCCTCTGCGACGCTTTGATACTGAGTCTCCTTTGCTAGAAACGGGGCCTATACCTACACCATTATTAGACATGATTGTTAATGTTATTGTTCAGGCGTAGGCTCTGTGTTAAAGTCTAGCATGTAACTTGTTAGGCTAGCCAACTGCAGTGTGACGCGGACAGTGACACTGATGATGATATTTGCAGGTCTTTCAAATTATTTTGAAATAAAACTGCAGGGCTAATTTACTTTCAAA
This sequence comes from Apostichopus japonicus, assembly GCF_037975245.1. Taxonomy (NCBI): domain Eukaryota; kingdom Metazoa; phylum Echinodermata; class Holothuroidea; order Aspidochirotida; family Stichopodidae; genus Apostichopus; species Apostichopus japonicus. The sequence continues at coordinate 15,314,849 of NC_092577.1, forward strand.
GTTTCCCGATCAATGCGAGCCTAACTTATTGACTGCCCAAAAATTCTAAGGATTTCAAACAGATGAGCAACAGAACTTATACCGGTCGCGTCAGGCTGGATCAAGATCGTGGTACGTGGCGTCGGTTAATCACTGAGCATGTAGGGTAGACGAAACTCAACTTACTACTACTACTAATTAAGAGGATTCGATCATGACAAAAATTGTTAATATTAAACGGCAAATTTTGAGTTTCTAATGTCATCCACTATCATAATAAAAATATAGTCCTATTTCTAAGGATTATATAAAAATAAATAATAACGGAAGATTTTATGTTCAAATTAACAAATAAATAGTATTACTTATAATACGCTTTCTGGCCAAGGTGAAGTGCGCCGGCGCGGCGTGGGTAATATACCGCGGAAGATTTGAAAGACTGACGGACTGAAGCGTTTCTAAAATCTCACCGATCATATTCATAGACCTACTGTTTTAGTATTCAGTGCTTAATATTCCATTTTCAATAAATTTTTATTCCTCGTGAATGTTATTCAACTTTTATTAGCAGATTGAGCTTTCAGAAATAAAAGTTTCAGTTTTGAGTCGGACTAAATTTATTCCAGTCCTTGCAGCCTAACATGTGGTAGACTGAACATTATTAACATTAGGCTGGAACTTGGAAGAGAATATAATTTTATCCAACGGCGATAGGCCTAGGCCAAAATATCCAATAATGAATGTTCAGAATTTGCTGCAGTTATCAAAGAATATGGAAAATATTGTTGACCCATCGAAGAAGACCAAGCCTCAAAAATGTGTTGTTTATTGGATTAATGATCAACAAGTTAGTACAGAGCCTTTAAGTTCGGTGATGGACAAAGAAAATGCAATGGAAAATGCAGTCTGCTTGATAAAGTGGAGAGGAAAGGGGCCGTATTCTGGAAAAATCATCAAAATAAGTGGTATGTTGACCTTTTTTTCTGTTTCATTTCTATGTGTAATCATTTGAAACTTTCTGACAGTGGCACAATAACCAATTTCAACTTCTAATTTTCTCCTGTCTTGTGCAACGATAAACACTAAACAGCATAGGCCCTAGGCCTAGGCTATTTGCAGTTAATCAAATAAATATTCAAATTAAAATAAGACAAGGTTACATGAGTAGATTATTTCTAGTTGAGGCCTAAACTTATAGGGTTACTACAGTTTAGCTTATTCTTATGGGTGCATGGGGCAATGCCTATATGTTCGGTAATTACTTGAACATTCAGAAGGCTACTTGGATTTTCCTAGTTTTACCTAGGCCTAGTCGTACTTCACGTGCGAGTCTGACGTTTCTCTTACCGTGCTACAGAGATTTTAATTACCATTGAAATAGCGTTATCAATCTTTTTTTTTTTTTTGCAATGAATCATGTGGGCAGTTTCTGTAACTTTTTAGGCCCATGTATTATTTTAGCACCTTAAATTAAGCTGAACAAACATAGGTTAAAATTTTGTGTACAAAATCTAATTGCCATCAAATTTTCTGTTAATATCTTTTTTTACAAATGGGTAAATTTCCCCTGAAATCTACCTACTTGTTGAGCATCGTCTGAACATAGGTGGCTTAATTTGAACACACATGTGCACAGTAAATTGGATGTGTTTTGAATCTGACAGAACGATTGTAAACAAGGCAGTGTGCTTTTTCAGATGTGTTGGAAGATTTGCAGATTGTAAAGACCTTTGCATGTCTTTCTCAAAATCACAATAACTGAAGCTTTAAAGCTATGAATGAGTCATGAGTGCATGCATGGTGTTGAACATTTTTTATCACCTGATAATTTTCTGGGCATTTATACCAGTTTTTATTTTCATACTTTTGTCTTCAAAGATGACAAAGATATTCTGAGGGTTGCACAGGAGAGGTTGGAACAAGAGTTAAGTGAAGCTCTTCCATCTGCTGATGTACCTGCTCCAAGCGGTGATATAGATGTTTCTTCCAAAGGTCGAAAAAGAAGGAAAAGCCAGAAGCTGGTCGCATCATCAGATAATTCTGATGCAGAACAGCCTGTAAAACTGTAAAAAGAGTTACAGACAAACCTGTAAAGATCGCCAAGAGAGGTAGGTTTTATTGGCTTTTTTTCCCCACAAATCTTCACTCAAGTTTTATTTTTAATGTAAATGTGCACTGTCAATAATTGGATAACTAGTTCGGGAAGTTAGTCTCTTTTGTGTAGTTTACTTCCTTGGCAGTCTGGACCAGAAATTCTAGGCCAATTTTAATTTTTTTTTTGCAAAATAAATATTCTCTATACCAATTTACAATAAACCAAATGTTGCAATTCAAGGAAAATAAGAAAGGATGACCTAATAAATAACCAAATCTCTAAAAACACCTTCATCCCTCACTCTGACTTTTATATGTCTCAAGTGCATGTTGATTATCCTTGGGGAGGGTATTGCCATATGTATGACATTAAGTCTAAAGGGAGGTTTATAGTCACATATTTGACAACATGCATGTACAGTAATGCTGATGTTTTGTTTTAAGTGTATTTTGTAACACCAAAAAAAAAAGTTATGGAAACCACATTGCAGTTGTTCTTTAATCATAATCATTTGAATGCTTAAGTATGTGACTAGAAGAATTTCAAGGTCTGCCTGGAGAATGAGTCATCAGGTACAGTGTTTAAGCCAGCTTATTTTTGTGCAAAAATGTCGCACAATGCTGACCAAATAACACATTAAAAAAAATTGAAAAATAAGGAATTTGTGCACAGTAAGCTTACAGATTGCTAACACAAAATGTGTTGCACCTTCAATAATTATAGCATTGAAAATCAATAAAAAAAACCTTTACTGTAAGGAAAATGTGTCATACGCTTTTGAACCTAGCTAAAACACTGATAAGGTATGTCGCAACATCCATAGAAGGTCATTCTTTATGATGGGGAAAACAAATTTTGTGATAATGCAGTGTCGTGACTGATCCTAAGTAGTGAAACATGTATTTATCCTTTCTTACAGCACCCTCTGCATCTACACAGAAGGTAACTGATTCGATAAACATGTTGGCTGGATTCAGTTCAGTTTTAATGGAAGAACCAATGACGTCCTTGCCTGCCAGTACGACTTTGCCTGCCGGTACTTCCCTGCCAGCTTGTACATCCTTGCCTGCCAGTACATCCTTGCCTGCCAGTACGACTTTGCCTGCCGGTACTTCCCTGCCAGCTTGTACATCCTTGCCTGCCAGTACGACTTTGCCAGCTTGTACATCCTTGCCTGCCAGTACGTCTTTGCCAGCTTGTACATCTTTGCCAGCCAGTACATCTTTGCCTGCTTCTTTGCCAATTCCCGCCAGTGTGTCATTGCCTACCAGAATGACTTCACCAGCCAGAACATTTTTACCTGCCATAACGTCTTCGCCAACCTATACCCATCTGCCAACACAACACACAGCCACATATGCATCTTTAACCCCTGCCAGGGCATCTTCTCCAGCTTCCTATGCAACTCAGCCTATCACTGCCTCTTCATTCAATATGCGACAGCAAACCAGAGTTAATCATCAACCCACCACCAAACAGCCACATTGGTCGATTTTTGAAAGCCAAATGACACTCGATGACGATGATGTCATCCATGACTTTGTCATGGAGAACAGCAACGTAGAACTGCAAACTAGAGTAGAAGTTCTTGAAAGAGAAAACGCAGCCCTTTTGGAAGAAAATGCTGCATTGCGTGCTGCAAAGGGCTCTTCTAAACCAGGTATTTTAATCATTTAATAGTTTTTATGTTGTTTGTAAATGGTTAATCTGAAACAGTAGTGTGAAACCACTACCACTAACCCAACAAATGATTCCCTCTGAAAAAACAATAGATAAACTTGCTTCAATTCTTTGCTATTTTATCACTTCAAGCTAAAAGGGAATATTGTTAAAGCGAGTTATTTCACATGGAATTAACCTTGTGCCCAACAGGCCAATTGGAGAAAACTGCTGTTAGCGGGGCCTGTGTGGTGCAAGAAACGTACATTTCACAAAAAGGCACCATAATATACCAAATTGGTTGAAACAACAGTGCATCATGCTAATTACTGTATCTTTATTGCTCTTGTTAATTTACTGTACATCTTTTTCTCAACAGATGCAGAGGTTTTATTTCACCTACGCAAACTTAGTGAACTGTTGGAACCATCCAGAAAATCAAACACTCTGGTGAGTATATATATATCCCTTACCTTCTCTGCAATACATCTAACTTTTGGTTCCAATTGTTCCTTCAGCAGGGAACTCTTGTTTTATGTAGGCCACATGAATCAGAGTCCCATTACAACATGCTCAAGGACAACAGAGAAATATGTATAAAGATGTATTTTCTAAAATCCAACCCTGAGGGTATTCAAGGTATAATGGTTATTCAATTGTGCAGGATTGAAAACCAATAATGGTGTCTTACTTAAATATTTGCTTTCTGTAGAAGTCAGTTTTAACCAGTTTTGATTTGTCACTTTCATCCTCAATTTAGCTCATGTTGTGGCTACTTGTTCACAAATCTTTAAGCACTGAATTGAATGAAGGATGCTTGTGTCAACATTACCTAAGTTGCTTTGAAATCTTATAAAACAATGGAAGTAACTAGTGCTGTGAACAAAAAGTAATTTACCAAACACCTACTTGCAAATAAAATGTGAGTGGTTAGCAATTAATCTTGTCATTTTCTCTGTGGAACTAATCATGTTCCACAGAGAAAATGACAAAAGTGTTTATAGAACTCATATGCTCCTTTGTTCATGAAAAATTTGCTCAATTTTTGTAGGCCCACAAGAAACAAAGTTTAAATGATAAGAAAGAAAAACTAAAAAAAAGTGTTATATAAAATTATCAACAAAAGCCTGATTTAAGTGACAAGCGAGCAGTTGTCACAGTATTAGAAGTATCAAATTTTCGTCAAAATTCTGCTAACTTGATCTTATATTGCATAATGTTAACTTATGTCATTTAGTATTTCATTATTATTTCTGGCAGAACCAAAGTCAAGAGCTTTCTGAAGTTTCCGGGGACACAAGCCTAGGAGAAGGGTCAGTGCATAAGGTAAGATAACAGTCTTCATAAGTATTGGTTCTTTTAGTGAAAATGGCTAAAAAAAATCATTCTGCTAGAAAATTAATGCCATCTTCCTCAAAACTCAAAATTGATCACTCCTGCAGTACCTCAATCCCATTTCCCTACCCCTTCAGTCTCCTATCTAAATGATTTAGTTTATCAAATAGCTTGTTCAGCGTGTTGCTTCAATTTAATATATTGTTGGAGCAAGCCAAAAGATTGCCTTGTCTGTCCATTTAGAAACCTACATTTCAGCTGAATTTTTGCAAGTTAAAAAATACTTCAGGACAACTTGGGGTCGTCAGGTAGCCTAGTGATTAAGGCCGCAGACTGCACCATTGTGTTTCACATGTGCATGGGTGTGAGACTGACCTGACGTTGTAGGTTTTATCCGGGTACTTTCATCCTCAAGTTAGCACATGTTGTGGCTACTTGTTCACAAATCTTTAAGCACTGAATTGAATGTAGGATGCTTGTGTCAACATTACCTAAGTTGCTTTGAAATCTTATAAAACAATGAAAGGAACTAGTGCTGTGAATGAAAAGTAATTTACTAAACACCTACTTGCAAATAAAATGTGAGTGGTTAGCAATTAATCATGCATGATTAGTTCCACAAAGAAAATGACAAAAGTGTTTATAGAACTCATATACACTTTTGTTCATGAAAAATTTGCTCAATTGTTGTAAGCCCACAAGAAACAAAATTTGCATGATAAGAAAGAAAAAGTAAAAAAAAAGTGTTAAATCAGGCTTAGTGAAAAGCGAGCAGTTGTCACAGTATTAGAAGTAACAAAACTTTCCGTCAAAATTCTGCTAACTTGATCTAATATTGCATAATGTTAACTTATGTCATTTAGTATTTCATTATTATTTCTGGCAGAACCAAAGTCAAGAGCTTTCTGAAGTTTCCAGGGACACAAGCCTAGGAGAAGGTTCAGTGCATAAGGTAAGATAAAAGTCTTCATATGTATTGGTTCTTTTAGTGACAATGGCTAAATTCTTTTTCATTCTGCTAGAAAATTGATACCATCTTCCTCAAAACTTAAGATTGATCACTCCTGCAGTACCTCAATCCCATTCCCTACCCCTTCAGTTTTCCTTTCTAAATGATTTGTTTATCAAATAGCTTGTTCCGCGTGTTGCTTCAATTTAATATTTGAAATTTAATATTATATGTTTCACATGTGCTTGGGTGTGAGACTGACCTGACGTTGTAGGTTTTCTCAGGGTACTTCGGTTTCTTCCCACTTCATTTGTCTCATTTATGTTTATCATATCATGCCATTGTATACAGATTCTTCTCATCTATATATTACCATAGCTGTTAAATAAAGGGATGTGGAACTACACCAACCAACCATCAGGACAACATGATTTTAATTAAAGAGTTGAAATGTTAAGTGGTCAACTAGACATGTGGGTGATTTCTTTCACCCTACATGCAATCTCTTCCATAAAATCTCAAAATTTCATACTCAAGTCCTTTTCTTCCTAATTTAACTTTGCACTCTTAATTTCATTTTTATGTTATTCTTTGACTACAGGGCCTTGAAATTGTAACAAACTGAAAATAAATGTAGATTTTTTTTTTTTTTTCCAGCAACTTCTCATCAGGGATCCCAATGACACTGATCGCTTCTCCCATATCACTGTCGAGCCCACCAAGCTATACTCCATTCAGCTGAAGGCTCTAAAGAAAGATCCACAGGAGGCACCATTGTTTTTGCTGAATGGAGTCATAGATCTTATATTTCCAATAGATGTTTTGGCTGCATCGTCTGGACTTGGACTGCGGAAAGATGGAAATCTGGGGGGAACAGAAAACCTTTGGCAGGAGATAAAGTTGCTGCATTGAGAGGTATTTAATATGCTGTAATAAATAAGTGATAACTTAGGATCTAAAAACTTTTCCCACAAAATTTGGTTCCAGTGTAGCGTGTGTTACTAGCACAAGAATGACACATGGTACCCTGATAGTCCTATTTTTAAATATGGAGGCGGTTTCATGCATCTTATTTGGCTCTTATTTTGCAAAACATTTAAGTGGTGGGCATGCAGAGTTAAATGTGATTACATTTCTGTTTTTCATATGTGGTTATATGCAAAAAGCATCATTTTTATAATTATTATAGGGGGCGGGGGAGGGCTAGTAAGGTTATATATAAACTTTGTGACATGTTGTAAGACATGTGTAAACATACTTGCTTGCAAAAAAGTGGGGACTAAAGCCACCTATCCCTCTCCCGCGTCGCGACGTCCCTGTATTATGCACTGAAACTATAACCTTTTTTGTTCTGGTGGGTGGTTATTGTGCCAATGTATATTTGTGCTGTATCATTATTAATTATTTCTATTTATGTTTTTTTTCAGAGTACATTCACAGTATGTGTGGCAGAAATCAGTGGCCAGAACCACTGCCACAAGAAATTAACAAACGATTTGCGTACAAGTGCACAAATGCTCGAAGAGATATGAAATTGAAGAAGCTGTAGTTTCATTTTTGTTTTGTTTTGTAATTTTATACTTGTTGAATAAAAAGGAGGCTTCAGAATTCTGGTTATTCTCATTATTTGTTTGGTGAGTTTTAATCAAGGAGCTAGGACAACAAGCTGGCCAAATCCTAACTCTCCTTGGAACTGATTAGCATACAAGTATTCAGTAAGTATTCGAGTAAGTATTCAGAAACCTGTTAAGCCTTCATAACATAACTAATTAGCATACAAGTATTCGAATACTAGCGAATAAGTATTCGAATAACTATAAGTATTCGTCAGAGCCGAATTATTTAAATGAGCGAATACTTATATGTAAATGAGCTAAGTAGTCAGATAGCTATTCCAATAGCTATTCGAATAGCTATTCGAATAGCTATTCCAATACTATTCCAATAGCTATTCGAATACCTATTCGAATATCTATTCGAATATCTATTCGAATACCTAATAGGTATTCGAATACTTAACTCATTAACATAATTCGGCTCTGACGAAGGCTTATAGTTATTCGTATTAGTATTCGAATACTTATTTTGTACTGTGTGTTATATGGTACATTCTCTGAATACTAAGGAAATCTTCGAATACTTATCGAATACTTATCGAATATATTCGTGTTAGGTAAGGGTACATATGTGCCTATGCATTCAAAGTGTGTTGTTAAGTGTGTGGGAGATCTAAAAGTTTTAAAAGGGAGTGAATACATTTAAGGTAAGGTTAACAGTATTGTAGACCTTAGAGTACTTTACTATGTTCATTATTTCTGTATATAGTTCTATGTTTAATAGATATAGACTGGTATTTGTTTCTGTGCAGGTTAAAGGGAAATCTAGCTACTGTACAATGTGGCTTTTCTTGTTGTTTATTACAATAGTGTCACCATATATGGCATAAATACAAGAATTCCACTTTATGGCCTCAACTGACCTTAAATGCCCTATGACAACAGCCTTAAACAAAAGCAGCATCTACCAAACTACCCAAATGTTTTTGTTGTATGCAAATTGATATGCCATACTAGCTGCATATGTATTTACTGCATAGGACATGCATGATTAAGTCAATTAATTTTACTTTTGAAAGTGGGTTCTGCTCTCTAAACTTAAATTTATGCTAAATATTAGTAAGGAAGTTTAAGTCACTCTAAGATCTTATAAATATCGCATTTTGAGTAGTTGTGTAAGATGGTAACAAATACAGGTTTCGTGAGTATTCATCAATATTCCAAAAGAAGTCTATTTTAAACATGTATGTGTGGTGGGGAAAAATACAGGTGATAGCTGGTTGCACGCACCTCGTCACTCTTTCTCCAATTCCAAAATCAAGCTCCCCCCCCCTCCTCCCTTCCCTTAACTCGGGAAACTTCATATTGATCTAAATTATTCATGTTTTTTCATCTTCCTTCAAAAGTTTTCCTGAAAATATGCCTCCAAAGAAGAAAATCAAGCGCAAAAGACTTGTTTTTACTAGAAAACACATCAACAAAGACCTGTCTGTTACAAGGATTCCAGTCAAGTTTGTCCCGGTCAATATACCACATGTTTCGACTGAAAATGTATGTGACAGAACAGCACCATCGACCAGTCGAACTCCATCTATGGATCATGTGGCTGCTGAGGTGAGGATAGAGAAAAGTCCATCAGCTGCAGAGACTGAACCAACCAAGAAAGAGGAAGAGGTCAGAGCATGGCAAAATATTAGAAGAAATGTACAAACTGCCTACATTGAATCATCTGTACCCTCTTGTACCTGTTGCCAGGTTTGTTCTCAATCCTCCCCTGAAGTATTGGTCATCTGCTTTGACTGCGACACTCGACCAGTGATGTGCCCTGGATGTGCAGTGGAAAAGCATGCACTGAATACAAAGTTTCACAACTTAGTGCAGTACAAGGTATACTACTATATTTGCCTTACTTCAGAATCTGTACCATATGTATATAGGTTATATGGGGCTGTGGGTAAGGGGTTCAGGAACTATGATAGGATTGGTGGGCCATTAGATGTATACGATGTACTGATGCATATCAGTTTTGATGTTTATTCCCTGTCAAAGCAAAGGAAGCATATGTGATGGTAATGCTATATGTGTTTGTCTATGTTATGCATTGGATTGTAGACATGATAAACCAAGAAGTACTTTGTTTATGAACTTCAAATGTAAATTAAAGGCCAGCAGAGGTCTGTAAAGTAAAGGTGAATAGTCAACAGAGGTCAAGATCTGAAAACATTCAAGTTTGGACTTACTACTTTGAATTGTGGACTGAAATTTACTGAACATGACAATCTTCTTTTAGGAGGGGGTTGATTCTTAACGAGAAGTTCTAAAATTAGTGTATGACTCACAAAAATGATCACCAACCGCTGTGCATATAATTTTATTTCTTTATTATTCATTTATTATTTTATTATTTTGATTATATTTGTTAAGGATGGTGTTCGCTCCACTTTCAACTTTAAGAAAGAGCTAAAGGCTACCCACCATGAAGACTGCGGTAACGTTTTCATGAGGTCAATGGACGTATTTGACCATAGAGGTACTGTAAAAACACCAATAGTTTGTTTTTCATTTGATATCAACTAATATTAGTTGCAAATTAATGTTTTGCAGGTGTGAACTCTGAGCATGATGAGTTTTCATATTTGATATGCTTGATGACAGGTACCACATCCCACTTAATGTAAATGGTAGATAGTTACATGCATTACTTGTTATGCAAATAACAAAAAAATTTACCAGAGTTTTAGTAAATGGGGTAATTTGAATGTCAGTTTGTGGTGTCTTTTGATGTCACATGAAATTTTCTGCAATGTAGTGTTGATGTTACCAACAAACCATGATTGTACCTTTCAGTCAGTATAAAAATGGTTCCTCAGAAGAGCTAAATTCCCGTTGGTTTTATCGTGTAACGTACACAAGTGGAAAAGTAGAAAAGAAATGAGGGAGAAGGCAGGTTAAACACAAATAAACCAGCTTGGTTAATGTGTACAATTAAATTTCATGGTTTCTCTTGAAGATTAACGTTTGTTTGCTCACCATTCTACATCCAAATACATTTCTTTATGTTTCTTGCTCTATAAGGGAGAGGTCACACATGTGATTTTATATTCTGTTCATGTGTACCGGAAGTTGAGAGTCTTGTACGATGTGGCTATTGGCCCTCCAGTGCAAAAGGACCAAGATGTGCTATTCGTATTGAACTGCTGGAATGGATGAGAGTCCTGTTACTAGAAACTCAATCCTCACTGCGAGCTATATGTCATTCCTTACAGTGGAAAAATTACATGTCAGATTCCGAGGTAGGTCGATGAGCTTTTTTGTGGAGCATAAATGTATTTCTATCATTGGCATAATACATGAAATGGATATGAAATAGAACTGGTTTGTTACATACAGTATGTCATGATTCAAAATGCCTGATCATTCAAAGTGATCCTGAAATATCTTATTTTGCTGATGCAGTAGTTGCTATTAAAGTTGTACAGATAACCATACAGATAGCATCGGTAAGTGGTTTTAACATTTTTTGGTTTTTAACATATTGTATCAACATTTAAAACATGATGAATATATGTCAGCTCTTCACACCAGGCATTATTTGTAAAGTCAATCAATTGTTTGCTTTTGTGAATTAAAAAATGTTTTCTTTTTCTAATGGGTCAACTGTTGTGCTTAGCTTTATTTATCCTTAAAATTTATTACAATTCTGACAGGCGTTCTGTATTTTGTGACTGAAATTTCATTTACTTGCTGGCCTTATATCTGTAGAGTGAGTTATGACCTTACATGGTACTGTATTGTTTGTTCTTTCAGACTGCATACTTGTATCGCACATTAACACACGAGACATTTGAAGAGTTTCGCTTCTTTCATTATAAAACTGAAAGGCTCCCTGAGGAAGAAGAAGGCTTGTATGATGATGGCTCAGCTTGTCCAGCTTGCCCAAAGGTAATTTTCACTGTGTGTTCATAACTAATTAATTGTTATTGGCAATAATGTTCATTTGGCTGCAGCAGTGATTTGAATATTGGCATGTGGCTAGTAACACTGTGGCATGAGTTATTTTAATGCCAAAGACAACTAGAATCATAACTTTGTCATAACCACAACTTTAAGTGTGTAAAGTAACAGACCAAAATGCACTGGGAAATGTTTGACAGATAGCTGGGTGCCCTAGATGTCACGCACTCTGGTAACCAAAACAAGCTGTGACTTACTTCTTTTTGTAGGCTAGTGTGTGAATGACCCTTGCAATGCATCCTCAATAACCAGAAGCAAATGATAAGAAAGGAAATGAAACAATCCATTGGGTAATGTTTGTTTTTCAAAGACATTTAATATTGAAAAGTAACCCATCACAATGTACATTGACCATACATGCAGTAATTTATGTTGAAAATGCACTCTACAGTTCACATTTAAAATGAAAGTAACATAAGCATTCCATCCTCATAGTACAACAAAGAGAAGACAGAACATGATTAATTGAAAGAACTGCCTTTTTTCATTCTGCAGAAAAATGATAACATATTTGTGTCACTTGATGCTAACTTTGGTCTGGTGAGGAAAAAAAATTCAGGAACAAGCTTAGAGCCACCCAAGCATGCTTCTAAATTTTTCATCAACCAGGAAGAAGTGGATGACTATGTCGACCAGTACAGTACACAGACATCTAGTAAGGAAGAACATCAAGTAAGTTCAACATATTACAGGCACATTGTACCAGCAACACTCATTTCAGACTTGCACAGTACATGGCTTCTTAACAAATACTGCAGACTGTTTGTGTGGTTTCTCCGCACATTTTTAAAGAACAATTGCTATTTATCATCATTAATGTTGCTATCAATAATCTAATCTAATTCCTAGATGTGATATTTAATAAAGCATCGGGAGAATTTTGACTGCTTAAAGTATCATATTAAAACAAGATAAAGAACAGTTCATATTTGCTTCGATATTGCGATATGAGACGCTTGTTCACGCAATTATTGGCATCATTTCAGGCTAATTAACATGTTTGTAAATTTAACAGGAGTGCAACAGTTTTCAAGCCACATCCGTTATCAGAACGAAGAATAAGACCGCAAACCTAGATGCCACTGGTGTAGCCTGTCGCCATGGTGTGCCCCGTCTTTTTCTGAGCATGCGCCACGGTGAAAGGTATGTCACATGGAATGAATCACATTTGACCCAAACAACATGAGTTAAGCATAAGCTCTTGCTTTGTTTGAAAGGCAGACAGGATATAATTTTCTGATTGATCTACATTGTTCAATCACCTCAACTTACACATCTCGTCCCTGAAATTCTCTCTAACTATAGATAAAAGCTCCCAACTCACTTTAGCAACATCATAGCATCACTTTTCAATATTTATTATTCATTGATTTCAGGTATGCATACCCTGCTCTTTTACTGAAGAAATTACTGACGGGTAGTACCTTGCATCATCATGTCATTTATGATATAGCATGCAAGTTTGACACACATATTAAGGTAAATAGTTTTGTTACTTATATTTCAAAGTTGAGATATGAAATTTCTTCATGTCATCAGAAAGGATTGAGATGTATTAGAGAAGCAGTTGATCATTTTGACTTATAGAAATGAACAATAACTGCAGAAATATATTCAGTTAACAACTGCTATCAGATAACTAAAATTTCTTTGCATCAATAGTATGTTGTCATATATTTTGTAACAAAAAATTACAAAAAGAAGCTAAGAAAACCAAAACAAGATCATAGCAATGAAGTTATTATTAAAGTCATTGCATAATTCACGGTCAACAAAACATATTCATGATAACATTTTCACTTATCTATTATCTTACAGAAAAACTTGCCACAACTTACAGGATATGACCTTGCACTTCCTGTTTTTCATGCATATGGGCATAAGGTGCAATGCCAGGTATAGAAACACATATTTTGCTGTCCTTTAGCTTTCACTAGAATTCTAACCTACTGTATTCATGCAAGGGGTTTGTGTGTGTATACAGAGAGTGTGTTCGTTTGTCATGACTGACACATTTCTTGATTGTTCCAAAATTCAGTGAAAGACTGTTGAAACTAAATTAAATGTGATTTCAATGTATTTGACAGTCTAAATGATTTAGACACAACAAATAGTCCAAAATGGTCAAAGTTGCTCATCAAACTATTTCTTGTTTTGCCCATTTTGGCATACCTTAGCATTTAGGGCACACTTATAGCCCCTGTAAAGGTAACCATCTGTCCTTTTCAGGTTGCATACAGCACAAGATGGAGGAAAGATTATGGGCTGACAGATGGAGAAGGCATGGAAAGGTTGTGGTCTTATTTAAGAAAATTTGCCCACATAACCAAAGAAATGACCCCTTCGAATCGCATCGACCTTCTCTCTGATGCACTTCGCCACGGGAAAGGTTTGCAACCAAGGTAAGCTTCATCCTATCCCATGAGTTTTCAAAACTGTAGCCAATTAAACCATCCCCAATGAAATACAGGTTGAAGTTCTTCAAATGTTCAATACAATCAAACAAATATTGATGTAATCGGAATTAGTGTGGTGAAGGCCTGAGATGGCACTTCCCAAAAGTTACCATCATGGCACTATGAGTTTGCATTTAGCTTCCCAAGAATAAGTCTGCTCTCAAAATGCCTTTAAGATCAGTCATCAATGGCACTCTTTAGGCCTTCTTACTTGCATCAACACATTGTTATTTGTGATGTTATATTTTAGTTATTGGAAATGTTGAGTAGAACAAAGAATAGGCAGTAAAATCACTTAGTGTGGGTAATGTTATTTGCATGTACCTGCCAAAAAGGGACCTACTTGGCCAAATGAGCTGCATGGGTGTGCCATGCATTGGTCTGTGTGTTCCTTGTTGTATTGAAAAGAGACAATGGCAGTTTGTATGCAAACAGTTTAAATGATGTTATTTATTCAGCTTATCGTTTAATCAGGTGAACAGAGTAATGATGAGACCAGATGAGAAGTGTTGTTATTTTATTTAGTGATTGCTACATGTTTTGTGGAGTTCACATATATCAGAGGGTTGAACAATTGTCAGTGCAGTTCTTATAATGCATTAATCAGGTGGAAGAACAGAAGAAAGCAGCAATGCCAACCTTGTTTGTTTTGGCACAACTCTGACACAACAGGTATTTCCAAATGTACCTTCAATCAAATTTGTCTGCTTCAAGAACCCTTATGTTTCACTCTATGTTTGTTTTCTTAAACTCATTCTTGAGTGCTTGTAACTTGTCGAATGGCCACAAGTATGCACTATGGGATTAAATGTGAATGTTTGCTTTCAATAGCATCTGCCTTCACTGTCAGATGAGTTTATTTAGGCATTATATGTCTCGACCAAAGTATAATCAGGAAGATAGGGCTAAACATTTGACTTTTGTTTCCAATTGTTTACTAGCGTTTGATTGATTTATTCTTTGTTTTTATTTTTATTAGCTGCCTCACTATGTTTGTGCCTCCAAAAATGCCGGGATGTCGCACAGAAATCAAACTCTGAAATTCAGGAGATTTGCAGAGAATGTGAGTGTTTTATTTTTTAATGTACTAGACTATGTAAGTCCACATTAAAGGAGAACATTCATAAGGGCTATATTCTCATTTTGATCATCATAAATGCTATTTTCTAAACCTGCAGGTGCCATAACAGCCTCTGTGGTTGTTCCTTTCAATTATTCCACTACAATTGCATATAAAAGCCTGCACCATAGGTATCTTAGGAATGGTTAAAGTGAATGCAAAACATTCACATATGCTCATTTGGTTACAATGGAATCCTATGGTAGGGTTATTTCTCTTGCATCATTTTGGGATTTTCTTTCTCTGTGCAATAGTTAAAACCACAGTCGATAACATCAAAAGGTGGAGAGAAGAAGATAAATGTGCCATTAGCAAGAAAAAATCATCAGGAAGTAAGTGTGTCCAATATCATAAGACTTTAGAAGCTCTAGAATTCACTAATGCTTCCCCCATCCCAAATGGTTGGTCCCATGACTACAACTTGCACTTGTATAACTTAGTGTTGAAGGTGCATGTGAATCCTTTTTATTGTATCTGCCCTCAGATGGGTAGTATTTGTGTTCTTTTTAGATCCTTGGTCTCCAAATTTTATCGGCAGTTTGTCAATGTCTTGTAAGATATTGAGTCTTTGGAATACCATTGAAGGAATAATCAATTTTCTATAAGAAATGCCACTATATTGTTTACTAGTTTTTACATATTCCATTTTATTTCACTTGTTTTATTTTCTTATTAGTTTTCACATTCCAGATTCTTAAACATGTGTGTGTTTTTATTTTTATTCAAGGACGTGCTTCATGGAAAGAGGTCTACGTTCAAAACCTGGACCAGTATCATCAACTATGGTGTGTTTTGCATATTACCAAAGAAAACCTTTCAAGGTTACCTTTCTCCCCAAGACTAAGTGTAACATAATGGCTGGAAGAAAAGCCATCAATGAAGATTACAATGTTGTGTATTCAGTGTATAAATTTAGGATTAAACTAGTGAACTTATGTTCTGTAATTGTCCTCAGATCCATTCATCTACTGCAGAAGATATATTATTATAAGATGGCTATTAACAGAACATGCCTGAATAGTAATACATGTTCATATCTTTTATGAGGCCTGTTCATTTCCCTTGTTGAATGTAAAAACACATTTAGAAGCCATGACCTAATGAAGTTGGAAGTTGAGAGTTCTGTCTATGGCATTTACTATTAACCAAATAATTCATGCTTCAAGTATGTCCATTTGTTTTCAGTAAGTCCTACTGAGATCATCATCAGGTTATGGAAACCTGTATGTATTTAAGCAACTATTCAAGGTTTACAGGAATGTCACTTTTATGACCTTTTTTTCTTTTCATTTACCTTTTCAGTTGTGAATTAGCCTTGTGTGAAGACCACGACCACATCAGGCTGCTTAATACACATATTCGGGAGTAAGTACACATTAAAGCAATTGTTTGCTGATATTTATAATGAAGGGAAGGTGTCCTTTTTCAAAAAGATGCACAGAATGTTACATTCTTGTCCACAGGTTTCCTCTCATTTCTATTGGTGTTTAAGTATCCATGGACACCCTACAAAATATATTTATGTTTGTGAGAATTTAGATATAGTTTTCCTTCTGATATAAGTGCAAACATTTACAGGTTAAAATTTATGAAATATGCTTTTGTTTCAGGGAAGATAATCTGTGAGTTTGATGTTAATATGGTAGTCACACTTTGATATACTTCAGACAAGAAGAAAGTGTTATTTCAGTCATAACTCTCAATGTAGTTTAGATTACACATGTTAGGTATGTGATTCATATAGTCGTACATATTTTTAGTTGTTACTGTGTGTAGCTTCAATTGCTTCACTCTTTAACTCAGCTGATAATGGTTTAATTGTCTGGCTGCTCAGATTTTGAACAATGTCTGTCTTCCTATAGCCAAAGTTAGTAACAAATAAAATTAACAATTAGCCTATATATTGTGTTCTAGCAATGAAGTAAGTGTTTGAACAATTGTTTTTTTGTTGTTACTATTTGGAAGCCTACATAAAAGAATAATTCAGCAAAGCTTGTTGTAATTTCCAAATTTACCCATTTCATTTATATATTATGTCTTAACTAAACTGATATATTGGAGTTAGGTCATTCTCTAAATTTGTGTTACTTTTCTATTTTCAAACCATATCAATAATATTACCTTATCCAATTCATAACCAACTTCTTTCTTTATATTGCTCAAATTTTGCAGAGTGCTAGATGCAATACAAAAATCTGAAGAAAAAAAACCACAACATCACAAGTCGCTGGTCCAGGGATTCTGTTGAATACTCCTCCATTTCAAGTGAGCTTTGTGAAGTTAAACGGAAAAATATCCTTGAGAAGATGAGGAGTCTGGTGGTTGAGTACAGCTACCTCAAAGAAATTTCCAAAAAGTACAGTGGTAAGCTGCATTGAAATACCTCTTATAGACTTCTTAATAGTTGTTTCTGAAAGGTGAAATGTAAATGTATCGCAGCAATACTGCTGGTTCTTCTCAATTTAAATTATTGTGGTTTTATATCATATATTTTTGTTTTTTGCTCATTTGTCTGATTAGAGTGGAACAACTGTTGAGTCCAGACGAGATTTAAAGAATTTTAATCCAGTTATTGATCAGTAATATATTTCAGGTTTTTTGGTTTGCTATCGCTGGGCTGTGCCTGCACAAGCAGCACACTGTTTTCATGTGTACATTCTTTATGTGTGAATATTTTATAGCAGTATTTGCAGACAAATAATCAATTTTTTTTCCTGGTATGTTTGTTGGACTTGCTACTTATGTGCATATTAACTGGTTTAGAGAGTTCCTTTATATCATTAAATAACTTTTTTATTAATGACTAACTGATCATTGTTGTTGTTTTTTTTGGCAATTTAGATGGACAAGCTATTGCACAGCGGGTAGGGAAGCAGATTAAAAAATCTTCTGGATCCATAAAGGGTCTCATCCAAACCTACAATGGAATTTTCAGACTTGACCAACCAATCACATTTGCACAAGTGGCTGACTTGTCCAATAATTTGTATCATGTTTTGGATGATGCACATTCAACGGTAATTATGATTGTATATGTTTGACAGTTGACTGACTGATCAGTTGTTTTTCTGAGTCATTGCACCTTTAAATGTACATATATCTATTTGCTCTGGTTGTTTCAGGGTAGACAGTCAACAACAATTTTGTTTGGTTCCTAACAACAGCAGACAAAGTGGGACTGACATCACTGACCATTACTGTTTTAAACTAGATGGAAACATGTGTCATACATAGATCATCCACATATAGAGCAAACAGGGATCATAGATTGTAATCCTGCTGGTGACTGCAAGCCTCTTTGCAGTTTAAAAGATGAAACTTTATACATGTATATTTAGTCATTTATTTGTAGAAAATATGTGCACAATTACAATGACTGCATCACTGGAACAGTCACATCATGTAGCCCATTCATTTGGGTACTGTATTTAGTATGTGTACAATGAATGCATTGTTAATACATACATATTGTTATTTAATTGTTCAATAAGGGAACATACTTATTTGTTAATTTACAGGACAAACAAAAAATTCCAATGAGTGTGAAGAGGAAGGCAGTGTGTGCCCTCAATATGCTAGACAGAGCAAATGAAGAGGAAAATATCACCACAAAGGACATGAAGAACACCATTGAGTTTTATGAAGTTCAGGCCTCAATACTTCATAACCTTATTTCAAATTTAGAGCTGCATCAACCCCGGTCACTGAAGGAAGAAGGCCTATTAGTTCATTACAGAGGAAAGAAGTCTTCTATTGATTCTTTATCTCCTATATTAAAAAGTCAATTTGCTATAGCTCGTAGAGGAAATGTTGATATTCCTGTAAATCAGTTAACCTTGAGTGAAGATGAAGAAGAAGAAGAACATGAGTAGTCCGATCTATTAGAATATTCATGTAGAGAAAATTAATACATAACAGAGACTTCAAAACATTTAATATATTTACCACTGTTTTAAAAATATTTTGGCTCTTGTGTATAATTTCTTTTACTATTATATTTACAATGCAAGGTCCATTAGTAAGATGTTATTACCAAATTGTTTCGTAATAAACATGTCACTGGCAAAGCAAACACAAAATCCCCAAATGCCATCAGATAGGATCTCTATTAATCCATCTTATAACAGTTCTTACTGCTTGCAATATGTTATTTCCATTTTCAAAATATGTTTTGGTAAGACAATATTTTTATGGTCAGTGCAAGGAAACATTTCATTAATCTTTTGTTATCAAGTTTATATTTAACAGATAACTACATGAAGGAAGTTGTTGTTGTATTGGTTACATCAGAACAGATGTTATGGTATGGAACCTATATTACTTCCAGGATACCCATTTATCTTCTCTGGAGAGGATTTTTGCATGTGTCAATGGGAAGTGTTTACCACTCTTGCATTCATGTTTGTTGAATATTTCAAAAAATTGTTTTAAATGGGATCTTTAATTAATGCTTCCGGAGTTATAACATTTTAAATTATCAGATGTTATTTTCTTGCCCATCCCAGTTTATTCTTCCAAATTTCTCACCTTCATGAGATTGATTCTTTGGAGCAACTATTTTTATGGATTTTGCATTTATTTAGTTTTAATTTCCTGGTCAGTAACTTCCACTTGTGAACATTTATTTTCCATTCGTCGAAGGAGGTGAAAATGCATTATAAACATGACTTCTATCATATTTTAAGCAGTGCCTCTAGCAGTAATAACTTGTATTTGTAACAAACCTTTTATAAAATTTAAGGACAAGTTCTACATTAGGGCAACACTACAGTGGTATGGTAGGTTTATGAGCCATATTTCATGCCTTATGTGGAGTGGGTGTGTTTTGTATAGCTCACATTCAAGTGACTAAAATATTTGATAGGTCTTGAAAGTTCATACTATGGATGCAGGTGACCCCAAGTATAATTGTGATTGGTAATATTCATTGTGTGTGTGTGTGTATTTTTTTAAAGTCTCTTTGTCTACCTTTTTCTAATTTCCACATGTAAGAGTCCATTGAAAACCTATACTAGATAATTTAGGAAAACGAATTGTACTTGATGCAGATCAAGTGGCATGATAAATGAGTGGGAATGAATAGTAGAAAGACTTTCTACAAGGGTGTTCTTTCTAGGTACCTTCATAATTTGGTGATGATATGCCCCACCCCCCCCCCCCCCCCGCTTGTATTGTCATAACATACTACATTTGACATTTGATTGGTCTATTCATCCTTTGACTAGATATCCACCACCTGTCGCCATCCACCCACACCCTTACTGAAAGCAGGGACGTCGCTAGAGGGTGTGGGGGTTGTCACCCCCCCCCCCCCAAACTTGGTAAAACTGACGATAGCTGGAACATTTGAGTGCGACAATCGGAATTTCCGACTGTAGCACTCTAATTTACCTAAGCCTATTCAAATATTCTTGTGATTGTAAATGACCTACAAAATTTGGTAAAAATTGACCAAATAGTCATATTTACCACGTTTTCCTTGCCTCTTTGAGAAATTGCATCTCGCGATCCTTATACTTCACCGTACAAAACTTCGTATGATTTGTAATACTCTAAAAAAAAAAGCCTAATAGAACTACTGTACAACGTTCGCCAGCTTCAATTCGGTTTATTTATGCACTAATTTTGCTATTGGGTGGGATGACCCTGTTCGCTCGCTCCAAGTAAGTTCAAGATATATAGGCTTATGTCTCTATGAAATACGATAAAACGCTCAATGCTAATCTACGGTAGCTTAAAAGTGCCATCAACATATGTAAAACTTTCACCCGTTAGTTGACATATTTTCTGCAAAATGTTTAATTGTTCACTTCATTCGAAATGCTCAGTTGGAATGAAGTAAACAATTTAAAATTTCCATGTGAGTTATTAACAGCCCCGCCCCCCCCCCCCCCCAAAAAAAAAAGACAGCATTCGGAATTTTCTGGCTCCAAAACCCATCCAGTTGGAATTTCAGCCACTCAATGTGCAGCTCTCAAAATTGTAGGAGAACACAATGAGTTAAACCCATAGTTAAATAGCCTGTGCCTTTCCAAAAATGAGATTAAGCAAGAATACCGTAGCATTGTATTTTGGAATTGCTCGAGTTGGCAGTGTTACGAGAAGCGGAATTATTTGGGGTGGATATGTTTGGTCAAACTGATTGAACAGTTTGTCCCATATAAAGAATGAAGCTATCCCGGTTGAGACCCACTTATACAAAGGAACACAAAGTGAAAACACATCATGATTATATTCCGCTATATATAGTTATTGCATTTTACTTCCCAATACTTTGCTGGGATGATTGCTACAGTGATCTTATATTGAAGATATGCCAGAATATTACAGAATATGGGCAAAATTCTTTGTGACTGGCTCAGAATGCAGCCGTTGGGTTGAAATAACACATTTTGGAATATTGGTCTAGTACTAGAATTAAAGTATTCACATAAATATTCAAAACATGGATTGGGCTAACGAGAGTTATTACGTATGTTATTATAATATAATGGTTTGTGCATCAACGGAATATCTAAATGTAATTTGTCTTCATAAGTTCATTCATTATCCACGCCATCATTTGAGAACGGCAATTTTATTAATGCTACAAGGATATGAACTGTTTCATGAATAAGTTGTGTTCAGATAAGATGGGAAATAAATTGTGTTAAGTAAGAGAATGACATCATTTTTGGACCTGTCACAAGTCACACTGTGACCGTCACATGCACATCAAGTCACGCATAATGCACACCCTTAAAGTATTTGCAGATCAGTTGTGATGTACGGTTGAACTGCATTATCAATCTCTGGCGGCATATTTCCTTCTTTCTGTTACCTACCTAACAAATGAAAATTGAATTCATCAAATTATCATTTAATTTTCTATTGTTCCTTAAATGTTCCACATGTAAATATTGTTGTCAATTGTTAATTGCATTCGGGAAGACTCTAATAATCTACATAAACCACTCCAATCGCAACCAAGTTGTTTAATTTTACTGAATGATATAAAAACACGCTGCGTACGGTAATCTGGATTGTAGCCGTAGCCTATAAATGTTGAACAGGTAGCCTATGAAACTCTAGACCTGTCACTGATATAGTAACAGCATGTATTAATCGGAAACTGAAAAAGGTATATGAAACTTCATTAGACCATTTCACATAGGGTATGCAAATTAAGAAAAAGTGTTGCACATAGTGTCGCAAAATTTAAAAACTGGATTAAAACTAATTTTCCTAAAATTTTATTTTTTCCATTAAGGTTAGAGCATCCCACGCAGTACATCCAAGTATGAGATATCATAAAAGTTGATCCCTCATAAAATATTAGTTTACCAGATTTGAAAAACCGGAAATCAAAACTCATTTAACCGAAATTAAATTTGAAGCTTTATGAATTATCTAACCCCCCCCCCCCCCAATGCAATAGTCATGGTATTTTTAGAGCTTTCATCATAATTATTATTGATAAAGTTTTAAGACTTCATGCCATTAATCTGCTGACCGACTCATTCTTTTATATTTGCTTGAATGTAAAACGACTGTTCAATGAAGGTTAGTCAAAACAAGGACTGTTCCCCATAGAATGAAATTTAGCGAGAAACGGTAAAGTGAGAAAAGGGGGGAAAGTGGAGGCGCTTTTGTAAGCAGAGTAGTGTATTTTTTACTTCCGTGGTACAGACCCGTATCTCAGTTCGGCTCTGGCTACGTATATACAACTTCCATTTCGGCTTCCAGTTATTTTATAGCAAATATTTTGGTAATACCCTCCATTCCTTTCGCCGTATGAATGCGCCACCCGACTCTGGATGTCGTCTTCTTCGTAACTTAAGTTCTATGCCGCCAACATAATATGCGGTATGTACTTGTCTGCGTGACTGCACACAGTGATTCGCGGAAAGAACACTTGTCAAGTTCAATTAGTGCTAGATCTGTCCATGTGATCAATCGAGATGGCTGATGGAGAAGTACTTAACCAAAACGATAACGTAATGTATATGGTCATATTTATTAGAAGTAACGTTTGGTTTCGGCTGAACGTAAAGCCTTCAGCCTTAGTTCAGTACTACAAGGCTATAATTAGTGATAGCCTATTGACCACACGTTGTGAACTTAACAATAAGGGGCTTATAGGGCCTAGCCTAAGCCTAACAATGTTAAGACCATGGTATTAATTGTTACTAACCTGCCAGCTAGTCATAATGAGTACTAGTAAAAGATTGGGCCAGCATAGTACTAGGGCTATAGACCTAACTTAGACATAATAATTAACTGTTCTATGTTGACCATGGCTTGGGAATCCGTAGTTGTTGATAGAATCTATGCGTTGTGTGTCTTTCTGTGTACGTTATGTGCATGATACTATATTCAAAGTGGCTATTCTTATGACTAGTCGTAAGAATAATTACCGACTACGCATGCGCAGTTGCTATTTTTATGACCAGGAGTACTATTTTTACTAGGAGTAACAATAATTTCCGGTTAAACTTAGAGTTAGGGTTAGAATTGAGGTTTAGGGTTATGTGTAGGGTTAGGGCTACCCTTACTATATGCGCAGTTGCTTTATTTACTTTACTGGGCTTGAATTCGCCTTTGTCGTAAGAATAGTTGATAAACAATTGTTACAACTAGTCGTATTAATATTTGCATACATTTGCATTTAGCTGTGCGTGATTGATTGGCTTATTCAATGCGTAGAGTGTCCGCCTCACAATCCTTCGGTTCCAGGATCAAAATTCAGCCAGGAGCCAGATTCTCTTGAATTAATCAAAAGTCGCTGCAGTGTAATGGTTACAGTATGTGCAGAGTCTTCCATGGATTTAGTATTTCTGGTTTGTGAACTTTGGGACAATTTAGGGGTTTGTTTCTGTTCTTCACTTTGTTTCAAAACAACTTTGTTCGTCATGGTTGCACTACAGTGATTTCAAATGGGGTGCCTTTGCCTACAGTACCTCAGTATATGAGAAAGTGGTCAGATGCTGAGGCATACAATCTTGTCCGTCAGATGGGGACGTTAAATGCTGGTTTATTCCAGTTTGCGTGACTTCAAAGAAGCATGTTTTTTAATTCAGGTGTTCTTAGTTGGTCCCTGTCCTGTAAGGACGTATTATTGTTGAAATCCTCAATTCTTTTTATTGTATCACCGTTTTATCCCATCGATTGCTCTCAATTTGGAATCTGAACATTTCAATAAAGTTTATCACAAGAAATTCTAAAAAGTATCCCACTTGTCTCCTGAACTGTTTCCTGTATAATCGCTATATTTCGGACTTAACCCTCCGCAGAATAATCTTGGGAAGGGCGCCCAAGCAAACCTGACATAAGTTCACCTAAAACCCAGTCTTAAACCATGATTGAGTTAGGCCTACTACTATTAAACTAGGCCACCTTGTAGCATGGTCATAGGACCTAGCTATATATACTGTAGGTTAAGCTTTGCTACATTTGTGAAGTAATGATGCAATTCCTGTCATGGGTCTTCAAGTCAACTCCAATGGTGAAAAGAATTTTTCCTGGAAAATCCATTTCAAGTTATTTTAAGAACTTGTTGGCAACTTGGAACAGTAAATCAAGATGGTAATCGGCACATTTACTTAGAATAAATTATATGTCTTTCATCAGCAGTATTTCATGTAACTTTTCATGTATGATATTTCTTTTTGCCAGAACGAAAGTTTCTGGTGGATTCCAAGTTGAACATCGTCTTAATTATTTGATTTTGAAAAAAGTATTTGTGCACTATACACTCAGAATACATTTCTTACTTCTTCTTTTTTGATAGGTTGTTGACCATAAACTGATACTGGAGGAGTATTGGCAGAATGGAATGACTAGTTATGGTTCATCAAGAAATAATGAAAGAGTTGCAGAAATAGTTTAAAAAAACTGGCATGTCGGCAAAGAAAGTAAAGGTAACGAAAGATATGTCTTCTGCCACTCTCGAAGATATGATCACAACTACGGTTTTAGTTGAAAGATTGTGTCGAGGTAAGCTCACGTAATATTCATGCATAAATGAAAGCACAAGCTCAGGAATTATAGTTACAATTAATATTGCAAGCAAATATTTCTTCTAGGTGAGATGTGCGTCCAAAGTGCAAAAGGTACAGTAGATTATGTTTTATCAAGTTTATTGTACAAAGTGAATTTCCAGTGGTAGTATGATTGAGTATGTTCCTATGATCAAGAGTTCTCAATCAACTTTCTTTGAAGCCAGCTAAAGAGAAACTTTGGTTGGAGGAAGTGGCTATGTAGGAGAACCAAATGTCATTATACATGTATAGAATAAGCAATATGCAAAGTAGCTTCATGTGGTTGTAATACATAAAGTTTTATTCCTGATTAAAGCTACTTTTGTGTATCAATCTTTATTTGTGGCTTGGTTTGAATCTTTCATGAACCAAATTAAAATGTATACTGCCAATTTGATTACAAATTCAAACTAACTGTCTCAATAAAAAAACAAAAGTAAGAGGATCGATCATACCAAACAAAATGGGATGAGCATTATACTGGCTCAATCACTAATTCATTCCGGGTAATCCAATTTACCTTGCCTGTAGTATTGAAATGTATTAGAGTTTCATTTTTTTTCTCTTTATGTTCAATCATACAGTAGTTGTCATATAGTTAAGTCTTGTCTGCACCTTTTTTCCACCTGATTTTCATCAACAGTGTTGGATCAAGTCACGAAATAGGATGGAAACAAGAAGAAGGTTTGGGACAACCAAAGCTCCAAGTGTTCATGCACAAAGGAAAAGTGCATACTGCACATTTTTGTCTGAATATATGGCAAAGGAAGGTAAGGAAAATTACCTTCATTTTTAAATGGTTATTTCAACTAGAAACTTATGAAATATTGTGACATTAGCTTGTGCTCAGAAGAAATGAAAGAAGAAAATAAAATAGTCAGTAATTCCATATCAGTGTTTTGCTAACTTGAGACCCCAGGTAACCTATGCACGAAAATCCATCTGCATAAACAGATTCCAACTGGATGGGGACCCTGGCCGGGATGCACAGGTTTTCACAAGAGAACAAGAGTTGTCTTTTAATCCACAAAGCAGGTTCTCATAGTGGACATTCTTTGAGATTGCCAAACAATAGACACAGGAAATGGTGATGCCAATGTACGCAAGTTAAAACTCAAGCTTGACGTAATTCAAGGAACTGAATTTAGATGTATGAAAACCTAGGTAATATCACAAAAGATAAAGCAAACACTTCCCAAATTGTTGTTCAAACATTTCCCGAATTGTTGTCTCAAAAATGGCATTTTATGCTCACTTAAAAAATATATTGTACACAAATACTAGACTACTTCTGGTGTTTTAAAAAAAAATCCTAGAACTTTCCAAAATACAGATAAAATGATATCCTACCATAGTTACTTTGAGGTGTACAGCAAATAGCCTAACCACATTGGCAGTTATGTATTTCATACATACTACAGAAACACAAGTAAACGTAGTTCACAGAGTTAGTGTTTTGTACAGGATCATTAAAACATTTATGTTAGTCTTTTGACAATCATGCCAAGTGGCATAAAACATATGGGACATCTAGGTTTTACTTTAATAACCGATGGCATTAGATAGGGGCAGTGATATCAAAATGTGCATGTACAGTACGTACCGTATGGGCTTTTGATCATGTTTTCATGGGGAATAGACTGGTTCATGAGGGACGTACCATTGATTTGAGGTGCATTCTATGAAATATATGGAGGTTGTAAATATTACATGAATGTGTTTATCTAGTTTTCTCAAACATCTAATTGTTTGCTTTCTTTGCCGATCATTTCTACTGACTGACCTTATTAATTTTAGATTGGAATCAACCATTTTACTCAGTTTGGAAAGTGTCGAGAGTGTGAGCAAACATGTGTAATAGGGTCACGGTTTTACCAGAAAATTTGTATTTATTTTGTTCATATTTTTATACCAAGTTTAGAGAGTTGCTTATGACATTTGAAGAGTATATTCTGTAAAATTGCACTAGTCATTTGGAGCATATTTTAGTAATCTTGATATACTTGATAGGGAACAACTTTGAGGCTGATTTGACGATCTATGAAGGTAGGCCATTGCAGTGATCTATTACTTTGCAGAAATTTTCACAGCTATGTGGGAGGTAACCAGTCAGATGTCGGCTTACTGAACCATTCTGTACCCATTGAAATGAACTAGTGTACTACCCAAACTGAAGATTACTCATCTTAAAATGTGATGTTTTTGCTCCTCTATCAGGTGGCCACTGAGAAAAAAATTGTTTTCATTATTATTTCTTTGTGTTTTGGCAGCATAAGGCTTACTAATCTTTCCCTAAGATAACTAAGACAACAAACTATGCATATTGTCCGACCAAGGCCGATAACGATTCTTAAAACCGAAGCCATTATTGTATTGTTCTCTTCATGCGCATATCCAGGATTTGTTCCTGGGGGTTGTTGTGCTGGAGACTGACATGGGGGAGGGGTCTAAGTGGGAGGGGGTGTCCCCTCCCCCTTTGGCATAAAAATGGTATTTTTGATTTGATTTGATTTGATTTATTTGATTTTCCACTGGATATATACATGTGGAGGGAAGTCCTCTAAAAAGCCAATTCAGGCTTAACAAGGCAAAGGACTCGAAAGAAAGAAAGAAAGAAAGAAAGAAAGAAAGGACTCGAAAGAAAGAAAGAAAGGACTCGAAAGAAAGAAAGAAAGAAAGAAAGAAAGAAAGAAAGAAAGAAAGGACTCGAAAGAAAGAAAGAAAGAAAGAAAGAAAGAAAGGACTCGAAAGAAAGAAAGAAAGAAAGAAAGAAAGAAAGGACTCGAAAGAAAGAAAGAAAGAAAGAAAGAAAGAAAGAAAGAAAGAAAGAAAGAAAGGACTCGAAAGAAAGAAAGAAAGAAAGAAAGAAAGAAAGGACTCGAAAGAAAGAAAGAAAGAAAGAAAGAAAGAAAGGACTCGAAAGAAAGAAAGAAAGAAAGAAAGAAAGAAAGAAAGAAAGAAAGAAAGAAAGAAAGAAAGAAAGAAAGAAAGAAAGAAAGAAAGAAAGAAAGAAAGAAAGAAAGAAAGAAAGAAAGAAAGAAAGAAAGAAAGAAAGAAAGAAAGAAAGAAAGAAAGAAAGAAAGAAAGAAAGAAAGAAAGAAAGAAAGAAAGAAAGAACAAAAACCAAACAAAAAAGCATATATACATAAATGAAAATATAACTAGTGTCTTAATAAAGAATAATTAATAACATACAATATAAACGATGTATCAATACTGAGAAATTACTTCTTTTTTTAGTGCTTTTCTAAATGTTTCTTTAGATGGTTTAGATTTTCTAGTAGCAGTTAGATCATTCCATGTCCTCATAGCACGATTCTTTAAACTTAACGTACCAAATGTTGTATTACATAAGTTGTGGTGTGCTTGACCGGCACTTCTAGTGCGGTGACTATGTATGGCGCTGTTAATAGTAAATAAGTCATGAAAGGCTGCAGGAAGTAAGCCATTCCAAGCCTTGTAAAAGAATGTGGCTACATTCAGCCTAACAATATCGTTAAATTGTCGTCGATAAATTCTGACATGTTGTGTCTGTTAAAATTTCGTATATGAAAGGGTTCTTTTGTCTTGTTTGTCCTGTCAAGGACCTTTAGGAATATAGGCATATGATCACTTAAATCAGTAATGAGTATGCCTGTAGTAAGAGGGGTATTAGCATTCGTTATAATGTTATCAATAACAGTAGCTGCATTACTACTAAAACGAGTAGGTTTTGTTATCGTAGGGTTAAAACCGTACGAGTGCATAATGTTTAACAAATCTCTAGACTTACTAAAATTGGACAAGTTAATGTTATAATCCCCCACAATATACGTAGTACTCTGGTGTTTGGTTATAGTGACCAAAATGTTTTCCATGTGTGTGTGTAAATCAACCAATGAGCCATTTGGTGGTCTATACACTACACCGATGATGGAATTCTCACGTTTACAAGGCTTTGTAATTTCAATAAACAATGACTCAATAGATTCATTAAATATTGATAGATCAGATCTACATTTATAACTAACATCATTACATATAAATAGGCAGATTCCTCCACCCCTTCTAGTTTCTCTGTGTCTATTTTAAGGCCTCTAGATGCAAAATGGTGCCATGTTTGAGCTCAAATCATGCAAAAGAATATTGATAATAATTCTATTCACATCAGAAAAATGTAATCCTATATAGACTAAATTATTGATGCAAGGAAAATGCCAACCTAAAGAGATACCTTTCTCAATATTTATAATTTACAAGCAACTAGGTTCAACATCAACTCAAAAGTTTGAACTGTAAGAAGGATAATTTGGGGAATCAGGAGGATTGGAAGAGACTCGAGTGAGGCCCAGAGGAGGGAGCGATAATTATCACTAGCGTATCTCTCCAAGTCACTAGTGTTTTCTGCATATTTTTTGGGTGGCACTTGGGCCATGGAGTGTGTTTGAACACCCAAAACACCCCTGTGGCTACACGCCTGGTTCTCTTACTGAGGCTATTGTATTTATACAAACACTGCTATCATGTAGTGTAATATTTATCTTTGCCCTGTTGCAACTCTGTCGGTTCTAATATGAAGATGAAGAAACACAATCAGGTACTTTCATAGGCTATTAATGAAATCGGGAGGTATTGTGTGTAAATGCTCCAAGCATAAATTTGAAGGAAAAGTAATATCCAATAATCATGTCACTTCCTTTGTATATTGTCTTTGCACATGCAGCTAATAAATCTCAACAGAGCAGAAAGGATCTGCTGAAAAGTGCAGGGAAGCATGGAGAAAGATTAAAGCAAATAAAACCAGCTTTAACAATTACAATCTTGCTGCAAGTAAGAAGAATGCCAACGACAAAAAGTTCAGCCAACATCAGATGAAACCGTGGCAAAACAAAGTTGTGAAGGAGATGCAAGTTTTGGTAAGAAATACAAAATCATCAAATGGCAGTTTTGCAGCAATGTGCTGTATTGTTATCTTTTCAAAGAATTAACTGTTTGCTAAGATGAATTATTGTCTGAAGGCTTTGGATACTTTCTTATTGGACTGTCTCTTAAAAATGAGGTTTCTATTGGGTTTTACACACGACTTGTTGGTCTACATGTGGAAGAATATTTTCATCCTCAGAGTTTAATCAAGCAAACAGTTATTGTAAATGTTTTGATAATATTAACAATCCTTTTGATTAAAAGTCTCATCTTCAAATATATATCCAATTAAACATTAAATAAGTAAGAGAAGTTAACACTGCCTTTATGCCTGTTTACATTCAATGCTTTGTTGATGTTTCCTGTTGATAGCGCTGAAGGCCAACCTCTATATCTCTTGCACTTTGTAAACCGAGCTGATGGCTCTCATTCCTTCATTGTTAATTTAAATGTTCTTATAAAAATTGTCAGTTAGCCAAAATTTGTTAAAAGAAGGAAATCATTGGCAAGATGGGTTTGAAGACATAATGAAAGAGATTATTTTTTTTGGTTTTGAACAATTATGATGTGCATTTTCACTCGCCAAATGGGACATCAATAGCACAATTATCAATGGTTACTTTTTTACTCCTTCACAGTGTGAGAAACTTGAGGAGCAAAACTGTGAGGATTTTGTTGCAGTAGTCAATTCAGATGGGGAACTGATTACAGCAGGAACAGATATGGCGAAAAACTTCATGCAGAGAGAAGATCTGTTCCTGCAACGATTTGGCCTTGCTGTATCTGGCAAAGGTATTTTCACATATTTCACTATGTTTAATATTTGTTTCTGTACATTGCCAAAAAAGCCACTTAACCATTTGTTATGGCTGCATTTATCATTACTGCACAGCTTCATGACATACGTAACAAACTCATAGGAGAAATGAAAGTTTATCGTATAGTGGGAGATCAACCTCAGCTGAGGAAGATTGTGTTCCCATGGAAACTATGATTAGAAAAGAAATGATAATTGTTCACCTCTTGGAAACCATGTGATTTAACTAATAATAACTGCTTTGGAATGAAAGTGAACAGTACTTAATGTAGAATGTTGTTCACAACTACTGCACCTATGTACCTTAAATGATCTTCAGTATTAACCCAATATTAAGAGGAAATCATTGTCCAACTGGATAAAATCATGTTCAGTGTGATACTAGATATGAATATTTTCAAGAAAATGTGGCAGTACATATAGAAAAACAAGATTGAAAAATGTATGTTGCATAACTGGAAGTTGTATGTTTGAAATGGATTATTGTTTGCCTTATACTAAATATTTCATTCAATGTTATAGAACAGTTTGCTTGTAAGTCAAAGGATTCTTGGGATGATCTGCGCTGCAAAGTCCAAGAAATATTCAATGAGAAGTTTTGTAAGTATGTTAATTACAACAAGTTTTTTACTGTAGATTCAAAAGCAGAACAATTAAGACCTTGTGGTGAGATATTATATGTATATTGCCACTTTAGAGTTCATGGGATGTAAGAGCTACAATCGACCTTCCTTGTTTTTGTACAAAATCCACATTTACTTCTAGAACTCCTCCTGCGACAACCCTGATTGTCCAGTCAATCTATGACAAAAAATGGCTCAACCTTAAACAAATTGCAACAGAATGTTTTTTTAGCAGTTTTAGACTTATAAGTGTCTAATAAACATCATATCCAAAATCGACATTGATCCTGGTTGTCTAACCCAACCAAAATGGCGTCTTAAAACAAAATGGCGGCGGGCTTATTTTTTCAATCAATTTTCAATATATATTGCCATTAAAGACATTAATTACAATAAAAGCATAATCAAATCATACGGCGGAACCTTTAAATAGTAAACAATGGTTGTAAATTAGATAGAAATTAATCCGTCAATGAGGGCGCTTTCCTCATCGCCATGTGATCATAAGTTAAGAGAGGACTATGTACGTGCAAGTTTATGTTTTCTAACTTCTTCCTTATTTAATAAATTTATGATTTTAGGTGAACAATGTTTACATAACTTTAGCGTGGGCATAAGAGTATTGAGATAAAACGTATATTTCCTGGCAAATAAAATGAAAACATGTGACTCTCCTTTGACATCACATTGTATGGGCATCTCTTGATTTACAAAACTAAAACTGAAATTTAACTTCTTTACACATTGCCATTTTTTGTAAATAAGCAGCGAGTACTATCCATTTGCAATCGAGCTAAACTTGCAGTGCCCACATCGCTTCATGTAGCCAATTAGTACTTTCTAACCGAGCGGCGATTCGTTTTGTGACTTGCTTTTTTTTGGGGGGGGGTGGGGTGGGGTATCTATAGAACGGTGGTAGAGAGAAACATTTATTTTTTTATTTTTGTGGGTCGTTGTAACAATTTATACATTTTTTTCAATGTGCTCACTCTCACTTTAATCGGGCATGCCCAGACTCCCCTCTTTATTAAAAACGAATTATCAAATATTGAGGGATATTGATTTGATTGAAGAAACGATCAAATTGGCGTGCTGAATCTTTTAGATAACTTTCGTGATTTTTCCTCAAACGGCTCATATGGAGTAGCTTTACAAACCAAATATTTTACTGAAACACTGATGAAGTCAATTATACCTTGAATAATAGGTCACTACGGTCAGTCTTCCTCACTATCGTTGTCGTAGTCTGCAACATTGGAGCAGCTGATTCCACGACATTCACTGCATCCTACAGAACACTTCAACCCATGCTTCCTACAGGAGCATCGTTTCGAATCACAGTTGGTTCTGCATTTACATCTGATGACCTGCAGTAGCATTTCAGGAGCTGGCGGTAAAGGTGACTTGGTGGGCATCAGATTGTTATTACTCGTATACCATCCCCATTCGTGGGGCAGTAAATCACTGTCTGTTCCAATCCACTGTTGAACTTGCAGAAACACTCTTAAGCTATGGTATCTTGCTGCTGCTGATGTCGGTGGCAGGGTCTGTACTTTAACAGATGTTTTACTCGACGCTACTTTGTTAAAAAAATTTCGAGCTCGCAAATCATCAAGTCTTTCTCCTCGACTACCTCCATACAGAAAGACTAAGGCTTCTTCACCGGCTTTAATTACTTCTTCTTTTGAGGCCTGTCTAGAAAATACTTCACCTTGATTCTTAAAATGATCGTCATTTGCCATTTTCCTTAAAACTGCACCTTTTCCTATTCCGAACGGTGTCACAGCCACTTATAGCGTGCACAAATGGTAAATGCCTGCACATGTCTTCTCCCAATACTTTCTTTGTCTTCTGTATGTCCCAGATCCTTTGCATGTTTAATTTTTCACTCATGAAGTATACATTGTGTGAGGTACTGTTGGCATGGAAACAAAGTAGCACGACTATGTCTGTGTCTTCACCAATAACAACTGTTGCTTTGTTTGTAGAGCATTCGACAGCTTTTAGTACAATCAGTAAATCGGCATCGTCGTCGGCATGGAACACACTAAGACTTCTTTCTTGCATTTTTTGACCCAACATGTTAAGAAATCTTTGTTTGTTGCATGAATTGGCGAGGAATATGTCTTTACGGGATCTACAAGGCATGCTTTCAGTGAACAATACTGTTGATCCGACAACTCCTTTTGACCTCTTGATATGAGCAGAGTCTTTTGTAGATGAGCCATTTGAATAACCATCAAAGACAACAATGGCGTTACCATACTTTTTGTTGACATAGTCCAAGTACATCTTACAAATAGTGTTGAAGCTTTCGCCTTGGCGCCACGGCAGACGCTGTAGGAGGGAACCACCGTCTAATACAAACTGCAGTCCAACTGATGGCAGTTCTTGTGCGTTACATTCACCTAGCCCCCATATTGCATCAGCGTGGGAAGACTTATTCGATGCTCTCATAAGACCAGATGTATCAAACAGTGATGATGGGTGACTGCATAATTCGTAACGGAAAAGTTCTGCCTTGTCATCGTACATACCATTTGACGCCAATAATAATCGCTGGAAAAGGAGTTGTGGATCAACTTCAATTGAATCTCCATCCACTTTGACAGCTGTTTTGGCATTCATTGTGGTGGCCTGCTGTGATCGCTTGAAAGAAAATCCTGTCACTCCTTTTCCAGCCATTTCTTGCACAATAGTCGACCCGACATCTTTGGCCTTGTCTACGTTTACATTTCCGTCAGCTATTACACCTGTTTCAATGTTTCGTAGAGATGGATCTTCTGCAAACGGATCCCTATTTTGCAGAAACGAAATTACAGTGAACAGATCTTTGTGATCCCTTTCCTTTCGCGCCTCGGAGGATTCTTTATGCTGACTGCTTGTGTGGTAGTCAATTCCACATACCTCTTGCATAGCGTTGTTCATATCTGCACATGCTGGCATTGAAAGTATCCATCTTGCCCTTTCGGCGTCTGTCATGCCACGTCCTCTTGTCAAACCACCTGTTGTTTTCAGAGATCTCATCAGTACCTGCTCAATCACAAGATCGGATGAGAGTCCAGCCCAAAACCGATTACTCCTACGGATCACATGATGACCATTTTGAAAAGCGGCATGAACTTCGGGATGATCCACTTCTAATTGTATCATCATTTGCAGATATATGTATGCTGATTTCAAGTACAAGTTGTGTCCTGCAGCAGCAAAGAATGGTAACATTTCTTTTATTGTACTTAGATGAAGATTCCAGTTCCCAGTCCGTTCAGCTTTAATAAACAAGCGAAGCAAATCAACCATATGCATGTACTGCATCCAAAGTGTTCCTGTGCGAAGATTAGATAAAGAAAGTTTCTTCCTTTCAAGCTCTTTATTTATACTGTCGAGCACATCGCTTTCGCAGACCTCTTGAGGTGAGATTGCCTTGTCCATCAGTCTGTCATGGAGGTTCTTTGCCGTTAAAAGAAGTTCTTCATCGGTCCTGCATACAGAAGGTTCTTCTGATTCATGAACTAGATCTTCATCCATTTGATTTGTTTCTTGCTCATCATTCATTAACGTACTCGCATTGTCATTGGCCTGTTGTTGTACCATATTTGATACTGTATTTATCCTCTGAAACCTGGATGTTTACTTCTTTCGTCTCAATATTTGTTGTAAAGACCTTTGAAATAACCATATAGTTTAGTGCACTATCGACCAAACAGTGCCCTCGCAACGCTCTTGCTACAGCTTTACCGGTCAGCATGTGGTTGACAGTGTTTGACGCATAAATTGTCTGTAAAAGTTCACGCAAACCAGAGCCAGCCATCAAGTGACCAATAGAACCAAGAAAACTCATTTGGAGATGGAACCCACCAAGACGCAAAATTGTGGACCTGAGATCGCTACCTTCAGGTTCGTTAAGTACTATCATTAAAGCTTTCCAGTACAGGGGTTGGTCGAAAGTAAGAATAGCCTTTGTGTTGTGTCGTCTTGCTTCATTGCATACAAACTTCAAAGTAGAATATATGCATGAGTTATCACTGGGATTCATGTCTATCATTGGAAAAAAGAAGACAGACGATTCCCCTGGGTGTTCCCCCTGTTGCATCATCTGCATCATACCTGACCATCCTGGAACTGATGATTTGATGGGGCGCATTATCTTCCATAACAAATCCAGCTTCCACGTTGGATCATCGCAGTGAAGATCTCTGATTTCTTGGAAACTCAGTTCCGGCAATATACTCTGTTTTCGCGTATAATAAGATATGTTGATCGTCCCCATGGTAGTGAGTTCTTTGGTAGTTACCGATAACCGTTCTACAGCTCGTTGGTTTATGATGCCTGGAGTGATTCCCGCAATGATACCCATACCATGAAAGGAACCGTGCCCATCAAGGGTCCTAACATTATGATCCACATTGTCCGCAACGTATTGCACAAAATGGTCTGTACCAATCGGTGGCATATGGATTCCTTGGCTTGCCGCTGCGCTCGATTCATACCTTTGAACTTCAGAATACGAAGAACAGAATCCCAGTTTATTCAAAGTATCTATTAGGAACCGAGATCCAAAGTGGTGATGCATTTGTATTCCTAATGCAATTTGTAGAGGAGCCATCAAAACCCTGGGTCGTGCAGCTTGGATGAGGGCGTGTCCAATTGAAGAAACTTTCACATCATTCTCTTTTCCAACCATAATAGTGTTTAAGAGTAGTTTCAAACTGTCAGGAATAAACTGAAGATTTTGCTCAGTTGACGACACACTTGATGAGGATGGATATCTCAAATGCGATGCTTCCATTTGCTTTATATCACTTTTGATAAGTTTTGCAGCAGCCTCTACTATAAACAACTTCTCGGAAAATGCGTCTTGATGCCGTGGTCTCTTTGAAAATTCTTGCAAAATTGACCATACTGTGTTTGTGAATGATACAACGTTTGGTTTGCCGTTAACCTCAGTTATCAAAATTGTATCACCAAAGTGATCTTGTAGCCTTTTCCTCATGTATACAGTGCTATAAGGGTTCGGACAAAACTCTCTCATTTTTTCGACTAGATCGCTTAGAGTAGCTTGTACTTCGTCATTTTCTTTCAAATATTCCGCAACTCTGATAAATGCGGCTGCTTGATGTTCATCTTCGGGACGTCCAGGGCTTCGTTTACTCTTAGAACTACCTTTAAAAGACTTTGGAAGCTGCTCACAAGTGAAACTCTGGCTTTCACCTGTTTAGCCCATTCGTCATCTCGGTCGTCACATGCCGACTCAATTTTCCTTTCAAATTCAAAGGTTTTGACGGGGTAAGCCTGATGACCTTTTTTACCGTTCACTTCAGCATTTTGTCCACAAAAAAAGCAGTGTTCACCAAACAAAAACTGTTCAGTTTGTGAACGTAATTTACGCTTTAAACCGCATTTTACATTTGGTTTCAAATCGCTAGCAATGGATCGTTTATTGCAATATCGTTTACGACATTTTTGGTGAACCCTCTGTCCAACAGATATGGTAAGTTCATCACCACGTTCTTGGCTTGCCTCAATAATACCTTGAACTCCCTTCTTTCGCAATGTCACGTCAGGGTCGCAGTCAGTTTCCAAAGAAATCTGACAGATGACGCACACGTCCATCTAATAAAGAAAATAATAAAAACAAAAATTGTACAATGAAGATATATGTGCAGGTTTACTTTACTTAGTGCACTAGGTCACTGATAGAGCATTAAGGTAGGGATACAACCTAATTACACCCCAAACCCCGTAAAGAGTAAATAGTGAAAAGCATACGACGACACAGTCACGTTTGTTTATCTTAAGTGACATTTTCAAAAGTATGCAATTATGTTGCAAAGTTTACAAAGATTGTATCATAATCATCGATGAAAATGCGGTTGTTATCTAAAGAATACGAATGAATAATGGTTTGGTTAATATTAATGTATGAAAAAATGAAACTTAATGTGGATCAATAAAGAAAATCCATGATTTCTTCATTTTTCCAGCAATTTGTACGTAATTACTAATGGTACGTAAAGGCATCCGTACGTACAAAATTTTCGAAATCTCGGCTTGCCTTTGAGTGCAACCCTGATTAAGCCTATTTTAATCGCTCTTTTTTTTATTTGCAAGTTTTATATACCTTATGGTTTTACAGCTGTTTTAACGAATGCAGTTAGACTTATTGGAATATATTGCGTTCTTTATCGACCGTTCATTCGCTTAAAATAACATTAGGCCTAACGTTACGCTAGCCTATACGTTCGTATTACGTGCGAAACTAGCCAGACTGCATTTGTAAATGGTAGTTGGGGGTTAGTTTTCTTTGTAACCTTGTGGTAAATTAAAATATACACCAGCAAATGTTCTATTTGCGTGGAGTTCGAATTTAGATAAGGTCCAAGTCTAAACGTAACTAGGCCTCCAATGTCAGCGATATAGGCTACATCAGTACATGTATTTTGTGTGTAATACCAGCCTCACACCAGTTAAGCGAAGCTATTCTTTCGATTATTTTCTTTCTTTTTGTGCTATATTCAATTGATTTTAAACTAGAGAAACGCAATGGCTATTACGTATAACAAAAATGTACATCTATTCCTTACCTGAACATTCCACACAGATAGCAAAGACTCAAAAACGTTACATCCTTAAGTCAAAGGTTTTCGTGACCGAGCGTGCGCGAGTGTAAGCAGTAGGATGTAGCCACGGCAACGGCTATATAATTGTTTACCGTAGCTGATAAGAAGCATAAGTATAATCGACAAAACCGTCTCCTTTTGTAGCCAAAATTTCGGAATTTGGCAAATGTCGATTTATGTCGATTTTTAGTATGTTACTCAGACGAATTTATTCTATCAATTTGCGTTGAAATAAATTCTGTTGCAATTTGTTTAAGGTTAAATCATAGATTGACTGGACTATGATGGTCTGCAATGCTTTCCTGAAATGGGAAAGGTTCCAAAGGGGGAAAGGTACCTTGATCCTCTTTCCCTTTGAGAAAAGTTTATCATGATCAATGGTGTTAAATGCAACATGGTGTAATTTTGTTTATACCATTTAAAGTGAATTAATGTGAAATAAAAAAAACATATTGTTAATGGTGGGCCTGCTGGTTCTACCTTTATAGGTACAATGCATCCATGGTGGGCTGGAAATATCCAAACATCGGCCTGTAGGATGTTGAACCCCTGTTCTATGGTAGATAAATATTCCAAAGCTTCTGGGTAAAATGTAAACATATATTAAGTTTGCCACATTGTGAGAGCTAGTTTAAATACAATTTGATATTATTCTTTGCAGAAGGACTCTATTCCATGGTGTTTTTGTGTCTGTATATGAACAGTGTTGTGCATATAGTATAAGATTGTGGGGGGGGGGGCTACATTTGTGATTCTCCTGTTTGATATGCGGGAGTGGTCTAAGGGGAGAGGCTGTTATCCCCATCTGAGTGTTTTTCCTGAATTGTTACAGAGGT
The DNA here is from genome assembly GCF_037975245.1 of Apostichopus japonicus. NCBI lineage: Eukaryota > Metazoa > Echinodermata > Holothuroidea > Aspidochirotida > Stichopodidae > Apostichopus > Apostichopus japonicus. The sequence continues at coordinate 15,353,829 of NC_092577.1, forward strand.
GGGTCACCTGCTCAAGCCCCTCCATCCATTTGAGCATATTGCTTCATGTCACAATATGCGTGTAAACCCAACGTGATGCTCTAAAATTAAATATTGCTTGAAGTTTAAACCTTCTTTGTACATTGCCTGTTGTGAGTAGATGACACCTCTTGTGTGTTTGCTCATATATGTGAAAGTCTGAAACACATGTGTCCGTGATATCTCCAGAAAATAAAAATTGGGGAGAACTTCAAACTTGATATGTGCATTTCATGTAGTAAGTACAAGATTCCTAATGTTTTATAAGGCAGTCAATGTGTTTTAAAGTCAACAGAAGTCAAGAAACTTTTAAAGATATCTTCAGAAGTGAATGATATTTGAAATTTAAACTTAGTTTGATGTTAGCCCTTGGCAAGTAGATGATTCTTATGGATTTCAATAGATATTTCAATTCATGTTAAAGGGTGTAAATACTCGCGAAAAAGAAACGTCTAATGCCGGTAATTTGACCTAGTTTAGAATGAGGTGTAACAGAAGTATTAAACACCACCATCGATCCCGCAGTATCCAAAGATACAGCGATGGACATCTAAGGTCCAGATGAAGATAACAATTAAGGTATCACGTTTCATTACTGTCTGCATTTTGTAGCGACATGAAGAAAACGTCACTGGCAAGCAAGAGAAAGTTAACTTATTCAGATGGCCACACACGGTTTGGGGATAGTCTTCAATGCCTTTAAGTGAACAGAGATCAAAGTCTGGGAAGTAACAGTGTGTCTGTGTCATGTACCAGGTTGCACTTAGTAAGTTGTTGTTTGTGTGAGGGTTCATTTTAGGTCAATATGGTATCCCCAGAAAATTGAAATTAAAATTTGGTGAGGAAGTGATACATTTTTTTTTTCCATTCAGTCCAATGGTCATCTGAATTAAACAAATTATCTTCAGAAATAAGTATTATTTATAACTTCAAAAGTGGAACTTCAAAAGTCGTTCATGGGTAATCGATCCATACCTTCATCATGGATGTCAAATATGATTTGAGGGTAATAGATCAAGTTTAAAAACATCCGAAACATGAAAACCAAATAATGGTGACAAAATGATCCGTTCTAGTATTACAGCTAGAGATCAAATGGTACCAACTGTAAAATATGGCTGCTTTGCAGATGCTTCTTTCATACTACTTCTATGAAATAATCAGTAATTGTAATAACAACTCAAAACTAATTATCAGTGGTTGCTATCAGATTTGCTATGAAATTTTTAAAAGTACAAAGAAATCAATGGTGAAACAGGGTTGAAATAGGGATCAGTAGTGTCAATAAGGGCTGATTTACCTCAGTTGATAGAGCTTAGAACTCGCAATCCCAAAGTCGCTCTTTCAAATCCTGTCTTAGCCTTAAGTTATTTGCACTGTTCAAAATTTCATTAAAATATCTCCCAGTCAGATTTTTATAATTCAGTTTGCATTACATTTTAAAGGTGCATTGACTGGGAAACGTCGGATGAGCTACAAGAAAATAGCGGCTGGGGAAGTCAGTGTTTGTGGCCTACCACCAGGTGTCTCATTCAATCGGCCATCATCATATGGGCTGGAAGACCTACAGGCAATTGTTGTGAATAGCAGTAAAATTTATTGTGGTATGTGCATGAAAAGCTCAGAGAAACAGTTGTGTAGATTATAGACTTTCAAATTGTATGCCTCTCTGATCTTTTAATTATGATTATATGTTAGGAATAACCCATTCTAACTTGGTTGGCATGCTACCCCTGACTGGTATCCATGGAACCATATCTGCTTCTTTTGCCACTGTTTTGAGCTGTTATACCAGTAGAGCTTATTTGAAGCAATCAATTCAAACAACAGCTGAGACTGAGATAATTAGAAAACTCAGTCTACTTTACATATTCAATTGGGAATACAAATTTTAAAGTAGGGCTTTTCATTTTCATGAGGGACATTGTTAACATTTTTCACAAAGGTTAGGGTGCTGGGGACATTCCCCTGGTGCTTCTGGTTCTTTCAACCTATGACACTTGCATCTGTGCCAACAACCAATGACAAGAGATTCATTGTGTTACACATTTAAACAGCAAGCTTGTCTTTTGTGTTGTCATGCATTGAATGCAGTACATTTCTAGGTTTGATACTCTTTAATTTGTTTAATTTAATTTAATCTATCTATCTATCTATCTATCTATCTATCTATCTATCTATCTATCTATCTATCTATCTATCTATCTATCTATCTATCTATCTATCTATCTATCTATCTATCTATCTATCTATCTATCTATCTATCTATCTATCTATCTATCTATCTATCTATCTATCTATCTATCTATCTATCTATCTATCTATCTATCTATCTATCTATCTATCTATCTATCTATCTATCTATCTATCTATCTATCTATCTATCTATCTATCTATCTATCTATCTATCTATCTATCTATCTATCTATCTATCTATCTATCTATCTATCTATCTATCTATCTATCTATCTATCTATCTATCTATCTATCTATCTATCTATCTATCTATCTATCTATCTATCTATCTATCTATCTATCTATCTATCTATCTATCTATCTATCTATCTATCTATCTATCTATCTATCTATCTATCTATCTATCTATCTATCTATCTATCTATCTATCTATCTATCTATCTATCTATCTATCTATCTATCTATCTATCTATCTATCTATCTATCTATCTATCTATCTATCTATCTATACTGCTTTTATGAATAGCTTGCCTTCATTTACATTGTGTTCATGTATCTGTTTTCCTTATTGCACAGCTGTCTTTAGGATCTTCCAACCTATTTACCAGGATCTGACTTCTTGCAGTGACTTCTGTTGGAGATATATATGTGCTATTCCCGGTCACCAGCATCATGACAGCCAAGATGAAATGAATTGGTTAACTTCACAAAACATATTCATCTCTGCAACATATATTTTACATGAAATTTTCAACAACATGTTCCTAATATAATCTATGGAGCTTTTATCTATGTGCGCCAATGTAATTATGGTGACATCCATCTTCCAAATAGCCCAATTTTCATATTGTATCGTTAAAGCTGTCAATGTGATTGCTTTCATCTTGCCTTTGCCTTTTCATTGCCCTTTCGGGATGATCAAGTTCCGTAACAGGTACATGCCAGACTCTTGCCAGACTGCACATCTCTACAGTGTAACAAATTTTTAAATTCCCATCATATTATTTGTGCATGATGGTAACCAAATGCAATTGGATATCAGCCATGAGTGAAGATTCAGTAGGAAGAAAGAAACAACTAAAGACGTGTGAGGGACTTAGTGATTATGTTAAACAGTGGTAGTGATGACAAACACAGTGACTATATGTCAACGGAGGAAAGAACCCTAGCTATTTGGGTAAAGTATTTAAGCCCCATGTCGTTAGCATTTAAGTACAAATGTAAATTATATCGTAATTCAGCAGACCAGGAACTACTATTTCAACTGTTTGTAATAAGCACATCTATATACAAAGCTAGTTGAAGTGACAGTATTTACAGCTGATGAAAATGAACTGAAGTGGTGATTGGTTATGATTACTCTTTGCTAAGTTTATCAAAATGTACTAGATACTAGAAATCAGCTTCTCCAGTCTAACCATTGCATGGAAGTGTTGTTCCTTCAACACATTTACATACATACATTTACTAATAAGTCACACTGACTGTAGCAGCTCATTCGAAATCCTCCCTTTAACCAAACTACCATGGTATTAAAGGGCTCATTTCATATGAACAGTATTAGAGTGTACAGTAGTATCATGTCATACCCTCTGATCCACAAAAAATGACAGTCAAAAATAACTAGTGTGTCATAACACATTATTAAGCTCTACATACATTTAATAGGTTTACATATTTTACACATTTTTTATTTTGCTACAATGTTGTGAAAATTCCTCAACATTTTTTGGGTCGCATATATATGTGGCCATTTGCTGAATTGGAGTCGCGCCTCATCTTCACTAGAATGTTGTGGTTAAGTATGACTCGAAAGTGCAATTTGGGACTTATGGGAGTTAACATCTACTAAGTTGATATCACATGAGTTACACGGTAGGCTAATTCAAGGAATAGATTCAAACCTTACTAGAGAGGATTCTACTTCCTACATGAACACAACATATGTAATGTTACCATGTATCACTTGAGATAGTTAAGCTGTCTATCATAATGATGCAATATGACAATCACCTTTTTATATGTATTCCATATAAGAATCTATTAAAATTTCATCAATACTTGTTTTCTGTTTCTTCTTTCTATGTGAGTTATTCATGACTTGTGTTGAGAAAATATAACTCTGCAGCAAAGCAGAGCATATGAAAATTGACTTGAAGAACAAATCTGGCAATACATCAGATGACCTTTAAAGAATGGACATCACCTAGTGTCTGGTACATGAAAAAAATCGTGCAAAGTATGGTAATACATCAGCCCCAATAGGAGGAGATTTTGGCATCAAGCACTTGTGTAGTTCTTGTGATAACCAATACATGTCTAATATGGTATTCTATTTCTTTCTGTGAAGATATGGGCTCTCTCTACAATGTGTGTGCCAATGTGTTCACCATTTCTGATCTTTTCTTCTGATTGGTAGTGAGAATATTGTTGCCTACAGCAAAATCATGTGGCTGCTGGGAAACAAGTCTTGCCATTCCTAAGAACACTATTTTTTAATGGTATGTTGCATTGAGCCCAAATATGGTAGATTTTCAAATATGGTCACCTACCTTTGGTCAAACTTCTTCAACTGTTTTTATTTATTATTTATTTCTGCCTTTTGACAAACATTTGCATGGATAAAATTAGCACCACAAGATTATGTAGATGAAAAAGATTAATGAACAATATGGCACATGAAGGTCATATCAAAGACTGCAATCAACATGAAAACTGAAAGGATTATATTACTGTTGAAGAAGTCGACTCAAAACTTTGATTACAACAATTAAATTGGAAGATGTTGGTTAACTGGCAGCCAAACCGTCGTCACCACAATTAGATGATTCCAATGAAGTATCATAGTATCAAGTCACATTTGACAGGGACTTGCTACCTCAATGATTGACACGTTACTGACCTAAGCACTGTTACGTAGGGAAAAGTTTCTGTCAGGCGGGTTGCTATCATGTTCTTTCCATCGTTTCTGATATGATACTTTAATTACCCCGGAAAATATGTATGTGGTGGTCCATGGTTGTACCGAAAAAGGTCGGAAATGAACATGGAATAGTTTCGTCAGTATTGGGTGCAAATATGGTATTGACCTGAAAATGTTCAGTGTAAGTTGCATCACCATAGCTGGCATGAGTAGTAACAAGAAAACGTATAAATCGCAAGAATGGTACCCAACCACAACCCATCTGTGCAGGCAAATATACCCAGTACCATAATGTCATATCTTCTTTCATTTTTTCTTTTTTAAGGGGGGGGGGGGTCAGACAACTGAAAATGAATGAAACATCCTCCTTGTTCTTGGAGCAATCGCGAGTGAAGGTTCGAAAAGGGATGCTAGATCAGTAAAAGGGGGGAGGGGGTGGTTGGTGGGGACTGTTGGGCATCTTCATGATAATCGATGGGTTTGGTTTCCTCAATAAAATACTTGATGGGTGAGTGGCCCATAATAAGTAGTGCCCTGTTGACTTTGATGCAATTATATAACATATATGAGGTCAATCTGCTTTAAAATCTTCATAATTGCAAGTGTGGTAACCATTTGTCAGAATTCTTAATAAAAAAAGGATTATTGATAATGTATATAGACTGAAATGCGGTTGTGTATTTAGCAATTTCACATGATGATGCACTTATGATTGACCATGTGACCATTACATTAAATAAATTTAAAGCAGGAGAATGTTGCAAGTGGGAGGGCATTTCTCCCCCCAATGGCTTCCAAAGCAAAGCAATATTTGACATAAATTTTTTAGATGACATTACTGCTGAATGAGTGTTTCTCATCCAATAATATCATGAAAAATATTAAGAATTGGAATTAACTGCATGCGTTTTGTACTACTGTGGCGAAAAATAAACCGAAATCACAAATTGCTCACTAACTGACAATCACTTCTAAAAACGGTTACACTGGCCTGCTTTGTCAGTCAACCCTAGCTTAGGGTTGAATCTTATGCGCCGATGGTCAAACAATTTAGTTCAGTGAGACCTTCAAAAGTAAGTGGATTGCGCAATGTGAAATGTAAATTGTCAATACTTTAGAGTTAGCATCCCAGTCGCTTTCTGTAATATCCGACTATCAAAAGTCTCCTTGAATGGTTTGTAAGGGTCCACGATAGTTATCGTGAAATTCATAACATGTGTGATGAAGTTATAACACAGCACGATAACTATCGTGGATCACCATTAGCAAGAACCACGTTAGTTATCGTGACGACAAGGAGAATCGGGTGCACCTGGACCATAAAAGCGGCTGACATGAATCGCCTTGACGCTTTAGGTAGAGAAATTTGGCGACGTTTGCTTGGTCTCACATGGAAAGACCATGTGTCGAATGATGAACTAAACACGAAGATCGCTGGGCGATGGCTGTTCTCTTCTGAAACTGTTCTTCAACATAACGCAAAATGGTTCGGACATGCAGTACGTTGTGGAGGCCTTACATGTGCTGTGCTGTACTCTGTGGGCTACCCTGTGGTTACAAACGTAAGCCAGGCCGACCGCATTTACGATGGATTGACAATTTAACCAAATGGTCCGGCCGTTCTGCAGCCCAGCTACTCGAAGATTGCAGGCACCGGATTAACATTATAAAAGGTTAGAATCCTAACATTGTTTATAATCTTCGGGGAGGTCAACGGGCCAATTTGGCTTATGACTATTGACTATAGTCGCTCATGATTGGTCGGAAAAGTTACGTCATCACCATAAAAACCTTCATTTCGACGTTACCAAAATGTCTGCAATCCATTCGTTGTAACGAAGATATACCCATTCAAAATTACCCGAAGCTTTTCGTAAGTATAAGTATATATCTTTGAATTGGTTTAGACATATTTAGCACACTTGTTTGGTAAAATTGTATGATCTATTATCGATGTTTCATCGAAGTTTTCTGTGAAGGCATTAATCGATAACATCGCATAGTGAAAGTTACGTACAGGGTGCATCACACATGCGCTGTAGGCCTTAAAGTAATATAACTGTGTACACAACGCAGTGACGGAAATATATAATACTGCACACGTACTGTTTTGAGTATATTCATCTAGACTAGGGAACTCGCGGCGTCAAGTTGAATTAAGTGTACCTATTCCACGAAACGAATTCAGATTTCAATAGAACGACTCAAGAATGGATAACGTTAACACAAACCCAAATGGAATGTAGCATATGTACCATAATTAAGGTCAACATGTGATCCAAACATTAAAAGTAAAGTTAGTGCGTTTGAAGGGAAACACAGTTTCTAGACTTTTAGAGGTCTACTTAATAATAATAAAAACTACTAACCTCTAATAATAGTTCTGTCGAGTTTAACCCTCCTTGGCGTCGGTCCAGGGAACTTGAACTGTCAGTTCCAGGATAGATCCGTGTATATAAAATAATGCTTAGTATTGAATAATTGAATAACTGAATCCGCTAGTAATTGGTGGGTTGCATTGCTACATCCCACACATAAAATGTTCGGTGGATTCCCGAAGAATATACGAAGTATCGGCCTTTTTAGCCAGCTATCGCTGTGGTGTAGGCGCTGGTATATATTGTAGTGCTAAAGTAATATTACGGCTTAGAAAACAACCTTCGCTAACCAATTCACTTAACGAATTGGCTGAAAAAACGATGTCGCTGTACACTTGAACTTATAACCCAAAACTGTCTCTCGATCGTTGAACACTGGTCCTCTTTGTTCAAGTTTACTATAAATGGGAGGGAGATAAGCAAGAAAGTTGGGCAACAGAATGTTTGTAAACAAAATACGTAGGCTGTTCCACTTTGCGAGAGGGAATACTTTATAGGCTCGCTTGCAGTCCAGTCACTACAGACTTCAAACTTCCAAACTTCAAACTTAATTATTGGTGCTGCTATAATGAGCAATCGAAATGAGGAATGGTTTGCCTGAGAAAGTTGTACAAGTTTGCATGTAGTGTGAATGGGTTTAAGAATGCTTTGGACAAGCACTTTAAGCATTGTAATCGGGTCTGAGTGTTTGTGTCTTCAGTTTTTTTTCCCCTCTCCTATAGGGTCCTTGAGTGTCCCTCCTGATCCATTTTTTTATACTAAACTAACCTAATCTGATTCGCTGAAAACTACGTAATTGCAAACCTGTTTGGGAAAATTAATTGCTCCCATTGACTTACACACTAAACTTGTCACTTTCCAAGGCCACTTCAAGCTCATTCAAATTTATTGATAAAGATTTTGAAGTCTTCACAATTGATTATAGGCCTACTTACCAAAACAGCACAGATTAAAAACATGGTGGTTACATTAAAGTGTTCAAGATGCTAAATACCCTTATCTCAATCAAATGTGGACACCTTGTACTATGACTAAATAAAGGGGACAAACTAAAACGAATGACCGAATGACAATTGACTTTGTACAGGGTTAATTATCATTCGCGAATGACAGCGAATGACAGCGAATGACAGCGAATGACAGCGAATGACAGCGAATGACAGCGAATGACAGCGAATGACAGCGAATGACAGCGAATGACAGCGAATGACAGCGAATGACAGCGAATGACAGCGAATGACAGCGAATGACAGCGAATGACAGCGAATGACAGCGAATGACAGCGAATGACAGCGAATGACAGCGAATGACAACGAATGACAACGAATGACAACGAATGACAACGAATGACAACGAATGACAACGAATGACAACGAATGACAACGAATGACAACGAATGACGGTGATGAGAAGAGATAGATTGATAGATATCATTAACGCAGTGGAGTAAATGCGGTTATTGGTTTTCTGCTCAAAAATGATTTGAGGAAAGTCGCATGTTACGTGGTTGCAGAGTTTTGGTGTAATTTACGGATAGAAACCACAGGGAAAGTTTTTGTGTGAGAATGCGCTTGAGTGCTGTGCTTTTGACAATTACCTCTGTAGATTTAAATAGAAAGATAACTGGGGTAATTGTTAGATGCTGGCTTATTGGTATGTTTCAAACTGATATATCCACGATTAATTTGGGTGGAAAATGCTATGATATCGTACTATTAAAGTATAAAAATTGTAGCCGTTTCAAGATTATAGTATTGTTAGTTTCTAACAATTAATATCGGAAAAATGACGTCAATTTACTTTTTAAAATCAGACTTACAATTTCGCTTACTATAAGGTGCGTTTGTATCTTGTCCGTACTTTACTAGATCTGTAAGCCACACACTTCGCGTCCACTCGGTTTGCGTGGCTTTAATATATACCCACGAAGTCTGAACTGTGATATCCGGTTGAAGCAAATGTCTGTGCTGTCATTCACTGTCATTCGTTTTAGTCAACGCAATTTTTAAGTGTGTACAACATATTGTCGTTCGTTATGCGTAACGCAATTGTCATTCGTTTTAGTAACACCCAAATAAAGGATTTAAAGTATTCTTGCAGGGTATGTAACATATTCACAAAATATCTGACTGAGTTGCATGGAGACAAAATTCACTGAAGAAACAGGTCATGTATTAATTAATAAGACCGTCAACCATCAAAGTAAGGCAAATTGCATGAAAAGATTTCTCCAGCAGATCAGGGTAGTTAACAATGTCATATCACCTGTCAAGCTTGATCTAGATCACAGGAAGAATTCAAAGCTTGAGCTTATACCAATTACAATCACTACAGACAAAGACACATTCATCTGACATCTCCGGAGGGGATCCATTATTTATATATTATTTGCCACCCTAGTACTAACAAGTAGTTAAAGGGTGTGAAGACTCGCGCAAAAAAACGTATAATGGTTATTTGAGCTAGTTTCGAATGAGGTGTAACAGAAGTGTTAGACACCACCATCGATCCCAGAAAATACACACAGCTTGCTACCGTCGGTAATTAGACACTAGTGTACAGTCAGTACATACAGCTGCGGTCAATACCCACAGCACAGTGTACAAACAATACAGCAATGGACATCTCAGGTCCAGCTAAAGCTAACAAGGTATCACGTTTCATTACTGTCTGCATTTTGTAGCGACACGAACAAAACGTCACTTGCAAGCAACAGAAAGTTAACTTTTTCAAATGGCCGCACGCGGTTTGGGGCGAGTCTTCAATGCCTTTAAGCAACAGTATCACTTTGCAATGAATTTGTCAGTCAATGTTCTGTGAAATTCTGCACACCAAGTGCGAAAGAGAAGAAGAAATACATGCAGTCTACCATGTGCAGCTTAACTTGAACAGAATAAAGGTAATTCAAGTAAACTACAGGTCCAAAAATTACAGGCACCTATTTTGGTATTTTTGCGTGTCTGGCGATAAAAAATTCGCAGTTGAGGATGCAAAATACTGTGAACTTTTTTAATTTAAATTGTCACGAAACTGATGACAATTTTAAAATGACAAGTAAGAGTAGCTATATTATGTTATAAAATGAAAAGAGATTTAATCTGTCTTACAATCTTTAAAAAGTTTAACTTACAAAACTTCCGATATTATGAACAAACAACGTTCGGCAAAGCCCAGTTTCTAGACTGCCTAACAATGAATAGCGTGCACTATACGTACATCAGTTTAGAACTGCAGTACGGTTTAACCCTACTTATATACTACGGTAGGCTACATGTGCAACGAATTTCCCCAGGTACCTTGCCAAACAACTGTGAGCTCATCCCCTGTCTAACACCTGTTTGTTACGATTTTTGGGACGTTTCCAAGAAACGTTTCATGGAGTATTCCCCATGATACACGAGGCACAGTCCATACCATACACGCAGCACACGATATCAAGGCCCCTATAGCTATGGCCATCTTTTTGAAAGTAAACCTTGTAATAAAATATGTTTTAGGCCACTTGGCATGATTAACTAAATGCTTAATATTGTTTCCATGTTCTTTTAGAACACGTCAAGTTCGCAAAATACGATTAGTTGTGTTTTTGTAGTTATGTGACATCCGTAACCGACGAGGTGGTTAGGCTATTTGCTATGCACTTAACTATGGTAGGATATTATTTTTTCCGTATTTTTGGAAATTCTAGAAAATACTTTCTTTTCCCCCGCTTAACACCAGATGTGGTCTTACGGCTTATTCATAAATGGGTGTACTAGAGCCTTGTTTACATGGTATTAGTTGCATTTAGCACGATATGCCAGTTTCGCGTGAATTTGTTTTCCTCCAGCCAGGCTGGATTTCCAGCGAGCATCGCGGATTTCCCGCGAACCTGGTTCGCAAGGTTTTCCTTGACCAATACATGTTGTGTTCTAAGGCAATAATTTCTTTATATTTTCTTGCTGTTTTGCCTTAAGAAATGTTTTGTAATAAAGATTGTGTTCAATATATTAACGATGGGTGTCAGTTGGTCTGTTTTTAGCGAAGTCCTTATAGTCTGGTCGATAAAGGTGAAAAATAATAAAGTTGTGTTGAATTTATGATGGTATCAAACGTAACAGAATGTTGTTTAAAAGGATACATAAAAAAAAATCTCTGGCGAAAAGTTTTATGTGCTAGTCAATTCGGACGCTATAAATGGCTTTGTAAAAGTTATCGGTATTAAAACACCCAGAAAAAATTTATGCACACGATGCGAAGCACGCGTACAGTATTATCCATTTTTAACGAGGTTCGATCTGCTTGCCCTCTGTTTGATAAACTTACGTTCAGTGCACATATACTAAGCAGCAAGCGCAGTACATACTGAGCGGCTAAATATAATTAAGGCCGAAGCCACGGACTCCTTTCTTGACGGAAAGTAGCGCTAGGCGGCGAGAGATATGCTGGAATCACTTCCATATTCGAACGCGCTGCACATAACGCTATTTCACACATGCTAGGCTAGGCTTTTTATGTACAGTAACTGCGTGACTTGGCCGTAACTCAGTGCTCGATACGGGCGAATAAACAGAATATACAAATGGAAAGTTTTTACGAACAGGTTGCATTTAAGACCTTTTTTTATATACCATAAACTGAAAAAATATTTCACAACGAAATTTGTTAGGAAGTGACAACTTCAACAGAAATTCAGTTTTTCTTTCTTGAAAGTTTATTGTGGGCCGTTGGTTGATGTTGTGCGATGTAGGCCTAGTATAGGCTGATGGCCTACAAATTTGACAAGGTGTATACTGATGGTACTTGTATTCCGATAGTTGTAGTTACGATGTTGTAAACAACAATAGCTGGGGAACCACTTTCTTCACGAAACAGTACGTAGAACTCGGTAAATCACTACAGTATAATAACTTCCTGGACTGAGAGTATCGATCGTTTCTGCTCCTAGCAGCAATGCTTTCTTTGTAACTCTAATCGGATTAAGTGACTTGGTGGAATATTTCGGAAAGGCTCGGGAGTGTTCACTTGAGCTTGCTGCAATAATGAGACACACCTGAGTGCACACGAGCTGTGCTCTTCCGCGGCATACCGCAACGGCAAGTTTTGAAAAGGCCCCTAATGTGTCCAAAGCAAACAGTGGTCAAAATGTTAGTCCTACACAACACTACCAAGGCATCTGTTTATAACATCAAAGTTTAAGGCAATTATATATGAAGGCCACTCGCCAACATGAATCTTCAAAAGTCAATAGTTATTAGTGCTACTACTGAGCTTCTCATTGCTACCATTTAAGTCAGGGAGTAAACAATATGGCAGTGACCAAGCTGGGACAACCACATTTTATGTATTTGGAATAAACTTATTCCAAATTTACTGTTATCCATACAACGAAACGTCCTGTACATTGATTACCGTTGCTATGCAAGCTTCGTGAAACTAGTGTCGACCACACACATCTATATAGGACCGAGCGTCCTCCTCACTGCTAGTCATCGGTAGCCGCTGAGCCTAAAGAAACATTAAAAATAACTCAAGTATGGAAAAATAGCTCACTGTGTGACAATAGGACCCTAACAAAGTCCATCTCATCAATCCCAGGCCTAAAAGCCAAAATTTTGACCTAAATACTCATTTCTGACCACAGAAACCACTGATATATGAAATCATGGAATGTCTCCTGCGAAATATCAATTGCTACACTATACTGTAGAGCCATTAACATGCTGTTTTTCAGCCAAATTGACTAAATCACCATTTTGCCTATAGGCATCGCACCACAATTAATTGCTCCCATTGACTTACGCACTATTAACTCGTCACTATTCCAGGCCGATATAGCATATAGATAAGAAGTTTTCAACTGTCATGTTCATCATTAAACATTCAACTTTTGCCACCATGACCATTTAGATTTTGAGCTAGAAGAGCTCAAATTTTATCATGGTGCTCCCCATCCCATCTGGCAGCTGTCGCTGCGGAATCTTCATGTTTCACCCAAGATTTTCTAAAATACCTTAAATCTCCTTCAATCCTCCAGATTTGTTTAGACCATCGGTAGTTTATTTCATCCTCTTCAACATCCAAACATTAAAAAGAATGAAGATGACTTAGAAAATGCCAAAACCATTATTACAGTAGAGCACTTTGGAGCTATTTTCCATCTCAGACGGATGTGCACTCTTATTGTGGTGTAATATCTATACATATGTGAACTTCGATTGTGCGTAGCTAGCCTATGAAACTGTTCGGTACGATCAAATCTATCCAAATACAGATGTGCGAGTCAGTCGGCGCGCGGGCAGAGTGTTAAGTTACCCATTTATGTAGTTCAGTAAATGGTAATAGGGCCGTATTATGTTATTTTCGAAGCATAATCTGTCCTTGGCTGGACTAACTTGAATAGCGTTGCCCCTAATTACATTAGGCCTTGGCTAAAGATAATGTAAAGCCTAATTAAAATTGAACGTTTGGTCCCATCATGTAATAGCCTACTATAGACCTACTACAACGAGTAAAAGCTACTACTAATACTTTAGGGCAATTCCATGCTAATCCACACATTTTATTTGGGACATTCAGAGATTCTGAAGAGCTGTAATAAATAGGGTTATTCACAAATTTAAATGTTTATTTGCTGAGCACTGTCATGAATATATATTTTGAGGAATTTCAGCTTCATCGATCATTAGGCCTATTTTAAAGATTTTGGACTAGCCTAGGCGAATTAATATGGCCTACTGCGTTATACATGGGACCAGAGAAAATGTCAATTATTGTATGTTTTCAATCCATTTATGATAGGTTTCTCTGAAAGTACAGGTCTATTCAAATCACCTGTTCACAATTCCAGTGATAGTATGTGGTATGTGTGGCTCGGTAGAGATGGTATTATCGCTGCCTGCGGAAAAATTATTATAATGCTCCAATAAGTCCCACTCAACACAATGATCAAAGAGTTCAATTGATATCACAATTTATTTTCTCCGTAATAGTATTCCAAAACTTGCTTTGCAAAATACTGATTACAAAGATTATACGCCATAACTATGATTGGTACAATATCACTTCATGACATCCCTCTTGCCTGATTTTTTTTTAATTTGAACAACATGTATAACTTTTGAAGTAGTGAAATTGGTAAACTTCAAAGAAACGTCCAGAAAAAAATTTCATGATATTAAAATCTGACATCATTAATATAAAAAGCATACCAAGTAACAATATAGCGGTGCTGTGGCCGAGTGGATAAAGGCTGTGGCATTTGAAGCAATGAGGCTTAGCAATCTGGAGGTTCCGGTTCGATACCCGGCCGGGTCATAGTAAGGTGGGTTTTCATTTAAGAGCAATCTACGGTTTCCCCTTTTGAAATGACTTTCTAGATTGAAAAGATTCCAAATTTGAGTTAAAATGTTGAAATGGAAGCCACCATTTGTGTAAGTTGTAATCCATAAGCCCTTGCTGGTTTCTCCCACATTTTGTGGTCGCTTAAGCATTGTAAAAATAACTGCTGATTATTATTATTATTATTACCAGTGAAACTCATATTCATGCTTTTCAAAAAGACTCTGGGTTTGAGATCACTGAAAGGAAAGGACTGTGCCAAGCCTTAAAAAATACCCTTTACACTGAAACAATAGGATATATACATGCATTGTAAAGAAATTTTCAAGACTCAGATTATATGAAAAACACTTTAAGACACCAAAAATTTTCACCATATTTCATACATATTGCTACACATGAGTACCAATGATGCTCTGAGAATATAAATATAAGAATACAGTATCTGCAAAACTAGATGCACTGTATTCTATAAAAGCAGACATGAACACCATTACCTTGACATTGATGATTACTTTGTTAAAAAGAAGACATGATAACAGTTTATATTCATTTGCTGTCTCTGTGAGCACTACTGAACTTGATTGACGTATCAAGTGTTTGTTCATAATCGACTTCGTATACTGTATCGTATCACTTCAATTCAAGTCTCATGGAGCGCAAAACAAAGGTTAAAATAAAGAAAAGCATATATGTATATAGATATTAACCTGAAGAAACCCATCTTGCTGATGTCATAGAGTGAATATTGTATAGTTTAAGCTTCACCCTTCCCTCCACCCACCTTGTACAATAAATGGCACACATTTTTTTTTTTTATCTACAGTATTTCCAGTTCCTGTTACGCTGTGCTATGCTATACTGTACCATACATGCTGTATACAGCATACAGACTTATACAGTGCCATTCTAACACAGGTTGACTTTTATCTAGTTCAGGATAGTTTATTTTTCCTGTGTGTTATCAATTGAGAAAAAAAATAACTTGTGTTTCCAATGTTTAGTTCTGGTTTTCTTTGTCTGAACGTATGGGGGCGCCTAAAGGAAATGTCTCAAATGGACTGAACAATTTCTAATGTATTTCTTTATTCGGGGACCTTGGGAATTAACAATGGGAAACAAAGGTCAAAAGTGTAAAGGGTTAAATACCTTTGCAGGCTTTGATAGAAACTTAGAGGTGGTATTATATCACTTCATGACATTAGCCATATTACTTCTGGCCATACATTTATATTTTCAGGGGGAAAAAAATCATGCAATAAGCATGGTGGAGTAACATGGTACAAAAAAGTGCTTTTGCATGGGACATTTCCCACACTATATAACTATCGAAATTAATTTCCTTAACTGCACGTATGTTCCTGTATGGTAATTACACATTAATTAATAAGAAAACGTGAAATCATAATAATGAACACTTTCTTCATAACTTCATAATTACTTAATTGGCTAATTACTGTACTTAAATTAAGCTAACTGTACACACACTTACAGTATAGTTTTTCAGAATGTGAAGTAACTGGTGAATAGTTTATGGCAAATGTCCACATCACAATACCTAAAAATAGACAAATTAGAATACATTAATTACCACATAACGCACTGTGAGCTATCAGTGTAGCCTTAGAAGTCCTTGTAATATGTGCTGAACTGTACATGTATACAAGACACTGTATATTGTAAGCTATAAATTAAATAAATCAGTACAATGTGGTATGGGAAATTAGTTACTGGTTCATTCCATGTCTAATCAGCAGATTTTAGAGTAAGTTGTACATCTGCCTCTTCTAAAAATTAACGTTTATTTTATGCTTGAAACCTAAAAATGTCAGTTGCATTGCTTCCCAATTGTTTTTTTTTTTTAATCACACTGTGAAATTCTGCAATTTGTCGCCACCATGGATTTTATTTTTTTTTTATTTTTTTTTTTTTGGAGGCCTGCTTTCTCAGCAATTAAACATCCAACTACTTTCTTATTACAGCCCATCTAGATCGTATCCCATAGAAATTGAAAATGAAAAAAATAGGCTACAACACATTGTCTTTTGGAGTCTTGTGAACTTAAAAAGGGCCAAAATATTGAATTTTGGTATTTTTCTCAAAAGATTGTGCTATTGGTAGTGGTTAATTGCTCCTAAACTATTGCTTCAGGAAGCTCGATTCTTTCAGAGGTTATGATGTCCAGTCCCAAAAATACAAAATACTCATTACAATGCTTTTCTGTGATATATTTGTAAGTGTCATAAATCAATGCATATGCAAATGTATAGTGCTGTAATTATGCAAGAAGGGTGGTAATTTTGCAAGAGGGTCCAGCAACTGCTATCTGTGATTTTTACACAGAATGCCTTGGCAACATAAAGTAGGTCCAACACTGTGTGCACAGCATTTTTGTGGACCAATCATCTAGGTTTGGTTAGCTCAGTGCCAGTGGTTAGTTCTTCCACATTCTAGTCACGTACAGTACTTAACAAGTACTAACTAACGACAACTCTCATGGGTTAAGGCCAAGTGTTCTGTGTCAAAGTATATCTCAGTAGCGTAAACTTGAAAGTTGAGAGCTGGTTACGATATTGTGCAGTATTTGCTAGCTAAACTTAGATACGAATGACGTCTTAAATATCACTTAAACCTGTACCAATTAAGTACGGTTAGAGCATGGATGTTTACCATGATAGTGAGAGCAATGAAATATTATCCTGACATGGTCTGAACCTTAATTACTAATTTGGTTCTTCAAAGACAGTCAGTTAATAATCAATAGTCATAAGCCAAATTGGCCCGTTGACCTCCCCGAAGATTATAAACAATCTTATCAATAGTTGTCAT
Organism: Apostichopus japonicus; assembly: GCF_037975245.1. Taxonomy (NCBI): domain Eukaryota; kingdom Metazoa; phylum Echinodermata; class Holothuroidea; order Aspidochirotida; family Stichopodidae; genus Apostichopus; species Apostichopus japonicus. The sequence goes on from NC_092577.1 coordinate 15,371,493, forward strand.
AGTCATCGATGATTTTCGGCTGAAAAAACACTGAAGTGGCGCCATTGCGCCAAACATCATCAGTTTACGCAATTTCTCGCTAACTGAGAAAGAGATCCTGGCCGAGTACATGGAAATCCATGAACGCCCAGCATCAGTAGTACAAGACCATTGGAAACTAAAAAAGAGCCAAGCCGTTGTACCACAGCCACCAGCCTGCAGTCAACTGGTTTTACCATAACCCTGGCACGGGACCCAACCAGGTGCTACCAGCCGGGTCAGCTGGACCTGGGGCTCACAATTGGGCAGGGACGACCACTCCCTGAGGGTCACACGTCAACTCGGTTAACACGCAACCCCTGCTACCCCCAAAGACAAATCATTCTCAATGACACAAGAAGATCAACTAAGGTCTGACTAATAATGTGCTTCCCTAGCTATCTAAGAAGAGAGGTTTTAGGGGATGGAATTCTGCTATCCTTAAACAACCATTGACTTTAAGCAAATTAGAGGTCTCTCTTGAAAACAAAATTAATACAGCTACAGTACTTTCAAGTGTTTCACACTTTCCCCCTTGCTAACCACAAATGACCTTTGACCTTCACAAAGAATTACTGGGTTCTTGTATTCATCAAGGGCGGCGGAACCGGGGGGGCACAGGGGGCACGTGCCCCCCCCACTTTTCCTCAGGTTAAAAATGTGGCCTTTTTCTACATGAAAATTTCTAAATAAAAAAAGAGTTTACAAAGCGAAACCCACGTCGAATGAAATATTTCGGGAAGTTTTAAATGTTTACTACCACAGGCATAGGAGCCAAATTTGATTTGGGGGGGGGGGTGGGGGGGCTGTAACGCGTTCAACATGTTAATGTGCATATCATATAGGCATGCATCAGTTATTACATCGCATGCCAATAACATACATCATTTGCCGTGTTATAACCCTTCCAAATTGGTTATAATTATTCGGAAAGTCGTTACAATAATAATGATCATAATAATATCAGTTTAACCATTGAAAAACACATAGAAAATTATTTTTCTTTCAGTATTTTGACAAATTTCATTTGCTTTCATGCATGTATCGATTGCGTGTGCAGGGACTTCGACTTTATAATGATTTCACCTCATTTTGTCTTTTTCCTTGTTTCCCAATTTGCACATTAGATATTGCAGTGCTAGTATGCACTGTTTCCTTGCGGAGGAGGGGGGGGGGTGGCGTTGATGGAGTGATGTGTATACGCAAATAAGATAATACAATAAGAGTTATAAAGGGTACTAAATGTCAGGCTGCATCAGTCCAATCGAATTTCTGCAAAGTGCCCTTCGACGTTGGTGCCCCCCCAGATTAAGTGCTTCCGCCGCCCTTGGTATTCATGATAGGAAAGTCATGTGCCAATATGACATCTAATGAAACCTATCTTATGATGTCATCTTTAATATTTCCAGAGTGTAAACTCCACCACAAACAACAGTGTTCTTGTACTCAGTATTGAGAAGCCATAGCCATATATAATATCAGCTACTGCAGTTTTCTATCTGGATATATCATATTTACTCCATTCAAGGATTGATACCTGGTTACCTTATATGAACTCTGACCTACATCAAATTGTGTATAAACTATACAATACACAAGGCTATCTCATTATGCATATGAGATCCTTTCATGTTCTGGTTCTGGAGATATAGCACTTTCGATATATTCACATTTTGTCCTCTGCTGACCCCAAATGACCTTTGACCTCCACCAAAAACGATAGGGTTCGCTTAACTAATTACTTATCTACATGTCAACTGCACAGACGACCTTCATTGAGATATCGTGTTTACAAGATATTCACACTTTCTCCCCTCTGTTGACCTCAAATGACCTTTGGCTTTAATGAAAAACACTACAGATTGTCTATTTATCAACGGGAGTTATACACCAAATTTGAACTTCCTGCAACTTCCACTTCTTGATATATTGTGTGAATAAAGTTTTCAGACCCCTGCTGACCTCAATGACCTTTGATCAATACCAACAACATTCCAAAACCGGTTGTACCTTAGTGGACCAACATACCAAATTTGAAATGTACCCCAGTTATCCATCTGAAGTTAGAGCATTTACCAGCAAGTGTCACATACACACACAGGTGTGTTTTACATTCAGACCGAGGACCCCATTGTTTTTTCCATTGTTCAAATCCACGTACCCTAACATTAACGATACCCCATAACAATAGAATTCTTCCGAGAACCTGGAATTCTTTTGTTCAAGACCTCGGTCAGAATACAAAACAAGTGCACACATACACACCCAATCACCATGCATTAATTCCCTCCTGTCTTCAGAAAGGAATGAAACATGGGACCTGCTACCTCTCAGTTCTTAATCAGCATTAGAGAGAGTGAGAGACATGGAGTAGGCAACATGATGAAACTTGGCTTTCGTGGAGTGCAGACGTGTTTCGCTCTCGCTCTCCATCTGATACAGCTACTTTCTTACCTTACTGTATTGTACTGTGCTATACTTCCCGCCAGGCGGGTGTGTGCGTTTGTCGTATATAGTTATCGTATATCGTTTTAAGTTTATACCTGTCTTTAGTTTGTTTTTGTTACTCCTCTGTGGCCTAGCCACCTTCGGTATCATGGCATCGCGCCGTGATTCGAAAATTGTTAAGTTGACCTTCACCGGTGAACAAGCGGTTCCACCGGTGCAAGTTTTTAGTATTTTAAAGAGTAAGGGTGTTGTTGTTCCTGGAGAGGTTGATGCTTTACAAGCTCTCCAGGGTCGTAATACGTATGATCTACGTTTTACCAGTGACGTGACCCGGCAGAAGGGTGTCACGTTGCTGAGTGGGGTTGAAGGTTTGACAGTTACTCCATACGAACGTTCCGTATGGGTAACTGTCATCCACGTAGGATTAGAGGTGCGTCAAGAACTTGTCGCAACTGTTTTAGGTCGGTTCGGGGCTGTCAAGGCTATTAAAATGTGCTCCTACGCACAGGCCCCTGGGGTGTTGAACGGGCACCGACAGGTTCGGATCGACCTCAAGCAGGACATTCCCTCCTTCCTTTTTATTGCCGGGCATAAAGCTCACGTGCGTTACCCCGGTCAGCCCCGTACCTGCTTCAGGTGTGGGGAGACCGGGCACGAAGCCAAGGGCTGCCCAAATAAAAAGTGTGGGCGCTGCCTTCGTCTTGGGCATGATACCTCTGCTTGCCCAAGCGAAGTTGTGTGCTCACTCTGTGGGAAGGAGGGACATGTCTTTCGCGCTTGTCCCTCTTATGTCTTTATGACAAAGAGTGGGGGTCAAGCAAAGGCGCCAAGTTCTGGCGCACACCTACTGCCCCGGAGGAAGCTCCACGCAAGGAGGGGGAAACGGGTGAGGATTCACTCTCCGCACCTCCTTCACCCTCCCCCGTAGTTGCAGACCCCAACCCCGTGCCCGCACCGAGAAAGTCTCCACCAGCTCGCACCGTCTCCACCACACAGCGAAGCGGACACGGGGTCTCCACCAGCTTCCCCCATCAACCCGTCCAGTTCCGTCCCCAGTCCGCCGCCGGTATCGCCAGATCCGGAGACTGTCTGACGACGACTCGGTCGTCGGGTCTCCGGAGGCTATGTCTGACAGCGACTCCGGAGGCTCGGTGATCGTCGAGCCGAAACGTGCCACTGGGACGAGCTGGTACGAGATGGGGGAACCCTCACTGAAAAGGTCGGCCTCAAGTGACGACTCTGACGACGATATGTCGTCTAGAGCGCGCTTGAAGCTTACAGAATCGACGTCGGCGTAGTTTTGCCCCATTGCCCTCTCATGGCCCATACATTTTCAGTTGCCACCTTGAACGTCAATGGCATGAGGGATCATCGCAAGCGCAGTCGCATTTTCCAATATTGTATTTCAATGGAAGTCGACTGCGTTTGCCTACAAGAAACACATATTTTGGAAGAAGATGTCCCTCTATGGGCTTATGAGTGGGGTGGTGGGCTGCATGCTTCGTTTGGTTCGTCTTCATCCTGTGGCACTGTCATCCTCCTGTCACCTCGTCAGGCGGGTTGTGCCACTAGGGTGGAGACGGATCACGAGGGCCGATTGGTTTGCATTCTTTTCAAGTATCCACAGGGTAACATCTCCCTTTGCAATGTGTATGCTCCCAATCGGCCTTCTGCTAGACGAGATTTTTTTAACACACTGCCTTCCTTTGTTCCTGGTAGTGCTCCATGTGTCCCAGACTCGGGTCTTGACAGACTCGGGGCTTCTGTGTCTGCTAGTCCCGACGCTGGGATCACAGAATTGGACAGATTCACTTCCGCACACCTTTTAGCCGATGTCTGGAGGCGTATACACCCGTGTAGTACGGTGTATACGTGGGTGAGGCCTAACGGAGAAGATGCCTCCAGGATAGATCGAGTGTATGCGCCCGTAAGTTTTCAATTTTCGGGTTGCGAGACGCTCAGCTGTCCGCTCTCTGACCATGACACTGTGGTTTTGTTTTGCCTTCCATTTTCCCGATCGGGCGGGGCCTATGGAAGCTTAACTGTCGGATTCTTGGCGAGGCAGAATTCCGCCAGGGTTTCGAGACCAGGTACAAAGGATGGCAAACATTGAAGCCGGCCTTTGCTTGTACATCCCAGTGGTGGGATAATATCAAGTTGCGCATCAAACGCTACGCAATTCAGTATTGCGTGACCCGCACACGGCGTCGAAGAGAAAAATTCTCGAAGCTGTGCGCGGAGGTGAAGTCTGGCGACCCTTCGGCAGTCATCGCTTTGCAGACGTATCTCGATGAAAAGTACCACGGTGCCCGCGTCAGGGCCCGTGTCGAAGCGGTGGAAGCCGAGGAGCGCCCTTCACTGAGGTTTTAGCAGTCCGTTAGCTCATCGGCGGGTGACAGACGCGTCCCGTCTGTGCGCGCTACCGATGGGACCGTGGTCAGTGACCCTCACGGCATTGTCCGCGTATATAAAGAGTATTATTCGAGTTTGTTTACGCGTGGCAATGTCGACTTGTCGGCACAGTCTGATTTATTGAGGGGAATCTCAAAAACCGTTCCCCACGATGTCAATGATATTTTGGGGGGCGGAATAACCACTGTTGAGCTTTGGAAGGCGCTTTCGAAGATGAAGAATGGCAGGTCCCCGGGTTCGGACGGGCTTCCGAGGGAGTTCTACCGAACCTTCTGGGCAATAATAGGACCCGACATCAGAGCCGTCTTCGAGGACGCCTTCCAAAACGGACTGTTAAACGAAAGTCAACGTCTGGGCATGATTACTTTGCTGCCAAAGTCTGGGGACCCCTTGGATCCCCATAACAAGCGTCCGATCACCTTGTTAAATGTGGACTACAAGTTGCTGGCTAAGGCTTTGTGCAACCGCCTTGCACTGGCTATGCCGCATCTTGTTGGTGATCTCCAGACTTGTGCAGTGAAGGGTCATTGCATCCAGCAGAACTTGTGGTTGATGCGCGACTTGACCGACTTTGTTATTGAGCGTGATCTGCCATGTGCATTGGTGTCTCTGGACCAGCAGAAGGCCTTTGACATGGTGGATCGCGGTTTTTTAATGAATGTATTGGAGACGTTTCAGTTGCACCCAAATTTTCGTAAATGGATTTCTGTTTTGTATGAACAAAGTTTCAGTTCTGTTATCGTAAATGGGTTTTGTTCGGAGGTTTTTAACGTAGAGAGGGGGTGCGCCAGGGGTGCCCTCTGTCTCCATTACTTTATGTTTTGTTTAGCGAGTCCCTCTCTCGTCTTTTGGAAAGGGACTCCAAACTTGTTCCATTCGTTGTGCCAGGGGGTGCCAAAGTGAAATGCGCTCAATATGCAGATCACGTGACATGTATTGTTTCGAGTCTCTGCTCCTTTCTCGCACTCTCGCAGGATCTATCTATTTTTGAGAGAGCTACCGGGGCGAAGTTGAATCCAGAAAAGACAAAGGGCCTTCGTCTTGGTAGCTGCAGATACAGAGACTTACCATTCGGTGCGTCGTGGTCGGATCAGAATATCAAAATTAATGGTATATGGTTCGGCTACGATGCACCTTGTGATGTCACCTGGAACGAGAGGGCTGAGGTATTTCAGAGCAGACTCGAAACCTTTGGCACCCGCTGGCTTTCGATCTTGGGGAAAGTCACTGTTATTAATCGTTTCGTTTCGCCCATCTTGTGGTACCCGGGCGCGGTGTACCCTATTCCGCGTCGCGTCCTGGTACGGTTGGAGGGGGCGATGTTTTCATTCATATGGTCTGGTGGTACAGAGCTTGTCAAGAGGGCGGTATTGTACCAAAAACTGGAGAAGGGGGGACTAGGGGTGGTTCATCTGGGAAGTAAATTGACCTTTTTGTTATTTAAGCAGTTGTTTGTAGCGGTAACTGACCCAGGGTTGCCTTCTTCATATTTTGTACGTTTTTGGGGCGGTTTGAACCTGCGTCGATGGGTCCCGGTGTAGCAGTACAAACTGTCGCAAATATTCCATATTCAGTATAAACTGTCCCGGTCCCACAGGACAGTTTATACTGGATTTACCAGTACGTTTGGTCTCCCGGACCTATTGTACAAGGCCAGTTGGTACAGACTGTCTCCCCAGACAGAATATGCTATGGTTACACGGAGGGGGACATTATTTGACGGTCATATATTTTGTTGTAAATTGTGTCCCCCTGAACACAATGTCCGCCGTAGCATGTACGTTCGAGTAGCAAAGATTTAATTAGTAATGGACTCTGGCAGTATCCGTATTATTAGCAAATTGTCGCATTTCGGCTTCCGTATATTTAGCAGTAAAGTCGTGCGACAACTAAAAACGGAAAAGCTAGCAGAAAAAGTGAGACAAATTGCGGATATTCTAAGAGATGAGAGCTATCCAAGTGGGTTTACAAGAATAAAACAGAGAAGAATCTTACGGAGACAAAGTCAGTCTTTCAGACTGGCTGAAAATGCAACTCTTGCGTACCGAAATTGAAGGAAAGTGTTGCTATCTAGGGCTACTCAACTCGCCCAAATCGAAGCAGCTCACACTGACTAGTGACATCTATAAGGTAATGTCTGTAACTTACAGTATAGGATACACAATATGCCTTTGGTTGTTAAATGGCGAACGGCCATTCCACAGTTAAACTATAACCAGGCCTCTAGGAATGATTGGTGAACAAATCATGATATTCTTTTACCACGTTTGGTTAGTTGTAAAAACTCATTCGCAAAAGTCAAGCAATTGCTTGTGCAACATTATAATCAGTTGTATGCTTGAGCAAAGTTATTAGGGCCCATTTCTTTTCGTTTTGTTTACCCAATTGTTTACCCAAACAAATTTACCCAAACAAATTTTTGTGACAATTATTATAAATTTCCACCTTTAATCGCCCTCCCGATCATAAAAGATAACAACAGATTACTAAAGCTTAGAGAGTTAGTCTGGTTTGCATGCATGGGACACTATAAAATGCAATTATTGGACTATAGCATATAGCCGAGCCTACTTCTAGAGGAAAGTGGCACTAATACTGTACATAATAAATTCACGTTCATTAATTTTGGTTGGTAAGAACAGATATTGAAGGCCTGATAGTACTTTTTTAGGTGTGGCATATTCTCTACATGCCAAACCTCACTGCAGAAGAAAACTTCTTAAATATCTATAGACCCCAATTGTGGCCAAGCAATATGTACAATAATGGGAATATTCCATTTCAAACACTGATATAGAGTTGTAATTCAATTTTAAGGCACTTCAGCTAGAACTACCAGTTCTGCAGCCCATATATTTGTGTGTGTTTGTTTGTTTGTGTTTTTTTTTTTGGGGGGGCAAAAAAACATGATATCTTCTTTGATCATGAATTTTCTTATCTCTTTGAAGGTGTTCATCTTTGCATAGATAAACCAGACAACAGACTATGTCTATTGTCTAGATTCTATTGGAAAACTATCAACGTTGATGTAACAAGTTATGTTCAACAGGATGTCAAAGCGTCATTGTCATGTAGACCTACGAACAAGTCTCCATAGCATTCCTGTAACTGGATTATGGAAACAGGTAAATATTCAATCTGTTTTAATTGCACACGATGTCCGCAGTGAAGGTTTAGTTTAGTTAATGTCACTCTTTCTGGACAAATTAAACATTTACAAGTTTAACGGTAGTCTGTATTGGCCCTAAATTTTGGCCACTTTAGTTGCTAGAAGTTTTCAAAAAGTACTTTTCTGGGGGTAATAACCCTTTAAATTGTGCTCATTCTAAATGATGACACGAGATGGTTGAATGTCCCAGTGAGGTAAATTTCGTTCAGGGATATAAACATACTTACAGAATTTTGTCCATAGTGAAAATTTGGCATATTTAGGGCCTATACAGCAAACCTTTAAGCCACACTCTGGCCTAACTGCAGAGCAACCATCAATATAGGCATGTAATTGTAAGTTGCAAAAAGTGGCGTATCATTTTACTGGTTTAGTGGTTGAAACGATTGTAAATATATGGTACAGTATGGTGTAAGTTACATTTTCATATTTGCAAGGTAAAAATAATTGGCCTAAATCCACCAACACCCTGTTTCGATCATATATCCCACTGTTTTTATCTAGATCTGTGTACAGCATGAAGCAATGGAATAGAACAACAGTCAAGGCAAAGCCTGCAACTTGTAAAAAAAATTAAATTAGCACCTAAATGCTGTCTTCTTTCTTAACAGGTTGGTGTTGATCTTATTGGTCCTCTACCAGTGACAGCTGCCAATCGACTGTACATGATAACACTGTCTGACTTGTATTCAAAGTGGCCTGAGACTAAGGCAGTGCCTGACAAGACTGCAGCATCAACTTCTTATTTCATTACTGATGTGATGAGGTAAGCATGTCTTAAAAAGTGAACAATTTTCTGTAGTTAGTAACTAGTTCCAATATGAATGGCATCATATCTGTTATTTGTACCATGCAAATAACTTGTAGTGCATGGCAGAATGCTGTGTTTGAGTATAACTCATTTCCAAATAGGTATTAAGCATACAGAAAGGTCACGAAGGTAGGTGAGAACCGAGAAAGTGTACTGTAAATCTTTGCAGGTTAAGTTCCCATTAACAAGTTTATATGTAAGTAGTTTTTGTTCCTATATTTACTTGCAAAGGTTCCACCTCTGGTTTTTAAGTAGCATATAGCCTGACAATTGTCGTCATTTAATTTACATCCCCAAAAAGTGATTTTGGCTGGACATGTTTCACTGCAGCAGACACAGTTTACTTGTTCAAACAAATGATGAGTAAATAATTAAGACCACATTCCACAGCTAGACACCACTTATTGTGTGTTGTTTTTCAAAAAGGTGTTGGACAGTTTGATATTGTAACCACAGGGAACTTTTCTGTTTAGAAAGTGTGAACTTATTACTACTTGGCTGTTTTGACAGGAACTTCGACAAGATAAGAGAGATAATGTATCAACTGAGTTTTGGTACCATTTCTCTGTTAGGTCCGTTGTGGAAAATTGCTAAATGTGTTTGTGTGTGTGGTGGGGGGATATTTCCTGAAACCTGGGAGAGGGACCCTCTTTTTTGGCAAAATAGGGCAATGTTTAGGTCTCTTGACGCAAAATGATGTATAATAGTACATTTTACCATAAAAATGGTTAGCTAGCATTATTTGGTTTTGCATTTGGGTCATAGAGAGGGTGTTTTGAACCCCCATGGATCCTGATTCAGGACAATTAATGTTTGATCGGCATTAAACAGTCATACCATGCACACATATAATCAATAGAGCACCAAAAGCCATCAAACTTCTGTTGTATCCTAGCTTAAGCTAATTTGATAAATTTCTGATATTAAATTTCATTAATATGTCACAAATGTTGTATTGGCTCATGTGGTTAAAACTTTTCAGGTTTGGTAGTGAACTGTACAATATAGCGCCAAAATTATGACATGCAATCTCCAATTAAAAAAATGGACCCAGTATTCCCATAAACATGTAGGTGTCACAATAAAAGATCATCCAATTAACTCAATGCCTAAGCATAGTTCAGTTGTACACTATACAGTCTACACTTAACCAATATGGTGAATGTTAATTATCTTTACCTATCAAGATGATAATTTATTTTATATATGACTTACAGTGTGGCATTCACTACTCATAATATTGCTTTCAACTATTATTTTGCACAGATTTGGTTGTACTGATATCTCATCCATGACCACCAATGGAGGGAGTATGTATGAAGTTAACAGAAGACATGTCTAGACGATTTTCTTAGCAGTTAACTTGTTACCGACAATAATCTTGTCTTTCACTCTAACATATCATGAGAGAAAACTTCGTCGGCTGCTATTTGTTTAAGCAAAGACAGGCCATTGACTTTTCACTGCCAGTCGTTCGGTGGAAATCCATATATTTGCAGTTCAAGTTGAAGGGTTGTGACGCTCGAAATTCTTTATCACCTCATTACTTCATTAAATAACAAATACGAAGGCGTGTTTCCTGGTTCTGGAAATTGTGTTCAAGATAAGTTCTCATAGTAAAACATATAACCGACCATATTCTGCTTCCTGTTGTAACTTTTGCTGTTATGGATTTCTGTGTAAGTCTTAGCGAAAAACCCGTTGGATACATGAGAATCAGCTATTTTATTTTGTAATTTACAATCAAGATTTAACTTTTGACGGTATCAAGTTGCACATTAAAGCATTTTATAGGTAATCCTACTGTTTGTGGAAAGCAGTTCAAGGGGGGGATTCTAATAGGGAAACTTCTGCATGGTTTTATTGAGGTCTTTACCAAACTCTAAAGAGGATGTTCTTCATGTGGATTATGAGAGTTTCAAGTACATATTGTTTGAAGAAGAGTGACAGTAGTATATCATTCTAATCAAGCAATACCTCACTGCTTGAAGGATGCTCTAGAAAGCATGGATTATCTTTAGTTGCATCAGAGCTACAAAGGGAGAGTCATCATTCCAGTTAAATTTCCCCATGCAGGGGGTAGGAAGTGGGGGGGGGGGTGGGCACACAACATCAGAGGGACATTTTCTCATTCCACAACCACCACTCGTTATGCTATAAACCGATACACACCGGCCATATCACTTAAATATATATGATGTGTTAGTATGTTATCAATACTATTTATTGAGATTGTTTATTGTTAACCTTGCTATAAAAAGATATGGGATGCCATTTTAAAAATAGTATGTACAGACAGTGCCCCCCCCCGGCTCCTGGCTCCCTGATCCCATGTATAATCGTTTTTTCACTCTTTGCCCAGTCTGATATAGATTCAGAATATTGTGTTTGTGCATGACTATCATCCAATTTCATGTTTTGATTTTTACTATATTAACTTTCTTTAAACAAACTTTTCTCTACAAGAATGACATATTTAAAGTGTGAGAAACATGATGAGACAACAAATCTAGCATATTGCATCCTGCGCTGTCCTATTTGCTTTATTCTTTCCCTTGTTTGGCTTTGTTTTGTTTCCTGTATGTTTTGCAGCTCTTTTGAAGAGAATATTGTCTAATACATCTTTTCTAATTTGAACCACTTTTGTCCAATAAGAAACCTTCATAATAAGAAACAACGAACCTTTATCACTGGAATTGCCTGGAATGCCATTTGTCTATACAAATGAAGATTTGCTTCGCGCATGGCCATCACAACGGGCTTAGGGGGCAGGGGTGGGGGAATGGCCTTCCACCCTGTTGAGAGGGAGAAAACCTTGACTCGATGATTGAGTGACAAAAATAAGGAACGGTTAAAAAGTAAACAATAAAGTAGTAATGAAAGTCAATAAATAGGTGTCAAGCCCATACGGAGGGTTGGGGCAGTGTTGACATTTTCAAGGTCAGAGAAGTATCTTCCAGCTAATTCACGGTTGTTATTAGCAAACAAAAATATTTTGGAACTCATCACAGATAGGTCACAGACTTAAGAAGACCCCTCCCCAGGACACAAATTCGATAACTTACCATCCCAACTCCCCCCCCCCCCTTATCCTTGCACTCAAAATTATGTGTATGGGCCTGAGTTTTGTATACAGCGTTGCCGATTTCATTTAGGATGTAACTTGAAAACACTCTCGGTTCCCGTCCTATAATGAGCTTTACGCACGGATGAAATTTCATATTGGCTAGGCAACTCTCGTAGACCCATGAAGTACAGTTACAATACTTGCCAAAACTTACCCACTGTGTGTTAGGGAAATACGGAAAAAATGAAGTTTGGACTCCTAAAGTTCGTAATATTTTACCTCTGCAATTATCATTTTTTGTTGTAGCTGTTGCATTCCCTATCCCGTACCCACCCTCCGTTGGGGAGGAAGTTAAGTTTATACTATCTCTCCCTCTGTAAAGATGACTATGAACGCAATGTAGTTGCCGAATACAAAATGCAACATATACGGAGGATAACATAGCAGCAATCACAACAAAAACATGATTAACATCTTCTACAGATGGAAGACTTGTTTCTTTTTCTTTCTTTTTTTCCCGTTCTATTTTTTGTTTTGCAGCAACGCACAACGTCTCATTTATTTCCTGTAACATTTAACTCTGACGTATGCATCTGCTCTAATTATTGATATAATGAACTCAATTGCCTTTTGAATATCTAAATGCTTAAATTTTATGCGGGACAAAATATGCTATGAAGTATTTGCGGACATTCTGTACCAGGACATTTCGTCCGGTGGGACTATATTTGCTGTGAGGGTGGGACACAATTTTCAGCAGATAATGTCCGACCGGACTAAATATGCTGGTACAAAGTGTCCGCGGAGACACTTTGTACAGGGGGACACTCTGTACTGTCACACCGGCGCTGTTTAGCAACAGAGAACCGCATAGTAGTACTCCAAACAGGGTGGTACGTGTCATCTGCTCCGCTCTGATTGAGTTGCCCCCTGTTGACCTGTCACAGCCGGTGTAGCAGTACAAACTGTCGCAAATATTCCATATTCAGTATATACTGTCCCAGTCCCACTGGGACAGTTTATACTAAATTTACCAGTACATTTAGTCTCCCGGACCTTTTATACAAGGCCAGTTGGTACAGACTGTCTCACAGGACAGTTTATGCTATGATGAAACGAGGGGGGACATTATTTGTTGGTCGCATATTTTGTTGTAAATTGTGTCCCCCTGAACACTATGTCCGCATTAGTATGCACGTTCGAGTAGCAAAAATTTAATTAGTAATGGACTCTGTCAGTATCCGTATTATTAGCAAACTGTCGCATTTCGGCTTCCGTATATTTAGCAGTAAAGTCGTGCGACAACTAAAAATGGAAAAGCTAGCAGAAAACGCGAGACAAATTTCGGATATTCTAAGAGATGAGAGCTATCCAAGTGGGTTTACAAGAATAAAACAGAGAAGGATCTTACGGAGACAAAGTCAGTCTTTCAGACTGGCTGAAAATGGAACTCTTGCGTACCGAAATTGAAGGAAAGTTTTGCAATCTAGGGCTTCTCAACTCGCCCAAATCGAGGCAGCTCATACTGACTAGTGACATCTATAAGGTAATGTCTGTAACTTACAGTATAGGATACACAATATGGTATTGGTTGTTAAATGGCGAACGGCCATTCCACAGTTAAACTATAACCAGGCCTCTAGGACTGATTGGTGCACAAATCATGATATTCTTTTACCACGTTTGGTTAGTTGTAAAAACTCATTCGCAAAAGTCAAGCAATTGTTAATGCAACATTATAGTCAGTTGTATGCTTGAGCAAAGTTGTAAGTGCATGAACAAAGTTATTAGGGCCCATTTCTTTACGTTTTGTTTACCCAATTGTCTTAACAAATTTTTGTGAAATTATTATAAATTTCTACCTTTTATCGCACTGCCTATCATAAAAGATGACAACAGATCACTAAAGCTTAGAGAGCTAGTCTGGTTTGCATGCATGGGACACTATAAAATGCAATTATTGGACTATAGCATATTGCCTAGCCTACTTCTAGGCTATTTAATTTTGGTTGGTAAGAACAGATATTGAAGGCCTGATAGTACTTTTTTAGGTGTGGCATATTCTCTACATGCCAAACCTCACTGCAGAAGAAAAATCCTTAAGATATCTGTAGACCTAAATAGTGGCCATGCAATATGTAAAATAATGGGATTCCATTTCAAAAGCCGATATAGAGTTGTAATTCAATTTTAAGGCACTTCAGCCCATATATTTGTGTGTGTTTGGTTTTTTTTCTGTTTTTTGTTTGGGGGGGGCAAAAAAAAATTATATCTCCATGATCATGAATTTTCTCATCTCTTTGAAGGTATTCATCTTTGCATAGATAAACCAGACAACAGATATGTCTAGATTCTATTGGAAAACGATCAACGTTGATGTAACAAGTTATGTTCAACAGGATGTCAAAGCGTCATTGTCCTGTAGACCTACGAACAAGTCTCCATAGCATTCCTGTAACTGGATTATGGAAACAGGTAAATATTCAATCTGTTTTAATTGCACAGGATGTCCGCAGTATGCAGTGAAGGTTTAGTTTAGTTAATGTCACTCTTTCTGGACAAATTAAACATTTACAAGTTTAAAGGTAGTCTGTATTGGCCCTAAATTTTGGCCACTTTAATTGCTAGAAGTTTTCAAAAAGTACTTTCCTGGGGGTAATAACCCTTTAAATTGTGCTCAGACATTCTAAATGATGACACAAGATGATTGAATGTCCCAGTGAGGTAAATTTCCTCCAGGGAAATAAACATACTTACAGAATTTTGTCCATAGTGAAAATTTGGCATTTTTAGGGCCTATACAGCAAACCTTTAAGCCACACTCTGGCCTAACTGCAGAGCAACCATCAATATAGGCATATAATTGTAAGTTGCAAAAAGTGGCGTATCATTTTTCTGGTTTAGTGGTTGAAGCGATTGTAAATATATGGTACAGTATGGTGTAAGTTACATTTTTATGTTTGCAAGGTAAAAATAATTGGCCTAAATCCACCAACACCCTGTTTCGATCAGATATCCCACTGTTTTTATCGAGATCTGTGTACAGAATGAAGCAATGGAATAGAACAACAGGCAAGGCAAAGCCTGCAACTTGCAAAAAAAAAATTAAATTAGCAACTAAATGCTGTCTTCTTTCTTAACAGGTTGGTGTTGATCTTATTGGTCCTCTACCAGTGACAGCTGCCAAGCGACTGTACATGATAACACTGTCTGACTTCTATTCAAAGTGGCCTGAGACTAAGGCAGTGCCTGACAAGACTGCAGCATCAACTTCTTATTTCATTACTGATGTGATGATGAGGTAAGCATGTCTTAAAAAGTGAATAATTTTCTGTAGTTAGTTCCAATATGAATGGCATCATATCTGTTATTTGTACCATGCAAATAACTTGTAGTGCATGGCAGAATGCTGTGTTTGAGGATAACTTATTTCCAAATAGGTATTAAGCATACTGAAAGGTCACGAAGGTAGGTGAGAACCGAGAAAGTGTACTGTAAATCTTTGCAGGTTAAGTCCCCATTAACAAGTTTATATGTAAGTAGTTTTTGTTCCTATATTTACTTGCAAAGTTTCCACACCTGGTTCTTAAGTAGCATATAGCCTGACAATTGTCGTCATTTGATTTACATCCCCAAGAAGTGATTTTGGCTGGACATGTTTCACTGCAGCAGACACAGTTTATTTGTTCAAACAAATGATGAGTAAATAATTAAGACCACATTCCACAGCTAGACACCACCTATTGTGTGTTGTTTTTCAAAAAGGTGTTGGACAGTTTGATATTGTAACCACAGGGAACTTTTCTGTTTAGAAAGTGTGAACTTATTACTACTTGGCTGTTTTGACAGGAACTTCGACAAGATAAGAGAGATAATGTATCAACTGAGGTACCATTTCTCTGTTAGGTCCGTTGTGGAAAATTGCTAAATGTGTTTGTGTGTGGTGGGGGATATTTCCTGAAACCTGGGAGAGGGACCCCTTTTTCTTTGGCAAAATAAGGCAATGTTTAGGTCTCTTGATGCAAAATGATGTATAATAGTACATTTTACCATAATAATGGTTAGCTAGCATTATTTGTTTTTGCATTTGTGTCATACAGAGGGTGTTTTGAACCCCTATGGATCCTGATTCATGACAATTAATGTTTGATCGGCATTAAACAGTCATACCATGCACACATACATCAATAGAGCACCAAAAGTCATCAAACTTCTGTTGTATCCTAGCTTAACCTAATTTGATAAATTTCTGATATTAAATTTCATTAATATGTCACAAATGTTGTATTGGCTCATGTGGTTAAAACTTTTCAGGTTTGGTAGTGAACTGTACAATATAGCGCCAAAATTATGACATGCAATCTCCAATTAAAAAAATGGAGCCAGTAATCCCATAAACATGTAGGTGTCACAATAAAAGATCATCCAATTAACTCAATGCCTAAGCATAGTTCAGTTGTACACTATACAGTCTACACTTAACCAATATGGTGAATGTTAATTATCTTTGTAGTGGAGCTTACACATAACCTTTCAAGATGAAAATTGATTTTATATATGACTTACAGTGTGGCATTCACTACTCATAATATTGCTTTCAACTTTTATTTTGCACAGATTTGGTTGTACTGATATCTCATCTCTGACCACCAATGGAGGGAGTATGTATGAAGTTAACAGAAGACATGTCTAGACGATTTTCTTGGCAGTGAACTTGTTACCGACAATAATCTTGTCTTTCACTCTAACATATCATGAGAGAAAAATTCGTCGGCTGCTATACGTTTAAGCAAAGTCAGGCCATTGACTTTTCACTGCCAGTCGTTCGGTGGAAATCCATATATTTGCAGTTCAAGGTGAAGGGTTGTGACGCTCGAAATTCTATATCACCTCATTACTTCATTAAATTACAAATACGAAGGCGTGTTTCTTGGTTCTGGAAATTGTGTTCAAGATAAGTTCTCATAGTAAAACATAACCGACCATATTCTGCTTCCTGTTGTAACTTTTGCTGTTATGGATTTCTGTGTAAGTCTTAACGAAAAACCTGTTGGATACATGAGAATCAGCTATTTTATTTGTAATTTACAATCAAGATTTAACTTTTGACGGTATCAAGTTGCACATTAAAGCATTTTATAGGTAATCCTACTGTTTGTGGAAAGCAGTTCAAAGGGGGAATTCTAATAGGGAAACTTCTGCATGGTTTTATTGAGGTCTTTTACCAAACTCTAAAGAGGATGTTCTTCATGTGGATTATGAGAGTTTCAAGTACATATTGTTTGAAGAAGAGTGACAGAAGTATATCATTCTAATCAAGCAATACCTCCCTGCTTGAAGGATGCTCTAGAAAGCATGGATTATCTTTAGTTGCATCAGAGCTACAAAGGGAGAGTCATCATTCCAGTTAAATTTCCCCATGCAGGGGGTAGGAAGTGGGGGGGGTGGGCACACAACATCAGAGGGACATTTTCTCATTCCACAACCACCACTCGTTATGCTATAAACCGATACACACCGGCCATATCACTTAAATATATATATACTATTTATTGAGATTCTTTATTGTTAACCATGCTATGAAAAGATATGGGATGCCATTTTAAAAATAGTATGTACAGACAGCGCCCCCCCCCCCTCGGCTCCTGGCTCCCTGATCCCATGTATAATCATTTTTTCACTCTTTGCCCAGTCTGATATAGATTCAGAATATTGTGTTTGTGCATGACTATCATCCAATTTCATGTTTTGATTTTTACTATATTAACTTTCTTTGAACAAACTTTTCTCTACAAGAATGACATATTTAAAGTGTGAGAAACATGATGAGACAAAAAATCTAGCATATTGCATCCTGCTCTGTCCTATTTGCTTTATTCTTTCCCTTGTTTGGCTTTGTTTTGTTTCCTGTATGTTTTGAAGCTCTTTTGAAGAGGATATCATTCTAATATATCTTTTCTAATTTGAACCACTTTTGTCCAATAAGAAACATTCATAATAAGAAACAACGAACCTTTATCACTGGAATTGCCTGGAATGCCATTTGTCTATACAAATGAAGATTTGCTTCGCGCATGGCCATAACAACGGGCTTAGGGGGCAGGGGTGGGGAAATAGCCTTCCACCCTGTTGAGAGGGAGAAAACCTTGACTCGACGATTGAGTGACAAAAATAAAGAAGGGTAAAAAAAGTAAACAATAAAGTAGTAATGAAAGTCAATAAATAGGTGTCAAGCCCATACGGAGAGGGTTGGGGCAGTGTTGACATTTTCAAGGTCAGAGAAGTATCTTCCAGCTACTTCATGGTTGTTATTAGCAAACAAAAATATTTTGGAACTCATCACAGATAGGTCACAGACTTAAGAAGACCCCTCCCCAGGACACAAATTCGATAACTTACCATCCCAACTCCCCCCCCCCCCCCTTATCCTTGCACTCAAAATTATGTGCATGGGCCTGAGTTTTGTATACAGCGTTGCCGATTTCGTTTAGGATGTAACTTGAAAACACCCTCGGTTCCCGTCCTATAATGAGCTTTACGCACGGATGAAATTTCATATTGGCTAGGCAACTCTCGTAGACCCATGAAGTACAGTTACCATATGTCACGCCTGCATTGTATTTTAGCATTCCTTGTGGTTGGAAATTTCCACCGGGCAGCCTAGGCCTTTGCAAATTGTTCATTTCTGCTTTCGAGTAATGTATGCAAATTCCAGGAGGTGAACAATGGGGAGACGGGTTCTTCTCGAGTAATGTATGTAGATCCGAGCAAGTGCATAATGGGAAACGGGTACATCGGAATTCGTAGATTGTGCTTTGGCGGGTAAGGGCAGGGGTCAACTTAAGGTCGCTATATAAGGATTGGGGTGTGGTTGGATGAGGCATTCTGTGTGAGTCTCACCACCGTCCGGTCTTCGCCGTCTTATCCCTCGGCTTCTGTGTGTTAGCCGTTATCCAGGCTTCTTTGTATGAGCCTAGGCTTCTTTGTATGAGCCTAAAGACTGGGAACGTTGATATTTTGTGGCGTTGCGTTTTAGCCTAAGCCATATCAGCGTATCCTGAGGATTACTGTGTGTATCCGTTCTTGTCTTATTCGACGAAATCATTTTGGACACATTTCTGTGTGTATGTACACCGCAAAGGGCCGTTTTACTGTGTGTTACGTCCCTGGCCGTTTGACCAAGTTAATCCGGGATTTACTAATAGGACGATCCCGTAAGTTGATTTTTTGTCCGTGTTACGCATTTAAGTGGTATCTGTATTTTTGATCGCACAGTAGGGTTTGTGGAGAAATTAATGTATTGTATTTCAAAGAGTCCTCGATCTATGGCTCGCAATTCAGTCAGTTTGGTAAAATGTTTAGCCATGCTTAGGCATACGAATTTGTAATTGTTTAGGGTCAAATGCGTTTAAAGCATTTAAGGTATTTTTAGGTCGTATAAGTGTGTGCGAATTATAAGTTCGCCTTAGTGCCTTTGGTTGGGTTGATTGATTTTGTATATTACCATATGTAGTGGAACGGGTAGTTATCGCCAATTTGAGGGCGTTCTAACCATGCTCTGTTTCCAAACATCGGGCTGCCGCCATTTTGTTATTGTGATATGTAGTATCGAGTAGCTATTATGTGTTTCATGGTAAGGGTTGACCCGGAGGTTCTTGGTATTATTTGGTAAATAGTGATACCATATTGGTTGTGTGTTGCTTGTTGACTTTACGTCAGATAGAGGCTCTTGACGTCATAGTTTGACAATATTCGTTGGTATAGATATAAGTATAGCCATGTGTTTGCCATTTGGCGCATGCCTGAGAGTAGTTTTGTTGTGTTTTTGTCATATAGGGTCGCAGTGTTGGGGCCCGACGGCTACGCTGGTGTGAGGGGCTCGCCGTACCGTCCGGAGCTTCCTGCAGGGTACCAGCCGGAAGAGATCTAAGCGATAGAGAAGAAATATAAGCGATAGAGAAGAAATCTAAGCGATAGAGAAGAAATCTAAGCGATAGAGAAGAAATCTAAGCGATAGAGAAGAAATCTAAGCGATAGAGAAGAAATCTAAGCGATAGGGAAAAATTAAGCCATAGGGCAAATCCTTAGTAGAGTTATTTGGAAGGGTTGGTCGGGTTAGCGAATGCTAACCGACGTGTGTATTTTTGTGTTGGGTATGTTTCTTTTGTCGAGACCAAAAAGTCATTGGTCGAGTTGTAAATAAATTATATGTTTCATTTCGCAAAATTCTTGGTGGTCTGTCATTTATTTATGTCATTCGTCTCGGGTGTCGAACGCTAAGCAGATTGAGACGTGTCCAGGTGGGGGATTACTCCTTTACTTGTGACACCATACTTGCCAAAACTTACCCACTGTGTGTTAGGGAAATACGGCAACAATGAAGTTTGGACTCCTAAAGTTCGTAATATTTTACCTCTGCAATTATCATTTTTTGTTGTAGCTGTTGCATTCCCTATCCCGTACCCGCCCTCCGTTGGGGAGGAAGTTAGGTTTATACTATCTCTCCCTCTGTAAAGATGACTATGAACGCAATGTAGTTGCCGTTGTATTTCCTCTAACATCTAAATATGTATGCATCTGCTCTAATTATTGATATAATGAACTCAATTGCCTTTTGAATGTCGAAATGCTTAAATTTTATGCGGGACAAAATATGCTATGAAGTATTTGCGGACATTCTGTACCAGGACATTTCGTCCGGTGGGACTATATTTGCTGTGAGGGTGGGACACAATTTTCAGCAGATAATGTCCGACCGGACTAAATATGCTGGTACAAAGTGTCCGCGGAGACACTTTGTACAGGGGACACTCTGTACTGTCACACCGGCCCTCGTTCACAGTTCGTTGAGGGATAAGGCCTTGAATGCAATTTTTGTCCAGGGACGTCATTCTGCCGAAGTATGGCGTTCGGTGCATTCAAGGCTGAATGGTTGCAGGCTCCGTGATCTTGCATGGAGAGTTGCACACGGTGCCTTGGTGACCAACCTAAAAAGATATCATTGGCGATTGGGTGATGGACTGTGCCCTAGGACCGGCTGTGACAGCTTAGAGAGTACTGCTCATGTTTTTTGGCATTGTTACTTTGTAGTAAACTTATGGGAGTGGTTCCAGACCTGGACCGACCGTGTTACGGGAGACCGTTCATGGTCGGTAGGGCAGGGCTTTATTTTATATGGGGTAGACCCTCCAGTTTGTTCGGTAGCTGTGTTGCACCGCATCATTTTTGTTTGCTCTATTGTAAAAAAACATGTTTGGCGGAATAGATGTAATTTGGTTTTTAGGGGGAAATTTGCCAGTTGGCAGGCAGTCCTGGAGGCGGTGAAGTCTGACATTCGCCTTCAGATTGAAGGCGATTTTCGCCGTTTATCTGGGGCTGCCTTTTTTGGACGCTGGTGTGCTGGGGAGGGGTTTTTCGTTTCGCTGCGTGCGGGTCGTCCTTCTGTACGTTTTTGAATGTTTCAGTGGGGGGGGGGGGTTGGGCGTTTTGTCTCTGCAGGTCGGCGGGCGTATGCTTTTTTTTGGCTCGCTAGACCTTAGTTTCGTTTGTCAGAATGGGATGGTTCGGTAGTGCCGTTTGGCCATGACGTTTTGTATCCCGCATGGCGGGTCACGTAAAAAGCACATGGGGGACAATTGATAGGTTACTGAAAGCTTATTGTCCATTGTTGTGACAATCTAGGCATATACTGTACTTTAACCGAATAGATACTGTAATGAATTAAATTGGAAGATTACAGGTAGGTGGCTCAACAACTTACAGAGAATTACCAAAGGAAAAAATTGGATTCTGCGAGATAGAATTGACATGAATGAAATGCCAAGCAGTTTAGTGAATTGGTAATAATATGCTAATATATAAACATGTTTTCAATTATTATAATTGTCTATATTTTGGTCAGGGGTAGTAGATTATGTGCAGCTGTTCTTGTGAATGTGGGGCTTAATGTCAAATTTCCATTTATATATGGCATGATCCTATGCACATGGTCTGCATAACATTTGACTTGAAGCTATCAGTGAGCAAGAATTAATATAATACATGTCATAATCTCATATCATTTATTTAAGTGTTGTTGCACAAGATCATTTAAATTAGCTACAGGTGTTAAAGACATAAGTATTAGTTGTAGCTGTGGGTGCTATTCAGACAGTACTTGAAAGGCCCTAAGTAGTAGGTCGGTGATATAATTGAATGTTTGGACTGTTTATGTATAACTGGGGGTGATATACAATAACTGGAAGTCATGTGATGTGGATGGTGTCCCTTTATGGCTATTGATAACATACAAAACTGGGATATCTGGAGGTTTAAGGTCTATCATATGCCAAGTGAATTGCTGCTTAGGCTTAAGTAAATCGTATTGCTAAATTAAATCTTATTGTTTCATAACATGTCAGGGAACCTTCAACCGCATGTACTGCATGTGATGCATCTAGTTAATTGCATATTGTAATATTGTGACGAGCCCGGCGATAGAAAGGTACTGGGGTTATCTTGATGCCGTATTTATGATTCTTCAGGAGACGTCTCGAACGGGCGATAGAGAAAAACAATGAGTTCTGAGAAAAATAATTTGACGAGATTTGATTTGATTATTGATTCGGTATAATTTCCTCTCTGTCGGTTTTCTTACAAGTAAGACAAAATTACAATAATTTGACTCCGTCAATTACGCAGTTTGAAGGAGTGATGAAATGGTGACGAAGGCTTGCGGGAACGTGCCGCCTTTTATACTTTACTCTAACGAAAATCCCTCTGCGCTCAATCAGAAGGCAGCTAATAACCTGCTCATCCTGCATTAACTTAACGATATACAAATTAGTCTAGAAAGCAGGCTGATCTGCCCTGATTAGTTCGGAGTTTGGAATTCCACCCCTTTCTTATGGAAACTTCCACACCACGTGAGAAGAACCTTCTCGAATGTTCTACAGACACATCGAATCTATTTTGGGAAAAGGCCCTGTAACAAGATTCAATAAGATTTCTCGTGGGAAAACTGAATCCTCGACCTAGATGAATATATAAGGGGCCTGTAAGGTGTCTCGATGGAGTGTTTCGGTAACATCAAAGAGGCAGTATTACTATTTCATAACAATATAGCAGATGACTCATCTGACATATAAACCATTGTGTAATAGACATAAAAGAATAACTGTTTTATAACATGTCAGTGACCGCATGTACTGTACAAGATTGGTCCATTGAGTCACATTCTAATGGCATTGAGTATTGTATATGATATTGTGGAGAAGGGAGGTGGGAGTGAGACTTACGTGCATCTAGTTAATTGCACTTAGCAGATGACTTACCTGAACTGTGAACAATTGTTTAAAAGACATATAAGAATAACTGTTTTATAACATGTCAGTGAACCGCATGTACTGTACAACATTGGTCAATTTAGTCACATACTAATGGCATTGAGTATTGTATATGATATTGTAGACAGGGGGGGGGGGGGTAGGAGTGAGACTTAGGTGCATCTTGTTAATTACACTTAGCAGATGACTTACCTGAACTGTGAACAATTGTTTAAAAGACATATAAGAATAACTGTTTTATAACATGTCAGTGAACCGCATGTACTGTACAACATTGGTCAATTGAGTCACATACTAAATGCATTGAGTATTGTATATGATATTGTAGAGAGTGGAACTTAGGTGCATCTAGTTAATTGCACTTAGCAGATGACTTACCAGAACTATGAACCATTGTTTGATAGACATATCAGAATAACTGTTTTATAACATGTCAGTGAACCGCATGTACTGTACAACATTGGTCAATCGAGTCACATACTAATGGCATTGAGTATTGTATATGATACTGTAGAGAGGGGGGGGGGAGTGAGAGTGAGACTTATGTGCATTTAGCAGGTGACTTACCTGAACTATGAACCATTCATTAATAGACATAAAAGAATAACTGTTTTATAACATGTCAGTGAACTACAGGTACTGTACAAGAACGGTCCATTGAGTCACATACTAATTGAGTATTGTATATGATATTGTAGAGGGGGGGTAGGAGTGAGACTTAGGTACATCAAGTTCATTGTACTTAGCAGATGACTTACCAGAACTATGAACAATTGTTTAAAAGACATATAAGAATAACTGTTTTATAACATGTCAGTGAACCGCATGTACTGTACAAGATTGGTCAATTTAGTCACATATTAATGGCATTGAGTATTGTATATGATATTGTAGAGAGGGGGTTGGGAGTGAGACTTAGGTGTATCTAGTTAATTGCACTTTGCAGATGACTTACCTGAACTATGAACCATTGTTTAATAGACAGAAAAGAATAACTGTTTTATAACATGTCAGTGAACTACAGGTACTGTACAACATTGGTCAATCGGGTCACATACTAATGGCATTGAGTATTGTATATGATACTGTAGAGAGGGGGGGGGGTGAGAGTGAGATTTAGGTGCATCTAGTTAATTGCACTTAGCAGGTGACTTACCTGAACTATGAACCATTCATTAATAGACATAAAAGAATAACTGTTTTATAACATGTCAGTGAACTACAGGCACTGTACAAGAACGGTCCATTGAGTCACATACTAATTGAGTATTGTATATGATATTGTAGAGGGGGGGGGGGTAGGAGTGAGACTTAGGTACATCAAGTTCATTGTACTTAGCAGATGACTTACCAGAACTATGAACAATTGTTTAAAAGACATATAAGAATAACTGTTTTATAACATGTCAGTGAACCGCATGTACTGTACCAAATTTGTCCATTGAGTCATATACTAATGGCATTGAGTATTGTATATGATATTGTAGAGAGGGGAGAGGGGGAAGGAGTGAGACTTACGTGCATCTAGTTAATTGCACTTAGCATATGACTTACCTGAACTTTAAAACATTGATTAATAGACATAAAAGAATAACTGTTTTATAACATGTACTGTACAAGATTGGTTCATTGAGTCACATACTAATGGCATTGAGTATTGTATATGATATTGTGGAGAGGGGAGGTGGGAGTGAGACTTAGGTGCATCTAGTAAATTGCACTTAGCAGATGACTTACCTGAACTATGAACCATTGTTTAATTGACATAAAAGAATAACTGTTTTATAACATGTCAGTGAACCGCATGTACTGTACAAGATTGGTCCATTGAGTGACATACTAATTGAGTATTGTATATGATATTGTAGAGAGGGGGGGGTAGGAGTGAGACTTAGGTACATCAAGTTCATTGTACTTAGCAGATGACTTACCAGAACTATAAACAATTGTTTAAAAAGAATATAAGAATAACTGTTTTATAACATGTCAGTGAACCGCATGTACTGTACATTGGTCAATTTAGTCATTGGTCATTGGTGACATTGGGGGGGGGGGGGTGAGAGTGAGAACTATGTTCATCTTGTTAATTACACTTAGCAGATGACTTACCTGAACTATGAACCACTGATTAAAAGACATATAAGAATAACTGTATTATAACATGTCAGTGAACCGCATGTACTTTTAATCTGGGGGGGGGGGGCACCGACGTCGAAGGGCACTTTACAGAAATTCGATTGGACTGATGCAGCCTGATATTTAGTACCCTTTATAACTCTTATTTGTATTATCTTATTTGCGTATACACATCACTCCATCAACGCCCCCCCCCCCCCTCCACCCTGAAGGAAAATATGCATACTAGCACTGCAATAACCAATATGCAAATTGGGAAACAAGGAACAAGGTTTCTGTTGAGACAGAATGAGGTGAAATCATGCTAGTTGCTAATATAAGAACTTCAGAACTCTAATTCTGAACAAATTTTTCCCAGTCGAAAAAACTTTGAGTTTGACCCACAGAAATTCATTAAAAGTCAGGGGCGTAGCCAGGATTTGCAAAGTTGTATGCACGACTATCTGAGCGGAGCGCCACCATCGGTTGGCGCGGAGCGTACAAGAAAATGTTTTGGGTTTACAATGCCCTCAGATGGCCGGAAACGGCCCTTCCCGAGTGTTCATTCTGATTCCCTGGCCTCTTGCTAACTTGAGACACCTCAATTTTTATGTAGAAAAAGGGCACATTTTTAACCTGAGGAAAAGTGGGGGGGGCACGTGCCCCCTGTGCCCCCCGGTTCCGCCGCCCTTAGCAGGTGACTAACCTGAACTATGAACCATTGATTAATAGACATAAAAGAATAACTGTTTTATAACATGTCAGTTACCGCATGTACTGTACAAGTTTGGTCAATTGAGTCACATACTAATGGCATTGAGTATTGTATATGATATTGTAGAGAGGGGGGGGTGAGAGTGAGACTTAGGTGCATCTAGTTAATTGCACTTAGCAGGTGACTTACCTGAACTATGAACCATTCATTAATAGACATAAAAGAATAACTGTTTTACAACATGTCCGTGAACCACAGGTACTGTACTGTACAAGAACGGTCCATTGAGTCACATACTAATGGCATTGAGTATTGTATATGATATTGTATAGCCGGGGGGGGGGGGTTGGGAGTGAGACTTATGTGCATCTAGTTAATTGCACTTAGCAGATGACTTACCTGAACTATGAACAATTGTTTAATTGACATTTAAGAATAACTGTTTTTTAACAAACCTGCTGGAAATTTCATGCTTAAATTTTAAGACTAAAATAAGGCTGAAAAGGTTTTGTCGAAATTGGAACGTTTACATGCTTAATTATTCACTCTTACTTTTCATTCTTCAATTTAATTAAGACTGAAATAAGGATGAAAAGGTTTTGTCGAAATTGGAACGTTTTTATGCTTTATATTTCAGCCTTAATTTTCTTGCTTAATTCTGCCTTGTTTAATGATTAAATTAAGGCTGAAAAGTTTGGTGAATTCATGCTTAATCCATCTTTAATGTTCATGCTTTAAGTCAACCTAATTATGTCATGCTTGAATTCTGTAAAATTTGGTTCAGATATGCTGGCCAGACAATATGGCTCCCAAGTATGTTCCTCTGCATATGCAGTGATATAGATAAAACAGTACCTTAATGATCAGGTAAGTCTTCAAATGAATAAGACAAAAAAGAAGTAGACAACAGAACGATGATAAAAACAACATGCATCATCTACTCATCAAATGAATTAGCTGCATACTAAGTTTGAAACACTGAAAATACTGTGTGAACAAGAAAAAGAAATTTTGATCTTTGTTGACCTAAAAGAAATATGACCTCCATGAAAGTACATTTTCTCAAAAAGTTGAAAATGTTTCAAAATCTTCATCTCCTGGCTTCAGAACACTTGGGATTTACAATTCTTGTAAAGTTGGGCAAGCCAAGGACCGGCGGCTTTCATTTCTGTCCACACTTTCGAAGAACAAATTCTTTAAGAGAAAAAGATGTTAAAGGTGTTGTTAAATACAACAAAATAACAATTCATGGTGACCAAATAAATCATAAAACAACGTTGGTTTTGAAATAGGTTTGGGCCAAATTGGCAATCCATATTGGGAAACATTAAAACACCTCAGAATGAAAATGCAAAACCCTTTATTAAGAAGCAGATTATTATGCCGAATTTTGCTTGCAACATGGATATTAAGCATAACATCTATAGGTTGTCCTTTATCTTTTACCCATCAAGGTTCATATTATGCCCTGAGGTGCAATTCTGTGAGGCATGGCACATGCTTTTCACTACTTTCAGGGCATTGTTTTGAGGACTAATGAAGCTAAAAAGAATCACCATCATTTAAGGATCATACCTCTTGCTGCCTGTAAACGAACAGGATCCAGAGGTACACTCTTCTCACAAGAGTTTTTGTTGACGGCGTGCCGTTTTCCCTGAGCGCACCCATTCTTCATCTCTTCTGGCGTGAACAGCAAATCTAAAACTCTCCTCAAAACTTTTTTGCTGTCTTCCCATTGGACTGGAGATGAATGTTAGCAAGTTGCGCTTTTGTAACTAATGCTGCATACCCTTTCACCAACTCTACTTGGTCCTGTAGAAGAAACTGGAAAACGTTTACTTGATTTGTGACGAAACAAATAAGTTGATGCTTTTGTTAAATACCAGCCTATATAAAGCAGATTACTTACCATTGTCACTTATGTACACCCCATTGAAAAAAAAAAACTCTAATTTTGATCTGAAGACTAGTTGAAGCCAAACATGTGCTGAAGTGAAAAACTTTAAAGGATATTCCAGATGGGAAAATTATTCTTCATGAAAAAAGTCTACACGTGCTTTTTACGTGACCCGCCATGCGGGATACAAAACGTCACGGCCAAACGGCACTACCGAACCATCCCATTCTGACAAACGAAACTAAGGTCTAGCGAGCCAAAAAAACATGCGCCCGCCGACCTGCAGAGACAAAACGCCCAACCCCCCCCCCCCCCCCCCCACTGAAACATTCAAAAACGTACAGAAGGACGACCCGCACGCAGCGAAACGAAAAACCTCTCCCCAGCACACCAGCGTCCAAAAAAGGCAGCCCCAGATAAACGGCGAAAATCGCCTTCAATCTGAAGGCGAATGTCGGACTTCACCGACTCCAGGACTGCATGCCAACTGGCAAATTTCCCCCTAAAAACCAAATTACACCTATTCCGCCAAACATGTTTTTTTACAACAGAGCAAACAAAAATGATGCGGTGCAACACAGCTACCGAACAAACTGGAGGGTCTACCCCATATAAAATAAAGCCCTGCCCTACCGACCATGAACGGTCTCCCGTAACACGGTCGGTCCAGGTCTGGAACCACTCCCATAAGTTTACTACAAAGTAACAATGCCAAAAAACATGAGCAGTACTCTCTAAGCTGTCACAGCCGGTCCTAGGGCACAGTCCATCACCCAATCGCCAATGATATCTTTTTAGGTTGGTCACCAAGGCACCGTGTGCAACTCTCCATGCGAGATCACGGAGCCTGTAACCATTCAGCTTTGAATGCACCGAACGCCATACTTCGGCAGAATGACGTCCCTGGACAAAAGTTGCATTCAAGGCCTTATCCCTCAACGAACTGTGAACGAGGGCCGGCTGTGACAGGTCAACAGGGGGCAACTCAATCAGAGCGGAGCAGATGACACGCACCACCCTGTTTGGAGTACTACTATGCGGTTCTCTGTTGCTAAACAGCGCCGGGACCCATCGACGCAGGTGCAAACCGCCCCAAAAACGTACAAAATATGAACAAGGCAACCCTGGGTCAGTTACCGCTACAAACAACTGCTTAAATAACAAAAAGGTCAATTTACTTCCCAGATGAACCACCCCTAGTCCCCCCTTCTCCAGTTTTTGGTACAATACCGCCCTCTTGACAAGCTCTGTACCCCCAGACCATATGAATGAAAAAATCGCCCTCTCCAACCGTACCAGGACGCGACGCGGAATAGGGTACACCGCGCCCGGGTACCACAAGATGGGCGAAACGAAACGATTAATAACAGTGACTTTCCCCAAGATCGAAAGCCAGCGGGTGCCAAAGGTTTCGAGTCTGCTCTGAAATACCTCAGCCCTCTCGTTCCAGGTGACATCACAAGGTGCATCGTAGCCGAACCATATACCATTAATTTTGATATTCTGATCCGACCACGACGCACCGAATGGTAAGTCTCTGTATCTCCAGCTACCAAGACGAAGGCCCTTTGTCTTTTCTGGATTCAACTTCGCCCCGGTAGCTCTCTCAAAAATAGATAGATCCTGCGAGAGTGCGCGAAAGGAGCCGAGACTCGAAACAATACATGTCACGTCATCTGCATATTGAGCGCATTTCACTTTGGCACCCCCTGGCACAACGAATGGAACAAGTTTGGAGTCCCTTTCCAAAAGACGAGAGAGGGACTCGCTAAACAAAACATAAAGTAATGGAGACAGAGGGCACCCCTGGCGCACCCCCCTCTCTACGTTAAAAACCTCCGAACAAAACCCATTTACGATAACAGAACTGAAACTTTGTTCATACAAAACAGAAATCCATTTACGAAAATTTGGGTGCAACTGAAACGTCTCCAATACATTCATTAAAAAACCGCGATCCACCATGTCAAAGGCCTTCTGCTGGTCCAGAGACACCAATGCACATGGCAGATCACGCTCAATAACAAAGTCGGTCAAGTCGCGCATCAACCACAAGTTCTGCTGGATGCAATGACCCTTCACTGCACAAGTCTGGAGATCACCAACAAGATGCGGCATAGCCAGTGCAAGGCGGTTGCACAAAGCCTTAGCCAGCAACTTGTAGTCCACATTTAGCAAGGTGATCGGACGCTTGTTATGGGGATCCAAGGGGTCCCCAGACTTTGGCAGCAAAGTAATCATGCCCAGACGTTGACTTTGGTTTAACAGTCCGTTTTGGAAGGCGTCCTCGAAGACGGCTCTGATGTCGGGTCCTATTGTTGCCCAGAAGGTTCGGTAGAACTCCCTCGGAAGCCCGTCCGAACCCGGGGACTTGCCATTCTTCATCTTCGAAAGCGCCTTCCAAAGCTCAACAGTGGTTATTCCGCCCCCCAAAATATCATTGACATCGTGGGGAACGGTTTTTGAGATTCCCCTCAATAAATCAGACTGTGCCGACAAGTCGACATTGCCACGCGTAAACAAACTCGAATAATACTCTTTATATACGCGGACAATGCCGTGAGGGTCACTGACCACGGTCCCATCGGTAGCGCGCACAGACGGGACGCGTCTGTCACCCGCCGATGAGCTAACGGACTGGTAAAACCTCAGTGAAGGGCGCTCCTCGGCTTCCACCGCTTCGACACGGGCCCTGACGCGGGCGCCGTGGTACTTTTCATCGAGATACGTCTGCAAAGCGATGACTGCCGAAGGGTCGCCAAACTTCACCTCCGCGCACAGCTTCGAGAATTTTTCTCTTCGACGCCGTGCGCGGGTCACGCAATACTGAATTGCGTAGCGTTTGATGCGCAACTTGATATTATCCCACCACTGGGATGTAGAAGCAAAGGCCGGCTTCAATGTTTGCCATCCTTTGTACCTGGTCTCGAAACCTTGGCGGAATTCTGCCTCGCCAAGAATCCGACAGTTAAGCTTCCATAGGCCCCGCCCGATCGGGAAAATGGAAGGCAAAACAAAACGTGCTACCACAGTGTCATGGTCAGAGAGCGGACAGCTGAGCGTCTCGCAACCCGAAAATTTAAAACTTACGGGCGCATACACTCGATCTATCCTGGAGGCATCTTCTCCGTTAGGCCTCACCCACGTATACACCGTACTACACGGGTGTATACGCCTCCAGACATCGGCTAAAAGGTGTGCGGAAGTGAATCTGTCCAATTCTGTGATCCCAGCGTCGGGACTAGCAGACACAGAAGCCCCGAGTCTGTCAAGACCCGAGTCTGGGACACAGTTAAAGTCTCCGACCATGACACATGGAGCACTACCAGGAACAAAGGAAGGCAGTGTGTTAAAAAAATCTCGTCTAGCAGAAGGCCGATTGGGAGCATACACATTGCAAAGGGAGATATTACCCTGTGGATACTTGAAAAGAATGCAAACCAATCGGCCCTCGTGATCCGTCTCCACCCTAGTGGCACAACCCGCCTGACGAGGTGACAGGAGGATGACAGTGCCACAGGATGAAGACGAACCAAACGAAGCATGCAGCCCACCACCCCACTCATAGGCCCATAGAGGGACATCTTCTTCCAAAATATGTGTTTCTTGTAGGCAAACGCAGTCGACTTCCATTGAAATACAATATTGGAAAATGCGACTGCGCTTGCGATGATCCCTCATGCCATTCACGTTCAAAGTGGCAACTGAAAATGTATGGGCCATGAGAGGGCAATGGGCAAAACTACGCCGACGTCGATTCTGTAAGCTTCAAGCGCGCTCTAGACGACATATCGTCGTCGGAATCGTCACTTGAGGCCGACCTTTTCAGTGATGGTTCCCCCATCTCGTCGTACCAGCTCGTCCCAGTGGCACGTTTCGGCTCGACGATCACCGAGCCTCCGGAGTCGCTGTCATACATAGCCTCCGGAGACCGGACGACCGAGTCGTCGTCAGACAGAGTCTCCGGATCTGGCGATACCGGCGGCGGACTGGGGACGGAACTGGACGGGTTGATGAGGGAAGCTGGTGGAGACCCCGTGTCCGCTTCGCTGTGTGGTGGAGACGGTGTTGGCACGGGGTTCATGGGGGAAGCTGGTGTAGACTTTCTCGGTGCGGGCACGGGGTTGGGGTCTGCAACTACGGGGGAGGGTGAAGGAGGTGCGGAGAGTGAATCCGCACCCGTTTCCCCCTCCTTGCGTGGAGCTTCCTCCGGGGCAGTAGGTGCGCCAGAACTTGGCGCCTTTGCTTGACCCCCACTCTTTGTCATAAAGACATAAGAGGAGGGACAAGCGCGAAAGACATGTCCCTCCTTCCCACAGAGTGAGCACACGACTTCGCTTGGGCAAGCAGAGGTATCATGCCCAAGACGAAGGCAGCGCCCACACTTTTTATTTGGGCAGCCCTTGGCTTCGTGCCCGGTCTCCCCACACCTGAAGCAGGTACGGGGCTGACCGGGGTAACGCACGTGAGCTTTATGCCCGGCAATAAAAAGGAAGGAGGGAATGTCCTGCTTGAGGTCGATCCGAACCTGTCGGTGCCCGTTGAACACCCCAGGGGCCTGTGCGTAGGAGCACATTTTAATAGCCTTGACAGCCCCGAACCGACCTAAAACAGTTGCGACAAGTTCTTGACGCACCTCTAATCCTACGTGGATGACAGTTACCCATACGGAACGTTCGTATGGAGTAACTGTCAAACCGTCAACCCCACTCAGCAACGTGACACCCTTCTGCCGGGTCACGTCACTGGTAAAACGTAGATCATACGTATTACGACCCTGGAGAGCTTGTAGAGCATCAACCTCTCCAGGCACAACAACACCCTTACTTTTTAAAATACTAAAAACTTGCACCGGTGGAACCGCTTGTTCACCGGTGAAGGTCAACTTAACAATTTTCGAATCACGGCGCGATGCCATGATACCGAAGGTGGCCAGGCCACAGAGGAGTAACAAAAACAAACTATAAAGACAGGTTTAAACTTAAAACGATATACGATAACTATATACGACAAACGCACACACCCGCCTGGCGGGAAGTATAGCACAGTACAGTACAGTAAGGTAAGGTAAGAAAATAGCTGTATCAGATGGAGAGCGAGAGCGAAACACGTCTGCACTCCACGAAAGCCAACTTTCGTTTTGTCTACACGTTTTGACAAAACTTGCAGTCAATTCGTATAGGCCATTTATTAGATTTTGGTTAAAACATTTGCTACCAAATTGAAATGGAAGCAAACTTGATTGTTTGACCAATGGAGATGGGAATTAAATACCAATGCACACATGTGATGCATTTACATTATGAATGATTCAAATTTTGGCATAGAAATTTTTTTGTGAAGAAAACAAAAAAATTATTCCTCAGTGTGCACCTAGGCTATCATATCACACCTGTATGCTTCAAGTCTATTCTTGGTACAAAATTTGAAAACTTCATATGTCAATATTCGAGAACAAAACATTAGATTTGAATGTAAGTTTTACCCGACTGTTCAGATTATAGTACTCCTCGATATAAATTTTGTCTTCTTCAACCGATGACTCTGATGGTGTAATGCCATCCAAAAATGAAACTTCTGGTTCTGAAACACTTGTCTGTAAGAAAAAGTATGAACAACTTTTGTTATAAGCAACCTCAGGCCTAGAGGGGAGATGATGGATGGCTGTGGAGTGTCATTCTTCCCTTTAAATGAGGGACTATTATTCAAAGAGTTCTATCAATTGTTCTGATTCAAGCCCTTGCAGCATATAAAAACAAAAAGCAAAAAGAGAAACAAAGCAAAGATGGTACAATTTATATGGTATATCAACATCACTTCCCCAACCATATACTACTTTAAAGATGAACGATAATGACATTTTATATTACTCTCTGTACAGTGGTTTATATTTGAACTTTCCTTTAAACTGGGACGTTGACTTTCAAACACAAACCGTTTCTTTCTGCTGATTAAAGAAATGAATTGGTCGATGGAAATTCTGCGTCTTGGGATGGCCATGAAGGTGGAGTTGGTCCTCTCGGTGAAGGTGACTCTGGTGGTGGTGGTGGTGGTGGAGGCCCTTGTTGTGTGGTGAGTGGTGTTAAGTTGGTCACTGGTTGTGCTGGTGTTATTTCTGTTGATGGTTGAGGTGTTTGAGGTTCAAGGATAGGTGCAGGCGTTGGCCCATATGATGATAATGGGTCTCTGAACCAGGAAATTCGAAAGATGATTTCAACCTTTGCTCAATCATTGTCTTGAAGATTTTCTTTTAAGCACATGCTTTTGCATGAATGCTTGTCAATGGTGCTTCACAATTCTGCTTCTTTGAGGCTGGAAAGAAAAAATCAATAATTTTAGAGTTCAGGGCACAAATGGTGTCTATGTAACCACTCCTTTTGCAAATTTTCCCCTATATATTTCCTTTACAGTTAAGCTGTCACTTTTGAGTAGCGCTACAAATACACCATCCATCAAATGTAGTGGTACTTAAATGACTGTCCCTTATCCTAAAACATGTACCAAACACACTCTGTGTCATTGGAAAAGTAAATTAGTGCACATTTCACTTTCATGTCTTAAAAATGTCTCTCTCTTAACACCACCCCCCCCCCCCCTTAATTTCAGATGGATTTGGAACAATGTGAGGGCATATTGCTCATCAGGTATAAGGCATAGTCAGGTGTAAGGTATAATAAATGCAAAATGGTTCAAATTAGATTACCTTTGACTTTTCCTTTTGTCCACCACCTTATCTAGATTTCCTTCATCTCCATCAGGGCTGTCTCTCACAGTTAATTGCTGCAGCTATAAGTTTGGCAGTTTTCTTCCTCTTCCTACCTTTGGATGAAACATCTTCATAAGCAGTTTCTTCTGCACATCTTGTGCTGCTTTTAATGTTTCTTTGTCATCTAAAAACAATATAAACAGTCAAATCAATGCAGTGTATTTAATGGTTCCTTGCTGAAATTATTGGTTGACAAAACTTGATGTTTTTAACCAGAAAGTCAAATAACTTAGTGATTCCTAGCCGATGAATATGAAAGGGAACTTTGAATTTTCCAACATCTCATATTTGCTGACCAGAAATAAGCAGAAGGACACGGGTCTTAAAATTACTTCGCTCTTCGCTTACCTGTCTCCCCACAGCCTTAGCACACTCATTCTACCGCGCCTAGAATGTCCTGGTAACCTTTTAACACTGTGCACCCTCTGTTACCGCCCTTTCTTCTCATTCTACCAACCAAAGCGTCTACCTCGTAAATTTTCGAGCGGATTTTTTTCCACCGAATTTCGTCCACTTTTGGTTTCTAGGATCGGAAATGTTTTCCCATCCACTGTTCTTGGAAGTATTTGAAGACTTTGCAGCCCGATAAGTATCCTTTTCTTATTCTTAGAGAGGTTTTTAGGGCTGTTTCTCGGGAGCGGCGTTCGCTCCGTTTTTCTGTGCAGAACACTACAACTAGTAGCAGTTCTGCGAATTGTTTACCATAGTTACGCTAGTTCCTGACTTTTTGGGCTACACATGCTATTGCGTTAGTTTTCCCTCACCCGTTGTTTAGTTGTTAACTATTCTTCTTCTCTTGTATTTTCGTGGCCTTATACTTTAAATATATATTTTTATTTACTTGCCCCTTCCATTTCCCAGGCTCGTTCCTGGTTTTTCCCCACTTTTGGGGGCTGGCCTTAGGCCTATTCTGTTACCTTGTAAGCCGCGGGCCTCTAGCCGAGGCACGGTGTTAAGGTAATATTGCATTGACTTATTTACTTCGTTCCCCACTTACCTGTCTCCCCACAACCTAAGCACCGCATTCTACCGTGTCTAGTATGCCCTGGTAATCTTTTAACACTGACCCTAGTGACCTCCTTCGTTTTTCTACCACCAAAGTGTCTCATAGTGTTTTCGGATTGGGAAAAATTTTCGCCGAAATTCGCCCGGATACCTTGGATTATTATACCTAAAAGTTTCCTATCAGGAGTTGTAGACTTCCAACATGTTTTCCAGCCTGATAAGTATCCTTTTCTTGTAGGGAAGGGTGTTTTGGGGGGCTGTTTTTAATGTACACTCTCGCCCATGCGTTCGTTTTTTAGCGTAACGTTCTTTTCACAGGTAGTAGTTCTGCGAGACTACTTCGTTCGTTTGCCTTTTTCCGCCTTGTTTACGCGGATAGGCATGTGTTTTCTTATGTACATGTTTTTCAGCTTTCATACTTCTCATAGGATGTTTTGCTTGTTTCATGTACTTTCGTTACATTTTACGCTTTTAGTGTGGGTTTTCACTTTTGTAGCGTAGTTTGTAACCACGTTCCGCTATATCCTACCTAGTCGGGATAGACGGTTCGTTTCGTTGTTTTGTCATGTTAAGACGGGAGTAACCTTGTTCTGTATGAAGTGCCATATGTGACAATATTATATACCATATATATTGATTATAACGAGTAATATATATTGGTTATGCAGTAATATATATGACTTATGTTTGTTCTTCATATATATACGTTATGCATAACCTATATATATTTCATATCATATATATATCGCATAACATATATTGTTCGTTATAACCTTTATATATTATATACTATTTTGTCATGTTCGGCGCGGTTATATATATATAGATTATAAAAGTGTGAGTGGCACGCGAGTGGGAGGAGCCGTTATGCAAATCGCGTTCGCGAGCACCATGTGTACGATCGGTAATGTTGATAAACTTTTTCGACGGAGCGCGGGCAAAAGGACTTGTATAGTATATATACTAGTGCTTCAGTATATACCTACACTGTAATGCAATAGAAGAATAGGGCAAAAGCCACGTTATCTGTCCGCAATACACTATCGAACCTTTCAACCACTGACCTATAACACTCAGTGCTTTCAACATGTCGAATAACTTAACGGAAAGCGAGTTTTCTTCCTTGGTAAATAGGCTTGCTGAGCCTGTCGCAAGACAAGTAATGAGAGTGGTGGGAGATCGAGAGCGTCCAACAAACACTAACAGGTAGGCTTAGCCTAACAAATTGCATAACTGTACTGGAGAGTTAGCCCAACTGCAGTGTTAGTACCAACTTATCTTAGGGGCCCCTAGGCTAGGCCTAGCCCTATAAGCCTAGGCTAGCTATGGTAAAGTGATATATAGCCTAACCAGTTAGCCTACGCTAGTGCTAGTCCATGACCTAACTACGGTACGTTACACAAAGCTTCATATAACTAGTATGATTAAGGTTTTTGTAACATACTGTAATTACTAAGTTAGGCCTAGGCTAGGCCCCTACAGGGCCCTAGGTCTTTGTAGACCTGAGGCGGAAGCACAAAATCACATTTAGGATAGGCCAAAAAAATCAGCTTTTCAAGAAAATTCTTCTCAAAATAGGAAAGCAAAACTGAATCAGGGTCCCAATTTATGACCAAGCCATCAGACTCATTATTTAATGAAAATACATTTTAAAAGGCCAAGAAGAAAATAAAATTGTTACTTAAATTGTATCAAAGTTATTATACTTACATTATTATTTTTTTAAATTAAACTTTAATAGACTTTCACACTTTAGGACGATTGTATTTGTACCCTGAAAGTGCAATTTTGTTTCCTTGTTTTGTATTTCATCGTTTACATGTGGGCAAATGGTACATGTAGGTCTTCACCTCTGTGCATGATGCGCGCATGTAGACACAAAATGTGCATGTATGCACAGGACAAATTTTGACTTGCACAAGAATATAACTGATACCAAATTCATGTAGGGCTGAATCTACATGCACTATGCATGTGGGTCAACATAACTTTGAAACAGTTTGTGAGAAAAATGCTAAATCGATCAGGAAGATACTTAATAAGGGTATGAACTCAATATATTATATATAATATAATTCAATGTATTCTACACTCATTAATATAATATGTGACAAGACAGTTATCAGAAAGAGACATTATCTTATCAGATTTCACAAATACATAATTATACACGTTAGGCAGCAATCTTGCAAATGAAAATGGAAAAGAAATTATTTCCCCAAATGGTTAACTACAAAAAAACATTGTTCACAATTAAGTGACACATGACATACCTTTCATAGTTTTTTTAATTTACATAATGCTCTTTTGAAATTCATTGTAGGAATGTGTTTCAGACTGCCCATGAGGAAATGCGGAACCTGTTCCGTTTTGGTGGTCGAGGGCAAGGACGTGGGCAGGCTCCGGCTAGGAGAGGATCATCTAGCAGAGGGACCAATCAAAGGTATCGCCCATATACCCAACAGGCATCAGCTGGGAAAGCTATTGATGTTGTCCTCCTTTTGACCCCAAATGAGTAAGTTTGACCTTCCTTCAATGTTGAATCACACTAAATTTCACTGTGCACATATGCCTAAGTAAAAAATTATTATAGATTACCTGTATTATGTAAATTCCTGAGTGCTCAATTTTTCATAGGGTTTTAAACATGGTATGATTTATTTTTGGTAGTGACACAGGCAGACTACATCAGGGCCCACAGTGGGGGGGGGGTGAGGATTTTTTTCAAGATCAATTTAACAACCTTGGCAAATACTTAGATAATCATCACATATATCAGACCCTACAAAACATGACTCTGACAATTCAAAAAGTGGGCGACATACTTGCCTTGGCCACAATGAATCTATGCAATCATGTTGGTATGTGCGGACATGTAGGGTAATAACGTCCGAGGCCTTGTACAAAGGAAGTTCTTGGAAGTAATACAGTACAATGTGATTTTCAACTTTCAAGTCATTAGAAGACAAAGGTTAGGGTATTGTCAATTTTACGTCTATTAGGTTAGGATAAAGGAAATTTCAATGAAGTCCTCGCACTGAATGTAATGGACACCTGTGTTTGTGTGTGATGCCAAGCTTGTAACCACGTTATCTCAGCAGTCCCAAGTTGGATTAATATCTTACTTGGTACATATGTTAGCCATATTGAGTAGATGATTCCTATTGATTTTGAAATAGGTCAAATGTCATATGAGGTCAATAAGGGTCAAACACTGAAAACCTTGTAACCAGGTTATCTTAGCAGTCCCAAGTGGGATTATTCTTACTCTTGGTACAAATGTTACCCATATTAGTAGAGTAGGTGAACCCTAATGATTTTATAAGAGTTCAAAGGTCATTTGAGGTTAACATGGGTAATTTGCTGAAAACCTTGTAATCAGGCTAGCTCAGTAGAGGAAACCTGGATGAAACTCGTAGTTAGTATGTAGGTCACCCATATTGGGGAGATGAATCCTATTGATTTTATAAGAGGTTAAAGGTCACTTGATGTAAGCATGGGTCAATAGCTGAAAACCTTGTAATCGGGCTAACTCTATATGGGAAACTTTATGAAACTCATAGTAGTTATGTAGGTCACCCATGTAGGTTTCTCAGAGTAGGGGAAACCTAAAATATATAATTTGGACAGAAAGGAGTTTAAAGCAATTTCATCATCAGAATTTTCAATTCAAGCAAGGAATCACAAAACCTTTTGGTTTTTTTATAGCAATTATATGCATGCAGTGTTCTCCACGAGGGGTTTTAGGGGGCGGCCCACCCAAGTGAAAATTGCCACCCCCAGAAATAGTTACAGCCCCTAAAAAAATCATGCCCCCTAAAAATAATCTGCCCCCTGAAAATTTGAAATGTTCCAGAATGTTTAATAAGATGTTTGTTATCAGTTATTGCACAAATTTTTCCTAAGTACCAAATTTTCATCATTCCACTGAGTTTCTATTGATTTGCTAAGAAGAGAAATGATCTCTGATGTATTAGGACTGTCAATTTCCGTTTAATTTTCTATCCGTTTAAACGGTACAAATGAACGTTCGTTTAATGTTTAAACGGTATCCAATTCCGCGATGTTTGTCCATAAACTTAACTTAATGTTACAGATACAATACACAAATAATGTAATAGTAAACTGTATATGGTGCACAAGTATGTATGCCTACGGTACAGTATCTACATGATGCCTTGCACGATGTACACATGAGATTTCAAAATAAAAAAGGTTTCGAAGCAAAGCCTGGGAATTAAGTGTCATTTCCCGTGATCTAGCTAGGAGGTTTTTTTTGCAAAATGTTCTTGTATATTTGTGGAGAACACTGGCATGCCTAACGTTAGTGCCTTAGACACAAATAGTTACTTATAAGTAGCGTATAAATTGACCATTTTGTGATGCATAGAAATCTGCTAGCCTATATACACCGTGGCTAAAATTAGCCGAATTAATACGTCTGGATTATTTTGTCGGTTACCGACGGGTATGGTCCAGGGTATCTTGGTCCGATTTTTCTCCCCGGTGCATATACATATAGGCTATGTACGTACATACATATTCTACTCTACAGATCCTCAACAATTAGAGGACAGAACAGAGCAAGGCTGCATGAAATAGGATGCATTATTGATAAGTTCTTTTTCCACAAGTCATGGCAATCTGAAGAAGTAACAAGGAGGCTCCAAGATGCTTTTGCTGATAGACTGAATGATGGATCTTCCATGAGGTAAATTATATGAAATATGCAGGGTTATAGGCAAGGAATCTGTGAGTGGCGGTTGATTTTTCGGGAGTGGCAGTCATATTGACACCCATTCATTTTACAGTACATTCATTTTAAAACACTGTTTACCAAATTTTGTACCAGTCGATGGGAAGCTATATCTTCTAACTTCCCTATCCCCACGGAAATAACTCATTTTGACGATTACAAGTATAGATCAATATGTTAGTTTATTATAATAGCATCAGAACCACTCTTGCACTTTTGCATATTTACATTCCGGATTTTGTCTCAAAGTTTTCAGATTCTAAAGCCTGAGGGGCAAACCTTGGTAGTTCCAAGATTAGCACAAGGAGAAAAAATGTCTGGAGCAAAGGTTTGTGACATTTTTGCTCAGAAAACCATGTACCTGCGCCCAGAGAGAAGGATATCTGTAGATACCTCGGTATGTATATTTCCTTTCATATATTAGGGGCAATTGGGAATTCAGTTAGCCGTGGAGGTTAATTTGCATGGGATAGGTGCTGTTATATCATGGGATAGTCAGCTATCCCCCAATATGAAATAGCAAAATATTAACAAAATATTTATTAAACAAAATGACAAAAATAGAGACATTTTCATTAGTCACCTTGCTTAATTAAGGAAATATGTCAAATGTCATGTACCTGATGTTTCACTATACTTTAACCTCCCCAGAAACCCACAATGTGTAATAGAGCATCATGGGAAGGTGCTGTATTACAATCATTTTGTAACAACCAGCATTACAAATTGCTCATTATGACAATGTGCAAGAACATCAGAGCCTACAACTAGTCATAAACTACATTAAAAATATATTATTAAGTATATTTAAACAGATAGGCATGATTTTATCACAGAAATTACATACCTAACATTTGAAACCTAAACTTGGCATAGATCTAGACTTAGCTATATACAGTAGTAGGCCTACTAAGCATATTAAGTGACCATTTTGGCTAGTCGACAATTGGCTGAATTTGACAAAATTTATATACAGATAGATAACTGTATTCCCTACCTACATATGTCAAATGGTTATATTTCGAAATCTCATATTCATAGTATGAGGGGGGGGGGGTTTGGGCATTGGAGGGGGGGCGGTTAGAAATTTACATTATAGTTTTACCTGGCCACATTGTTTAACAAATAGGTGTGGCATCATTTATATTAGGCCTATAAATTATTACTGGCCAAAAAGTAAAACACTTCTTTTATTTCGGGGGAAATTAAATGTATATATTTACAGACATGAGACAAAATGGGAAACGTCGATGACGGTAGCCTGAAGCAATACATTTTGGTCTTAGGGAAGCTGGACCAACTTCGGGGCCCATGACACCTATCGGATACCGAGTTTTCGATGACATAATATTAGGGTCACATTCATGACTGATCATTTCAGTCTCGCATGCAGTCCACCTGTACGGCCTATACATCTACAGATACTACCTTGATAGAGGATTCGGTGAAGTTAATCATGAAGTGAATGGGAGAGGTATCCAAATTAGCCTTTTGTCTTTGCTACACATCCCGATGGGGCTGTGGCCCCCTCTGACTTCCACCCCTACAGTGATTGGTGCTAAACACAACACATTTTGCACAAATTACATCCGAAGACAATACCAGCTGAAAGTAATATATAACTGCACACAAAGCGCGCTGATAATTCGCAATGTTCCCTTTAAAACCGGACTCCAGTCCGGACTCGGGTCTGAGATATTAGTTAAATTTATTGCAGACACTGGTCAATCGCTGCAGAAGCACTGAATATTTGACTGTTCTTTGGTTGGGTTGGGTTGTCCTAGATTTTAATCCAAGATTGCTTATGGTTTATATCTGGTGCTCCTTGATATATAGGATGAGGAAGATAATGACATGCCAGACCCGTTCTTAGGACCATCATCATCATCACCATCATTAGCACATGCATCCTCATCATCTAGATCTGGTTTGAGGTCCACTGCCCCTCAAAGGACATCAGCATTGACATCAGTATCCACAG
This sequence comes from Apostichopus japonicus, assembly GCF_037975245.1. Lineage (NCBI taxonomy): Eukaryota > Metazoa > Echinodermata > Holothuroidea > Aspidochirotida > Stichopodidae > Apostichopus > Apostichopus japonicus. Next base: position 15,413,977 of record NC_092577.1, read on the forward strand.
CACAATGTGCCCCTCCAACAGCAAGAGCTTGCCCGCAGTGCACCTTTCTTAACTCATCTAACACAGATTACTGTGAGATATGTATCAATTTGAAAACAGCTACTCTGATAATATATGCTTTTTCTTTCTCTCAATTTTTGCACAAATCCACATATATATGACTCTGCACTCTGATGAGTATATGTGGCTTCAAAATCAAATTCATAAAATTCCATATCCTTGCCACATATCTGGTTTAGGGATATATATTTGTATCATGTCCACTAGAAGTTTACATACTCTAACCCTTGAGCTAGTGCAGAATGGACTCATTGGACTGGGGATCATCTTTATTAATTAGGAGGATTTGTTTTATGGGCTTTTGGATATTTTCTTAATCATAAATAAAATATGATCAAATAATTAATTACTTCATTGCTAGAATGGTCAGGCATCCAACCAGTGTATATGGATGGGTCAGGGTTAAAGTGTCATCCAGCAGGGGCGGTGCCCATCGGGGGCACAGGCCCCTCCCTGCAGCGGAGTGCCCCCCTCCCCGTCTCGGAAAAAATAGGGCCTTTATGCTTTACCGTATACAATGTGTACAATAACACTTTTTGTTGGGGAATTTGGCACCCACGCCGGGGAACTCGGGCCCCCTCTTCGGGAAAATCCTGGCGCCGCCCCTGTCATCCAGTGGAACTGGGCCATAACTACATCATATTGAGTTTTCAGCTTTTTATTTTTAATTTCAGCCACTCTGTCTCCATCAGTCAGTTCTGACAGTCAGTCAGTCTGTCAGGTCCTGCCATCGTCAGGGGATGATCCTTCCCAGCAAAGTAGGAAACTGAAGAATCCAGCTTCACTGATACAAGACTTCATATCCCTCATTCACTTCAACAACAAACCTACAAACAACCTATATGTTCATAGAGATGAACTACTTAATGACAACATTGCCTTCTTCAAGAATTGCAGGTTTGATGCTAAGAGTGGACATCAGAGTGCACTTTGAAGGAGAAGAAGGCATTGATGCTGGAGGACTTATCCGTGAAAATTTTTGTATCTTCTTTCAAGAGGTCCAGTCACCGGAAAAAAACCTAGTAATATCAACGCCTACAGGAAAACTGCTTCCTTCAAACAATCAATTCCACACATTCTCAGGGATGTACCAGGTGTTGGGGAAAGCGATTGGCACTGCACTTCTGAATGAAGTGTCAGTAGAAATTCCCTTACATAAGGCAGTGATTGCAGTCATACTAAAGAAGACACAGGAAGAAATTTATGCACAGCTGCATAAAAATGACATAATCGACTTGAGCCTCCAAGATTTCATAACAGAGGTAATGAAAATAATACATGTAGGAAAACAATTTTGAACCAAATGTTGATTATATATGTACCAAATTTCATGTGGATTCAACAATGTTTGGTAATTTGACCTAAAATGAACCCTGGTGACATCCATATGACCTTCAAATTCCTTGCCATTGTGATCATTCTTGTTAAATCAGTCAATCATTGGTCAAAAGGTCCTAAATTGTTGAATTCCCCATTTTGTAGTTAAAATTTGCATTAACTGGCTATTTTTAAAATGAACATTTAATTAGTGTAGTGTAGTATTAATTAGTGACAATTAGCAGTCCATGCTTATAATCCCCCCTCAAAAAAAAATGTGTAAACAAGGTTTCTAAGCTTCATTTGTAACTTATAATAAGTGTTATACAATTGCACCAAAACAATTCTTTAGTAATTGCTTTTCCAACTATATGTAGCCAATTTGTGTCTAGTCAGTGACGTAGAATGCATATAGGTTCGGATGGCTGGAGATCATTTATGTGCTGATACACCAAAACAAATTATTATGTGTGCATGATTTTTCAGATGATAGTTAAAAGAATATTCCAGAGGAAAACTGATGTTCAACTTTGTAATGATTATTCAGAATCAGGCAATATCTGTGACATCACAATTGCACATTGAATCCAGAAAGCTTTCGTTTTTCTTAATTTAATGATTTTAAATTATCCATGGAAATAGAATATCCAAGTAACAACTGTTGTAAAATACATTTGTAATAAAAATGTTATAAACTTTGGCATACCATTTCAAATTGGAATTAACAAAGACTTTTCCACAGCAAGTGAGCTGATGACATCACAAAAGTGGCCACATACCTAACCAAAATGATTTTGCTCTCGACTATTTCATATGATAAAATTTATTAATGCATTTTTCCTAATTTGTTTTTTTTTTCTGTCCTTAAAGCTATTGGAAGAGACAGATGAGGACATGTTTCAGCAACTGTTGTCTGATGAGAGCAAGCCAACACACTGGCTTGACAGCTGTGGGTGGCCAGCTGCAAAGGCAATGAAGGTGAGTGTACCAATTTAGATTGGCATACATGGGCAATATCATTCAATGAAAGAGTGGTTTAGTTGATGAAGTAATTGGAAGAGCTTAAAAGCACAAAGTTTAGCATATAAGTCATGCAAAGGAGGACCTTGTGTAAGTTGTGTAGCTTGGAACATCCAGTGATTTTGACAGAAATATATGTCCATAGATATGTTCCAGGAAATTGACATGTTATGAATTTTATTAAAGCCTGTATTTTCAAAGTTAGGTCCTGTTTATGGTTTTCATGACAGTGTACATGCATGACTATCACTAGTTTTAAAAATGTAGGTCAGGGCTAATTATGACTGCCACCCCCCCCCCAAAAAAATACAGTTGGCAAATCAGCTGTACACCAGAGACATTATGTATAAAAATCAGAAAGAAATCCCCACCACTCAAAAAATGACCTTATTAGGCCACTGACTACCATGGTTATGTTAGATGAGATTGTACACAATTACAGGCTGATAAGTTAATTAGTTGTTTATTGTTTTGTACAGGTAGAAAACAAACATGACATAGCTCTTTGTCTCATGTTCCATTATACCATTGGGATAAGGAGGGATGCCATCGATGCCATGCAGAAGGGTCTCTTGGATTGCATTCCAGAGCTCCACATGGTTGATCTAGAAGCCTTTGCAGATCTCTAGGCTATCAGACCAATCTTGGCCAAGGATTTGAAGATCATGGTGCAAGAAGCTTTGCAAAAGCTTGACAGACCTGCAGAGTCTGAAGGGTATCGGAGGACTGTCAGCTTTATATCCAGCTTCTTCACAGATTTGGGTAATTAATTACCTCTAATTATGACACTTCCAACATATCGTAAGGCTCAGTTATTTTGGTCTGGAAATTCAAGCTCACTACATGTGCAGACTACATTTTTGGTTGCAATTCCAAAGGCCGAGTAACCTTTGCAACCCTGTCGGTATGTTTGTATTATATATTAATATTCGTGAGTGGGTGGGGCTTAATGCTTAATCCCTCAAAGTAGTTTGTAAACATGGAATTGTAGAAACAATATGATGAACTACTGTCATATTTAATTGTTAGGTGCTCCATGATTAGATGTGCCCTATTTTTTTGTTTTCCATGACATGAATATTAATGAGTGGCAGGACAGTCAAATTCTTAAAATGTCAGTATTTTGCTATTGCATGTCCAATTTACTTCATACTTTGTCGTGTGATGTTAGATGATCATCGATGAGAGATCCTCATTAATATTCATGAATGCATTATTAATGCTAAATTTATCAGAATGGCCTGTAAACATAAAAGAAGTATATTGAATTTATGTCAACTTGAACTGGTAGATGTCCCAAGATATGCCGTATAGTTGTCTATGCCATGAATAATTGTTAGCGGGCGGGCTAAAATGTCAATATCTTTGCGAATGTATGTCTGATCAGCTTCATCCTTGGTATGGTGATAGATGATGAGATGTTCATTGGCACATGACAATGGAATTCCTCACCTCTCTCCAATGTTCAGGTATGTCAGATAACTAATAAAATTTCACCAATGGCATTGGAACCACTAAATCTTTTGGTTTTCTGGTCAAATACATTCATATTCAAAATTATATGAAATGCAAGGTTTAAAACAATGATGTGTTGCAATAGCCTTTCATGAGAAATTTGTATAAACAGACTGTCTGATGGCTTTTATATTGCCAACTTGGAAATACTTATGATATTACTTATTGATTCATACAAACACTTATTATTACATATTATACCCATGCCTTTAATACTCATTACAACAGAATAATCATACGGATGATCTATACCACAAAATAGCCAGAGTGTCATTTGTCATACATCAAACATGATATACCTGTATATTTTCATCAGAATTTGAAATATTTTTATATAAAATATATATTATGAGGATGCTTGGCTTAATACTTAACCACTGGAAATAGCTAGAGATTACAAGTACAGATCAATATGATTTATGGTTACCATACTTGATATTTGTATTGACAGTACTTGACTACTAATCCATCATTTTTTTAGTTTTTTATTCAGTGCCTCATAGATATTAATTAAGTAGGATATTTATACAGTTCTATTAGTAAAATTTTAGTAAGGCTCAGGGACCTTTGTGATCATGTATGTGTGTTTGTCACTCGAGAACAGGCTCGGCCAGCTGGTCTTGATGACAGTATCTATCAGCAACTGGCTTTTTGATCCTTGCCTTGGCTGCAAGGAATCTATGCAATCACGTTGGCGTGTGTGGACGTGTTTTGCAGCAGGTCCGAGGACTTGAACAAAGGAATTCCAAGTCCTTGGAAGACAAATTCAATAGAAACAAAAGGTCTTAGGACGTTCGGACAATGGTAAGGGTATTGTCAGGTTAGGGCGCGGACAAAGCAAATTACAATGGAGTCCTCAGACATAGTGTAAAACCCACCTGTATGCGTAAATGTGTGTGTGTGTGTATGGACATGTAGGGTCATAACGTCCGAGGACTTGAACAAAGGAATTTCAAGTCCTCGGAAGACAAACAAAGGTTAGGGTTTTGTCAATGTGAGGGTCTATGAGGTTAGGATAAAGGTAATTTAAATGAAGTCCTCTGACTGAATGTAATGTACACCTGTGTGTGTGTGTCATGTGTGTGTGTGACACCAAGCTTGTAACCACGTTATCTCAGCAGTCCCAAGTTGGATTAATCTTATTCCTCGTACATATGTTGCTTGTTATGTCTTAAGAGTTGTCTGGTGAATGTGCTTGACTTGAATTGACTACCTCACTGTTGTGTGTAAACATGTGACAGCTTGCCAGTCTTGACAGGCAGATGCATCATGTTGTATAGGTGTGGTGTGGACCTATTGGTTTCATTTGCAATATAATGCATATTAGCTTACAGTATTGAAAACTTTGCAAAAAGGCTAATGATAACACTTTTTCATATTTTATGGCATTGGAACCACTAAACATTTTGGGGTTTATGATTGTATAGTATTCACAAAAATATACTTATCATAGCCTGATCAATAAAATGTATTTATGATTCCCATTGGTTCATAACAAAAAATATATGTTCTATTTTTTAGATGACACAGACGCACATATTCTTGCAAAGTTTGCAACTGGCAGCCCTTCATTCTCCCCTGACCAGAAGCTAACAATTGCTGTTAACACCTTACGTCCTGAGGAGGTTTCACCCATCGCCAATACTTGTCAGTGTTCAATCATGTTTCCTCAGGGCCATACCACCTATGCCTCTTTCAAAACAACAGTACTGGACAGGATGGCACAGACTGGTGATTATTTTGGGAGGTTTTGAATCAATATTTCTGTCATAAGTTATATGTGGGCATATGCAGTTATACACACTAACTCAAGGGAGTGTTTGTACTAACATGGCATCCATGATTACCTTCAAGGTAACACTTTAGGCATAGTACCAAATTAGTTGTACAATATTTTATCATCTTGTTCTTTTCACTGTTTTTCTTTGCCTAGAAATAGTTCCTTTGTGATCATTCAGTGTTTTATTAACTTGTTAAAGGTATACAATTCTGGCTCCAAAGTGAATTTCACAGACCTCATGAAATTCATGATTGGATCAAGCCCCATTCATTAAATCAAATGAGCTGACCAGTCTAGAACATGTTTAGCATACTTGGGGTGAGCATTGTTTACCTTTAAGGTGTTCAAAAATGTATGTTTTAAAAGCTCATACCAAAATGAGCTTTTGTGATCATGCTCCTATGTATCTATCTATTCCTCTGTCCACAATTTTTCAAGTTTTCCTTTGCATGATTTTATTTTATGATATTTGGACTTAAATATAATCATTGGGTGATGAGCTATTTTTGGGTGATAGGAATTGGAGGTAACATGTCATCTAGGGAGCAGCTGAGGTAATTACCTGAAAATGCTTTAAAGTGTACAGCTTTTATTGCATTTGAAACTTGAGTGGTGCTTCCTTCATGGTGTTCAGGTATTTTATAGTCATCTAGGTTTCATTATCTGAAAACACTTCAAAACTGCCGCCTCTCACGGGTTGTACTGAACATTACTGAAAATAACATGTCCTTGGGGAGTGCTTCATACGAAGTGTTCAGGCAGTTGAAAGTCAGATGTCATCTTGGAAGCCTTTCCTGCTTTTTCGTTCCTTTGCATCTATTTTTTTTTTATTCATCTAGCTGGTTATAAATTTTGGAGGATTTTCAGGCTATTTTAAATTTTCATAACACAAGTGGCTTTCATGGGCCGGTGTTGAAATAATGATATTATTATACATCATCTTTTTCAAGATTTTTTTTTTCCTTCCAATTGAGATGAGATGTGGTTGTACAACAGTATGTAATGATGAACAGACATTGTTAAAATCAAATTAACTTTTTATTACTTATATTGCCTTGGTCGACTAGAATATTCCTATATCTTACCAGATAAAATTTATAATCAGGTTAGCTCAATAGTGCATTTTGTAAGAGGTAAAAGGTCATTTGAGATCAAGAAAAAGGTCAAATGAAGAAAGGATTGGTGTATCCCATACTATAAAGTTACATATAGTGTATATAGATTAAACCTGCTAATTTTGCAGCAGGCTGTTTGATATGGTCCTTGAGAATTTGTAAGCAAGCTAGATGAATATCTTGAACATTAATGAGTCATATTTTGCCCACAGTGAACAGAGAACTTTTAACAGGTAACTTAATGTAAGGAGGGGAACAATACTAAATACTACTTTATGTTAATTTAAAAGCAATGAATCACAAAAACACTGGGTTTTCTACTAAATTTGGGATAGTCCCTTTAGTGATGACATCACAGCCTTACCATTGCAGATTTTTTTAATGCTTTTACATTTTCAAATTTATAAGTTAAATCAAAATGGTTTAGATTCCAAATTTTCATTGTTTTCTGTGAAACTTACTGTATTTTACAACAACAGTTCAAATGTCACCAAAATCCATATATAAGTTAACACATTGTAAGAATCTGGCATATGCAGGCATACATAATTATTCTGTAGGTCTGAGGCAAGTCGATTTTTTTATGCGGGCAAGTAGGTTTAGCGAACAGCTAGCCCAACAGGCAAGTATTAAAAAACGATTTGTCAAAGCCTGTGAAGTATTAATTACTATTGATGATATCAATTTATTAGACCATTCTAATGTTGTACGAGCTGCTGTACCATTGTTTGTCATATTCCAGGTAAATAAGCTTGTTTTGAGATGGCTGCCTTTGTGATAGGGGTGGAAGAGATCACTGATCTGGTGTAAAATTTGTCACCATTGATCAGGAAAATATGTATTGACACATTTGAGATGTATAGATACTTAGATGATAATGGTAAATCATTGGCAAGTTTGACATTTTTTCCCCCTTTTTGAGCATAATTAAATCTAGGATGCAATTAATGGTATGAGTAGAGGAAGTGATCCTCTGGGATAGGTACATGGAGTACCAACAATTTTTTATACCAGAGGTAGCTAAAATAATTTACATTGTGTTATGATTATCTGTATATTACCAATAGTGTTATCATGATAATGACATTTACTGATATCTGAATATGGGCTCAACATGGCAGAAAGGGTTTTTGGAACATTTGCAGTGTGTTGGTGTTTGCACTGTATCAAACATGTAATGTAACGTGGTACCCATGGATATACTGAACACAAGAGTCTGATATATATCTAGTTGCATCAGTCTAGCAAAATTTTGTGTTACTGAATAGTCACCATTACACACAATTCAAGCTTGCCCACAAGTTCCATCTCTATATAAAATACAAAGTGACAAAATTTGTTTTGCTTTAAACATTTTCTTATCTTTCTCTTGTTTCATGCTTCACCAACCAGTCAACAATATATATCATATGTGAAATATTTTTACTCTTTTAATTATTTGGTAATCAAGAAAGTTTAAGAAATTCATGTGTTTGTTCACATTTTGATCTGGACAGGTTAATGCTTATAAGAGTATTTGTTAGATTTAACTATCTGTTGCCTATGTTGCAATATAGTTCTTGGATATCACCATAGATTAAAGCCTGCAATTGTCAAACATACGACTGTTGCAATATCATTAGTGCAACTTTTCATCAGAGGTCAAATCATGAAATAACTTGAAGGTGTGATGTTTTAAACATTCAGTTCATTGTTCATCTTATAAAACAATTATATTATAATCATTATCATTCATTAGTGAGAAATATACCTTAGAATACCATCAGTTCTCTTGGTATGAAAAGTCTTTGTTATTCTTTACATGTTTCACCCCTTTTAATACCAATTTGAAGTGGTATGCCAAAGTTTGTAATATATATGAAAAATGCATTATGCATCAGTTGTTACCTTGGTATTCTTTTTCTATGGATAAATTATTTCTAGAAAAAAAATCACTAATTAAATTATCAAGAAAATCAAAAGCTTATGGATTCAGTATGCAACTGATGTCACAAATGTTGCCAGATTCTTAATGAAATTGAAAATGTGAACTTATTTGAAACATTCATATCTTAGCAACTAGAAATGGGACTTTCACCACCGAGTGTAGTTTACTTCGTCCTCATTCTCATCACTATTCTTTTAACATTTCACTTTTTGTTATGCATAGCTTAGAGTGCTATGCATTAGGGCGATTCCATGCAAACAGGGACATGACCCCAAAAATGAAAGAATCCTTTCTGACCCAATATATTGCTTTTGGTTCATGCTAAGGTATTCAGGGTCCAGATCAGAAACTTTTTCCTAGCATACAGTGTCATTTTACCACAAAAAAGTGCAGTGATAGCTGACTGTGATTCTGCAATTAAAATGCAAGTGAGTCTGTGTGGATTTTTCAAAGTCCCATATTCCCTTGTATGAAAGTAACTTGTACAAGTGTGAAATATTTATGAGTAATACAAAATATGATATTTTAAAATCACATCACATTGCCCATTCACCATTTTTGGCTTGTAGGTATATTGCTGTAGTTAAAAGGCGTCTATGTTGACATGTAATGCGAGTTCCTGGGCAATCAAGATTTTAACATTATTGCTCTCCTGGAGGCGATAATTTTCTGCCATTCCATATTTTGCTTTTTGGCCCAAGTACTGAGTTTAACAATAATCAAAGGAATAGAAAGTCCATGCATATTTTGATATGAAGGGCCACTGAAAGCCGTAATGCGAGTTACCGGTAATGCAAGTTAACAGTGCTGTAATGCGATCGAGTAACCACTGTAATGCCAGTTGTCATACTGAAAATAACTGAATATTGCCTTATGACAAAGAATGCAAAACCTTTGATCCATGATGCTGAATGATAAAACAAGTTGAAAAACCCTATTCCAGCTTTAGCTAACATTTAAATTGTGTGTGAATCATTGGAAATGAACATTGTCATCATTGTTCATCACATATTTTAATTTGGCCAGCAATTATTAGTAAAATTATTGACAGAGGTATAAGTATTGTTGTTTATTTGTTGCTACAATGCTTTTAGACTTCTACAATGGTTCTTCAGAGCAAATAATTCTCCAGAATTTGATGAAGATGAAAATACTGACTGGGCAATTTGTAATGCAAGGTACCTTAATGTGAGTTACCAGATTCTTCCCCCCCTCCCAACCACTTCTAAGTTGTTTTATATTTTCTTGTGCTACAATGTAATCTTCAGGATATAGTAGATATCTAGTACATACATTCAATTGAACAAAACATTGTTTGTTTGACTAAACTAGTATCTCCATTTTTGCTGTGTACTTTTTGTGTAATGCGAGTTATCGATTTTGTTTATCCCCCTGTCATGAACTACTTTTTGATAAATTTTTGGTTATTTAACTTTACATATAATGTAAGTCACCTTCCACTAGAAATAATAGTTTCAGCATTTTATTTTCCATTTAGATTTCATTGATGACTGGACAAAGTGAAATGCGAGTTACCGTTATGCGAGTTACCGGATTATTTCCCCTTCCACACCACATCTTAAGTTGTTTCATATCATTTAGTAGTTTGATGTAAACACCAGTGGAATAGATATCTACTACATACATTCAACTGGATACAACATCTTTTGTTTGAGCAAACAACTGCATTGAACTTGCATGAATTTTTTATGTGTCCTTTTTGGGTAATGCGAGTTACTGATTTTCTCAAGAGCACCATACATAAGACAAAGCAGTGCCATCACCCCGAATAATTTTAGATCATTGCTTTGAGTGTTTGCTTTAATACCACAAATAATCAACCTGCAATAAAAAAAAATTGAAAAAGTGTAATGCGATTTACCGTGGAATCACCTATTAGCAATATTAATTGTGGACATTGCATTCTGTAACAAATGACCGAGTGTTCAGGTACAATTGATATCCATGACTTCCATCATTCTCGAGTGGATTAACAGTGTTCCTTAGTCTGGCAATCTGATCATCAGAAAGTAGTGACTCAGTTTCTGGAACTTGTACTCCATCTTCTGTTTCATTCATAGGTGCATCTCCATCAGGGTCAATCCCATACAACTCCCACTGTTCATTACTATCAAACACACTCTCTACTCCAGTATAATCTGAATGAAACAGCCGAAAACACCTTGGTGGAACAGTTGATTTGGGGACTGATTATGACATGAACTAAGGGGGTGGTTGTTGTACTGAAGTACAAATTCTGCTAGAGCCCTATTGATTCGTGGTATGAAAACAAACTGAAGTGATGAAAGATCAATTTCATTCAATGGATCTAGAACTTGATCATCCTGCATGGCCATAAAAACATTTTTGAAGTAACGGACAACCTTTACATTCACATCCCTCCATAACCTCTCTATGCGCTGGTTATGCACGCTCCTCCCTGTTATCATACTTCCTCTGTTTAGCCCTCGTCTTGCAAGCATAAACTGTGCCACATCATAGTTTTCAACACCCAAGTCTGACCTGACGTGGGAGGGGACACCATAGAGATTAACAGCTTCCTGAAATAAACTAAGGACTGTTTGGGCACGATTATTGTTGGTACACCTGAGATACACTACCCGTCTGCTGTATCCATCGATCCCACCATGGATGACCAACCGCCATGGAATTAATTTATGGTTACCATCAATATGCCTGTGAAGGGGAAACAGTAAAAGATAATGGTGCAAATCCACTCAGAACCATAAACAACTTGCATTTTCAGGCTGAAGGTAAAGCATTGCTTTGTTTTGTTCACATTTTATTGTGAGTTCCTGATCATGTTTGCATTCTGATAATAAAGAACCAGAATGAAACCCAAGGATCATTGCATCCATGTTTCACTAAAATCCATGAAAGACTATGCTATGATAATGCTCTTCTTACAAAGAAATCACTTCATAACCTTTGACCTCAAATTACTGAACACCCCAAAGGTACCACTAACTCAATGATCATAATGTGTTACTTTCGACATAATTTATTAATAACTCTGTGAGAAGAAGCATTTTAAGAATTTTCAGGTAATGCCCTTAAATAATCCCTACAGTAAATGACCTACATCACCCCTGATTCCCCCTCATCCAATGAACATTGTGTCCAAGGTTCCTCAAAATCCATCAAAGCCTGTACGAGAAGAACAATTTTGAACAAGTATCAACAGACGGATACTGTAGATGCAGCTTGATCATATAGGCACGATCATATGTATATATGTGACATAGTTTATTTTTAAAACTTGCATTTCAGGCTGAAGGTAAAGCATTGCTTTGTTTGTTCACATTTTATTGTGAGTTCCTGATCATGTTTGCATTCTGATAATAAAGATAATAAAATATTGAGTAGGCCTATATTATATATAAAAGTATATATATTAAGCAAAATGAATATTAATGAGAACACATTTCATTTTCGACTTTAACACAACGATAGCAAACTGTATGATTACTTACGGCATGGTAAAAACTATGTCACATACATTTGATCATGATACATTCATGATACATCTACCTGTGAAGAATGACTTGATACGTGCTACCCATTCATTAATGTTCAGGTAAAGAAACACCATATGGTACATCTACACATGGCACAACTACCTGTCATTGATCTAACATATCAATAACTGGGTTAATAAATCAAACATGTCATTGGGGATACACTGTGTTAACGAGCCAGCCGTCACATACACACACCTTTGGCTTTCGCGTTGTAACCAAAACTAAAAAAAAAATCTCCAAGCTTATTAATATCTGCTGTGATGATACACTTCACCTTCTTGCCATATTCTCAAGTGGAAATAACAATTTGGAAAATTAAAATTATATCAGAAAATCTTAATAGACAATTTCAGATTTTGTGTTTACAAGCTATTTTGTGTGGTTCACAAATAATGTCATCCCATTCTAAAGTAAAAAAAAATGGTGTCACTTATGAAGTTGATACAGTTACAAAGATATTGACATCTTAAGAATTGTATTTTAAGCCCAGACCACTCATTAATATTTATGATTTGGATACCAAGAACAAAGCACATCTACTCCATAAGTGTCATGTACCAGTCCAATATTATATTAACATGCCATTTTTGAGATGTTGTGTTTATGAGCTATTTGTGTGGCATTAGCTATTTTGTTTGGCATTAAGCACCCACTCATTAATAATGAAACAAAATTTAGTGAAACTTACGAGTGAGCTTTCACACACCACACACATACACACAGTCACTTTTGGAAATGCAAAATCCCTGGTTCCCACCACCCAACATACATAACACTCCTGACCGAGTCTATATATGTCTACATAAATATAGTCTGTCCACACGCAAAAACGACCTCAAAATCAAATCTATTTGTCTGTCCACATTTGTTCAGCATGCTTCTCCTCAATGGAGTTTGACCAAACTTGAACACAATGTTTATTTGATGAGGGGACATCAGGGGTATTCCAAAGTTACACATTTTAATCATTGAGTAAATTGGTGCATGTGCAGTTTTTAGCGATTTGAGGTCACATGTCATAAAATGGAAAATAGCATTGATCTTTTGTTTTTTTTTATGGATTTTTTAGTGTAACACAAATGCAATGATCATTAGGTGTTGAAACATAAGTGGTGTCCATACATTTCGGGTCAGAGGTCATTTAGGGGTTATTTGAGATCATTATCTGAAAATGCACACCAACTTTAACACATTGCTAGAAGTGAATTTGTTACAAATGAACTCTGACCACTTCATTTCAGCCATGAATATGAAATGTAACTTGTGATAAATGAACAAATATTTGTAAGAGCCACTGCACCATTGGTGCACTAGTTGGAATATGCAATAATAAAAGTGATTACCTACATGCATCTTGATCTTCAAAAGAACAACAAATTCCGGAAAGTATGCAATGCTAGTTGGGTAAGATCCCTCAAACCCACCCAAATTGAGGTTTATTACCACAAATCTGTTGATAACATGCGTGTAGGGGATCTCGAGGATTAGTATGTCTGTACATGCACATTACATGAAACATTTCATTAGCAACAGTACTGTACATACTCACACATAATACAGCAATGCAAGTGTTACTGTATAGCTGCCTAACGATTGCTTACCATAAATGATTTGGGCAAGGAACATGGTATGTCCCACGACAAATTGCATATGATCTTCTGAGCAATCTACTGATGGGATCCACTCGAGAAATGGACTGTCTCAACCGCCATCTTTGAGTTCTTACTCCTCGTCCAGTCAAAGCTCCAATGACATATCTTTCACCTTTAAAAATGGAAATATTAAATTCATCAGATACTAACTACTATAAACTACAGTATATGGGTATGAATATCAAATTTTTATGTAGAGATACTGTACACCCTCATCAGTCACAGTCTTGGATGATATACTTTTTTATTACAACAATTCATCACTGTTAACAAACCTGTACATTTTGCAACAAACCGGTGTTGTTTTGTTTTAGCAGTCTTTATTAATATCATCACAAAACAGTTTATTTTTTATCATGTTTTAATGCCAGTGCATAAATTGAAAATTGTCATGGATAGCTACAGTACCATTACATCCAACAAACAGCTTTAAAGATATGCTATAATCTGCTTAAAATGGTCAAATTATGTGAAATGTATTTCTTTAGTTTCAATAGATTTCTTTGGTCAGTTATACTTTCAGTAGTGTAAGACTGTATGATTGTTCTTCCTTATCCTTGCATCAGTCTGGTGTTAATGAACAAGCACACAAAATGCACTCTGGAATGGTGTTGGGCCAATTATCAGTATACAGTATCGGTATCGATTGATATTGTCATTATCTGCCTCATATCGGTATCTGTGAAATTTGTGTCAATTGCTGATAACACCCTACCGATATCACAAGCAATTTTATACAAACAGTTCATCTGTGAGTAAATTTTACTTCATCCATTTGCCGTAAAAATTCAACTGGCATTTGTTCACATACAGTATTCAATATCTATAACAACGTTATCTTAAACATAGCAATAGCTCGGTAACTTTACCAAATCACACTAAATGTGGCCCGACAAATACAAACACTGCCGCAATGCAAACACTGTTTTGTCTTTCTCTTTTTCGTTTTAGCATCCCATCAAGTTGATGGATGATACATAGAATCAAGGAAAATGTCTCTGAAAAAAAAAAGTCTTGAATTCCATTTGGGCAGATATTTGGCTTTAGATCACTCATCCATTAACATACACAATATTTAACCTACATGTACACTATAACAAAATTTACATTGCACTCAGGAATTTCCCCAATCTATGTTTTTCTATGACTTGAGCAAGTAAAAATTCCAATGACCAAATCATCATGTGGCTTTGTGAGTTTGTGTACAGTAGTTAACGTCAGTGTCTATAGGCCTAACGTGAGGTAAACAGTGGTTTGCATGTCACTAATTGCGATCACAAATAAAACATTTATTATAAAAAAAATCAGTAAAAAGAACTTATACAGTTCCGTACAATTTGACAGTAGTACAGTACAGACCTTTAATCAGAACAAGAGTACCAACTGTCACTGATTCCTTATCTTAAAGGGGAAGGTCTTCATGTGTAATAGACAATGTATTATGTATATTTCTCTGATCAACCCCCTTGCTTTGAATTGAATCAGACTAAGTGGTCAATACAAACATTTTCAACTGAAATGGTTACTATAGGTGATAAAACATTTTCAAATGAAATGCTTAATAAAACTGAAGAGTACTGTCACATTTTGTACTGTCACATTAGATAGATTACATTTGGACTTTACCTGCATCTGGTGAGATTTGTAATATCAAGATCATCATCTGTGATTTGACTATAGCCGCTTCCAAGGTGTGTAGGCATCTGGAACTCATGTCTTCTTCGAAGAACGGTTCTATATGATATATTCAGTGTTGAAGCCACTTGTTTCCAAGATCCAAGAACGTGATAATGTTCTTCCAACTGTGGCATGGTCAAGCAAAACCTAAATAGAAATAAGGATTTGTAATTCAATGAATACTAATAGTTAAACTATACATACATGTATGTACTTTTTGCACACATTTTGACAGCCAAATGTTTGGGCAATGACATAAACAAAGATAAATGCAAAATGTGACATTTTGAGATTGTCTAGAGGGGAGGGATTTTTTAAGAGGGGCGGCAGCTATTTTCAGGGGGGCCCGGGCGGGTGCAGCAATTTTCACTTGGGTGGCATGCGACCACCCAAAAACCCTTCATGGAGAACACTGTATAGGGAATAATTTGAACAGTGCTGGCCATTTTGGGAATTGATAAAAGCTGATAAAACACATGATTGCCCACAATCCAAAGTTGATTTGAATGTGCTGCAGTTGTTAATTAATGGGGGTTCTCCGCTTCAGGTTGTTCGGCACGGCTGTTGCACAGTGGTGACGGGCAAGTTGCTTCCACCTCCCCAGACTTTGAGAAAGTGGTCGAAGTATGGGGTACTCTCACGTCCATGGGATGGGGACGTTAAATGGCGGTCCAGGGAGCAGGATGGGTTCACGCCTGTCTCGTTATCATCTGAGCACTTGGTCGTGAAGAGAAGGCTGAAAAGCCGGTGTTCATCCACAATCATACCTGGCAGTCTGGGTTATCTGTGTGTGGTACAGGGTCGTTCATGAGGACAAATGTCCTTCCTGACCCTTGATCTACTAAACTAAACTAGGCCTAACTGTTCGGCCTAGGTCCTAATGTTAGGCCAATGCTACACAGCTACATTATATAGGCCTAGCCAAGGCGAAGGGCCATGCCCGGATTAATCTCTCAAGTCTTATAGTCTTACCGTGGTCGGCCAGCATCACCTTGGATCGTCGAACACTGAAAACTGTAGTCAATATCGTCGTCAGCCTCTCCACTGTAGCCGGTTTGCAAATTTTCTAAAGCTCCAAGGAGCTGCTGTAAGCCACTTACAAGCATCAAATTAGCTTCATCTCCTGGAACGGGCAGATGTTGAAGGTAATCTAGCGAAACACGTACCAAATGTATCGCAGATTCAACCCTCCTTGTACGATATGTGCTCTTTGCGCGTCTGCCGTATTTTGCAAACGAATTGCTTCACTATAGATGTTTGGGAGCTCAGAAAAGGCGTCTAAATAACTATTTTGTTGAAGATCCATCACTTGTTGAACCATAGAAATTTATCCTAATCAATTTCTATGTGTTGAACACATTGACATGTACCTAGGCTTTATGCGGCGCGAATGTTCAAATAATCAAGGCAATTAAGCTCCTCCCACTCGCGCGTGTCACTCACACTTTTATAATCTATATATATATAACCGCGCCGAACATGACAAAATAGTATAAAATATATAAAGGTTATGACGAACAATATATATATATGTTATGCGATATATATATGATATGCAATATATATAAGGTTATGCATAACGTATATATATGAAGAACACACATAAGTCATATATATTACTGCATAACCAATATATATTACTCGTTATAATCAATATATATGGTATATAATATTGTCACATATGGCACTTGATAGTTCTGATATATTGTTGTATATTTTCATGTTTTCTCCAGTTGTTGCTACGTGCGCTCCCTGAGTCTCATGACTTGGGGCGTACCTCGTAGCCTTGTTCCCCCCTCCGCTGGTTCGCGGTTAGGGGGGTTCTCCCTTATATACATGTTTCGTCCTTTTACAAGTTTTTCGATGCATATATGTTTAGTTACGTTGCTTCCATATGTCGGAAGTGTTTCACCTTGTAACGTATCTTGTAAGCCGCGATCACGTTGTTGTTGTTCATGTTTGAACCTTCATATATTTGTATATATTTTCATGTTTCTCCATGGGTTTCGCTACTCGTGCGCCTCCTAAGTGTCGGGAGGTTCACTTGGGGCGTACCTCGTAGCCTTGTTCCTCCCTTCCCGCTCTTTACGCGGATAGAAGGGTTCTCTCCCTTGTTTACATGCTTCGTCCTTTCCTTCATGTATTCTAGTTACGTGTTCGCTTCTAAGTGTGGGAAGTTTTTGCACTATTGTAGCGTACTTTGTAAGCCGCGAGCCTCTAGCGGGGCGCGTTGTTTTTGTCACGTAACTTTACTCTCTGTTAGCATACGTCCCACCCTACTTCCTCCTTATAGTCGTTCCGTTTGATATACGTTAGACTATTCGCCGTTAGTCTCTCCTTAACGTGGGTTTCTCAGACATGTCTCGAAGCCACCTTAAATGTGTGAACTGTTCGTTGTTCCGAGACCTCTGTCTAGTCTGTATTGTTTTCACACCAGACAGTGGCAGCACATCGACACCTGGCTAGCAGGCCGGGACAGGTTAGATCTATCACGGAGTTGGTGGGAGTTGAGGTGGAGAGAAGAGGAGGAGAGTTTGCCACCCAAGGTGCCGGCGTTGTCCGGATGTAGTACCAAAGGCAAGGCTTCGGCCAACCAAAAGCCCATGAGAAAGACGGCCAGAGCGGACAGTCCGTCCGGGTCGCAGAGAGCGGCACCCGTTGTGGTGCGGGCAAAGAGAGGGGCTCCGGAGAGCCAGGGTCCGGCGAGACCTCAGAAGGAGCCCGGAACAGAGGTTCCCCTCCGAACCAAGGAAGGCAAGGCTCAAGGCCAATAAAAAGCCCATTAGAAGTTCCGACCGGAACGGACGGAATGTCCGGGTCGAGGAGAGTGGTACCCGGCGTGGTACGCACACAGAGATAGGCTCCGGGAGCCCGAGTCCGGCGAGAGAGGCCGGAGGAGAGAGAGAGAGAGGAGAAAGAGATATTGCCCCCCAATGTCCCGGCACCGTCCGGATTCTATGAACAAGGGGGAAGGCAAGGGCAAGGCTCAAGGCCAATAAATAGCCCATTTGAAATTCCGACCGGAACGGACGGAATGTCCGGGTCGAGGAGAGTGGTACCCGGCGTGGTACGCACACAGAGATAGGCTCCGGGAGCCCGAGTCCGGCGAGAGAGGCCGGAGGAGGAGAGAGAGAGAGGAGAAAGAGATATTGCCCCCCAAGGTCCCGGCACCGTCCGGATTCTATGAACAAGGGGGAAGGCAAGGGCAAGGCTCAAGGCCAATAAATAGCCCATTTGAAATTCCGACCGGAACGGACAGAATGTCCGGGTCGAGGGGAGTGGTACCCGGCTAGGTACGCACACAGAGACTCCGGGGGCCCGGGTCCGACGAGACCGCGGGTCCGGCGAGACTTCACAGGGAGTGCGGAACCGAGGTTCCACTCCGGATCACAGGAGCCGGGAACCGATGATATCAACAACTGCTGGGCCCCCAGAACGGGGTAGTAAAGGCTAACGCCCAATCCGAAAAGAAAGCCGGCCCGAGCGAGGTTCCCACGGCAAACGGAGATATACTTATCCCCAGCCTCAAAGTAAATCCCGCTTCCAAGAGGGGGAAAAGTCTCTTTCATCAGGGGAGTGTTGCCCCCCGGAACTAGCAGCTTCAGCTGCGACAACAGGTTCGAATCAATTGCGGAAAAACACTGCAATCGCTACACCATTTATCACTACACATCCTAAATGTGTGTCTAACAAGACTGTACCAGCAGAAACCAGGACATGACATAGATTTCCTGGGCATTCATGGGTCATATTGTCCTCGCTAATTATACTTCTCTCTCATTATAATTTATCGCCATATGTCTAGGTTTGAAACCTTACTTGTGTTTTGTTGTTTAAAACGCTTGTGGAACCCCCTCCAGAGCATGTTAAAATGCGCAAAACTGAAGCGATTCTAGTACAGTCTCGTTACTTAGTACCTTGGCAAACTGCCAGGATGAGAACGTTCTCGAAACTTGGCAAAGTGCCAGGAAAACGAAGCCTTCTTAGAACCTTGGCAAAATGCCAAGAAAATGTACCCGCGCTGTATATTTGTTATGAGAGGAGGGGGCCAAGCAGTCACCTGGATTGACACGTGTAAGCTCAACGTTTGCTGCAACGAGCTGTCGACTACGTGAGCGATCCCATGGAATAAGCCTCTCTCTATTTTTTTGGGTGAATTACCAAGACAAACGCGTTAGTAAGTTGGAAAAGGGGTAGGATAAAACCCCAGCAAAGGTACAAGCGCTAACGCGCTCCGAGCATACAGTATGCGCTTCATGAATAATGTTCGATGTTCCGACATTTTAAGCACAGTTGCATTTCGTAGCACCTGATAGCCTAGTCGTGACTATGCGCTAGGTGGTTTCAATAGGAAGTTGGAAACTTCTACTGTACTACACTACGAAATTGACACGTCTCGGCATTTTGAGCATTTGAGGATTAACGGGTACGTTATCATAACATTTATTACGTGTTATTATGTTAAATGTGGTGTTGTAAAAACGTCGACATAACGTTTCTATGAGATATTAATGTTATATTAATGGCACTCGTTATTTACTTGCCCCTTCCATTTCCGGGCTCGTTCCTGGTTTTCCCAACTTTTGGGGGCTGGCCTTAGGCCTATTCTGTTACCTTGTAAGCCGCGGGCCTCTAGCCGAGGCACGGTGTTAAGGTAATATTGCATTGACTTTTCCACATGTATATTATATTATCTCTCCCTTGTTAGCTTCCCCCACCTCCCCCTTCTCCTATCTTTTCAGTCAAAAATAGTTTCTTTAACCAGGGGTTTTCAGTCATGTCTAGGAGCTAGCTGAAATGCCTTAATTGCTCCATGTTCCGGCCAGGGAGGGCCTGGGATGAGCACGATCTTTGCCCCAAGTGCCGTACGTGCACCAGGAGGGATCCTTGTTTGGTGTGCAGAGAGAGAAAAAGTGCCTCCCACGGTCCCGGCGACGTCCGGATTAGTTTTGACCAAGGGGAAAGGCAAAGAGAAGGGCAAGGCTCCGGCCAAGAGAAAAGTGCCCAGGAAAAAGTCCGGCATCGCCGGCCCCGAGAAGGCTTCCCAACCCGGGTTGCAAAGAAACAACCCAACGGAGAGGCAGGTGCCACGGGCACCGGAAAGCCCAGTCCGAACCCCTTCCGGGACGCACAGCAGAGAACCGGCGGCCGGAGGGTCGCTGACAAACCACAGCCGGCCCCGGAGCGGGGACCGAGAGCCACAACCAACACGATCTCCTGCTGGGATCCCAGACCGGGACAGCAGAGGAAGGAATACCTCACGTAAGCCAGCTAGACGGGAGCGCACCAGATCACGGTCCCGATCTCCCAGACGAGGCACTAGGAGGGGATGGTCACCAGCCTCAGACCAATCTTGTGACTCCTCCGACGATGGCTATAGAAGGGCTAAGAGGAGGTATCGGCCTCACAAACAACGCCACGAGGAAGAACCAGCGTGGCTGGCCCAACTAACAGGCCTTCTAAAACCGCTCCTGGAGAGAGAGCAACAGAGAGCCGGAGCGGAGACAGAAGCTGGGGGCCGGAGAACGGCAGCAACGACCGCTGCGGTCCCGGTACCACCACCGTCCTAGGAACCGGAGGCAGCCATTCTCGGAGAGCACACTCTGGACTGCAGAGCCTCTGTAAACCTCTCGGGTCTGGAGGACGAATCCGACGTTCTCCCGGAGTTCGAGGCCCTAGAGGAGGAGTTCTCAGGTAGCCTCGAGGAAGAAGAAACTCCCATGGCGGGAGGTACATTACCCCCCGGAACTCACGATGCGGGCGGCCGAAATCTTCCGGAAGCATCTGGGTTTCGAAGATACACCCGAAATGCCAGCCAAACCAACCAGGGTCTCAAAACTGACGGCTACAGGGGAGGTCACTAATCGACCAAGATCCACCATGCCAGTCGACGCCTCGTGCTATGATAGGTTCGAGGCGATCGCAGACAAGAAGAGATGGACCGCGTTTCCAGCCAAAGCGCAACGATCCATCAGGTTTCCAGACGATGCTTGGAAAACCCTCTTCAAATGCCCAGCCATCCCACACGAGGCTAGAGAAAAGCCGAGGTCCGAACAAGGCTCCTCATCCACACATATTTTCAGAAACCCTAACCAGAAGAAGTTACAGGAACTGCTAGTCGACGTAGACCTAGCCGCACGCTCCGGAATGAAGTTCACTTCCGTCCTCATGCTTAGCGCGGAGGTGCTTATGAGACACCACCAGCAACTCCCCCAGGACGACAATCACGTGTCCAGAAACGAGGCCGGGCAGCTATTGCTACTCCTGGGACCGCTCGTGAGGCTGGCGTTCGACCAGTTCGCTCGAGTCGCCACACGCTCAGTGAAGGCCAGAAGGGAAAACGTCGTTTCCTCCATCCACTGGCCATCCGTGGAGGCTAAGGAGAGGATGCTAGCCTTACCCTCCCTGGGAGATATCTTTTCGCTGGCAACTTCCAACAGAAACTGCAGGAAGAAGTTTCACGCAGAGAAACCCTGGCCAAATCTGAATTCCGCTCCTCAGAAAGATTCAGAGCAAGACCACACCGCTCAAGAGAATCCAGGCCAACCACCAGAGGAGGCAGAGGAACGTCCCCCAGAACACCCACAAGAGGAGCCCCACGGGGCAGGGGACGAGGAACGTCCAGTCGGCCACATCGTCCGTGGGGAACGAGAGGCTCACGCAGAGGCCTGACAACGACCCGACGGGACGGCGACCGCTCCTCCGCTAGACCGCCGTTCGCCGCCCGGCCCCTAGGGGTGCCCACCTCACCGCGGCAATTCCGCAGGTGGGGGGGGGAGACTATCACTTTTCACCCAGCAATGGGAAACTATGGGCGGGGACAAGTGGGTGTTGGAGACGATCACACAAGGGTACAGAAGAGTTCACCTCCTGCCCACCCTCCGGGATGGAGGAAGACTAACTCCAACACCCACGGACCCCGTCCAAGAAGCAGCACTAGAAGGGGAAATTTCAGCCCTGCTGGCAAAGCGGGCAATTGTAGAGGTATCGCGAGAGGCGGGACCCCTCTTCCGGTCCTCTCTTTTTCTAACACAAAAACGGGACGGACCCTGGCGCCCGATCTTAAACCTAAAACTCCTCAACAAAAATTACATAGAGCCAAAACGTTTCATGGAGACACTAAATCTAATCC
Source organism: Apostichopus japonicus (assembly GCF_037975245.1). NCBI lineage: Eukaryota > Metazoa > Echinodermata > Holothuroidea > Aspidochirotida > Stichopodidae > Apostichopus > Apostichopus japonicus. The sequence continues at coordinate 15,436,714 of NC_092577.1, forward strand.
TACCCCTACTCAGAAAGGGCATGTGGGCGGCAAGCGTAGACGCCTACTTACATATACCGATACATCGACACCATCAGCGGTACCTAGCCTTCCAATACGCCGGAAGGAAATTCACATTCAGGTCACATTCAGGTCACAAGAGTTTTCACAAGAGTGGCGGGAACGGTAATCTCCCACCTCAGAAAAAGAGGAGTGACGTTATACGCCTACCTCCACGACTGGCTCATAGTAGGAGAGTCGAAGTCCAACACGTCAGACAACATACAAAAGACGGTACGAACCCTTCAGGAACTGGGTTGGATAATCAACGAAACAAAATCACAGCTGGCACCAACACAGACGATCCAGTTCCTGGGGGCCATACTAGATTTCACTACAGGGATAGCCAGGCCCTCAGAACAAAGGATCGAGGCAGTCAAAACGACCACAGCCTAAATCATATCATCACAAGAGTCACCCAGAGGAACGTGGCTCCGAGCCCTGGGGCTGATGGCCAGTCTGGTCGACGTGGTGAGATTATGCAGACTACGCATGCGCCCGCTGCAACTCCACCTGCAAAAGACGGCCAACCTACAGACCCTGGACAAGACGGCGCCGATCCGCCGGTCGGAAGAAATCACACCTCATCTGCAATGGTGGCACGACACAGAAAACTGGGACCAAGGGGTCCCCTTCATCATCAACCTGCCACTAACATCGGTCACGACGGACGCCTCACTGACAGGGTGGGGAGCCCACTGGAACAACCTAACAGCTTGGGGACGTGGTCCTCAGTAGAAAAATCATGGCATATCAACTCACTAGAGATGTTGGCTGTCAAACGTGCCCTAGAGTCGTTCCACGGAAACCTACTAAACACAGCGACCACCGTCTTCACGGACAATACCACCGTGGTAGCATACATAAACAGGCAAGGACGCACCCACTCCGAGAGGCTATGTCAGCTGGCCTGGGAAGTCCTAATGACAGCCAGGGACTCCGGCATGACACTACGAGCATCCCATATCGCCGGCAAAACTAAATGTGATGGCCGATGCCCTGTCCAGAGGACAGATGGACCCCAACGAGTGGGCACTGTCTCAAGAAACATGCAACAGGATCTTCAAAGTCCTCGGCAGACCGATGGTGGACCTGTTTGCGACGGCGGAGAACGCCAAACTTCATATATTCTGCTCCAGGCAATTCCACCCCAGGGCGCACCACATCGACGCCATGTCCTTCCCATGGACGATCTGGAAGCCTACGCCTTCCCGCCGCTCTGCATGATCGGCCAGGTCAGGTCCTGAGAAAGATCCGTCACTCCAGGGGGAGAGTCATACTGGTAGCCCCATTCTGGCCCCGCAGACCATGGTTCGGGGAAATCCTACAACTTCTAATGGACACCTCAGCGATCCTACCGGACACGCCTCACCTGCTGTCCCAAAGACGGGGGACCCTCAACCAACCATCAAAGGGCTACAATTAGTTGCTTGGAAGTTGTCAGGACTTCCCTCCGACAGAGGGGCTTTTCGGAAGCGGCTGCCGCTGTGGCGGCTGACGCCAGGAGACCAACAACGGTTGCAACTTACGATTCCCGACTACGTAAGTTCGGGGAATGGTGCCACAACAGACAGGTACTGCCAGCCGAAACCTCTCTGGCACAAGTGGTAAACTTAGTCCACTCCCTCTTCGAGGAGGGCAAGCAATTGTCGACCATGAAAAACTACAGGTTGGCAATTACCGCTATACATCACGGCTTTGTAGATGGGTCCACCCCGGGCAGCAACAGGGACATTGCCCAGCTCATCAGGGGGATGGCACACAGGCGTCCTCGCATTAGACGACTCGCCCCCTCGTGGAGTCTATTAGCAGTGCTGCAGACACTCACCAAACCGCCGTACGAACCCTTGGCCTCAGCCTCGCTAGCAGCCCTTACTAAGAAAAGCCTGTTCCTGATCGCCCTCGCGTCAGCAAGAAGAAGGAGCTGTCTCCATGCTCTGTCTACTAAACATAACCATATCAGGTTCGAGAACCACGGGGTAAGAATGGTCCCCGATCCGTCCTTCATAGCCAAGAAGCAGGTCTTATCCTTCCTGCCGGGGGACATCTTTATCCCCGAAATAAAGACCCTCCCTCTCCTCAGTCGCAGAGGACAAACTGTGGTGCCCAGTCAGGGCTCTCAAATGGTACCTAAACAAGACCCAATACCTGAAAGGAACAACCACGGCCTTGGTTCATATTAACCCAGAGCACCTTATTCAACGGCGTCTAAAGGACACCATTTCTCGGTGGCTGACAGAGATCATCCGCCCTTCGCAGTCGGCACAACTACACCGAGAGCCCACGACATCAGGGGAGTAGCGGCCTCGACAGCTCTCTTTGCTGGAGTCTCAGTTGAGGACATCCTTAAGGCTGTAGCTTGGCGGACACCAACGACGCTCGTCACCTGTTACCTCTCAGACTCTTTACAGGCTGAGGCGGCATTTTGTAGCGCGGTGATGCGAGGTCCGGCGGGTACTAGGTCCCACCCCTCGGGCCTCCCACCATCGGGCAGTGCCACTCGGTGCTAAGGTTGTGGGGAGACAGGTAAGCGAGGAGCGAAGTAAATACTCCAAAACTTACTGGTTTGGATATTTACGAGTGACGAGCTTACCTGTCTCCATTCCCGCCTCCCTCCCCCGAGGAGGGTGGAACACAGCCGGACGGAGGAGCGGTCGCACTGACTTGACAAAACACCTTCCAGCACAAGCCAAGAGACCTGAGGAAAGGAGGTGCCACTACCAAACGAGTCCTCGTGCGATCACCTATTATTATCGGTGAGTTCATGGTAATGTAATGTAGTATGTAGTTATATCCCCATCATATTACTTTAAACATTTGCTTCCATGCCTCTTTGTCATAAGAGTAACTATTTACTTCCTGTTCATGACTTATTCACCCTACACCCACATCATATTCGTAGAAGCCCCCTTTGTCTTAATTCCAAGAACTATTCATGCTGACCCACAGATGACAACCTGTTGCATCTCATGTGTATTACAAATAAGGTTAGTCATAGTCATCTCTATGTGCCTTAGTAATTATAAGTAAGACCAAGTGTTTCTGTCACAGAGAGGTTATCGCCCCCTCACATGAAGTTGCAATGACTTAAATACTGTAGTATTTTAATATGTAAAAGACTAAGATCCCAGACTTCAGAGAGTGTACTTCAGATACACTCCAGCAACAAAACTCATATTCTATACAATTATATCTATGTCTGGAGTTTCTCTTTATCTGTTGTTCATTGTACCTATTTAATAACGGAGCCCAAACTAATTGAGCCGGAGCACACCCCAACGTAACAGTAAAGATTGTTTTATCTTGACCGGTAGTAACTTGTAGTAACCGGTAGTAACTCTCAGTAACTTGTGGTAACTTGGAGCCACTATGAGTTACTGGGGAAATAGTGTCTTAAAAGCCTTTTATATTTATATGGAGTAACGTTAACATACATTTCATTATTTGGTTGTCACTATAATTACCTGTCTCCTCACCACAGCGACACTACGGTGTTCAGGGCGTTGGGTCTAACTTTTAGAGTACCTTCTGCTATCTTAGGCCTCTTTGTTAGAGCTAAGGGGTACAGACGTGGACGGGGTCGTAGAGGGTAGTCTCCCTCCCCACAGGGCGGGGAGTACTCCCCCTCCCGTCGGAAGCTTCAGAAATTCGATGTTAGACTAGGAGTCGAGGGGTTGCCCTCCCCTTCTTGTCGGGGAGGACTACTACTCGACTCCAAGGCTGAGACCACTTTGGAGGGGCTTTGGTCTCATGAGAAGGAAGGGCGGTGACCCATGAAGCCGGGTAACAGAGGGCGCACAGTGTTAAAAGGTTACCAGGACATTCTAGGCGCGGTAGAATGAGTGTGCTAAGGTTGTTGGGAGACAGGTAAGCTCGTCACTCGTAAATATCCAAACCTGTAAGTTTTGGAGTATATTGATTAATGCATGTATGCTTATACATATCAGGTTAAGGTTAAAACCAAAATTTCACTTCCTCAGTGATTATATTTATTCAGATTAACAGGAACTTTGTACCTCTATGAAAAACAGTAGGCATCATTTACTTACTAAGGGCTACACTAAGTTCAATCAACTTCCACTTCTTGAAATATGGTGTTTACAAGGTTTTCAGACTTTGACCTGTGTTGACCTCCATGAAAAAAATATGGATAATCTATTCACTAAGGGCTACCTACTCACATACCGACTTTTAAGTTCAATCAACTGGTGCAGTGGCTCATACCATGTCTATTTTTGTGATAATTTGTTTACAGAATATACTATATTATGAATGAAATAATTTATAATTTTATCAAATTGAAAGTTAGATCGAAAAGAATAGTTACAAATCTTAAACCCTTTTCATGTCCACTATAAAAATTTCTTTAAGTCTATTTACTATTGGTGTACCATTTACAGTGACCTGAATCCAGGCCAACAATGTGTAAAATAGTCTGTGCTATATTTAAAAGCAATGCTGTAATTTTTACTGTGCGTTACTCACGATCACAGGATTAACGCGATTTTACCGTCTTCCACCATACAATTCGTCCCTTGTTTCGCGGACTAACGAATATGCATATTAGGCCTATTTTGTTTTACGCGTAGTGACATCTGTTTTTGAAACATCTATAGCCTAGGCCTAGACCCTTAAAATTGTTCTACATCATTTAGAACGGCAATTAAATATTATTTGTTTTCTGTAACCATGAAACTAGGAGACGGCTTGAAAGGTTTATTAGTGATCAAAACTTCAGTTGCAAATCAGTGGAATGAATGATTTGGACAGTGATATATAGCCTATTTATTATTTTATCATTCGTCAGTACGCGAAAAAGGGGACGAATTATTGCGTTCATCCGCCGGTAATTTTACCGTGCGTTACTCACGAATACAGGATTAACAGCGATCAATTGACCTTAATGTAGCAATATGATATAGTAATTTTTACTTAGTATGAACGTAAGGGAAAGCCCCTTTCTATGAATATATAAGGGACTTACCACTTATAATGATTATCTTCGCACTGTACGGACCTCTCCCTTTCCATTTCACTTTGCAAATTGAATTTTCATTTGCGTTTTTCTTGTCCACGACTGAAGACAAGGGTTCAGTGCTAACCTGTTTGTCTGCAACCAAATTCACAACGCATTTCATACTCATTGGCTTTTTAAGTTGCTTTTCAGTCTGCTAACTGGCCATTTTTCTCCAGATAGATCTAATAATTGTTTGACATTCATGTTGAGCTTAACGAATTTCACAGTTCCGTATAAAATTGGAAGAAAAACCGAGGCTAGGCTCAAGTCAACTGTTGTTGTTTTGATCCGTGATTGTGTGAAGCAACATAAAGCTGAATCGGCTAGGCCTTTGTTAAGACTGTACTCGTAGGCCCCTGGATAACTTTGATGAATGATGGAACTGTTTATTTCCAACACAAAAGATAAGCACATTTTAAACAAGAATTCAATACATAGCCTATAAATATAATCAAATAATCATGGTATTAATTATTTCAATGAAAACTAGCAAAGATCTAATGTGTGGAAAAGGAGAAAAACTGAAGTGCAATACATAAAATCCTGTGTTGAAAGCACCGTTGGTTATAGCAATTCTTCGGTTAATATCTTCTTCTTCAAGCTTCCAACATATTTGCACTTCTTTCTCTTGCTGGTAAACGACTTACGGACTGAACCACGTATAATGCAAGTGGTATAATGCAATCGGTAGGCTTATAGTATAGGCTACTACAACATGACCGAACAGTTGAAATTCGAAAAATGCACTCAACTAAATCATTGGAAATAATGAATCTTTACCGCTTTAAACACTAGATCCGTTGACAAAAACAATAAACCTTGATACTTGAGTGAACACGACAGGAGGTGTTCACCAAAATGAACAAAAAACGAGAAAATTTCCGAAGATGATGCCGACAACACGCCACTGATGTCTTCCGATATCTATAATACTGTAATTATCTTGGAAAGTGTATAAGTTTTACCGCCGAACTTGATAGTCCTTGTAAATGTGAACTTTACAAAATTTCGTGGGTAAAACAGGACAGGTGTAAATAATTTAAATAAATTTATGGAGAAAATCTTGGTTTTGGTTTTTTTTTTTGGTATCGTTTTTCTCGGCTTTAGAAGACCAGACAAAAAAAAAAAAAAAGGAATAAACGTACCAGGCACGCCGTCTGCGGTTTTGTCCGCTTCGGTACGGTCGGTCATTATGCATATATGCATACATGCGATGGACACATTACCATTCAACCAATTTACCGTTCAAACAACGTTAAATAATATACTGTGCGCATGTCGCGATATGCTAGAGACAGATGACTGTTGTCTCTGAAAATGTACATTTTACAGCCGAGATTGATAAAGCCCCGAGTGTAGTTCCTTTTGATTGTGAACCTTAACAATTCAACAACGAAAAATATATATATTTGCTTTGTGTTTCTAGCGCAAAGAACAGGGTACTTTTTTAAAATAAAGAAATTGGGGGTTGTTCTTTTCTTGGCTTGAGAAGACGAGACAAAATTAAAATTTAATGCACAAACGTACGTAAATAGTATATTCTACTGTGCGCACATCGCGCGATATGTACAGACCTTGCGTACCTTGTCCTTGGACTTTTAGAGTAAGTACTCACGACGTTACTTGTATGCTCTAAGAAAATTCCGGGACTTTTGTCGATCAATTTTGAGTCTACAATGCCTTCTAAATAAAGAGACAAGCAACCCGTTGAAATGTATGCCACGAACCACACGGTGGCGACTAAGCTCATCTCAGTTAGACCATTTAGACAATGGGGATGAGATGCCTTACGTTAGGCCCAATATTACTAGTGACAGTGTTGCCGTTAGCCCAGCTAGTACTAGTTCAACGACTTGTCTGAATACTGCTAACGTTGGTGCCACTCAACTCCCAACACAAGGAATCGATGAAGGAAATGGAGCTGAAAGGTTGGTAAAATGACTTTTTTAATTCAGTTACGATGAAACTGGATATTTTCCCACCATGAACAAAAAGGTATACAGCCTGTGGTATTGGTAAGGCTATAGGCTGCCAACAGCAAGCCTAGGCCTAGTACTTTTTAGTAGGCCGTGGCTATTCTTACGACTAGTCGTAACAATTATTTATAAACTATTCTTACGACATCGGCGAATTCAAGCGCAGTAAAGTAAATAAAGCAACTGCGCATGTAGTAGGGGTAACCCTAACCCTAAACACTAACCTGACCCTAACCGGAAATTATTGTTACTCCTAGTCGTAAAAATAGTACTCCTAGTCGTAAAAATAGCCATGTTAAAACTGCGCATGCGTACTTAGAATTTATTCTTACGACTAGTCGTAAGAATAGCAACTTTGTTTTTAGTAGGGTAATAATTGTGAAAAGGCCTAGGCCTATATCTATTACTATATCTGCTGCGGTCCATACCTAGGCTTAGCCCTATAACCTAGTCAAGCAAAATTACATGGGCAGGGTATACAATTAAGCTTCTTTAAAGTTAGGACCATGGAACTGCCAAAATTAATGCCCTTAAAGTTAAAATGCATAGCTGGAGGTGAAAACAATTTTCTTTTTTTCAAAGTGGCTATTCTTACGACGAGTCGTAAGAATAACATCCGATTACGCATGCGCAATTGCTATTTTTACAACCAGGAGTAACAATTATTTCCTGTTAGGGTAAGGTTTAGGGTTAGATGGACCCCTAATACACGCGCAGTTGCTTAATTTACTTTACTGCGCATGAATTGGCTGATGTCGTAAGAATAGTGTATAGATAATTGTTACGACTAGCAGATTCAAACTGACCAGAAACATGATGCAAAACGCTCATGACCATACTGGTGACTGTGTGACGTCATTGTGCGGAGTGTACCGCAATCACAATGGACTTTCCATGTATTTCTCGTAAGACAGTGAACCTTTTCTTAACTTCACTCTTCCAATTAACATTTAGCTCCAATTAGAGAAACAACTGGTTGTTAGAATTGTTCACAAATACAGTATTTGAACGAACTAAAGGATGTTAAAAAACCACCAGCTATGCATTTGAATCAATTAAATAAATTGGAACTGGAACAAATGTACCCTCAAACTTTGACTAATGTAGCCCACACTGGAAAGTATGTATGTTACGCCGAATATCTACGGCGTGAAATAATACCTTTTAACGCCAATCAAATGGCGTGATTTTCCTAGAAAAACAAGCTGGCGTGGTTTAGCATGGCGTTATATATTAGCATATAAAAGTTGGCATAATTCCTCAATTGCAGACAACTTTGAACACCCGCCTCTGGCAGAATAGGCTAGTGTAACGTTACTGTGAGTGTGTCTAGGCTACTGTAAGCTATAGACTGAGCATAACATCGAGATTTAAATAACTGGCGAAAAAATAATTCGGGGGAGCAAATACAAACTTTCCACTATGGACTGTTGCCTAAGCTACGATAAGTACTACGATAAGTACCGATAAGTAACAGTAATATCACTGTATGTTGTTATACATACCTGGATTCTGGTGGCTAGCCCTCTAGAACTTGGATCAAGATATTATTAAACCAAATGCAGCACTAGGCTTTTGCTGATCTCTACTTTGCAAACTGCCCTAGATTTTTGCACACTCACTTAGGTATTAGGCTGCAATTAAGGTATGCTGAACTGACATTTATTCCAGCAATTCCCCAATTTCCATGCATGTAATATAAATTTGGGTGGTTCTACGTGAGACAATCAGAAAATTAAATTGTAAAACTATTTTTCCTAATTTTTCCTTTCAATTTGTATGTACCTTTTATTGTCACACAAATTGTTTAATGTAATGTTGTAAGCTATACATGGTTACTTTTAAAACTGGGAAGGCTGACCTACAGGACAATCTTTGATCTCGCTGCACTTGCTTAAGAAAAAAATAGTAAATTTAATGAATCATGCACCTTCCATAAAGTCAAACTGTAGTACAATAGTTTTTTTTTTAGAGAGTGTGTTTCTAAAGTTGTTGTTTTTTTGTTATATTTCTTCATTACTTAATTAATTTGCTCCCAAGTTTGGAAGAGGAATTAGAAGATCCCATTGAAATGAATACTCCAGAAGAAGATGTCTGGTAGGATGATCTAGACGATGATTGCAGGTGGTGTATGATTGTCAAGAATCTGCGTCAAATGAAGAAAATGCTTCTAGTGGAAAGAGCTCTGACAGTTCTCAAAAGTTGTTTTCTGGATGTCCTCTCTCCATAAGGGAAAGTTTGGTACTCATTTTGCTCTTCAGCATGAGGCATAATCTTACTGGAGAATGCCTTGCAGACCTGCATAAATCTTAATTATGCAATTCCCAACTTGTGTACTTCAAGTTTGTATCTTTTTAGGAAACATTTTGCTGATCTCAAATCGCCAATTCTTTTTCATAAATTTTGCAGTTTCTGTTGCAACCCATTAAGTGAATGTGTTGTGACTTGCCCAGATCGCAAGAAAGTGATAAAAGAAGATAATGTGTCTTTTTTATAGAATGCCCTATTGTGTCCCAGTTGCAAGCATTGTTTATAACAATTGGCTTTTATGATGATCTCCAGCACAGATTTACACGGTGAAAGCAATGTCAGCAAAATATTGAAGACATTTATGATGGTTCTGGATATGCCAGACATTTCGGACCTGATGGGCTATTAAATAATAAAAACAACATTTCTTTCAAATCCTCAAAATTGTGTTTATGGCCAATCTGTTTTTCAATTGATGAACTGCCATATAGCAAACGCATGCAAAAAGAAAATCTTGTCTTTGGTGGTCTGTGGTATGGGGAAAGCAAGCCTCTTTTCCATCTTTTTTTAAAGCTTTCTTTTGAAACATTTGAACACTAACTAAGGGAATTGAAGTTCAACTTCCAGATAATGAAAAGATAACTGTTAGAGGAATGCTGTTATGTGACACGTGTGATTTACCCGCCAAATATGCTGTTCTAAACATCAACCAATTCAACGGAAAGTTTGGTTGCCATAAATGCTTAAAAAGGGGACAGTCTGTGGAAACTGTGGGAGGACATACATGGGTCTATTTATATGATATTGAAAACCCATCCTCAGACAGAACCCATACTCAATGTTGTACAGATGGTACAGTACTAATGCTACTTTTAACAGGCAAACCACGAAGTGGTGTAAAAGGTCCTTCTTGGCTTTATATGTGTAAGGGCATTGACATTGTCAAAGGTACAGGAATAGACTACATGCATTGCGCATTACTCGGTATTGTAAGGAAACTTCTTCACTTGTGGTTTGATACAACCTATTCAAAGGAAGGGTATTCATTATCCACAAACAGAAGTTGATCAAAGACTAAGGAAAATTAAACCAACCTCATATATCAGAAGGACTCCATGAACAGTAAAAGAGAATCTTAAATATTGGAAGGCTAATGAATGTCGAGCTTGGCAATTTTTTTTATTCCGTGCCTGTTTTACTTGGACTCATGGAACCTTTTTTTTAGCATTACTGTTTATTTGTTGAAGCTATTTTATTTTGAATTCTTCATCAACTTCCAAGCTTGCATTAAAAAAGAGTCAATTGTTGATTGAAGTGCTATATGGTGCACAACACATGAGTGCTAACCTTCACCAAATTTTACATCTGCCTAAGTGTGTTCATGAACTGGGTCCTCTGTGGGTCTTTTCTTGCTTCAAATATGACGATTTCAATGGTCAAATGATCCAAATGTTCCATGGCACTAAGTCTCCACAGGTTCAGATTTGTTCTACCATTGCAAGCTGCTAAATTTGCCATCAATGATTCAGAGTTTCCAAGCAAACATATGTCATCCAGCCAAGAAATTTTTTAGCAAACTTCAAAGCAAGCATGTTGAATATGGTGCTCATATTTTGGATCAATGTAATTTATTAGGTTTTACAACAAATTTTGTGAAATGTTGATTCAGAGCAAGTATTAAACCAATGTTGTGACAAAAAAACAATTCAACAATTGTTTACTCTGGGCTAAATAACGTGAAAGCTTTTGGACGGGTTGAATATTTTCTGAAGTGCTGCTGTTGTGATATGCAGTTACAATGTCATTCATTTTGCCAGCCAACATTTGTGGCAGTTGTTTTTTGCCTTCCAGTGTTACCATGTATATTTCTTGTTGATGAGTTTCAAATGATGAAGTTGGTCATATTTCCCATGTCTCATCAACTACTCATTCCATTGATATAATTGAGATCACTTCTATTCATTCAGTTGCAGTGTTTATGCCAGTTGCTGCTGATGAAGGGAAAGCATTTGTTGCAGTGCCACCAAATATTAAGGAAAGTGACTAAAACAACATTTGGTTTTGATGACTTTGTTACCTATGCAATCATGAGAGCAGGGAGGTGTTACTTTAGAAGGAGATACAACCAGTCACTAAGATCTAAATGAATGGCCACTCCAGATTTGAGCACCTCTTTTCAGAAATGGCAAAACCTTGCACAATAGAAGTTTAGAGAACAATATTTGATCCAGGACTTGTTGCCGACAAGGTCACAGCTATCTCTACTATCAACATTAATATGGCTGTTACGGTAACAGTAATTAAATTTCGCACAGTTTCGCATAATAAGTCAACGACGTTAATTCCTCTCATGATATTTTGAACAACCTCTGATAGGTGATTATCGCATTGCCTAACGTTGATAATCTCAAATTTCAATTTGGCTACTGACGGCTGGTAGCAGCTTAGTAGTTCAGGTTCCAGCTTCCCGACATCATGAAAATCGGTATTGTATGGTTGGCATACCCCTCTTGAGTTTCTATTGAAGTATTAGTAGCGTAACAAAAACAGGATTACTGTCAGCAACAAGTTGGATTTAAAGGAAGTCTTGTGTGATTATGGAAATATATGATATTATTCACGTCACCTATTTCAGTCTAAATGGTATGAAATATACAGTCTCACTCTTGATTAAAATCATCTCACATTAAAGGGTCTTCACTTCTGTGTCAGCCTCAAGTAAATAATCACCCAATCCATTAATATTGATCAAGTTGGGGTTTAAATGACATATATGCAGTCCCCTTAATCTCTTAACCAATAACCACAAAGGTGAAGTTCTGCCCTTTGCCATAAATGTTGTTGGTTCCAAGTGCATGAATTATGTTGACATATATTCCTCCTTTGTTCTTCTTCCTTTTCCCCCTCCCTGCAACCATTCTCTTGAAACTTTATTCAATCTGGAGTAAATTAATAATAAGACTCATCCATGTACTCTGGTCTGTAGAACTTGCAGAGTTTTGGTGACTCTATATTGTTCGGTGAATTCTGGGTTACCTTGAAAACACTGTTACTTGAAAAGTGCAGCTACTGTAGGAGGATGATGCCTGGTATATTAATATACCTCTCTATAAAAGTTGTCGCGATACCCACGGTCGTTGGTCAACAGAGGTCAAAGTCTGGAACTCTTCAAAAACGGATAACTCAAGAAATACATAATGCATGAACTTGATACTAAAAATTATTAAAGATAAAAGATCGCTTTAAGTTGAAATCTAAACCCTCGTAAACATATCTCGAAGTACGTCATGACTGAGCTTCATATCTTGAGAAAAGAAATCAGAATTGAACTGGATGGAGGTAAAAGTTGATTCATTTGAAATCAATAAACGTAATCTAGGAAGAACACTTTTTACAGGATATAACAACAATGCTTGCTGATTAGCAGTTTGTGGTTTATATTAGTATTGGGTGAATCCATGCCAAATCATTAACAGATTTTTTGACCGATTCCACGTCAGCCCTCTCAGATTTGGCTGAAACTGATATGGTGTGTTGCCACATGCCTCAAAGGCAGATATTGGGCAACAAAATGTTGAAAACATCATATGACATCCCATACACTTTCTGCATTCTCTCAGTAAGTTATGTACAGTACAGCCTGTTTTTCATTCTGTGCAGAACTTGTGTGTGTTTTCAATGAGCAAGTTCCATGCTTAAGTGTTGTGAACAAATTTCTATAGTCTCAGCAAGTTTCATGCTAAAGTGTTGTCAACAAATTTCTAAGTATGATATGCATTGCATGTTGTTGTATAGTAGATTTGTGTGAAAATTCCAGTTTCTGTCTTAAATCTTGCTTAAAAAAATTTCACACTTCATTTTCATACCAAGCATGAAATTGGTTGAAATTAGGCTGAAATAAGCATGTTTCAAGCATGAAAGGAAGAATTGAGCTTGTTTCATGCTAAAAAAGGGCATTCCAGTCTTAATTCAGTATTAAATTTCCAGCAGGGATGTAACATTTAGTGAATGGTAACAATATGCAAATATATAAAGATGTTTCATTTCAATAATTGTCTATATGTTAGTCATAGGTAGTATATTAGGTGCAGCTGTTGTGGAAAATTTTCAATTTATATTTGGAATGATCCCATGCACATGATCTGCATGCTATTTGGCATGGAACTATCAGTAAGCAAGGATTTAAATAATACATGTCATAATCTTATATAATTTATTTAAGTGTTGTTGCACAAGATCATTTAAATTAGCTACATGTGTTAAGGGAACATAGCCAAATCTAGTCTGGGCCAGGCGGAGCCACAACTGCACAATGACCCCTTTACACTCTGTGCACACACCGTAAAATGAGCTTCCTAACCCTGCAGAAGTCCTATGCAGAATGGGAGGAGCTTAAAGATATGCATGAGTAACTCCGAGGCAACTTGGACGATCCTGGTCTCAGCGTTGCTACTTTCTTTTGTTCTGCAGACAATACACTTTATCGTGGCAAAGTGTGCCGATCTTTTCTAAAGTTTATCTTTGCTGAAACGGTTACCTTTACAGTGTTTAAACACAGACTACAGAATAAGAAAATTGTTGTTTTGTGTCATTTCGATCTTCTTATCATGTTATTTTCATGTTCACATGTAAATTATACTGAACCCGAACGAACTTCCATCCCAGTCGTACTTACAAAGATAACAAAAAGGAAAGAAGGAAAAGAGAATATACGCCTACATTTGCAACATCGACCTTACGATACTTTACTACCACGTTTGTATGCAAATTCCATTTGTTTTATTAACATTTTCTTAAACAAAATTCGTTCAAAAATGCCACACTGTGCTCTGGGACCGGTTTTGCGATAGTTACGTGTCAGCTACCTCAAGACAAATGTAAGAGTTTATACAGTACTTCAACGGAAATACGCAATAGACTTTACTGTATGTGAGACTCAGTACTAATTTTCCATAGATATTTATCGGCGAGGCAGTGTTGCTGGTCGCCTTATTTGATTGGACAATAATATTCCCGATATACTTGGGCTATGTGTGTGAAGAATTAGAAATTTTTAATGACTTTTTTATTGAACAACTTTGAGATGCATCCTATTTGTAACAAATATACAGAAGTAAAATCTAGGCCACTTAGATAAAGTTATCGTGCAGTTGGTAAACGTTGTGCGTAACTTAAGAATTTACTAACATGACCACGTACAAACACAGTACGACAGGTAAAAGGCTATGACAAATAAGAAGAGAAAGGAAAGAAAGAAGTAATATTAAAAGCAACGGATACATGTAGAACTTTCTGGTTAACTTTCAATAACGTTATAAAACATGACATATCTTTAGAGAGAAAAAAACGAACTGGTGTAAGAATAAACCTTACTATAACAAATGACTGATTAACGTCCAACTATTTTCAGAAAGGTGAATGTTCCATCAAGCTCTTTGCAAGTCCCAGAGAGTTAGCAGAGTTGAAAAGAAATAATAAAAAAGTCACTTCTAAACGGCATCCTGTCGAACATGGTGCACAACTCTCCTGAATTCTTAGTTAATGGCGTCTCTCATTCTCGAAAAATTCGCCGCTTTGGTTGAGTTGGGAATTCTAGTTCGACCTGACCTAGGATGGCCATGATGCGATCTCGGTCCAAACATTTTTTTACGGTCATCCCTATCGCCGATATCACTGATCCTCCGCTGAAGTTACTTTCGGCCAGCTCCTCCTCTGAAAATATACATTTCATTAGTTCCCTCAGGAAACTCGTACCTTTATTCGAATCGTCAAACATTCGACGGTAAATTTCTTTTCTACCAAACCAAATGCCGGTTGGATCCTCTTCCCGTTGTTATTGAGATTTCTCTGCTGTTCCTGGGTTTTCTCTCGAGCGGCGACCCTGCCTTTCATCAAATTTTGAGTTTCGCGTGCAGTGTCATGACTTTGGGTAATAGCTTCAAGTACGGCCTGGAATTGTTGGGTATTATTTGTATTTATATTTGTATATTTGTATTTGTATTTTGAAGTTCTTGATTATTCTTTCTCAGTTCTTTCAGTTATGTTGCCATTGATGCCACAGTTTCTTCCAGCATGACGATTTTGTCTTGGAGCTCTTTCACATGAGGAGACCTATGTTCTTCCTGTTGAACTTTCTCTGCAATAACTCTGGTATGCTAGAGGCATATCGTCTTCCGAATCAGGCTCACTTTCGTTGGCTTTTCTTAAAACTGCCGGTTGACGTTGGCTGGAACTCTGCTTGCGTTTAATTTTCGCCATTAGATTGTTCAAAAGCGTTGCCTTGTAAACTCGGCCAGTTGACCTCCATTTAGCTTTAACAACAGTTCCAGACAGAATATCCTTTGAACGATCACCTATTTAGTCCGTCAATTTGACAAATGTAAGCTTGCCGACGTCCCTTTCTGGTTCTAGCCAACGGACTCCAATTTTAGCCATGGTAAACCTGTCTCAGTTTAGGATACTACGAGTTAGGAGGAATATTTTGAAGCAACTTGTCTGACGACGAAGCCATCCAATGTAGTATTAACCTACAGTAGATAGGATATTTCTTGTTAAGCAGTGGGTTTCAAGCACGCTACCGTACTCGATTATTTCTTATCTATTTAGAAATATATCCCAGCAATGATAGATAAAAGTCTCACAAGTTTACAACGCGTTAAGAATTAGTTTAGTCTTGCATTATGATCGACTTAAAAATAAATTGACCGCACAAATCAGTATGCTCAAATAATGTGTCTCAAACCCTTGTTAATATGAAATCAATTAAACTACCGCGCCAATCATTGACCAAAGTCAGGCGGGCAATCGCAATGAAAGGGGCTTGGTACTACAATAACAGGACCGACACTATTGTTTCCGCGATAATTACAATGATTACCCACCAATCTAAAGCCATCACTTGTAAGTTCTACATCTATATATCAACACCTTCTCGGCCTTTTGGCTAAGATCATGTGTAGTATCTGTTCCCTTTCGAGGGGAATGGTGATACACACCCGACGATGATCACACAGTCACAGTCCCGATGCAAGGGGACTGGGGCTGAGAGCGGATCAGTCGTTTGGTAGTTTGGTTTTCGTGCCCAGGTTCTTTCCTGGGTGACTTTCTTAAAAAGTATATGAACACCTTGAAATGGATTTCTTCGTCAATGAAAATTCATGCGACTCTATATTTGACACTTCGCTAGATGTTTTCAGTATTTCGCAAGGTGATACAGCAGAAGCTTCCGTAAAAGTGCCTGTTAACATACCGTCGCCGCAGAAATGGAAATCTCGAAACAAGGAGCCCCGAATCGGAGCCGGCAGAAAACCTCTTGCAGAAAAGTTTCCCCAGTTGGTTCCGACAATAGACAATTTTATTCGACAAAACGGATTTGCCGCAGACAAACGTCGCCGCTCCAAAGTTGTTTCATTGCAGCAAACAGCTCAGTTCGTTTCAGGAACTATTCATGGCTTAGAAAGCCCATAAAAGTACAGTCCACAGACTAACAGAACCACCGAACAAAAAATTCAAGGCTTCGGAACGGTACCAAGGGAAGGTACATGCAAAGGTACCAAGGAAGAGGATGATGGTCGAAAGGAAGAACCTGATGCCCAGTATAATGCAGAACGAGTCAAGTATAGAGTTCAACTTCCTATCAAGTATGCTGGTTCATGCTGTCTACTTTCATGTGACACAATGAACAAAGTGCTTTTTACGTGACCCGTCATACGGGATACAAAACGTCACGGCCAAACGGCACTACCAAACCATCCCATTCTTACAAACGAACCTCAGGTCAAGCGAGCCAAAAAAGTACATACGCTCACCGACCTGCAGAGACAAAACGCCCAACCCCCCACTGAAATATTAAAAAACTACAGAAGGACGACCAGCACGCAGCGAAACAAAACAGCCATCCCCAGCACACCACCGTCCAAAAAAGGCAGCCCTGGATAAACGGCGAAAATCGCCTTCAACCTGAAGGCGAATGTCAGACTTCACCGCCTCCAGGACAAAGTTAATGTAGGGACTCTAGCTGTGAGTCGTTATCACCAAAATGAAAAGTTTATTCCAGTGGACGATAACCCGAACCTCCCGGACCACGATTTTCCAATTGTTTTTGGAGAAGGACCCTGCAAGCGCCATGACACACCAAGATAAGTTGGGACGCGAACAGTATTTTTTCCTCCCAGAAGTGGAAAGACATTTGTTGTGAACAGAGTTCAAAAGTACTACTCACTTACAATCCAGACTCATGTGAACGACTTGGTACCATTGCTTATGCGGAAGGTCAGCGAAGGGAAGACCGTGACCATCTTAATTGTTGATGGGGGTCCTGATTGGAACCCACGTTCTTGCGCTGTTTTGTTTTACTTTGCACGGCTGTTTAAATACTGTAATTTGGACTTACTCTGTTTCACATCATATGCCCGGGTCAAAGTGCGTAGAACCCTATTGAACATTTATGGGCACCGTTTTCAAAGAAGTTAACGAGCGTCATTTTGCCTAATCATTTGGATGGTGAACTACCCCTTCCAAACAGAGATATCCGCTCAGGAAAGGACCGCCAAGGATCAGGACGTTCTAGATTTGACCATGGGCACCCGGAACGGTTATTGGAATGGCCATAAGTTTAATGGACACATGGTGAACAGTTATAAACAGTTATGCCGTGAGGAAGATTCCCCTACTCTGACTATAGTCATGGAGTGGCTGAACTTTTGAAACAGCATACAAAGATTGAAACCAATCAAAAAATCCTGGATGAGCTGAAGTTCGCTCTGGAACACGGTGACCGAAGGAACGGCGAATTCACCATAATGAAGTGTGACAGAGAGGCATGCACACATTGATGAAGCTGCACACATCCTGAACGAAATCCGGAAACACAGGGGGATGCCATCACCATCGGAGAGTTCGTCACATCCAGGGCACTTTAAAACCAATATCGAGGCCATGGAATCGGCGTTCGCCCTTCCTAACGCTGGCATGCAGCGTTTTGATTGTCGCAATTTAGGACGCTGTAGTCGATGTCGCTCGTATGTTTTTTTTGTCGGAAGCGGACGCAGTAAGGCACATGGCCATAATCCACAAGACGAAGCCCCGTGTTACAAAAAACATTCTTTCAAGACGGAAGTAACTGCAACTATTTGAAACTCGGAGAAATTCTAAAAACTTAAGTTAGTTGTAAGTTTATCAATTCGATTTTATACGGCAACGAAGCTCATATGCAACACTTATTTTAAGACAAATTGCACTTAGTCATAATTCCTATCATAATTGGAGAATCGATTTCAATTGCAGCAATTTCTTTCTTCTTCTTTTTTCATTAGAGGAATATAATGGTTTTGTTAAAAAAAATTCTGTCTGCATTCATTTTTTTCCGACTAAGTCTAAACAAAAGAAATTTGTCTAAGCCTGAAACAGTTTTTTCCTAGGTATGGCCGTAAAGTTTAAATGAATTCCCTTTTAAACAAAACCATTTTTTTTTTGGGGGGGGGGTATATTTGGGGTTGTCCGACGACAAAAGTATTTCGCAGGTATGGATGCAATATTGTCACGAAACTGATGAAAAACTTTAAAATTACAAATTATAGTAGCTACATTGGATTGAAAAGATATTTTATCTTGCTTACAATCTTTTAAAAGTTGAACTTCCGATATTTTGAAATATTTAACGTGTGTAATACGGTACAAGTGCTGCGTGTTTTAGTTTATACGAAAATCTTGGCAAGTTTCCAAAAAAAAGTTTCTCATTACAAAATCTTCGCAAGTTTCCAGAAAAGTTTCTCTTGGCACTAGATCAACGCCCGCTACAGATTAGTTGCGTCCTTATACCCCTATATGTAGCTATATGTAGTTATATGTAGCACAGGTGCATCTTCTACTAGACCACTACTGTCATGTGTACAAGTAACAATCAGTACAAAGGTCAACTTGTGTAAGTTTGCTATGCGCGGGCTTTCGTCGAGAACGGCGATTCTTAAAAAAGAGAAGTTGTATAGAATATGTGTGAAAGCAGAAAAGAAGTCGTTCGAACTGAAGTCAAACTCACACGAAAGAAGACACTTACACAGTATGCATTTACGAACGTTACATACAAGAAGAAAAAATTAAATAATTGTGGACGACAATGAATGGTTATAAACATTTCCCGTGATGCTGAAAATAAAGTTCAGTTCAACAGCGATCTTCCCGCGCCGGGCCGTGCGACACACACCTGGCAGTGCGACACACACCTGGCAGTGCGACACACACCTGGCAGTGCGACACACACCTGGCAGTGCGACACACACCTGGCAGTGCGACACACACCTGGCAGTGCGACACACACCTGGCAGTGCGACACACACCTGGCAGTGCGACACACACCTGGCAGTGCGACACACACCTGGCAGTGCGAGAAAGAAGTCCTTGACGTTACCATTGTGAGTAGGTTGGGATTTGGGAACGCTTATCATTTACCGCGAATGGCACTTTTACATTCACGAAGCATGTGCACTATAGTTAGGCTAGATTTTTTTCCATTGACATCAGTGTGGTATTAGGCTACACACAATCATGGGATTTCAGTATTGCGGAAGGGAAATGATATCGAAACCAATTGTACCGGCAATAAACCAAGGTACAATTAATGCGAACAATAGACCATTGATAAGTTGCCACGGACTGTGCAAGTAAGCTCCTATTCATTAATTTCTGTCACTCTTTCTTGTTGCTAAGAAAGCCTATTGTTACGTGTTCGTAGACCCAACCCACGGCTGCCTCATTAACTTGCCAAGTGAAGCACTGTGGTCACTGGGCCGTAAAGAATATTCAGTAGCAGCACAATGGGCAGCAGACTTGCGCGGCACCAAGCGCGGACTAGATTTGGCTATGCTCCCTTAATATACATAAAATAATAACTGTTTTGTAACATTTCAGTGAACCGCATGTACTCTACAAGATTGGTCTATTGAGTCACGTACTAATGGCATTGAGTATTGTATATGATTTATAGAGAGGGGGTTGGGAGTGAGACTTAGGTGTATCTAGTTAATTGCACTTAACAGATGACTTACCTGAACTTTAAAACATTGATTAATAGACATAAAAGAATAACTGTTTTATAACATGTACTGTACAAGATTGGTTCATTGAGTCACATACTAATGGCATTGAGTATTGTATATGATATTGTAGAGAGGGGGGGGGTGGGAGTGAGACTTAGGTGTATCTAGATAATTGCAATTAGCAGATGACTTACCTGAACTATCAACCGTTGTTTAATAGACATGAAAAGAATAACTGTTAGGTTTTTTCCTATCAAATATGCACATGTTGTAATAGGGGGGAGGGGGGTTACTTTCACACTATAGTGTTTTATGTATGTTTGAGTTTACAGATTATTACTGTAGTACTGTATTAACAGGCTGTACCATCGCTCATGTTGTATTCCCATAAGGTTGGGGGGGGGGTGTTACTGTCACAGTAATAGTGTTATATATTTACTTCGCTACTCACTCACCTGTCTCTCTCACGTGGTATGGAAGTTTCCATAGAAAGGGGATGGACTTCCAAACTCCCAACCAATCAGGGCAGATCAGTGCCAGCGCACTTATTTTTATATCGTTAAGTTAATACAGGATGGTCAGGTTATTGGCTGCCTTCTGATTATGCGCAGAGGGATTTTATAGAAGTAAGGTATAAAAGGAAAAGGGGGCCGAAAGTTTATCACTCCGTCAGAAATTTATCGCTCCGTCATCAGTTCGTCGCTTCGTCATTGCTTCGTTACCATTTGATCACTCCTTCAAATTGCTTAATTGACGGAGTCAAGTCAAGTCAAATCATTGTAATTTAGTTTTATTTGTAAAGAGAATCGACACAGAAGAAATTATACCGAATCATTAATCAAATCCTATCTCGTCAAATTGTTTTTCTGTGAACTCATTGTTTTCTTCCGTTCGAGACATCTCCTGAAGAAGCATAAATACGGCATCAAGATAACCCCAGTACCTTTCTATTGCGAGTCCCGATATAGTATCACTATCGGAGGAGCCGGGCTCGTCACAATATTACACTAGATCCCACCCCTCGGGCCTCCCACCATCGGGCAGTGCCACTCGGTGCTAAGCAAATATTCCAAAACTTACTGGTTTGGATATTTACGAGTGACGAGCTTACCTGTCTCCATTCCCGCCTCTCTCCCCCGAGGCGGGTGGGACACAACCGTACGGGGAGCGGTCGTTCGACTAGACTCACGACTCCACACCAGATAGACAGAGCCAACAACTGTCACCGGCCATGTCTATCGGTGAGTGTAACTTATCGTACATGTTTTTTCGTATGCGTACTCACCAAGTTGTCTTAAGGTTAGCAAGTGTTGGGTATTTACAAGTTTAAGCTCCTTGTTAGGATTATGGGTAGTTTCGCCTGCAGGGCTCAGGAGAGTGTCCCCCTCCCCGCGGTTAAGCTCTCCCTGCAAGGAGGGCGTCAGTGACTTTTTGTTAGGGGCTCACTTTTAGGGAGTCTTTGGGGGTGGCCAGGGGGTTGTAGCCACCCCTTTTTCCGTGACCGTGAGGCAACTTTCAAGGAATGATCTCATGAGAAAGGAGGAGTGACCGGGGGACCGGTAATAGAGGGCGCACAGTGTTATTATTTTACCACTTCACAGGCACGCTAGAACATGGTGCTAAGGTTGTGATGAGACAGGTAAGCTCGTCGTTAATATCGAAACCAGTAAGTTTTGGAATGTCTGTTTGAATTCACAGAATATTACTGTATTATTACCACTTATGTTGTTCTTACCTATTTGTACATTAACAGACCGTACCATCGCTCATGTTGTATTCCCATAGGGGGAGAGGTACTGTCACATTAACAGTGTTATATGTCTGTTTTTGTTCACATATTATAACTGTATTATTACTTACGTTGTTCATACTTCTTTGTACATTAACAGACTGTATCATCGCTCATATTGTATTCCCCTAGGGGGAGAGGTACTGTCACATTAATAGTGTTATATGTCTGTTTTTGTTCACAGATTATAACTGTGTAATCACTTACGTTGTTCGTACTTCTGTGTACATTAACAGGCTGTATCATCGCTCATGTTGTATTCCCATATGGTGTGGGGGGGGGGGTACTGTCGCACATTAATAGTGTTGTCTGTCTGTGTTGTGTTCACAGATTATCACACTTATCATCACAGATCACAGATTCTCATCACAGATCACAAAGTATATTATTACACTTACGTTGTTTGTACTTATTTGTACATTAACAGACTGTGCCATCGTTCATGTTGTGTTCCCATGGGGTAGGGGTGGGGACTGTCACACATTAATAGTGTTATGTTTGTGTTCACAGATCATTACTGTATGATCACTAACGTTGTTCGTACTTCTTTGTACATTAACAGGCTGTATCATTGCTCATGTTGTATTCCCATGGGATGGGCGGGAGGGGGGGGGGGGTACTGTAACATTCATAGTGTTATATGCCGGTTTGTGTTCACAGATTATTACTGTTCACAATCAATCAATCAATCAATCAGAAAATATTTATATAGCGCCAAAATCAACAAAAGTTGTTCAAAGGCGCTCAAGACAGTTACATGAAATTAATTACAATACACTTCTTGAAAAAGATAACATTTGAGCAGTTTCTTGAAAATATAAATAGTCTGAGCATCCTTGATGTGATTTGGAAGAGTGTTCCACTCTTTTGGTCCATAGCAGGAGAATGAGCGATCTGCAAATGACACAGCACGGGTTCTGGGCACGATAAAGTGAGGAGAAGATATATATGATCTAAGCTGTCTGCGTGGTACTTGCAGCTGTAGTAAGTCAGATATGTAGGATGGCGACTGTTGATGGTGAGCTTTGTACACAAGAAGGAGAACTGAATTTAATGCGCTGTTGTATAGGAAGCCAGTGAAGAGCAATGAGTTCCGATGTGATAGAGTCATACTTCTTACGCTTGACAATGATGCGAGCAGAGGTGCGTTGGACATTCTGAAGTTTAGTGATTAGGGATTTGTTTACACCAATCAAGAGGCTGTTGCAGTAGTCCAACCTGGAGGTAACTAATATGTGCACAGCTAGCTTGGCTGCCTCAGTAGTGAGCATTTTGCGTGCACGACTAATGTTATTGAGATGATAGTTAGCAGATCTGATAATAGTTGTGACCTGTGCACTCATTGTCATACCGGAGTCGAACATAACCCCTAAATTTCTGACAGGGTTTGTCTGGACGGGAACATCAACACCAGCAACAGTCACTGAGGGCAGGTTGAACTTAACCAATTGGGCTCTAAACCCAATCACCATAACCTCAGTTTTGTCAGCATTGAGTTTCAGGAAGTTTGTTGACATCCATGCTTGCACTTTGGAAAGGCAGTCTTCAAGTTTCGAAACTGCTTGCTTCACTCCCTCCTCAGATGTTGGGCAAACCGAAACATACACCTGTGTATCATCAGCGTATATATGCAGATCTAGCCCATATTCGCGAACAAGATTTCCGAGAGGCAAAATGTAAATGGCGAACAGCAAAGGACCCAACACCGATCCCTGAGGCACGCCATACACCAAGTTCTGAACAGAAGAAAATTTGCCATCAACAAGGACACGATGAGATCGATCAGACAGGTACGATTTGAACCAGGTAAGCGGAATTCCATGTACACCCAGCAGATATTCCAAGCGATGTATAAGAACTTCATGGTCAATAGTGTCAAATGCACTGCTCAAATCAAGTAGGACAAGGATTGTTACTCCCTGTCTCTCCATTGCCCACAAGATGTCATTGTGAACCTTGATTATCACACTTCTCATCATAGATCACAGATTCTCGTCACAGATCACAGAGTATATTATTACACTTACGTTGTTTGTACTTCTTTGTACATTAATATACTGTACCATCGCTCATGTTGTATTCCCATGGGGAGGGGTGTATACTTTCATAGAGTTATGTCTGTTTGAGTTTACAGATTATTTTATTATCAATAACGTTGTTCGTATTTCTTTGTACATTAACAGACTGTACAATACCATCGCTCATGCTGTATTCCCATGGGATGAGGGGGGTACTGTCACATCAATAGTGTTATGTTTGTGTTCACAGATTATTACTGTATTATTATCACTAACGTTGTTCATAGTTCTCTGTACATTAACATACTGTACCATCGCTCATGTTGTATTCCCATGGGGAGGGGGTGTATACTTTCACACATTGTAGAGTTGTCTGTTTGAGTTTACAGATTACTTATTATCACTTACGTTGTTCGTACTTCTTTGTACATTAACAGACTGTACAATACCATCGCTCATGTTGTATTCCCATGGGATGGGGGGGGGGTACTGTCACATTAATAGTGTTATGTTTGTGTTCACAGATTATTACTATATTATTATAACTAACGTTGTTCATAGTTCTCTGTACATTAACAAACTGTACCATCGCTCATGCTGTATTCCCATGGGGGGTGTATACTTTCACACATTGGAGAGTTATAGGTCTGTGCGAGTTTACATTAACAGTGTTACATGCAGGCTTGGAAGGAGGAGGTAACACGGGAAGCTCGTTCCCGGGAAATTTTAGTTCACTTGCCAGAAATTTTTGAGCAGAGATAAAAAAAAAAGGAAGTACAAAAAAACAGACAGCAAAAACATGAAGAGGGAGGAAGAAAGAAAGAAAGGTGGAAAGGGAAAAATGTAAATGATAAGACAATAAAACATCATATGTGAACCATTAAATTAGCACATCACGACTTAACCTCTGATGAAAATAGAATTGCAAATGGATTCAATAATTACTTTTCTACTGTTGCCAAATATTTAGCAGATAAATTAACCAATGGTCATCACAGCCCACAAAGTTTTGTAAATAGTAATATTTCGGATTCTTTTGTTATGTTCCCTACCAATGTAGATGTGGTACGTCTTGTAATATTAAATTTAAAAAACGGTCAAAGTCCACGTTATTATGACATAACAAATGATGTTCTTAAATATACGATGGAAGCTATAGTACAACCATTAACACATGTAATCAATCTTTCATTTTCAAAGGGTGTATTCCCATGTCAGTTAAAAACTGCTAAAATTATTCCAATCTTTAAAACTGGTGACCCCAAGGTTTTCTCTAACTATAGATCTATTTCACTTCTGCCTTCAAGTTCTAAAATATTTGAACGCTTAGCGTGTGATTGATTGTACAAATTTGTATCAAAACACAACATACTTTATTCAAATCAGTATGGTTTTCGAGATAATCATTCTACTTACCGACGCCTTATGGCCGCCTTAAATCTTATCGACAAAATTTCTACCGGATGTGACAATAAACAATCAACTGCCGCAATTTTCATAGATCTCTGTAAAGCATTTCATACTATTTACCATAATATTTTAACGGATAAGTTACTTGCCTACGGTGTACGCGGTACAACGCATAGTTGGTTCAAAAGTTATGTAACAAATCGTCACAATTATGTCCAAATCTTAACTTGTAACATTGGTGTGCCAAAATTATCCATTTTAGGACCTTTGTTATTTACTTGCGGACGATACTACTGTGTTTTATCAAAATAAGTATCTTAATGATACTCTTAAGGATGTCAAATGTGAATTTCATCAAATATCTGACTGGCTTAATTCAAACAAACTAGCTCTCAATATACTGAAAACAAAACTACTAGATGGTGAACAGATGAAAGCATCACCTCATACAAATTTTCTAGGAATAACAATTGATGAAAATTTCAATTGGACAGAACACGTTCATAATATCTGTATTAAAATGTCAAAATCTAATAGCATCATATATAGACTAAAACCATTTTACCCCTGAGTGCACTTTTAACATTGTATAACACACTTGTGCTCTCTCATTTGAAATATAGTCTCCTTCTGTGGGGATGTACTCACAGAACAACACTTGTAAGGTTATATAGATTACAAAAACGTCTCATTCGTAATATTTGTAATACACATTTAAGGTGTAATACTGCACCTCTCTTTGAAGAGCTTAAAATTCTTACTCTCTTTGACCTATATCGTTGTGAAGTTGGTATTTGTTTATATAAATTTCAGAAAAGTACGCTCCCAGTAGCTTTCAATAACTTTTATTGTAGTAACTCAGAATGTCATACCTTTAACGAGTAGTCAACCATATTCTAGAACTATCCGCAGCCAAACACAAGTACGAAGTACTGGTGTACATTTTTATCTCTCTACTCTCTCTGTACTCGTTAAGGGTCCAGACTCGAAAAGTCTCTTCTTACTTCTGGTTCCCCCGCTTCCATTATAGCATATTTTGGTCTTTGTTTATTGTTATTTCATCTTATTGTGAGTAACTCACCCATTGACTCTGTTACTGTTTATACATATGGAAAGTGGAAAATAAACTTCAAACTTGAAAAATTAACTCTATTATTACCGATTTACCGTTAGTCACTATTTACTTCGCTCCTCGCTTACCTGTCTCCCCACAACCTTAGCACACTCATTCTACGGCGCCTAGAATGTCCTGGTAACCTTGAACACTGTTCACCCTCTGTGACCCGGCTGTTACCAAGGATCTACCCCCTTCACCATTCGATCCGTTAGCTGCCCTCATTGCCCTCATAGAAGCGAGCGACAAAGTCGTGTGAGAACGCCCGCGCCTCAACGGTAGACTGCAGACCTATCGACCTTTCGTGTGGACCCAGTGATAGACAAGCGGCAAGCCCCCTGACATCACCCATTGAGGATAGCTCTTAACCTTCCCCAACCACTTCAACATCATCCCCTTCCACAGCATCGTCGGATTCAACTCTGGATGCGAAAGAACTGACCCATCTGCGGAACCAGATGGTTACCTTCACAGATTCCACTCACCATAAACGCGGAAGTCAACACATTGGTCTTGGAGTTATTTACAGGAAGGAAAGACATACGGTCCACTACCCAAATGGTAGTCCTTACCACGGAGAAGAAGGGATTCGAATTGCCGCCGCACGCCAAGGAACTGTTGACATACAAGTAATCCATAGAGATGCACTCGATCAGGACCTGTGTTAAATAACGAGTTTAATTATTATATATTTTTACTTCGGAAATATTATGGACATTTCGCCTCTTCTTGTTACATCGTGTTACATCGAGAGTGTTATGTTTTGGTTCACTTGGATTGTTTTCAGTATTTATATCTATGTACGGCACCGTGAGTTGTTTTACTTTTATTAGTTGAATCTGGATTGTGAGCTTCCATGAGTCCAAATTGCACTTTCGCGCGAGCCGGGTTATTCCTTTGCGGTATGAACACGTGAATGTAAGGTCATATTACTCTTCTATTACTCTCGTATTGCGTAACTTTCTTCTTTCGAAGTCGAGCTACGACATACTTGTTTAGTCGGTACAGATTGACATGTGATGCGTTTTGATCTCAAATGTTGTAAATATTATTGAGGGTTTCGTGCCTATGCATTGTCTGTACCGTGGCTGATTATAGTAATAGATTACGACGAAGCGCTTTTTCTGTACTCGTTTATATATGTGTTATATTTTTGGCATGTAATTGCTAGATTTAAGGCTCGTCGTTACTAACACACACCCATCCAAGCCGCATTTGTTTCCATACCACCACCAGTCCTCAGGATGGAATATTTGGACGCCCCAGAATCTTACACTGAGTTAGCGTTACAAAATCTATATTTTGCCTTGGTGCAACACTATGGACTACAAATATTCTTAAGCATGTCATGGTAGCGTTGCAACTAAATGCTTCCAATATATACTCTTTCAGACCCATCTTGAAATCTGTCTCAATATAGTATTGCAGAGTCAATCCTGCAGAATATAATCTCATGCTTAAAATGTCTGCGCATAAACATACCAATTGATGATAGTTTATAGGCAGAAGGATGCATTTGAGATTTGTGTTTCGAGTGGAAGAATGTGGTTCTAGTGAGAGAGAAGTTGTACCCCTCTTACGTTATTGACAAATTGACCTCTGAGTGAACTTTGGTCCAAGTCACTAAATACCCAAAATGAAGAAAACCATAATAAGTACGACTATTGTCAAATTGGCATTCTATTGTAAAAGAAGAGCCTAAGGGCACTGTGGTTCCTTGCGTAGGGGTATATGACAATACACATAACATTATCATAGCAAGATTGGGCTCAAGTAGTCCAAGTAATTGTGGTCCTACATGTACCCTTAAAGTGACCAACACTACAGCCAACACTTTTGTAATCACAAATTGTGATCGGATTTTTGATTGGAAGGCACTTTTGAGATTTGAATATGGCCTTGAAAATGTTAGAAATATAAGGTCACCTACAAGCGGGTCAACAGATATGATAACATTGGGGACCTCAGATCACATGACCGTTAAGTTTGAAAATTTTCCAGTAACCCCAATCAAAACTGTAAAAATTCAAACATTTTTTCTTTACCCATTTTCTCCCCCAAAACATTCCCCTATACCATTTGCAACTTGTCCCAAAATATCAACCGTGTCACACCTTGTCCCAAAATACCAAAATATCAACCTTGTCACACCTAGTCACACCTTGACACTGGGAGTTATTGCATCAAATGTGTGAAAATTAACTTTTGACCTTGTATAACTTTACACACAAAGGTCACCTGGGTTGTCAACCCATCGATATTTTTGATCGGAAGGTACCTCCGACCGAAAACTTTGACCCCGTATAAGTTCGCACACAAAAGTCACACGGGGGTCAACCTATCGATATTTATGATCGAAGGGTACATATGACATCTGAAAATAGCAGTGCAGGTCACCAGAGGTGAAATTGAGGTCAAGGGTCACGCAGATGCGGGTCGACAATTGGATTACATTGAAGCAACTCCCAACCCTAACGGAAAATTCGTTCTCAAGTTATCGCAGAAATACTTGTTTTTTAACATTAATTGACCTTTGGTGACTTCAGATCACATAACCGTTTCAAAATGTTCCCCTAACCAGTTCACAACTTGTCCCAAAATATCAACCTTGTCGCACATTGGCACTGGGAGTTATTACAGTTTTTAGTATTTTTAGCAACTATAGTTTTAACAACTATAACTATAACTGACCTTTGGTGACTTTTGTGGGCACAAAAACCATAGGGTTCATCTACTCACTATGGGCCACCCACCCACCAAGTTTGATCATGATCAGTCAATCCCTTGTTGAGTTTTCGTGCATACAAGCTAAAGCGTCAGACACACACACCCACATACATACACACGCCAACTTGAATACATAGAATCCTTTGCTTTTAGCAAGGAACCAAAAAGACATTTTCTGAATTCCCTAAAGATATGACCTTGGAATGACCCCTGGAGGACCCCTTGAGTTGAATTAACTTTCTATATGTGCGCCTACCCAAGTATGAAGAAGCATGTTGATATAAGGGCAGATTTTGTATACAATGTAGGTTAATATTTAATAAATAGATTGGATAAAGTACCTTGCTTAATGCTATGTATTTTTTTGGACCTGTAATTGTTCTGTTCATCTATTTCAAAAGCACCAGATGTAGACTGACGTCTTTGGCATTTGTCTTAAAATATCGCAAATTGCTGTTTCCTCAAATTGTCATTGGAATTTCTTAATGAATTCTGTGATTGAAGTCCGCCAAAATGAATGGTTTATTAACTTATTTAGTGGTAGGTTGTGGTAAAAGCAGTGAATTTCATTTGTTATTTTATTTGTGAAGTTCCAAAAAATGTCTGGTATAATAATTTTGAACCATGTCCCCAACGTTTGATAGCGCCAAAATGAGGATACACAGAAAAATTTGTTGGTAACCCTGTGAAGTGAGCAGATTTTGCAAACATGACATCGTCTGGCCAAATATATGTTGCACACAACCCACGCTGCATATAGTTTAGTTATAATAACACGTTAAACCGCAATTAAATACGGATGAATTTATTCCATAACTTTCGGTGGAATTTCCTGTGAATTAGTTTTGTTTTTTTAAGAAATCGTTCAGCCGTTCAAATGTGTCATGAACATCACAAATATTATGGCTTTACGTGTTACAAATGATAAGATAGAGCCGCAGACTCTTCTTTGTGTTTGTTGGGAGTGCTTCATGGAAATAGACTTTATAACTGAATATTGGGAATGTTAATGGAAGCCCATCTTCTACACTTATTGTTCTAATTGGTTACATCACAACATGTAATGCAATATAGTTTTCTTCTATGACCTTCCTAATGACTAATGAAATATGAGCAGAAAGTTAACTCGGGAGTTGGTAAAGCACAGGATTTGGAATCCCTTTCTAGCTTTCAATTTCTTGAAGCTTTAATAGAATGATCATCATAAATTTAATAAAACCATAAAAGTAAAAGTAATTGATGTTTTTCGGATGGTAAAAAAGTGAATTTATTTGAAAATAAACATAATTATTGCATTCCTATATAAAGATGCATGCTGTGACAATTGTTGCTTATGGAAAGTTGCACAATAGGATTGCCTTGTGGAAGGGTTCCATATTCCTGATACATATGTTCTATGCATTTGCAAACTTTAATGCACTTGTGTTATGGCCGAGTGAATAATGTGGAGTACCCTTCATTTGGTATAGCACAGGATATGTATCACTGAGTTTTCTAGCTTTCAATTTGATGTTGTTCGGTAAAAAAGTGAATTTATTTGAAAAGAAACATAATTATTGCATTCCTTTATATAGATGCATGCTGTGACAATTGTTGTACATGGAAAGTTGCAGAGGATTGCCTTGTTCAAGGATTCCATATTCCTGATGCATATGTTCTATGCATTTGCAAACTTTTATGCACTTGTGTTAAAGCCGAGTGAATAATGTGGAGTACCCTTCAAAACATGGCTATATAGGCCAAAACTTGGGAAGAATGTCCCATTTGATGTAAAGTTTTCAAAACAGTAATTGCATATCCTGTCTGTAATGCAGATTAAAAGACTGTCAATGTCCATTGCAAAAAACTGCTCATGCTACAATTCCACATAATAAATATCATAATGTTTGAATTTTGGCAATTGGCAAAGACAGCAGTTGTAGATGATGATGAGGCCTCTGATTCCTGCAGTAACCAAGTGAAAGATGAGGAGGCTAAAAAGATTATGGCAGATGGCAGATGACAAATATGGCAGATGACGTCACTACAGATGAGAGTTCTGATGAAGATGAATGCGATCATGTTCAACCCCAATCTGACAAGTGCAAAAAACCGACTCGTTACCTAGCCGCAGACCAACCAATAAAAGAGTTTGGAACAAATACAGATACTGCCTATACTCCTCTGAAAAACAAGCAAACTCCTCCGTCACTTTCGGAGGGAACATAGCTCTAACATTCGGTTGCTATGGCACTAGAAGAAAGTGACAGCACTGCTTCACAAAGGCTTTGGTCTCAACTTCGAAATAAGGGCAACCATGCGCACAAGAAGGAAGTTCTTTAAGGGAGAGCACGTGACTTAATTGTTAGAAAAAGGCCAGTATATGGCAAATGAAAGGCCATTGAAGACTACTACGTTCAATTTATGCAGGGAATATGTGACAGAGCATTAATGGAGATTTTTAATCCACGTTTTATGTTTTAGTTACAAAAATGACCAATGTCATGTATCATAATGATTGAAGAATTCAATTATCTGAATGCTGTTGTCTTCTTTCTTGTCCAACTCGCGAAAAATGAGAAAATGACCACACAAAAATATGATGCTCGTAATTGTCTTAACAGTTACGAGCGTAACTTGCCCTATGAACAGTGGCGGAGCGTTCATACAGTCAGGGGCGGATACCCACCCTGACGGACTCAAATGGACTGCTGGCGCCCTTTCCAGCTTTTTATCACTTTTTACTTATTCGCTATTATTGACTTTTTTATTGCGCTCTCAGCTACCTACTTGACATTTGTCACATTTTTTGGCGATGACACCTATTTATTCTTCGTTTATCTGCAAATTACAGCAAGGCCCGGAAAGGGTCATTTCCGGCGATCTACGGAGAATCTTTACTCAAAAATTTCGGTACGCTCCGCGCCAACTCGTGGTGGCGCTCGAACGTGCTTTTACATCACTTTTCATGGAAATCGCGCATGCGGTCCTGTGAGTGTTCAGTATGATAAACATCCTTCAGCGCATGCGTATTTCAGAGAAAACAACAACCCTGGTTCACCACCGACTTTCCAAACCATGGAGTGAAGTTTGTGATCTGTCTTCTGAATCTCGGTAAGTTAACGAGCGCACGTCAAATTACGAGCGTTCGATATCACTATAAATTTTACCGAAAATAAAGCACTATGCAATGTGATGAAGGTATGGTTCAATTTAGAGACTCCTCACTCAGTAAGTGAAAGTTCTTACACCGCTAGGTGAGCGGACTCGTAGATGCAGTTGCCGCCTTTTGTATAATTACACTGCGCGAGACAGAAAGCACAATTAGTGCACGTAAGTACAGACAGATTAGTCAATATTCTGTGAAATATTGAGTCAAAGTTTGGAACGTTCGCAAAAGACCTCCATTATTCATTTAGTTCGATGTCAACGAGGTAAATGAATCTGGAGGATTCATGTCAATTGGGTGCGCGCGTACCATGTATGGAGGGTCATGTGATGTGTTCCAGGAGTGGTACCAAACTGATATTTCTCTGTAGCAGTTCGAGAATAGTGTTAGTGACTTCGTAAAAGATTTGCACCAAGACGGATCGGACATGGGAACTAACGGCATAAGGAGGTACTGGTACTTCATGCCTACGAAATAGTGCTAATAAGCTAACGTTGAACCTTATTCTCTTGAATGAAGGCAGGCCTTCTACATAATAGATCTTACTTATTAATACAGCTCCAGGGGCAAGCTTTGTCTCATATGGCCTAACGTTATTACTACTTGCTCTAAGTGAATGTAGAAATGGGAAATGTGGGGAAATGTTTAGTTCAGTGCAACCACGGAATTCTCCATGGAACAGAGCCTAACGCTCCTCGACGGGAATACAGCTATCACGTTAGGCTACAGGCACGGGTATTGCTAGGTAACGGGTCGTCTGCTGCTCTAAGCACGCACACTCATTTACGTACTAGTTGGGTGAAATCATCATGCGTAATAGGGAGCGTAGTATATTTGTACCACCCTGGAACACATCACGTGACCCTCCATACATGGTACGCGCGTATTTACTGTGTGATAGTTTCTCCAGATTCATTTACCTCGTTGTTCGATGTAGCCTAAGGGTGCATGATAATACCATTTAACTTGCTAATTTTCATCTCGCATTGGCATTGAGATGCAATTCACGGCAGTTTCGTTAAAATGAACTAGCCTAGGCCTACGTTCAAACGTAATTGTTGGTAGACCAGATTTCTGATTCGGTCACTCGTGTGATTTCGGTATTTTCATGTATAATATAATGTCGACGTAACGATGAAGGTAAGGTTACACCTGCATGCTAGGCTTCGATTCAAAACGCTCACGTTCGAATGTAACTGGTGAGACAGATTTGCTCAGTCGAACGTTAGTATCTTTCCTGGTTGGGTACTAACTTAGGCCTACCAGTCTAACGTTAAGGGTAGCGTTATAGTTTCGTGAAGGCCTACTCTTATCGAAATTCCTCGCGAGAAATACACAAGATTTCACGAGAACTTATTCGTGTGCTTCTTTATTATCTATGTACCTTACGTTAACACTAAGTTAAGACACTGGAAGAATTTGTAGTTCAGTGCACCCACCATACTTATCTGTATTTGAGAAGCCTAAATAGATACTGAAAGTGGAAATCGCTGTGTTTGCATTCATTAGTGAGTACTAATTGTAACACTTATGAGATCTCGCGAGAAGTATGTGATACCTTATGAGATCTCACGAGAGTTTACGAGTTCTCACGAGCAAAGCAGGAGATCTAACGAGAAGTTCATGAAAACATATGAGGTCTCGCGAGATGTTTGCAGCTGGTCATGAGATCTCGCTTAAGATTTAAGAGATCTCATGAAAAGTTCTTTTGATCTCACGTGGAGTTGCGAAAACTTATGAGATCTTACAAGAAGCTAATTTTCAATTGTTATCTTGTGTGTTCATTTAGAATATCAGACAACAATTTTGAGAGTAAAGAAAAAAATATAGCACACTATAATTTCGGCCCAATAGACTACCTTTGAAGAAAATATAATTCCATATGACTTCTCATTGAACATGATTACTGACACCATTGGGTTGGTTTGGTGGGCTCTAAAAGTGAATAAAGGAAACAAGAAAAACACTTAAATAGTATCTTAAGGAATAACAAACCAGTTATAGTTACAATTACTCAAGGGTAAAACCCCTTTAATTTGCTATAAAGAACTTGGAGCCTTACCAACAGAGTGAGTGGGTTACTTTAACATGGCAATGCTCCTTTAATTTGGCTAAAATTAACCGTGGTACATGAAAATAACTGTAAATGTAGACATATCTAGGTGATATATCCTCAGACACAACAATGATTGGAAATTACAGACAATACCACCACTGGAGGAGCTCACTTTCATATAACCCTATAAACTTTGTTTCCAAATGTATGATCAAGAATAAATGGCAGCTCCAAAATTAAGTTAACATTTGGTAAGTTGCTTAACTCTTCCTATACATTATACTGAAACAATTCAGCACGATCCAGTGGGATACAAGTCAGTGCAAACCCCTACACAGGTATATGTGTGCAAGAATTACATTTAGCGACACATGGGCGCAGCCATTTTACACCAATGCTTCGGTGAGGACGATCCGAGGAAGCTATAAGCAAACACCTCTACAGTCACTAACACATACTGTATAAGGGCAATATAACCAGGTAGGCTCCAAAGCCTACAATACGATAAACACGCCAATCTGGGTATAACATGTTAATATATGCTTTTTACGTGATCCGTCATGCGGGATAAAAAACGTAACGGTCAAACGGCACTGCCGAACCACGCATTCTGATAAACGAAACTCAGGTCAAGCGAGCCAAAAAGGTACATACGCCCGACCAGCACGCAACGATACGAAACACCCCACTATATTTTCTTATCTGAAGGGGTTATAGCTACACAGGGTATGTTTGTTTGTTACTTTCTTTTCAACCTAACTGAAACATCACATATCACAGCTAGTACTCACAGTGAGCATTGCATGATTATACATGGAACTAGCCTTAGCCCTTGAGCTAACATGTTTACTTATTGAAGGTTTGATGGCAAGAACCTATCAACCCTGAATATAAGTAGGGAGACTTTTTACACATTTTCTTTTCCTTAATTTTGTTGAAAAATGTTCCATCATGCCTTAAATACTACCTTATCTTGCAGCCACAGGTACGGAGCCTCAAACCAACCATGAACATTGTGTTCCCAAAGTTGTATGCAGGAAAAAGAAGAACGCAGGTAATATTGCTCACTGAGATAATGTTGCAAATTTATTGTTAATGCCTGGAAGTTTTTAATATTGGTTTTCAAATATTATGATGTTCGCAGGAAAAAAGAACACTGAGAGACATGTATAATATGTGACTATCGCTCAAACTAAATGTAGGATCAGACAAGAGCCCAAGGGCACTGTGGTTCCTTGCTTGGGGTATATGACAATACACATAATATTATCAAGCAAGATTGGGCTGAAAAAGTCCAAGTAATTGTGGTCCTACATGTTCCCATAAAGTAACCAACACTATAGCCAACACTTTTGTGATCACAAAATGTGATCGGATTTTTGATTGGAAGGCACTTTTGAGATCTAAATATGGCGTCGAAAATGTAAGAAATATAAGAGACCTACAAGCGTGTCAACAGATATGATAACAATGGTGACCTCAGATGACATGACCTTTTAAGTTTCAAAATGTTCCACCACCCCATTCACAACTTGTCCCAAAATATCAACCATGTCACACCTTGGCATTGAGATTTAATTGCATTAAATGTCAAAAAATTCACTTTCAACTTGTATGTAACTTAAAACACAAAGATCACCCTGAGGTCAACATGTTGACATTTTTGATCGGTGAGACGTGAATATAGCATCAAACTATAAAAATTTCACATTTTTTCTTTGCCCATTTTCTCCCCCCATAATACTACTTTTTTAACATTAGCTGACCTTTGGTGACCTTGGATCACATGACCGTTAAGTTTGAAAATATTCCCCTATACCATTTGCAACTTGTCCAAAAAAATCAACCTTGTCACACCTTGGCACTGGGAGTTATTGCATTAAATGTCTGAAAATTAACTTTGACCTCAAATAACTTTGCACACGAAGGTCAAATGGGGGTCAACCCATTGACATTATGATCAGAAGGTACCTTTAACATCTGAAAATAGCATCGAAACTGTAAAAATCCACAAAACACGAAAAGGTCACCAGAGGTCAAATTGAGGTCAAGGGTCACCCAGATGCGGGTCGACAATTGGATTACATTGAAGCAACTCCCAACCCTAACGGACAATTTGTTCTCAAGCTGTCGCAAAAATACTAGTTTTTTATCATTAATTGACCTTTGGTGACCTTGTATCACATGACCGTTAAGTTTGAAAATATTCCCCTATACCATTTGCAACTACTCCAAAAATATCAACCTTGTCACACCTTGGAACTGGGAGTTATTGCATTAAATGTCTGAAAATTAACTTTGACCTCATATAACTTCGCACACGAAGGTCACACAGGGGTCAACCTATTGACATTTATGATAAGAAGGTACCTTTAACATCTGAAAATAGCATCGAAACTGTAAAAAATCCACAAAACACGAAAAGGTCACCAGAGGTCAAATTGAGGTCAAGGGTCACCCAGATGCGGGTCGGCAATTGGATTTCATTGAAGCAACTCCCAACTCTAAAGGACAATTTGTTCTCAAGTTATCGCAAAAATACTAGTTTTTTATCATTAATTGACCTTTGGTGACCTTGTATCACATAACCGTTAAGTTTGAAAATATTCCCCTATACCATTTGCAACTACTCCAAAAATATCAACCATGTCACACCTTGGAACTGGGAGTTGTTGCATTAAATGTCTGAAAATTAACTTTGACCCCGTATAACTTCGCACACGAAGGTCACACGGGTGTCAACCAATTGACATTTTTGATCGGAAGGTACCTTTGATATCCAAATCTAGCATCAAAACCAAACATTTTCTTTTTTGCTCGTTTCCTCCCAAAATAAGCACATTTTTTCTAATGTGACCTTTGACCTTTTGACCTTGGTTTCAGATGTAGTTTAATCTCCTGATTCCAAAAAACAAAACGAAAAGTCTGTACAACCATCCTAACTCCGACCGAAAAACTTTGACCCCATATAACTTCGCACATTAAGGTCACACGGGGTCAACCTATTGACATTTATGATCAGAAGGTACCTTTGACATCTGAAAATAACATCGAAACTGTAAAAATCCCAAAAACACGAAAAGGTCACCAGAGGTCAAATTGAGGTCAAGGGTCACCTAGATGCGGGTCGACAATTGGATTACATTGAGGCAACTCCCAACCCTAACAGACATTTCGTTCTCAAGTTATTGCAAAGCTACTAGTTTTTTATCATTAATTGACCTTTGGTGACCTCGGATCACATGACCGTTAAGTTTGAAAATGCTCCCCTAACCAGTTCACAACTTGTCCCAAAATATCAATCTTGTAGCACATTGGCACTGGGAGTTATTGCAGTTTTAATATTTTCGGTTTTTGGACCATAACTGACCTACAATAGGGCACACCTTCTCCATATGGCGGATCCATAGTCCAAGTTTGGCCTCAATCCAACATTCCCTTATTGAGATAGAGCGTACCCAAGCAAGTGTCATAGACACACACACACACACATACATACACACACACACGCCAACCTGACTGCATAGGTTCCTTTTGCTAAAGCAAGGAACCAATAAATGAAATATATATTAAGTGAACATATCTGTACACGTAATACACATATATAATAAAATATTTCAATGCGGAGTGCAGTGTAGATCCTTTAATAATTTCATATTGGCTCATTTTTAACCTTTGGTTTTAATACGTAACGCAATAGGCTAAACAGGTTTTTAACGGTTTCATCATTATATGTTTTATATGTTCCGCATCATAATTGATAAAGTTTGACAATATATGTTGAAACAAATCTTACTGATATTGTTGCCAAAAGATGAATTTGTATCTTGTAGGTGCCTCAATTCTTAGTAATAAATGACATACACGCTTCACTCCAGCTACACTGTACATGCAATTTCCTATCCTTAGAAAAGTTCACAAAGTTAAAAACGAATGCGGAAATATCCTTTTGGTGAAAGAAGGATATTCTCTGGCCTCTAACCACTATTCTTAAACATTAAATTTTTAGCTCCCAAACCGACAATTGGTGGTGAAAACCTTAACGGAACCGGCCATGAAGAAACAGAAAAGGGCAGGTACGTGTAACAGTGTGTCCATTAAACCCAGTCAAAGGTCCATGGAGCTAAGAAAATGTAGGAAAACGTTGATTTTCTAAAGATAAACAAATTAGTCGTAGAGCCATTGGTTTTCATCATCCTAAGCAAAATTGGGGCAGCATATCATTTTTTGGTAATTTCCTGCCAGTTATCAGTATATTGCAGTGTTTGCGATTTTTTTTTCTTTACAAAAAATGGTAATTTAAATCAAATTCATTCATTGAAATCGTGATTTTTATTATAATTAATATCATGATTTAAATCGAATTAATTTAAATTAACCAACCCTGGTATATTGTTTGTCTGGTGCAAATTTGTTTCAAAATTATAACATAAAATTTGAATTTTTGGTTTTTCAGAAAAAAATAATTACAAGGGCTGCTGCCCAACTGGAAGTGTTTCGCAACATGGTGGATAAGAATGGTGGGGCAAATGATGATGACGGTGAGTTAAGCCTCCAGTCAACTGATGATTATTTTAATACTGAATTTTGTTTTGTCATTATTTATTGAAAAAATACACAATGATATTGCTATACAAAATAAATTTTGTATAGTTTTGCTAAGCATTTTGCTGATACTAAAATGATCCTGGGTTGTTGGTGAAGGATACTTATTTTTGGGAATGTCAAGGGCCCTTTTAGGCCCTAATGTCAAATAAGGCCTACCTCTGTAAAACAATGAATAAATAATAGCAATACTACATTTGTTGTTGCAAACTTCTACAACAAGAGAATATTAAGTGCTGTGACCCGGACATTTTTTAGAAGGCCCAAATATAGTTTTCTACCACGTCACTTGCCAGTGGATTTCCCGCTCATATATTTTATGTATTTTTATTTTTATATTTTTATAAATACTTTTCAACTTTTTCCGTCCTCATCGCAATATTTTTTGGATTTTACTGACTTTTGAGTTCTGTTGTGTTCCTTCTTCCTGACTTTTGAAATCTCAGTGCAATATGAAAGGCTTTAGTGGAATATTGTTAGCCCTTATTATCTTTCTTGTGGGAATTAGCATACAAAGTCAATTCAAATTTTCTCACCTCACCAATACATATTGTAGAACCTTGACCACCCAGACCAACACTGTTCACAGGCTCCACGAGAACCTGGTTCTCTCTTTTAACCTTTGGGAGGACACCGTCATCCATTACATTTCACCAAAAGAAGTCATACAACATCATTCTGAGAATCCTGGTTTTATATCTATTAAGAAGTGGGGACATTGAAACTAACCCTGGTCCATCAGGGAAAAGCTCACCTTGTGTTGCCTGCTCTAAGGGTGTTATCACCACTAGGCAAAGCCGTTAACTGTGATGGATGCGACAAATGGACCCACGTTAAATGTACCAAGGAAATTTCCATCTCTTTTTACGAGGAGCTTGTTTCCACCCAAAGAGAAATTGCATTCCTCTGCAACCAATGTTCTTTCCAAGACCTTCCATTTCATAACATAAATGTCAATGTCACCTCATCCATTTTAATACAAGGTCACTGTTACCTAAGATTTCTGAACTCAGAACCATTACATTAGAAACCCAAGCTACTATTATTGCTATATCAGAAACCTGGCTTGACGACAGTGTCACCGACACTGAGATCTTACGACCTGGCTACAACATCATTCGTTCAGACCGTGATCGCTCCAGCGGTGGAGTTTGTACTTACATCAGGAATAATCGGGCTTACACACCACGGGATGATCTTGTTAAAGATGGGATGGAATCAGTGTGGATTGAACTTAATCTACCAGACAGTAAACACATTATTGTTGGTACTGTATATCGTCCACCTAAAGAAAGTGCTGCTAAATTTAATGTAGGTCTGGAAGCTGTAATTTCGTTGATTAGCTCAGACCATGAAATTGTTATGCTAGGAGATTTCAATATCTGTATTCTTAAAGACCATGATCTTGCTAAGAACTATACCAGAACTCTGAAGTCCCTGAATCTCAGAAACCTCATTTGCGAGAAAACTAGAATAACTGATAGTTCTACATCTTGTATCGATGATATTATTACCAATATTTCCGTAAAGAAATTTGCTAACTCAGGCACGATCGACATCGGTTTGAGTGACCACCTGCCAGTCTTCTGTACTTACAAATCCACTAAGATTAAACTTAATTCTCATAAATCCATTAAAATTAGATGCATGAAAAATTACAATCAAGATTATTACCTTGATAACTTGAGAGAAATTGACTGGTCGGTTGTCACCAACCAGACAGATGTCGATCGAGCCTGGACTTTATTTAAGCTTAACTTATCCAATGTTATTGACGCGGTTGCTCCTCATAAAACGGTTCGCATCAAGCAACGGTCTGATCCCTGGTTTTCGGGATAAATTCTTCATGACATTCATAAAAGAGACCAGTTGCTCAAGAAACTTAAAATGAACAGAAATGATGCTTCTCTTTACAGAGAATACTGTTTTATGAGAAACAAGGTAAAGCGTGATGTTAAAAAAGCCAAATCTGTATTTTATTTGTCTAAACTTGAACATCGTAATGATTCGAAGAAGCTATGGAAACACTTCAAACACCCTGGTTACAGTTCTAAATCAAAGAGTTCTTCTAAGATTGTCTTAGACATTAACAACTCAAGGGTACATGAACCCAAAGCTGTTGCCGATTGTTTCAATGCCTTCTTTACTAACATTGCTGCCAATTTAGTGGAAAAACTTCCACAACCTAAACATATCTTCAACTATACTTCCGAATCTGTTCTTTCCTTTTATCGGTCGAAGGTGAGTGACTCTTTGCACCTTGAACAAGTCACCGACGAATTCATTGAAAAAGAGCTTAAGAACCTCAATCCTCTGAAGAGCACAGGCCTTGATGATCTTCCAGCAAGGTTCATCAAGGATGGTGCTTCCATTTTAACGTCCCCTATAACTCATATCGTTAACCTGTCAATTTCCAATGATAAAGTTCCCAAAGAGTTCAAGCTCGCAAAAGTCATCCCACTTCACAAGAAAAAGAGCAGAACTGATTGTGCAAATAACCGCCCTATAAGTATTTTGTGTATTGTTTCAAAAATTCTTGAAAAAGCGGTCTTTGTACAACTTGAAAGTCACCTTGTCCGTAACAACTTGCTTTACAAATATCAATCTGGCTTTAGATCTAATTTTTTTACTGACACCTGTTTAATTGATTTGCATGACTCTATCAAAACCCGCAAAGCTCAAGGCCTCCTTACTGGTATGGTGATGATGGACCTCAGTAAAGCCTTCGACATGGCTGACCATGACATTTTCTGTCAAAAGCTAAAACTTATGGGTGTCAAATCAATTAACTGGTTTCTTTCATATCTTTCCGGTAGATCTCAAGTCACAAGCGTGGGCGGGTGCTTCGCTGAGCCAATGGCGGTCACCTATGGCGTTCCTCAAGGGAGTATTGCGGGTCCTATCCTGTTTCTCTGCTATATCAATGACATGTGTGTTTCATTGAACACTGATTTTAAGCTCTTGCTATATGCAGATGATAGTGCCATTTTTTTCTCCCACAAGAGCGCCAGGGTGATTTCCCAAAGACTTGGAGAGGCCCTGGAAGCGTGTAGTGACTGGTTTACTGACAACAAACTCTCTCTCAATGTTGAGAAAACTGAAGTAATTCTTTTTGGTACTAATGGCATGCTCAAAAATGCTGGTGACTTCAAAATTACAACAAGTAGCAACTACTCCATTTCTGCTACTAATGTTGTCAAATACGTTGGTGTCTTAATCGACAACCGTCTGTCCTTTAACGAGCATGCCATTGATGTTATTAAAAGGGCCAATGCCAGGCTCCATTTTCTGTATCGCCAAGCCAGTTGCCTGAATCAACGGTGCAGAAGACTGCTTTGCATGGCCCTTATTCAATGTCTTTTTGACTACTCTTCTTCTTGGTTCACAGGCCTCAATAATACTCTTAAAATGAAGCTTCAGATTACTCAAGATAAAGTGGTTCGCTTTATACTTATGCAAGGCCCGAGATTCCATGTTGGGCAGGAGGAAATTTCTGGTGTTGGATTGTTATCCGTAGAGAGTAGAGCTAAATTCATTAGGTTAAACCACACACACACAAAATCCTTAACAACTGTAGTTCTCCTTACCTCATCACCAATTTAACCAAAGCCTCTGCCATTCATAACCGGGGGACTCGTTCAAGACATCACAAATTCTATGTTATTGATTGTAAGGGTGGTGTTAGCTCTACTTTTTACTTCACGGCAACTCAGGATTGGAATGCTCTTCCAAACAATATCAAATCCATTAAGTCTTCTCATCTTTTTAGAGCTGAGTTAAGGAAGCATCACATGTAATTTTGGGGGTGGGGGAGAGGGAGGCCCTTTTCTGTTTTTTGTGCAATATCTTAATTTTTGTGTCTTATTTATTGGTTCCCTAGTTTTTTTTTCCATTTGTGCAATTTTTCGTCTATAGGGCCCCATTGGAAATGGGCCGATGTTCAGTCAGCCTAATGGGTTTAGCTCATGTTACTCTTTTTGTTGTTTTCTTTTTCGTCCTTTTTGTCCATTTTGTCTTTGTAATAGTTTTGTATTTTGAACAATCTGAGTGCGAATAAAATCAAATCAAGACCCCTATGTTTTTGAATTTGCACTTTATATAGTTCAAAGTTTTAATTATATTCAAAGGTCACAACTTCCAAAAGGGTGCACATCTGAAACCAATACCTCCACTAGACAAGGAACCACCTCTGCAACAACAACCAGCTCCCCAAACTTCCTGACAACAACCGGCTGCTTCACAACAATCAGTTCCTCTACCTTCCTCATAACCAGCTACTCCACTTGCCTCACAGCATTCAGTTCCTCAACCTTCCTCACAAGAACCATCTGCTCCATATGGCCCACAACCACCTTTTTATCCACTTCAACAACCTCTGCAGCAGCCACAAACCGAGCAATACAGACCACTTGCAGAAGATTTTTCAAAGGCAATCAATTTAGCCAGTATTGAACAATATTATGACTCTGGCTGGGGTGATACAGGCATGCACAATGATGGCCTTGCACAAGAGAATGCTATGCTGAAGAAACATTTAGTTCTTGGAAAGCAAGGTTAATGCACTTGAGACTGTTCTAAGAGAGTCAACCCCTGTTAAGAGTTGCGGTAAAATGACCCATTTACTGCAGCAAAAATATCAGTGTCAGCACTCCTTTCGATTAGTATTGTTACATATCATGGATTACGCGTAGAACGTTCTTGCCGTATCAACCTAGTGTTATTGGTGCTTCAGTTTCCTTCGCTTCACATCATTCTCAATGTTTTTGTTCTGTGGATGAGCACTCATTATAGTGACCATTAATACTGCAAAAGTTTGTAAGCTGGACAAAAGGGGCCAACTTTGGCGGGGACCCGAGAGGTATATGCTTCAACGTACCCGCGTCCTATTTTTTTTTACCCAGTGCAAACAATAATTACCAAAATAAGCTCATGCATGAGTCACTTAATTTGCAGATATGGCCTACCTAACAAATGTCAATTCAACTTCAACAGTATGATAACTTAATTCTGCATGGTCTTGAATAAACTTTATTATCTTTTTTATCTTCAGATGTCACTACACAAGATGTTGGATTTTTAAAACGACTTGCTGGTGTTTTGGAAGCAAATGTGAAGATGAATATATTTGTAAACTAGGCTTGCTGTGTGCCCCAGCCTCAAGGAAATTACTCACATGTTGCTTTCCTGCTATGTTGAGCACAGTCCCAAAAAATAACATTACTTTTCTAATTTTTTTTTACAGAAGTCAAGCCAGGAGTAACAATCCACACATTACCATAACAGCACCAATGATGTATTGCAGCTGGAATATTGTGTAAGTTGTC
This sequence comes from Apostichopus japonicus, assembly GCF_037975245.1. Taxonomy (NCBI): domain Eukaryota; kingdom Metazoa; phylum Echinodermata; class Holothuroidea; order Aspidochirotida; family Stichopodidae; genus Apostichopus; species Apostichopus japonicus. The sequence continues at coordinate 15,481,220 of NC_092577.1, forward strand.
TTCAGCCTTGTATATCATCATCGTCGTCTCCCTAAATATTGGCAGAAGTTCCATTGATACTGAGAGGCCAATCAAGCCCGACACATGATTCTTGGGGGAATTTCAGGTTTTCGTGAGACTGGGGGTAATTTTCTTGTTGAAAATAATATTACAACGTTAGGTTGTGATCAAGTACTCTCAAGAACCTATGTGAACTAAAGATGATATTTTATATCTTTATATAGTATCCTGGACACTCTTCTATTGATATTGAAAAGAATACATGTTGTTCAACTGTATCCTCCTTTGATGAAGGAATGTGTCTTGAAGTGAGTAAAATTTTATATACATAATAATAAAGTGGGAATTTTAAAGCGGGAATGCCACTAATATGCTTAGAGTACTAAGCAAACACATTCTCTAAACAACATGCAATCAATATCAAAAAAAGAGTAGATAACACACACAACATAATAGAAAATGGGTCCAAACAAAACAGAATATATATGATTTTGTAAAATTTTGCTTGTAATTAAGTACAGACTGCCTGGTTTGATCAAGTTGAAACTTGGTGTGTGTGTTCCTCACAATGAGAACAGGGACCCTGTTTTTTGGGAGGGGTCACAGGTCAACAGAGGTCATAAATTGAACACACTCCACATCACGCCTGGTACTATCAAGCTGAAATTTGCTGTATATGTTTCTCACATTGAGTACAGGAACCCTGAGTGAGTCAAATTTTCTTTTCAAAGCATACTGTAAGGGCTTCTGATTGTAGTAATTGCATTATTATTATTTTTTCGAATGACATTTAGATGGATAGTGGTAATTGAAAGTTACAAACAATTAATACAGGTTCAATAAGGCTGTGTTTGTTGTTCACTTAATATGATAGTCAGTTGAGAGCCATGTTTGTTTAGCAAACACATGGTTCCTGCAGCCTAGAACATTCATATAATTTTGTGAAAACTGAACTTATTCAGGCCTGTATTCAAGCTGATGTATCAGGAATTTTTCTCCAGTATTGATTTCGGGCATGTTTACTTCAATCAGAAAGCTTTGTAGTAGTATACTTCAACGTTGATCACAGGTATTATAACAGCCTAGTGTATTTTGTCACAATGTTGTTGTACGAGCACCAGTTCTTACACCACACTATCTCCTTCATTATCGGAAAGTATGAATATTCTTGTGATAAATCTTGAGATATTATAAAATACAATTACCATACTGTATTAGCTAAACGCTTACTGATTACTCTTATTTTAAGCTGAAACTTGAATGAGATTACTTTATACCAGGACACAAAACTTTTGAAAAGTCCTGGAATTTTCTTATCCTTAACGTGCGGGCACCCTGCAACATTGTAATGCCCTCCCTTCAAAAGTATCCACATTTATTGCAAATTTTCCAGTTGCCGCATTACAAGAGAACAGCTAGACCATGTCATCATGACAACTGTTGAGACGGTTTTCTCAAGAAAGGGGCTGCTTGAAGGATGTGCCTTTGGTAGGCAGCAAAAGAAGGCTAAAACAAAATCTGGATTAAAGAGCATCCTCTTGAATAAAGAGAAGTTGGCTGCTATCAGAGGTATTTAATACTTTCCTTTCGGCTTGCTGCATACTATTTAATATTTTTGTAAATGCTTGGTACAGAATAACAATTGTTTTAAATGTGTTACCAAGTAACTTTTTATGTGCTAATTCTTATTGTGTATTTTGCTTTTTTTTTACCCATCAGCAAATCACGGTTCCGTCGGGTAGTTAACTACAATACAAGTGTGCAGAATTGCCAGCAAAAAATCCCACCAAATGTTTCTTTCTACCATATTCTTTTTATCCGTCCATAATCCTAAAACATTACTACGTCCATTTTTTTCTAAATAGTGAAATAAAGATGCCTCTTACTCTTTTTTTGTTGTACAGTTTGTGCTAGCCGGGTATGTGTGGAGTCAAATCTATCAGCAGGCTCAAAAACAGACCTAACTATACTTTGGTCTGACTATAGATCTGGAAAAAAACATAACTCCGTCCATAGATCTGGAAAATACCGACAAGGATGATGTAGTAGTCTTAAATTCATCTGAAAAGGTTCCAAAACGGGTTTTGATATCTGAAATTTCCAGACTCATTTCAGATCTGTGTGATCTGAAACTAGTCTGAAAAAGGTTCCAACACCGACCGACCTAACTTGATCTGAAACTAGTTTTCAGATTAATTTGATCTGGAATTCATCTGATTTAAGTCTGTATTATAGCAGAGGACAAGGTTCAGACAATTTTCAGCTGATATAGTTTCAATTCAAAATTTCCAGAAGGGAAATGAGTGTCCAGATGTACATTCATTTGAAAATAATAATTTGTAATTCATAGAATTTCTGATGACAAATTAATGTTGAGATTGAAAAACAATCAGTCCTTGTTACGTACGTAAGACCCTGAACATGGTAACCATACATCCTACCTTTATGCAAGTCCATATCATTTTCTGCACCATAGCCTCTAGCAGTGGTTTTTATAAAGATGAGAGATGTTTTGTAAGAAATACTCAGGGAAATACGGTACTTGTGGCACTAAAATTTGTTCTGTGCATAGGGAATGTTAAAATGCCCTCTTGTTGTATTATCAACGATTCATATTTTTTCCACTTGTTCATACTTTAATCCATTCTGTCTTTGTTAATTGTTATCATTACAAAGTTTGCAATAAAACAAAGACTGTTAAAACTCCTGTACAATTGTTATTTGTGGCCTGTTTATGCTCAGATACCCGTCCTTGTTACGTACATAATACACGCCATATATTACACTTTGGCTGGCTGTCATTGCCAACCTTATCCAAAACTTATCTCATTGAGGTATATACAGTTGCTATATACTCTAGGTCATTACTCAAACCAAGTTTCATGCTTTCCCTATGACTTGAAATTTTTCACCCACTATGTCACAAATTACTATCCCATTGGTGTGGAATGGCACAGATCCTGTATGTACTCCTGAAAGACTGTCAATATCCAGTGCAGAAAAGTGCTCATGCTACAATTCCACATGATATATATTAAAATGTTTCATTTTTTTCTTTTGGCAATAGGCAAACACAGCAGTTGTGGCTTTTTACGTGCAAAGAAAACGTACACGGACCAAAGGTCAACAGAACCAAAAACAATCTCAGTCTGTAAAACAACCACCACAAACTACCACCTGTAAAACAACCACCAAAAACCCACAAACACAAATCTGTCACTAACGTACCGTTTGACGGGACGTAAAAAGGACACGGACCAAAAGGCCAAAACAAGCAAAACCAAAAAAAAAAACACTACAAACCGGCCCCAAAAAGCCACCTCCAAACCACAAACAGAAAAAAACCAACTCATATTATGTAACGACCACACAACCCCCACACCCAACTCATTCCAAACCCCACCCGGGGAACGCCGTCCCGACAGCAGACGACAGGGATAAGGTGTCTATCTACGATGTTTTCTTCCCAATACGGGTCTTTTCAGGCACCTAGCCGTCTTCCCCCTTTTCCTGCGAGCGAGTAGAGTTCTTAGCTCCTCGTCAACTTTGATCGAGTGGACCTCCCTGTCAGGAACAGGAGGTCCATTAGCGACCATCGTGTCCAGTATAGCGGAAGCGACTGCGGGCAGGGTGGAAGGGCCGCTCGAGTCAATGAGATCAGTGGCCTGTTTCGTCTCGTCAAACCAATCGGAGGACTCCTTAGCCACAACTACTAAGGCTGTAGTGCAGTCCTCCATTGGCGAGTCAGAATCTAGGCCACTTAATGTCTCTTGGGCCGGTTGACTCGGGCCCAACTAGTATCACCGATAGCGGGCGTAGCTACCGGTGAACCAGTACAAGTGGCATCCTGCTCCGCATGCCCATCCGCTAGTACCATCTCCGCCGTTTTGTCCTGCTCTGCCTCAGTGGGCAGGCTGGCAGTCTCGGCAAGTTCGATAAGGGAAGAGGTCGGACACGAAAGGGGGAACAAAGCCTCCACCGGGGCGCTAGTGTCGGATACTGGGGCGATGACAGGAGCATCAGGTGGTACGGTGTCAGAGGCCAGGATGTATGAGCGGTCTGGGCATAAACGGGCCAGATGGCCAGTTTTCCCACAAGAGTTACACACGATATCCCCTTTACACTCGGCCAGGGTATGCCCAACCTGTAAACAGCGGCTACACCGCTTGTTCGGGCACAACCTGGCCTCATGCCCTTCCAGCCCACAACTCCAACAAGTGCGAGGCTGGCCCGGATATGCAATGTGGGCCCTGTGCCCATTAGCCCACAAGGTAGAGGGAATATCGGACTTGAGTTCGATTCTAACTCGTCTAGTCCCGGTCTTGACACCTTTACATTCAAGGAATTCCGGCTCCTCGTAGCCGGTCACTTTACCAAAACGCCCCAGTGTCCGCACAACAACCTGTTCAGAAATGTCCAGAGGGAGATGGAGGACTGTCACCCACAGAACTGTCATACGGTGTGACCTTCAGTCCCTCAACTCCACCCAACACATGGACGCCTCGGACGCGGTGAACCGAACATCAAAAACATTCATACCCCGGAGAGGTTTACGCTGAAGCGCGTCAACCTCTCCAGGGACCTTTAAACCAACAGAACGCAAAACTGAAAAACACTTGTCTGGGGACGACCTTAGCCTCCCCCGAAAAACTGAACAATACGATTTTGCTGTCACGGCGAGCCGCCATGACAGCTAGGGGTGTGGCAAGCCACGCACCTACGAAAAAGAAAAACCACGCAACAAAGCCAAAACTACGTTAAACAAACTATAAACTATTGAAAGGCCAACGTAACCAAAAAATGTGTGTTGAACGAAAAGTGGAGAGCAGCCGAAAACACGTCCGCACTCCACGAAAGCAAACTACAAACTCGAGTCAACTGGCCCGAGAGACATTGAGTGGCCCAGATTCGGACTCGCAAATGGAGGACTGCACTACAGCTTTAAGTAGCCGATTGGTTTGATGAGACAAAACAGGCCACTGATCTCATTGACTCGAGTGGCCCCTCCACCCTGCCCGCAGTCGCTTCCGCTATACCGGACACGATGGTCGCTAGTGGACCTCCTGTTCCTGACAGGGAGGTCCACTCAATGAAGGTTCACGAGGAGCTAACAACTCTGCTCGCTCGTAGGAAAGGGGGAATACTGAAAGGGGCCTTAAAAGCCCCGTATTGGGAAAACTTCGCAGGTAACGCGCAAGCCTGTCGTCTACTATCGGGACGGCGTACCCCGGATTTTGGAGTGAGTTAGTTGTTAGGTGTGGGGGAGGGGAAGGGGGTTTATGTGGTCGTTAAATAAAATGGGTTGGGGGGGTCTGTTTGTGGTTTGGAGTTGGCTTTTTGGGGCTGGTTTGTAAAGCTTCAAAGCTTGTTTTGGTTCTGTTGGCCTGTTGGTCCGTGTCTTTTCGCGTCACGTTGGACGCTACATTATATACATTTGTGGGTTAGTAAGAGATTTCTGTTTGTAGGTTTTCAGTTGGGTTTTGGTGGTTGTTAAACAGACTGGGATTGTTTTTGGTTTTGTTGACCTTTACGATAACCAAAACAACGAAACAAAACCAAAACCCAAACTACACTAAACAAACTACAAAACTATAGAACACAGTGTGTGGTCAACGAAAAGTGGAGAGCAGCCGAAAACACGACCACACTCCACGAAAGCAAACTACTGAAAAAAACGTGTGCAATTAACGCAAATGACGTCACTACAGACGAGAGTTCGGATGAAGATGAATGCGATGATGTTCAACCCCAATCTGACAAGTGCACAAAATAGTATCCGTACGTGTCGTCATAGCCGCAGACCAACCAATAAAAGAGTTAAGAAGAGATACTGTTACCGAATATACTGCTCTGAAAAACAAACCAAACTCCTTCGTCACTTTCGGAGGAAACATAGCTCTGAAAATTCGGTTGCTGAAGCTACGGCACTAGAAGAAAGTGACAGCACTGCTTCACAAAGGCTTTGGGTCTCAACTTCGCAATAAGGGCAACCATGCGCACAACAAGGAAATTCTTTAAGGGAGAGCAGCTGACTTAATTGTTAGAAAAAGGCCAGTATATGGCAAATGAAAGGCCATTGAGACTACATTCAGTGCAGTGACTGTCTTGGGTACTTCAGCACTCTCGCCTTGTCATCATGGATATCATGATCAAGGTAATATCATGAAGTGTAATAATTCGAAAGTGCTGATAATATCACTATACCGGCTGCAGTCCGTTTTGGTTACATGCTTTTTACATGTATGTGAATTCATGTTTGTGAATACAGTATGTGAATTCACCCACACAATTCACACAATCTTGGTCATACATTGGATGTTCTGGTTGCCAGTGAGCATCTTGTTATCTAAAAACTGTAGACGTTCTGGATAATATTACGTTGAGCGACCATTTTCCTATTAAGTTTGATGTTTTACTCAGTTGCGATCAGCATCAGTATAAAGATATAGCCTTAGAAACGTGAAGTCTGTTCATACCAAAGCCCTTTCCTGTGATATAAACCGTGAAGTTTCCAACTACGAAGCAGTGACAACGAATTTCAAAGATGCAGTTGACATTTATAATTCAAAAATCGCTTTCATAATAGATAAACATGCCCCACACTAGTGACCAGAAGAATAAATGTTGTTAACACTGCACCTTGGTTTGACACTGATTACGTAAATCAGCGGCGTCTTCGCAGGAAAGCAGAAAGGAAATTACATAACTCTGGTCTAACTGTTGACAAAGACGTCTATCTTCAAGTTAGCACTGTTTCTCTACAAACTCTTACAAATGACTTTAATGAGTATTTTAACGACAAAATAGCACAAATACGGTTTAATTTTCAGGACATTGATAGAGATTCTGAACAGCTTGATAGTACTTTTCGTGGAGTTGTCTTATCTCAGTTTGAACCTACCAGTACTGATGAGTTAAGGGAGATAATTGATGATACTGGAATTAAATGCTCCCCTAGTGACATATTTCCGAGAGATCTCCTACAAAGTAATATTGATTTTCTTGTTCCTTGCATATGTCATCTCGTTAAAGCAGCATTTTGCGTTTGTCCAGAATTTTTCCGTGTCTATCGAGTTTTTATCATAATACGATCACAAAAGACAAAACTAAGACTTTCTCAGACTTTTCCCCCCACATCGAACGTTAATTAGCAAGTAATTAAGGATATTATATGTTTCTGAGAATTGTGTCTCCCCGACACAATTGACATTAGTATTTATCACATGCAGCTCTACAAACCGCCTATTCAAATTCAACCAATCAGTGAAAAGATGTTTATGTATGTCTTGGAGCTTAAAATAGACTCAGTCATTGGCATGGTAATCCCTCAGCGTCTTTACCGTGAGTAAAGTGTACACGCACGTAAGCCTATTGTACGTAGTAGCAAAGTATTGAGTGTCGTATAATTGCTACATGCACACAATACTATAACCTGGTGACGAAGTGACAAAAGAATAAAACAATGGAGAAGCGCTCAAAAGGGAAATATAAATTTTGGAAGAACCTAACTTCACCTGAAAAGAGAAAATGGCGGAAAGCTCAGAAGAAAAAGTACCACGACACCGTGTCCCTCTCGGGAATCAATGGGAAAGATGGAGCGAAGTGAAGAGGAATTTACATCTGAAGAGTGTTCAGAAGTCGCTCGACTTCTACTCGACAGGTAAGCTAAGGATAGAATTGTTTACATGATTTAACGTTACTTCTCATTATCGGTGACAGAAACTGAGACCGAACCTCTGCCTCCACTATTATTACTAGTACTACAGTATCTAGTTTAGCCTAGGTCAGTATAGTGGCCTATACTTAATCTATAGTACTACTAGTACGTATAGTTTACTTAGCCTACTATTTACTAGCACAACCAAGGCCAGTTAGGCTAAAGTTTGCAAACGCTCTTACGTTTCTTACTCTTTCTTCACAGTCATAGTCAAATTGCAACAAGTTTTTGTTCTTGAAACAGTGCTAACTAACGTTCACGCCGACGCATAGATACTTTACACTAGACTTTACAAGGCATGGGGGCTATGATGGCTGTGATTTCGTATGCAGTAGCCGAAATCACGAGGCCTACGATCTGGCGGTTCCCGTTAGTTTCATGCCCTAAATAATGTTTGTTTCCTGCCCTGGAAATTATCGTTTTTCCTAGGCTATGTGGACAATAAATTTAGTAAGTCTAGGGCCTAAGTGGAATAACTGTAGGAATTTCTTTTCATTTCTACCTTTTCTACGAATATCTCTTCCCATATAGCCTAGCCAATTTGCCTCCCTTGAAAAAATGTTTCTTTGATTGAAATTGACATTTTCTCTCCTAAATAAAAAATTACAGTTACTTCAGTACCTAACTCTTTCTACGTAGCCTAGCCAAATGTCTTCTTGCTTGAATTCCTCCCGTGAGAAACAGTACTTTCCTCCCTGAGTTTATTTTTATTTTTATTCTACTTTCAGGTTTACAAGAAATTTATGAAAGTCTGCAGGCAGATGGACCTGTGTTCCTGTTGTGGAAAAAAAAGGTTACAAGTATATACATTCCGCAACTGATGAAGGACATATTTAGACGGAGGCTTGATGATGACAATTCTCAACTAGGACGTGTTGTTCTTGCCGAGGATGACACAAGGCACATCTCTGGTACAATTAGCCCGAGCCAACCTCCATCAGTTTTACAGCTTCTTGCAAGCCATCATAGCAGGATGGGACCAAGTTCTACTGTTGTAATGAGTCAAATCAATAAGTCTTCCTTGCATCAGTAAGTGATATCATTTGGGGGTGGGGGAGGTTGGAGTGATTGCAACCTGTATGTCTCCTACAACTTTGCAGTAATTTAAAAAGTGGTAGGGGTGGGGGGCTTCTTTTCTCAAAGTCATCAGTCATGCCAATTGAGCTAAAACATAATGCATGTACCAGTTTGGATTCAGGTTTGGACTCGAAGAACTATTCCTATTTTTTTTTCATTTTTGTTGTTGTAAAGATCAGCAGACTTATTCTAAGCACATTGATCAATAAAAAATGAACACTTAATTGAACTTGTTATATGCATTGAAGCTTCTTAATGGCCATGTTTCAGAATAAATTAGCACATTAAATTGGAAGATTTTTCAGATTGAAGTAAGAGCAGCAGTGAAAGAAACTTGTGTATTCAAAGCCCTGAATGGTAAAGTTAAGGGACACAGAAAAATAGAGAAAAACCTTTCACAAAAAGAAAATGTAATACTAATAACATGTCTATAACCTTAGATGATAGTGAAAACAAGTCTATATTTGGCAAGGAATACAACTGATCAAGAAATAAAGAACTGAATACAAGTGAATGATTAAGTCAATATCTTTGACCCAAGATCACTTTGACCTATGGAAAACAATAGCAATCAATTACTCTCCAGGGGCTACATATTAAAATGTAACAGTTAACAAACTTTTCTTCTTGAGATATGGCATTAGCACTAATGGCCATAAGCAAAACAATGGGATTATCTACCCACCGAGTGTTATCAACATTTGCCATGAAACCAACCTTCACTTCTTGGGATAAGAACTATTGTCCTCAAAATGACCTTCATGGTTAACAAAATGTTTTACCTACTCACCAAGGGCCACCTAGCTAGTTTGAAGTTCAACCAACTTCTTGATATTGTTTATAAGTTGACCTAAATAGGGTTCATCTACTTACCAAGTGCTATCTACATAGCAAGTTGGGTGTCAAACCAACTAGCACTTCTTGAGATGCTGTTTTTACACAGATTTAAAATGTTGACCTCAAATGACCTTTAAACTCGATGCAAAACATTAAAGGATCATCTACTCTTCAAAGACTACCTATATACCAAGTTTGAATTCAAGCAACTTTTACTTCTTGAGATGTTGAGTGTACATATATCCAAAAAAGAGTGCCGGATGGGTTTCAAGCAGTTGCATTACCAGTTGTCGAGGCTGTTGAACATCTACATTACCAACCATTGCCTAAGAAGGAAACTGAAAAAAAAGAGTCATTTATTTTGCCTAAGTAACAATATCATTGCTTTGATGATAGACAGCGCTGATTGATTGTGTCACTTTGGGGGTTAAATATACATGTGATATTTTAAGATAGACATAAAATAAATATTGTTTGAACACTACACCAAGTACTACGAAGTGCTGTTTTTCAAAACTTGCTTTCAGACAAACTGTATTTTGCTTCCAAAAAGGTTTAGCAAATATAGCCCTTTGATGATTGATGTCACTGTAAAATAACTATTTTCAGTATGACAATCTACCTAGCTACTTATGTTGCTACTTTGCTAGTATTCTTTAATTGAGAAAGCCATCATGTTATTACACTGAGTTTAACTGTTTAAAGAATTACCAGCTGTTACTTTGCATCAAATCCCACAATTATGCATGTTGAAACTTACCCTTATATTTCCCATTCGCTCCTGCTGACGTTCTTCTACCTGCCACCTAGCTGCAGCTGCTGTTAGCCGGGTTGTCTGGTGTTACCTGAGGCCTATCCAATCTATACTTCTGCCAGCCCTCCTTGGTGTTTCATCACGAGATGGTTGTTAAGAAGGTGGGTCAATCCATGCCAAATCAACAGTGGCCTCCAGTATTAGAGAGTATTAGACAGAACACTTTTAATAAATACATTTCAATAATTTCTAATATTGTTTAACATCTCTTTGAATGAAGATACAATGTTACCACTGTTTGCCCTCGCAAGCATGTTTCTGTAGAGCTGATGTAACTCTCATATACGCCACTTTAAGCTGCTCATCAGAGCATTAATAACTAATATAAAAGGTGTTTTAGCTCATTCTTTGCATGATAACTATACATATCTTACTAGTTTTGTATTAAAAACCAAAAAAAAAACTTTGAATTGTGACCAAGTTTGACCTTGAAATGCCCAAAATAGCCCAAAATATTGGTAAAATGTGATGTTTGAGGGCGCTGTTCACAGGCATCGTTGGGCATATGACCCTGAAAATGCAGTTTATTTGTAGTCCTTATGCTAGTGGACCACCCTCCTAATTGTTAAGCACCTGTATGCTAATGGTAAGAAGTTGTTGTCATTTGAATTACTCAAATCGGCTTGTGCACGCATTTTCATACATATGAACGAAGTGATTTTCGCAATTTTCAAGTCGTAAATTTGAGTAGATAACACAAAATACACAACTTTTTGACTTGAGTTTTTAAAAATAGGGTCAATACGCTCCTGAAAAATGCTATTTAAAAAAAAATAATAAAATACCCACAGGCCCAAAATGGACCCCCAATTAGGGCCAGAAGTGACATTTCTTAAGTTTGAGGGCGCTGTTCGTAAAACGTACGACCCGCTTGACTTTTTTTTTGCACTTTTCCCGTACAACTACCACTGGACAAGGATCCTATGGAAATTAAAACTCAAACATGCCTCTGCTTGTGAATATAGAGCACACTCAAAGTAGGGCCAGAAAAGACCCCTATCTCATTTTCTGCCATTTTAATTACTTGTTAGGAAAAATTGAGACCGTAAATTTTCCTAAAAATCAGCTAAATTCGAAGACTGGCCACATGTCTTCCACAATATCAGACATAAAATACTTTACATTTATGCAAAAAATGCCTCCAAACTTGACACAAATTAAGTGCTCTTAAAATGCAATCTGGATTTGCTTGCTAGGCGAGGCCGTATCCTAGCAACGAAAATTTAAAAAAAAAAATGTTTGCCCAATTTCATCCTTTCAGACATATGGCAAGACACCATATAAATTTCATGCGATTCTGAGAGGGTCGACGTGGAATCGACCCAAAAATCTGTTGATTTGGCATGGATTGACCCAGGTAGCAAAAGGTTACAAATTATAAACGTGTCTTGAGATTAGCTGCTAAAATGTATTGCTCTCATTTACTGGTGACATATGACTACATGCTATTTATCACTTTCATGGAATGGTTGTACACTTTACTATAACATTTATAGAACAGCCGACATTGCATGTTGCCCTAGGTTTCAGATTCACGACCTGTTAGTTCCCTACCCTGAAAATGTTACTTTCCTCTCCTAAAAACGTTACTTTCCTCCCCTACATCAAGGTAGTAAACTATCGCATTCAGGTTAGGAAACTAACATGCTTGTTGAATGAAACTAAAAAAAAGGTGACTTACTACACTCACACATAATCATAACAAGAGCCCAAGGGCACTGTGGTTCCTTGCTTGGGGTATATGACAATACACATAATATTATCAAGCAAGATTGGGCTCAAATAGTCCAAGTAATTGTGGTCCTACATGTTCCCATAAAGTAACCAACACTATAGCCAACACTTTTGTGATCACAAAATGTGATCAGTTTTTGGATCAAAAGGCACTTTTGAGATGTAAATATGGTGTCGAAAATGTAAGAAATATAAGAGACCTACAAGCGTGTCAACAGATATGATAATATTGGTGACCTCAGATGACATGACCTTTAAGTTTCAAAATGTTCCACCACCCCGTTCACAACTTGTCCCAAAATATCTATCATGTCACACCTTGGCATTGAGATTTAATTGCATTAAATTTAAAAAAATTAACTTTGAACTTGTATACATTATAACGTCACACACAAAGGTCACCCGAAGGTCAACCAATTGACATTTTTGATCGGTGAGACCTAAATAGAGCATGACTGTAAAAATTCAAACATTTTTTATGTGCCCATTTTCTCCCCCCAAAATACTACTTTTTTAACATTAGCTGACCTTTGGTGACGTTGTATCACATGACCGTTAAGTCTGAAAATATTCCCCTATACCATTTGCAACTTGTCCAAAAAAATAAACATTGTCACACCCTTGGAACTGGGAGTTATTGCATTAAATGTCTGAAGATTAACTTTGACCTCATATAACTTCGCACACGAAGGTCACATGGGGGTCAACCCATTGACATTTATGATCAGAAGGTACCTTTAACATCTGAAAATAGCATCGAAACTGTAAAAATCCACAAAACACGAAAAGGTCACCAGAGGTCAAATTGAGGTCAAGGGTCACCCAGATGCGGGTCAACAATTGGATTACATTGAAGCAACTCCCAACCCTAATGGACAATTTGTTCTCAAGTTATCGCAAAAATACTAGTTTTTTATCATTAATTGACCTTTGGTGACCTCGGATCACATGACCCTTAAGTTTGAAAATATTCCCCTATACCATTTGCAACTTGCCTCAAAATATCAACTGTGTAACACCTCGGCACTGGGAGTTATTACACTAAATGTCTGAAAATTAACTTTGACCTCATATAACTTCGCACACGAAGGTCAGACGGGGGTCAACCCATTAACATTTATGATCAGAAGGTACCTTTAACATCTGAAAATAGCATCGAAACTGTAAAAATCCACAAAACACGAAAAGGTCACCAGAGGTCAAATTGAGGTCAAGGGTCACCCAGATGCGGGTCGACAATTGGATTACATTGAAGCAACTCCCAACCCTAACGGACAATTTGTTCTCAAGTTACCGCAAAAATACTAGTTTTTTATCATTAATTGACCTTTGGTGACCTCGGATCACATGACCCTTAAGTTTGAAAATATTCCCCTATACCATTTGCAACTTGTCTCAAAATATCAACTGTGTAACACCTTGGCACTGGGAGTTATTACACTAAATGTCTGAAAATTAACTTTGACCTCATATAACTTAACATACAAAGGTCACCTTGGGTCAACTTATTGACATTTTTGATTGATGAGACCTAAATTAGAGCATCAAACTATACAAATTCAAACATTTTTTCTTTGCCCATTTTCTGCCCCCAAAATACTAGTTTTTTAACATTAATTGACCTTTGGTGACCTCGGATCACATGACCGTTAAGTTTGAAAATATTCCCCTGTACCATTTGCAGCTTGTCCAAAAATATCAACCATGTCACACCTTGGAACTGGGAGTTGTTGCATTATATGTCTGAAAATTAACTTTGACCTCGTACAACTTCGCACACGAAGGTCACACGGGTGTCAACCAATTGACATTTTTGATCGGAAGGTACCTTTGATATCCAAATCTAGCATCAAAACCAAACATTTCCTTTTTTGCTCGTTTCCTCCCAAAATAAGCACATTTTTTCTAATGTGACCTTTGACCTTTTGACCTTGGTTTCACATGTAGTTTAATCTCCTGATTCCAAAAAACAAAACGAAAAGTCTGTACAACCATCCTAACTCCGACCAAAAAACTTTGACCCCATATAACTTCGCACATAAAGGTCACACGGGGTCAACCTATTGACATTTATGATCAGAAGGTACCTTTGACATCTGAAAATAGCATCAAAACTGTAAAAATCCCCCAAAACACGTAAAGGTCAACAGAGGTCAAATTGAGGTCAAGGGTCACCCAGATGCGGGTCGACAATTGGATAACATTGAAGCAACTCCCAACCCTAACGGACATTTCGTTCTCAAGTTATCGCAAAAATACTAGTTTTTTATCATTAATTGACCTTTGGTGACCTCGGATCACATGACCGTTAAGTTTGAAAATGCTCCCCTGACCAGTTCACAACTTGTCCCAAAATATCAATCTTGTCACACATTGGCACTGGGAGTTATTGCAGTTTTAATATTTTCGGTTTTTGGACCATAACTGACCTTCGGTGACCTTTGTGGGCACCAAAAACAATAGGGCACACCTTCTCCATATGGCGGATCTATAGTCCAAGTTTGGCCTCAATCCAACATTCCCTTAGTGAGATAGAGCTTACCCAAGCAAGTGTCACAGATGCACACACAGACACACACACACACACACACACGCCAACCTGACTACATAGGTTCCTTTTGCTAAAGCAAGGAACCAAAAATGGCCTAAATAATCAATTACAATTACTTCAGTTTTGCAAAGCACTTGCTACAAAGCACTACTTAAATCTCCACATGGCCTAGCCAGTATGCCTCATTGCATTCCCTTATGAGAAACGTTACTTTCCTCTCCTGAAAAACTTTATTTTCTCCCACGTTGTAAGAGGAGGAAAGTAACGTTTTTCAAGAGAGGAAACTAACGGATCCGGAAACTAACCATTGCGCTACACTCATAGCTACATTGCTTTTAGTGCACAATTCACAGCGTCTACATAACGTTATTCAGGCCTAACCAATGTAAGTCACACACTAATATGTCTGATTGTACTACAGTAACTAGCCTAGGTAACACCGAGTAGAGTGATGCAATGTCGTTCTAGAGCATTTTACGTGACCCGCCATGCGGGATACAAAACGTCACGGCCAAACGGCACTACCGAACCATCCCATTCTGACAAACGAAACTCAGGTCTAGCGAGCCAAAAAAACATACGCCCGCCGACCTGCAGAGTCGTTCTAGAGAATGTTACGTACCGATCGAGTTCTTGCTGGTTTAATGACTTTCTCTCTTATATATCCTTGCTGCAAAGCAAGTTTTATTTCCGTGGAACGACGAATTTTCTTGGGTTTTTAGGGCATCGTATGCAATGAGATATGCCGTAACTGTCCCTCCGCGCAGTACGTACATCTCCTCAGCTGATTTTTGTTTACTGTTTACCTTGCTATTCAAAGTACCTTGTCCGTTATACATATTCACATATGCCGAAGTATGGCGTTCGGTGCATTCAAGGCTGAATGGTTGCAGGCTCCGTGATCTTGCATGGAGAGTTGCACACAGTGCCTTGGTGACCAAGCTGAAAAGATATCATTGGCGATTGGGTGATGGACTGTGCCCTAGGACCGGCTGTGACAGCTTAGAGAGTACTGCTCATGTTTTTTGTGTTTATGTGTTTGTGTTTTTTGTGTTTTTGTTTGTTTGTTTGTTTGTGTTTGTTTGTGTGTGTTTGTGTGTGTTTTGTTTGTGTTTGTGTGGGGTTTTTTTTGTGTTTTTTTTTGTGTTTATTGTGTTTTTACGTTGGCCCTTCATTAGTTTACAGTTTGTTTTAGTGTAGTTTGTGTGTTTTGGGTTTGTTTCGTTTTGGTTTGTGTATAGGTGCGTGGCTTTGCCACACCCCTAGCTGTCATGGCGGCTCGCCGTGACAGCAAAATCGTATTGTTGAGTTTTTCGGGGGAGGCTAAGGTCGTCCCCGTACAAGTTTGTTCAGTTTTGCGTTCTGTTGGTTTAAAGGTCCCTGGAGAGGTTGACGCGCTTCAGCGTAAACCTCTCCGGGGTATGAATTGTTTTGATGTACGGTTTACCTCGGAGGCTGCCCGCGTCCGAGGCGTCCATGTGTTGGAGGGAGTCGAGGGACTGAAGGTCACACCGTATGGACAGTTCGGTGTGGGTGACAGTCCTCCATCTCCCTCTGGACATGTCTGAACAGGTTGTTGTGCGGACACTGGGGCGTTTTGGGAAAGTGACCGGCTACGAGGAGCCGGAATTCCTTGAATGTAAAGGTGTCAAGACCGGGACTAGACGAGTTAGAATCGAACTCAAGTCCGATATCCCCTCTACCTTGTGGGCTAATGGGCACAGGGCCCACATTGCATACCCGGGCCAGCCTCGCACTTGTTGGAGGTGTGGGCTGGAAGGGCATGAGGCCAGGTTGTGCCCGAACAAGCGGTGTAGCCGCTGTTTACAGGTTGGGCATACCCTGGCCGAGTGTAAAGGGGATATCGTTTGCAACTCGTGTGGGAAAACGGGCCATCTCGCCCGTTTATGCCCAGACCGCTCATACGCCGCGAGAGTGGCTACGGGCGTGGTTGAAGCGGTCCCTGTCCCGGCCTCTGACACCGTACCACATGATGCTCCTGTCATCGCCCCAGTGTCCGACACTAGCGCCCCGATGGAGGCTTTGTTCCCCCTTTCGTGTCCGACCTCTCCCCTGATCGAACTTGCCGAGACTGCCAGCCTGCCCACTGAAGCAGAGCAGGACAAAACGGCGGAGATGGTACTAGCGGAGTGGCACGCGGCGCAGGATGCCGCTTGTACTGGTTCACCGGTAGCTACGCCCGCTATCGGTGATACTAGTCGGGCCCCGAGTCAACCGGCCCAAGAGACATTAAGTGGCCCAGATTCTGACTCGCCAATGGAGGACTGCACTACAGCCTTATTAGTTGTGGCTAAGGAGTCCTCCGATTGGTTTGATGAGACAAAACAGGCCACTGATCTCATTGACTCGAGTGGCCCTTCCACCCTACCCGCAGCCGCTTCCGCTATACCGGACACGATGGTCGCTAGTGGACCTCCTGTTCCTGACAGGGAGGTCCACTGGATCAAGGTTGACGAGGAGTTAAGAACTCTGCTCCCTCGTAAGAAAAGGGGGAATACTGTTAGGGGCTTGAAAAGACCCGTATTGGGAAAATTTCGCAGGTAATGCGCAAGCCTGTCGTCTGCTATCGGGACGGCGTACCCCGGATGAATTTTGGAGTTAGTTAGTTGTTATGTGCGGGGTGGGGGGTTTGTGTGGTCCTTACATAATGTGGGTTGGGGGTTTTCTGTTTGTGGTTTGGTGTTGGCTTTTTGGGGCTGGTTTGTGGAGCTTTATTGTTTTGGTTCTGTTGGCCTTTGGGTCCGTGTCCTTTTCGCGTCACGTTGAACGCTATATTTTATACATTTGTGGGTTAGTGAGAGATTTCTGTTGGTGGGTTTTCAGTTGGGTTTTTGGTGGTTGTTAAACAGACGGATTGTTTTTGGTTTTGTTGACCTTTGGTCCGTGTCCGTTTCTTTGCACGTAAAAAGCACTCATGTTTTTTGGCATTGTTACTTTGTAGTAAACTTATGGGAGTGGTTCCAGACCTGGACCGACCGTGTTACGAGAGACCGTTCATGGTCGGTAGGGCAGGGCTTTATTTTATATGGGGTAGACCCTCCAGTTTGTTCGGTAGCTGTGTTGCACCGCATCATTTTTGTTTGCTCTATTGTAAAAAAACATGTTTGGCGGAGTAGATGTAATTTTGTTTTTAGGGGGAAATTTGCCAGTTGGCAGGCAGTCCTGGAGGCGGTGAAGTCTGACATTCGCCTTCAGATTGAAGGCGATTTTCGCCGTTTATCTGGGGCTGCCTTTTTTGGACGCTGGTGTGCTGGGGAGGGGTTTTTCGTTTCGCTGCGTGCGGGTCGTCCTTCTGTACGTTTTTGAATGTTTGAGGGGGGGGGGGGGGGGTTGGGCGTTTCGTCTCTGCAGGTCGGCGGGCGTATGTTTTTTTGGCTCGCTAGACCTTAGTTTCGTTTGTCAGAATGGGAGGGTTCGGTAGTGCCGTTTGGCCGTGACGTTTTGTATCCCGCATGGCGGGTCACGTAAAAAGCACATATTCACAAGGTTCCTTTTTGTGGCAGGAGTCTATGGAAGTCAAAGATTCAAAATACGAGCCAGAGAATGTCATATTTTTTTCACTTTTCGGGAATAGTTTGAGTTGAAACTTTACAGTTAGCTTAGTTTACGTCATTGGTATAGTATCCTAGTATTGTCAAATCTCGAGAATCAACGCAAATTGCTGCTTTACTTTGTCTCTCATCCCTGGCAGTATGGATGGTCTAAAACTTGCAGATATTTCTCCTGTCATCAAAGGGAATGGCTTAGATCATAACAATTTTAAAAATTATAGACCGATCTCCAATTTATCTTTTTTGGGTAAATTGATTGAAAGAGTTGTTCTTAAACGATTCAATACTTACAAGCATTCTACTAGCCTCAATATTTACAGGCAATCTGCTTAAAAAAAATACCATACTTCCGAGACCCTCCTTTTGAGAGAAACTAATGACATATTAGTTGCCAGTGACAGTGGACATTCTACTGTGCTTGTAGTCCTTGACTTAAGGTCGGCTTTTGACACCATTGACCATAATGTACTTTTCTCTGTATTATCTAATGAAATTGGTATTACTGGTATTGTCCTAAACTGGTTTCAAAGTTTTATTGTGGGCAGATCTCAAAGAGTTAGAATAGGGGGCTGTACTTCTGATAAGATTACTACTAAGTTTGGTGTGCCACAGGGATCTGTTTTGGGTCCGGTCTTATTTAACATCTATATTCGCTCGCTTTTCGCTGAAGTTTCTAGAATGGGTTTTAAAATTCATGGTTTTGCAGATTATCACCAGGTTTATAAACACTTCAGGCACCATAATCAAGGATCAGTTCTGGTTGACTCTCTGCAATCCTCCTTTGGTTGTATCCAACGTTGGATGCGCAAATTGTATTTGCAACTCAACCCTGGCAAGACCCAAATAATTGTATTTGGTCCCCCTACTATACTAAAACTGATTCACATCAAGGTTGTTATTCTTAACTCTGTTGATTGTGTACGTTTTGACCAAATTGTTCGTAACCTTGGTGTTCATTTTGACGATACCTTGTCTTTTCGGCATCAAAAATGTTCTCTTAAATCCAGGTGCTTTAAGAATGTTAGAAATATTTCTAAAATGCGATTTTATCTTACTAAGTCTGACTAAGTCTAACTCCGTTTCTTTTGGTATCAACCAACATTTATATGATCAACTCCAATCTGTTCAATATTTTGCTGCAAGATTGATATATGGTAAAAGTAGATATGATCATGTGACTGATCTATTCCATGATCTCCATTGGCTTAAATTCAAGGAGACGGTGTACTTTAAAATAATTTTGATTGTGTTTAAGTCTGTAAGAGGACTGGGTCCTAAATATATCCATAATATATTGGTAACCTCTGACCGTACCAGAAATACATTATTGATAGAGCCTCGAGTTAAATCCTCGTATGGGTATCGCTCGTTTGCCAAGGCTGGACCTAAATTGTGGAATAAGCTTCCTGACAGCCTCAAAGAAATCCAAAATGCTGCAGGCAATTAAAACACTACCTATTTGTAAATGGTTCTGATTTCAGCCAGAATCTCGACCAGGTTAAACTTTTGTATCGTTACTTTGAGATTTATTTAGTTGTTTTCCAGCACAGCAGTGCACACAGTTTTCTGTAGTAGTTGTGCCTTTAATATTGTTGTGCCTTTAATATTGTGCCTTTAATATTTTGCCTTTAATATTATTATTATGATATCATGATAAGGTAATATTATGACATCTGGCTAAGTTATGGTGCCCCGGAGGCCACCACTTGGCCCGAGAAGGCTGATCGGGTGGAGGCAAGGCTCGACACATTCAGTCAGAGGTGGCTCTCTCTCCCTGGGAAGGTTACAGTTGTTAATTGTGTTATTGTTCCTCTCCTTTAATATTGTGCCTTTAATATTTTGCCTTTAATATTATTATTATTATGATATCATGATAAGGTAATATTATGACATCTGGCTAAGTTATGGTGCCCCGGAGGCCACCACTTGGCCCGAGAAGGCTGATCAGGTGGAGGCAAGGCTCGACACATTCAGTCAGGTTATGACACCAGACACCTTATCCCTCGTCACCCTTAATGTGAATGGGATGAGGGGTACCCCAAAAAGGCAACGGATTTTGCGGTTCTGCGGGTTGCTCCAAGTGGATGTGGTCCTTTTGCGGGAGGCCCACATATCTTGTGAGGGTCATGTCCGTCTTTGGTCCTTGGGGTGGGGGGGGGAGGCCTTTGTGCCTCCTTTGGATCAGGGGCATCTTGCGGGACTGTAATTTTGGTGTCCCCAAAACTGTGTCATTGTGTGGGAAAAGTGGAGAAAGACCATGAAGGTCGGGTGGTGTGCATACACTTAAGGCTCACGCGGGGTGAGTTGGTGGTTTGCAATGTGTATGCCCCCAACCGGCCAGCATGTAGGAAAAATTTCTTCACGGTGTTGCCATCCTTTGTACCGGGTAAGGCAAATTGTATCCTTGGGGGGGGGGGACTTTAACTGTGTCCCTCACTCTGCGTTAGATAGACGTTCGAGGAAGCTAGGCTTGTTTGTCGGGCACCGAGATCTTGTGGATGTTTGGAGGTCCCGGGGTCCCCAGGTGGTTGCTTGTGCGTGGCATAGGCCGGATGGAACAGTTTCATCCAGACTCGACGGGTTTTGTGCCCCGCGCGGGTTTCCTCGATCTCGGTGCTCGATTATTTCATGTCCTTTGTCTGGTCGTGGCGCTGTTGTTTTGCGCTTGCGGCTGCCGGGGTCCTTTCGTGTGGGGAGGGGACTTTGGCGGCTGAACACGGAGGTTGTTAAAGAGCAAAACTTCAAGGAGCAATTTGTCGAGAAGTACAGAGGATGGCAGTCCCTCAAGCCTGCTTTTCCCAATGCGTTAGTCTGGTGGGACGAGGTCAAGTCCCTCATCAAGCAGTTCGCAATCAGGTATTGTGTTGAGAGAGCTCACCAACGGAGATTCAAGTTCCATTCCTTGTGCAATAGAGCAAGGGATGGTTCTTCATCGTCTGATCTGCATGCACTTGGAGTGTTTCTCGATGAGAAACTGCACGGAGCCCGAGTGCGTGCCAGAATCCAGTTTGTTGAGGCGGACGAGAAGCCCACTATTCGTTTTTACCGGGACGACACCAAGTCTGTGGTTGACCGCAGAATAAGGGCAGTGTGTCATCCTGGTGGGGTCGTCGTGGAGAGCCCGCAGGCAGTCCTAGGGGTATTTGGGTCGTTCTTTTCGAACCTGTACTCCAGGGCTGCTGTTAGCGAGGATCTCCAGGAGAACTTGTTGTCTGGTATAGACAAGGCCCCCCTGAGAGTAAAAATGATAGCTTGGGCTCGAATCTCTCCGTTGGTGAGCTCTGGACAGCGGTAGCAGCGATGAAGAAGGGAAAGTCACCCGGTCCCGATGGCCTCCCGGCAGAGTTCTATAGGACCTTCTGGAAGGTCCTCGGTGGGGACTTGAGAGATGTGTTCGCTACCGCTTTCCAGTTGAATTACATGAGCCAAACACAGCGGGTTGGAAATATTGTTCTCCTCCCAAAGTCAGGAGATCCTTTGGACCCTAGAAATAGGCGTCCAATAACGCTGTTAAATGTGGACTACAAAATCCTGGCCAAAGCATTAGGAAATCGCTTATCGGACGTGATGCCGGATATTGTAGGTCCTCTCCAGACTTGTGCTGTGCGAGGCAAGTGTATTCAACATAACCTCTGGTTGATGAGAGACTTGATCGAGTTTGTTAAAGTTCGTGATTTGCCATGTGCACTGGTCTCACTGGACCAGGAAAAGGCCTTTGACATGGTAGATCACGACTTCCTGTTCAGAACCTTAGAGTCCTTCGGATTGAACTCCGTGTATATTCGTTGGATCTCCTTATTATACAAGGACGTCACGAGCATTGTCACTGTTAACGGATTAACTTCTGGTCCCTTCCCGGTTCGAAGAGGAGTCCGTCAGGGTTGTCCCCTCTCCCCGTTGTTGTATGTTCTCTTCAGCGAAACGCTCAGTACCTCGCTGGACAGATGCTTTGGATTTCGACCCTTCAACGTACCGGGTGGGGCTAGAGTTAAATGCGTGCAGTATGCCGATGACGTCACCTGTATTGTGTCGGACCTCGCCTCCTTCAAGCCTTTATCGAAGGTTTTGACCACCTTCCAAGAGGCTACTGGCGCCAGACTGAACAAGTCCAAGACCAAAGGGCTGCGATTGGGAGGTTGGCGCGGCCAATCCCTCCCGTTCGATGCTACTTGGTCAGATGTCACGATCAAGGTAAATGGCATCTGTCTAGGTTATGGTGCCCCGGAGGCCACCACTTGGGGCCGAGAAGGCTGATCAGGTGGAGGCAAGGCTCGACACATTCAGTCACAGGTGGCTCTCCCTCCCTGGGAAGGTTACAGTTGTAAATAGGTTTATTGTTCCTCTCCTTTGGTATCCTGGTACGGTGATCGCCGCACCGGATCATGCCTTGGTGCGACTGGAGAGGATCATTTTTGATTTCATTTG
This sequence comes from Apostichopus japonicus, assembly GCF_037975245.1. Taxonomy (NCBI): domain Eukaryota; kingdom Metazoa; phylum Echinodermata; class Holothuroidea; order Aspidochirotida; family Stichopodidae; genus Apostichopus; species Apostichopus japonicus. The sequence continues at coordinate 15,503,947 of NC_092577.1, forward strand.
GGGAAAGCGCAAACCAAACCTTGTGAAAAGGACCGTTCTGTATATGACCCCCTTGTGCGGTGGGCTTGGTTTGGTCCACCTACCATCTAAACTGCGCTTGTTGCTTGTTGCTTTTGAAAATCCTTCGTTTCCCTTTGCTTTTTTTTGTTAGGTACTGGGGTGGGTTTCTTTTGCGACACCACTGGCCCGGATCCTTTTCCAATAACCGGCCAAAGGCGACACGCCCTTCTGGGGTCTATACTCAGATTGGTGACTCTCTTCGTAGAATCAAAGAAGAGGGTGGGCCACATGTTCTGCTGAACGTGGTCCCCTCTGTGTTATACCCACCATTGTTTCGTTCAATGCTCGCGCCTGTGTGCCCGTCGGCTTGCCGGACCGCCATCTCTCCAGATGTGTGGCGGTCTGTGTGTTGCAAGTCACTAGATAGCCGTCTCAGGGACTTGGCGTGGAGGATTGCACATGGGGTCCTCATCACTAACCATTTTCGCCTAGTCAGGTGGCGATTAGGTGATGGGATTTGTCCCCGTGTGGGCTGTAAAGCCATCGAGACTATGCAACACCTTTTGCTGGAGTGTCCCTTTGTCCGGTTGGTGTGGGATTGGTTTCACGCCTTCGTTATTGGTGTTATTGGTTGCACACAGTGGGCCATTAGTAGTGATTTTGTTTTGTATGGTTTGTTGCCCCCTGTGTGCCCAACCTGGGTTAGGGATCTGCTGTTGTTGTTTGCCGCTGTCATCAGGAGACACATCTGGAACAAGCAGATGCCGCCTAGTCTTCGATGGGGACGTCTGGAGGGCAGAGGATGTTGTCCCCCTCGTGCAAAGTGACATCAGGTTGCGCATGGAGGCGGACCATGCACGGCTTCCCGACACTGCCTTCCGTAGACGCTGGCTCAAGCCTGTCGTCTACTATCGGGACGGCGTTCCCCGGTTGAAATTTGGAGTGAGTTAGTTGGTAGGTGTGGGGGCTGTGTGGTCGTTACATAATATAGGTTGGTTGAATTTTTCTCTTTGTGGTTTGGGGTTGGCTTGTTTGTAGTGTTTTATTTGTTTTGCTTCTGTTGGCCTTTGGGTCCGTGCCCTTTTCGTGTCACGTTAAACGCTGCGTTAGTGAGAGATTGATGGGTTTCAGTTGTTGCTTTACAGACTGGGTTTGTTTTGGGTTTTGTTGACCTTTGGGCCGTGTCCGTTTCTTAGCACGTAAAAAGCAAACACATTCAGTCAGAGGAGGCTCTCTCTCCCTGGGAAGGTTACAGTTGTTAATTGTGTTATTGTTCCTCTCCTTTGGTATCCTGGTACGGTGATCGCCGCAGCGGATCATGCCCTGTGCGATTGGAGAGGATGAGTTTTGATTTCATTTGGGGAAAGCGCAAACCAAAACTTGTGAAAAGGACCTTTCTGTATAAGACCCCCTTGAGCGGTGGGCTTGGTTTGGTCCACCTACCACGTTAACTGCGCTTTCTCCTCTTAAAGGTGATTTTGTTGCTTTTGAGAATCCTTCGTTTCCCTTTGCGCCTTTTTTGTTAGGTTCTGGGGTTGGTTTCTTTTCGCCACCACTGGCACGGATCCTTTTCCAATAACCGGCCAAAGGCGACACGCCCTTCTGGGGTGTATACTCATTGGTGACTCACTTCGTAGAATCAAAGAGGAGTGTGGGTCACATGTTCTGCTGAACGTGGCCCCCTCTGTGTTATACCCACCATTGTTTCGTTCAATGCTCGCGCTTGTGTGCCCGTCGGCTTGCCAAATCGCCATCTCTCCAGATGAATGGCGGTCTGTGTGTTTTAAGTTACTAGATAGCCGTCTCCGGGACTTAGCGAGGAGGATTGCACATGGCGTCCTCATTACTTACTAACCATTTTCGCCTAGTCAGGTGGCGATTGGGATTTGTCCCCGTGTGGGTTGTAAAGCCATGGAGACTATGCAACACCTTTTGCTGGAGTGTCTTTTTGTCCGGTTGGTGTGGGAATGGTTTCACGCCATTAGTAGTGATTCTGTTTTGTATGGTTTAGGGTTTATGGGTTAGGGATCTGCTGTTGTTGTTTGCCGCTGTCGTAAAGCAGACACATCTGGAACAGCAGATGCCGCCTACTTTTCGATGGGGACGTCTGGAGGGCAGAGGTTTTCCCTCTCGTGCAAAGTGACATTAGGTTGCGCATGGAGGCGCACCATGCACGGCTTCCCGCAACTGCATTTCGTAGACGCTGGCGCAAGCCTGACGTTTACTATCGGGACGGCGTTCCTCGGATGAAATTTGGAGTGAGTTAGTTGTTAGGTGTTGGGGTTGTGTGCTCGTTACATAATATGGGTTGGTTTTATTTTTTCTGTTTGTGGTTTGGGGTTGGCTTTTTGGGGCTTCTGTTGGCCTTTAGGTCCGTGTCCTTTCCGCGTCACGTTAAACGCTGCGTTAGTGAGAGATTGAGCACCTTGGAACCCAATGATGTTATATAGTGTAAGTATACTATGCCAAAGTTCTGTAGATCACATTGAGTGTAAGAAACCCAACTCAGAACATAGGTTGCCAAGGATATTTATATACAAGTTGGATCGAAGTAATTATTATCAAAGTGTGCTTCGACTTGTAAGAAACATTAGACACTTACTAACCAAGGATGCATGCCATACTTTTGTTTTAGGACTAGTGATAATTCACTTAGATTATGCTAACTCCCTCTATGCTAATCTACCAAATGTTGTTATAATGATGCTTCAGAGAATTCAAACATGGCTGCCAAACTTGTTCTGAAAAGAGGAAAGGGAGCTGCATTGGCTTCCCATCAGACAAAGAATTCTGCACAAAATATGAACGCTGGTCTTTAAATGCGTTGTTGATAAATCTGCTCCTCAATATCTTATATCGAGATTCACTTAAGCACCACAATCTAGTAGGTCTCTACGTTCAAATAATATTCTTTATATGCTGATCATTCCACGAACACAGAAGGTCATTCTTGCATCGAAAGCAATAAGTGTATATGGCGCCGAGCAATGGAACTCAAAACATATTTATTTCCTGGCTATTCACTTACATACTAAATTTTTCAAATTTTCAATATTTGTATTCATTATATTTCATATTTTGAATTTTCTTGTACATTTTATAACATTTTGCATTTGACATTTTTCTCTTTGTTTTACATAACAATTGTACATTTTTGTACATTCATGTAGTATATTTTTATACGCCATTTGATAATGAATGGTTTATTCTTTCTTTGTATTTTATTGTAAAGCGCAACCGAAAACTTTGTTGGGGTTGCGCTATATGAAATTCAATCAATCAAAATAATATTTGAGCCTCAGCAAATTCAAACCAAAGTTCAGGTCACATTGCGAGAGGGACGCCTACCCCAAACTGCTACAATGTTGGGAATGCCACTCTGAGCAACGGTCTGCAAAGGATATTTGGAAAAAAATAAAATATGTAAGCATATTTTTGGTACCTGTATCACACACAAAAGTTTGATAACAATTGGTTTAGCAATTTGTATTTTGGTTAAAAAAAATGGGGAAAAAATGTATGACTGAAGGTCCATTGAGTATTTTGTACCTACTTTCTATCTGTTCAGCGTTACTGTCACAGATGCTAAACGTCTTGCAAAGTATGCAAAGAAATGCAAGGCTCAAATTAATCTGATGAAAGTACATAGCTCCGGCTGAAGAAATCCGCTACGATTATGGTGTACTCTCCCCCTTGGAAGACACATTTTTTGCATTGTTCAACACTTAGTGAGGTGAAACTCTGAAAATCCTTTTACATGATATCTAACGATAGAAATCGTGGATACCTGTAATACTTGGTGTGTGGATGCATCCCATTGAGTACAAGACACCTATTGTGTTTGGTGGGGGTGTGTATAGCCACGTACAGAATACTGACCTGTGTTTATTATGCCATAATGTTATTGTATCAAAAATGGTGCTTTGGGCCATTTCTATTGTACAACTAGTTCTGGTTACTTGGGTCATTATTGATGTCATTATTTAAAATGTGAACAATGTTGTTTGAACCAAAGGCCTGCTGCACCAACACTGATGTGATAATGCTTTTAAACGTGGAACACAAAGCAGATGGCAAAAGAGTTTCTCGGAATGTTTAATTTCTTTGAGCCAGCATATTCCGATACCTGCATGGTGCATATCATTAAGAAGATGTACATTTTATATCAACAGTTTTTGTTATTTCTTTCAGGAGCAACATCATCAACTGGTAGAGCAGTGGATTGATGTTAATCACTGTTAATTATAGTATGCTAAAATTTGTACTTTTCAAAAGTACTTTCTGGGAGGTCTTAACTTTCAAAAAATTGTTTTTCACACATTCTACATAAACACATATTGTGAATAGGTGTATCAGGGAGGTATAATAAACCAATTTTGACCAACAGTGATCATATCTGAATATCTGGCATATTTGTGGTCAGTACAGCATGCATTTAGAGCTTGGAATAGCTTGAACACGTACACGTAATGCAGGATACCAAAGAAATGACGTAAACTTAAAAATATGCATGGTCAAAGAGAAACATTACCACTTTGAGTACTTGAAATAAGAATGTTACTATTTTAGAAAATAAGTCATACACAAGCAGATTTATTAAGTCACTTTTATTTTGGGGAAATTGTCTTGGTACACATATATTATGACTTTGTGATACTGTGACTAGCCAGCGTACAACAAGCACAATATTAAAGGATGCTTATATTTTTAAATGTCACTGCTAGTGCTGAAAATAGCTCTGTAGCCAATCATTTTCCAGAACATTAGCATGTTGCTAAAAAAATATTCTTCTCAAGTTCAATACAGCATTCAGGTTTTTCAGTGCCACAATCTACTCTTTGTCTCATTAATGTGACATTAACATCATCATATACCACACGAACATCTATATCATTCAGTCTCACATCTTTATCTAATTCGATTATAAATCCAGGGCATTCCTAGTAAGTTTCGGGTACAGAACAGCGTAGTGTTATAATAATGGGCAGGAAATATTACAGCAGTGTATAAGAACATAACAATCCCTTTCATATCACATGTGTGAAATCCTTGTTTCTTGATTCTGAGGCGGTTAAACTTGCTGTTATTGATCTCGAGTGCAAGGAGGTGTGAAACACCGAGTCCGATGAGCACTAATGCAGGGTAGTGGGAGGTAGGGTGAAACTTTTTGGCTTCGGTGTTGCTGGCACTACCGAACCATCACATTCTGAAAAACGAAACTAATGGCCAAGCGAGCCAAAAAAAGTACATGCGCCCACCGACCTGCAGAAACAAAACGCCCAACCACCCACTAAAAAAAAAAAAACACAAAAGGACGACCAGCGCGCAGCGAAACGAAACACCTCTTCCCAGCACACCACAGTCCCAAAAAAGGCAGCCCCAGATAAACGGCGAATATCGCATTCAACCTGAAGGCGAAAGTCAGACTTCACCGTTTCCAGGACTGCCTGCCAACTGGCAAATTTCCCCTAAAAACAACATCACATCTATTCCTCCAAACAAGTTTTTTTACAACAAAACAAACACAAATAATACGCTGCAACACAGCAACAGAACAAACCAATGTAACCAATATAAAACAAAGCCCTGTCCTACCGACCAGGAACGGTCTCTCGTTAAACGGTCGGTCCAGGTCTGAAACCACTCCCACAAGTTGAAAACAAAGGTGCAATGCCAAATAAACATGGGCAGTCACAGCCGGTCCTCGGGCACAGTCCATCATCCAATCGCTAGTGATACCTTTTCCATGCTAGATCACGGATCCTGCCACCATTCAGCCTTGAATGCACCGAACGCCATACTTCGGCAGGATGACGTCCCTGTAGAAAAATTCCATTCAAGGCCCCTATCCCGCAAAGAACTGTGAACGAGGGCCGGCTGTGACAAGTCAACAGGGGGCAACTCAATAAGAGCGGAGCAAATGACACGCACCACTCTGCTTGGTGTGCTACTATGTGGTTCTCTGTTGCTAAACAGCGTCGGAACCCATCGACGCAAGGGTAACCCCGCCCCAAAAACGTACAAAATATGAACCAGGCAACCCTGGGTCAGTTACCGCTACAAACAACTGCTTAAATAACACACAAGTTAATTTACTTCCTAGATGAACCACCTCTAGTCCCCCCATCTCCAGTTTTTAGTACAATACCGCCCTCTTGACAAGCTCTGTACCACCCGACCAAATGAATGAAAAAATCGCTCTCTCCAACCGCACCAGGACGCGACGCGGAATTGGGTACACCGCGCCCGGGTACTATAAGAAGGCAGCACAAACTCTTGCGTCTTGAGTCTTGCGTCGGTGCTTCGGAGCTACTTAGCCAGCTAGGCGCGGCTTTTGGCGTGGGCTATGAGGTTGATGATCTGCTGTCAATGTTCAGGGACACATAACAAGGGGCAGGGAAGAAGCCTTCGGATTACCTGGCCCGGATGGAGGACCGTCTGCACCAGGCAATGTAATTTGGCTGAGACTGTCCCAGGCTGCATTTTCAGCGAACCGGGCACATGTTGCGTAAGTTCTGGGGTGCAGAAACGGTTGTTGGATCGATTTGAGCAGTCGTCGGGAAACGCTGGAGGGAGTCTTGAAGGGTGCGTGCAATATGGCGCCCCAGCAGCATTAATAAGCTCTCAAGCTACACAAGAGAGTACTCTGAGTAAGGATCCTGGATCAAAAGTTATTTGACAGGAAGGAAACCATTTACTTCTTTCCAAACAATCTCTTGTGGTGTTCCCCAAGGTTCCATTCTTGGGCCACTATTCTTTATCATCTACATGAACAACATAACCACAATTTAATCTAAATCTTCAATAGTGATGTTTGCAGACGACACCAGTATTTGTCTTCAAAGACACAGATGTACAACGCCTTTGGAGTACTGCTTGCAGTGAACTTGTGTACTTTCTAAGAAAAAGTCGTTCACGAAAGAACCTGGGCACTAACACCAAACTACCGAACGACTGATCCGCTCTCAACCCCAGTCCTCTTACATCGAGACTGTCACTGTGTCATCATCGCCGGGTATTCCCCTCGAAAGGGTTCATATACTACACATGATCTTAGCCAAAAGCAGCATTACCAGTATGTTGAAGACTATATGGACGAGAGTATAAATACAACTGTGTTAATACTGATTGGTTATCTTGAAATAAGCTTCGGCTTAATGTTATGAAAACAAACTATATGGTATTTAACATGCCTCATACTCAAAACCCCAACCTTAGTATTATCACCAATAACCACCCACTTGAAGCTGCTACCAGTGTTAATTTCGTGGTGTTCTTATTGACTCAAAGCTTAATTGGCATGAACATACTTATCACCTGTGTTCGCAAGTTGCTAAGGGTGTTTGAATAATCGGTTTATCCCCATAATCGGTTTATCTCCATAATCGGTTTATCCTGATCTCTGCTACTGTAGTCTTGCTTGGTCGAGCACTAGTAACTCCGCTTTAAGAAAGTTATTTGTTCTCAAAAAACGAGCTATCAGACATCCCTTAACATGTTAAAATTAAATGACATAATCGAAGTTAATATTGTTACCTTCACCTATCGCTTGTAATTATTCGTTCAGAATTCCCTAGTTCACAATTATCACATACGTCAAAACAATGGTCTTCGTCTTCCTGGCAATCGAGCCATCAGCACCTGGAATTCCATTCCAGAGAGGATAATGTACACTCCTTTCGCCACAACTCTTCTTTATCCCTTATAAATTTCTGCTAAGATTTGAAGTTAACATTTTGTACGCTGTAGTCATCCCTTTGTTATTTAAATTTTTCCTCCCTAACATATATGTATATACATGATTGTTTTCGTGTTTGTGTAAGCAAGCATACATGTTTATATTAACACGGGTGTGTATATATATGCATATATATATGTATGTATGTTTTGTGTCGGGTGGGTGGGTGGGTTGATGTTTTGTCACTCAGTTCTCTGTATTTATGTATTGAGAAGAAACAAATAGGGCATTTGTGTGCTCTTTTTTCAATTTCCGTGCAACTGATCGAGGGAGGGGCTAAATTTATCACAGAATGATGAATTAGGAGTTCCTAATCACAAATTGCTTTATCACCACGCATGGTTGTGGTTAGGCCAGAAGAAAATTCATGGAAAAGGGAGTTACATTGCCATACTTAAAACCCATATACCAGTTCCACTACTACTGTTTTACTGAAGTCAGAAAGTACACTAACACTGCAAGTTTCATGGGAGTTCACTATTTTTTTGTTATTTCAAACCTTGAATGAAACCATAAATGAATTACGACTGCTAAAATACGTACCTAATTAACCAATTGGTTAATTAGATTAATTAGTTAAAGAACATTGTTAACTAGTTAATTATCTAAAAAGCATCAATTATTAAAAATCGTACTCATTAATTAGCCAGTTAATTAAGGCCATTTTAATCAGTTGAAAGGATTGGGTATATATGGTAGAGAACAAAAAGAAAGGTTTGTTTAATCATTTCAGGAGATGAAAAACTGCTGCAACTGTTCACTAACAATAAAAAAAAATACACGTATAAGCAGGTTTTATTCATACAAAAACAAGTTATGGTAGATTTGCTCTTTTTTAACTGAGTTAAACAAGTTCACTTAGACACATAGTTGAGAGGCAAAAGGATTTTAACAATTGTTTTTTAGCCGCCTTCTGCCTAAGGTGTGATTCATAGTGAAGATGGCTCACATAACACCATCCGTTTCTCAATTGCCTTGAAAGAATACTATACCCTTCCAAACCAACTTGTACTACAACTCAAACTATGAGCACTTTGTTCATTCAAAAGTAAAATACTTTACCAAGCCTGATGTCCAAAAGACAGATGCTTATCCACTCTATTCGAGGTGCAAGAAGATGAGTGATAAAACCTCCCCTGGACGACACGACCATTCCTAGTTAACTCCAAGCATTGCTAAAATAAGACTCCCTTTCATCAATTTCCCTGTAATAATGCTTACATCCTTCCAAATACAATATTCACTATTAAATAGCAAAAAAACTACCACACTCCCTGGTGAGGATTATCTGTGCAACCGATGTGAATACTCCGCATTCGACATCTGTAGTTGTTTACAACTTTCCGATTTCTGACCCTGTGTCGCTAATAGACTCGACCAACAGTTGATTGGTTCGGAAAAATGAATACACGTATCAGAATGGGCGGAGCTCGGACACAACTCTAATGCGTTGAATATAATCTAGTACTAATTGGAACAAATGTCAGAAAATTGTGAGACTCAAAATATATCAGAAAAAATCATATTCGTCATGTATTCCCCTACACAATACTCATTAAAGTGTAATAAATGATAAAAAAAATACGCAGCATTAGCTATATTTCTTATTTCGGACAAAAAGCCCTGGTCCACAATGTATCTCCCGCGAACACACACTTCTCGTAAATGTTGTTATGCTCGTGTCGTCGTACGTGCTAGCCATACTATACAGTTTCTACGATTGTTGACTCCTGTCACTTGTAAGTTGTAAGTTGCATCGCAACTTAGTCGCCTGAACTACTTAGGCCCCTAGTACTGTGACATTTCCAACTGGGAATGTACAATATTGGGAAAATTGTAACTCATTGAAAAACATTTGTCGTCACTCGTGACATGGAATGGCTAAGGCTTGGCCTGACACTGTTACTGCTTAGGCTTGGCTTTATGCCATGGCCTAGGTTACCGAACGCTAGGTTTCAAATCAAATTATATCAATTATCAAGTGGAATTACTACTGACCGTGCTGAGCATTTTGGCTTGCAATATGGCATTTACAGGCACTCCACTGAAAACTGTACGTATACTAAGTAACTACTCCGGTACAGGCCAAAGTTCCACTTCTGGAAAGAACTGTTTTGTGTGTGGCAGAAATGTTGACATTCTAGGGAGAAACTGGAGCAGTATCTTTCAAAGTGGTATAACTGCCAAGCCAAAAAACTTTCATAGACTTGCCAAGATATTGAATATACCACCCCTGCACAAGGAGAATGTTGGCTCCCATTACTGCATTTGTCGTGCATTTCTAAGCTTGAAAAAATTGAGAGAGGCCAGCAACTTTTGTCTGAATTCACCAAACAATATGCCTCCCGATTTCAGAGGGTAAAGAGGGGGAGCGAAGACTCTCATGGGATAAGAGTTGTTAAGCAGAGGCTCACTAGTAAACCAACAGAGCAGCAATTAGGCACACGTACAGTTGTAAAAAGAAGTTCGATCCAAAGTGAAGGCGATCCATTCCATGTGGACCCAGTGCCGATCCCGACAGCCCAATGTACAGATGAAGAAGAGAGTCATAACAGTATTACCAGAGTAACAAAGTCATCATTACCAACATAGCATTAGCCTACTTCAACATTTAAAAGATTACTGATGAAGACATGCTGCTGGAAGAATTTGTGCCCAGCTGAGTTGTATATGTCATATAATTGAAACCGAGGATGAACTTTATGAATTTCATCGACAGAATTGTCAGTACTGGCCTAGGCTAGATTAGGCCTGGCTTTGTAATTGTCGAATAGTTCTAATCGTCCATTTGTCGATGCTGAGTAATTTTGCAACATTTGGAGTTTGAGGTGTACTATGATGTGCTATCAAATACTGTACTGTACATGTACCTTTGTTCACTAATCATGTTTTTCTCCTGAAGAAAAGCAAATAATTTACTGTTTGAATAACCTTCACAGCATTGTTTGTTTGTTTGTGACTCTCCATCGTTCCATCATTGAAAATTATTTTGACGCAGGCATTGCTTTTCATTGAGCCAAAACTAGAGAGCAAGTTCTTCATATTTTACTATTTTACTGTATGCTCCAAACAGCTCAACAAGGTACTTGTATACATATAGGCTACAAAAAAATTCCGCCAATTGTGAGACAGGCCCTGCAATGATGCACAAAATTATTGACGGTGACCATCCTGGACATCAGATAACCAAATTTAACACTGTATACTTCAATCTCCTTCCCAGCTTTTCATCGAACATCCAAAGAGAAGACCAGAGAGCTTTCAGTTCAGTGATGGAAACATCAAAGATGCAGTAACAGCCTTGGCTGAGAAGAAACTCAAGAAAGCTGTTCAGCACCTGACATCAGAACCAGAAGTGAAGGAGGAGATCCTGACACATAAGTAAAACAGTGGACCAGGAATGTCGAATATTGTGCAGTAGTGCGAACCCATCCTTACTGAGGAAATGTTCGCCCCTGGATATTGTGGGCCTCACACAAGAGAACATATTCGCTGAAGCAAAAGAGAAAGCCCCAACCGGGATGAGACTTTTGGGAACAATAACCGCCAGCTTCACACATGAGCAGATTACTGAAAGCGAGAAACAAGTTCATGAATGCTCTGGCATACAGGAATGGTGTGCTGCTACATCAATGTGGACTCAGCAGTCGGGTAGGTAGATTCTGATTTTATTCTACAGCGTACAGTAGGAAACCACTTCCAGCTCATCAATGTACCCTGACAGTATGATCGTGGATGCACATCGATGCCAACCCATTGTTTTTTGTGGAATTATGCCTGACTGCTGACATATATGCAAGAAAACAGTAGTGAGTCTTGCCTAGAATACTTTACGATTCATTACACACTTGTGAGACAGGTGCAGATACAGTACCACAGCCGTATACTGGTGGTGTACAGTGGTAGTGAGTGGTCCCACTACATTAAGAGGTCCCAAATTTAATCTCTCCGGAGGCACCTGGCTCGTCAAAACCTGTACTCCAGTTGTTGATGTCTTTGTATGTCATTTTGGTGTAGTAGGGGATTGTGTCTGTTGTTTTACATCAAAGACTTTACATCACATTGAGGTCACATCATTACAGGCACTGCCTGATCCCAGAAGACATTGCAGTACTAAGGTCTACAAACTCCAGCGAGTCATTCATTAACAAAATAATTTATTGTTTACACAGCAATGCCTGGATTCCTTGGAGAATGTACATCCCACACTTCGGATGGAACAAGTGAAGGTTATGTGCACATCGGACTGTTTTGTCTTGAATCTGATGATGTTGTTTCTTCCTGTTTCAGGCTATTACCATCATGAACATATCACTGTGTCAGCACGGCGGATACAGCTGCTCCTTACCGAGCTCGGGAAGGGTCATGATGAGTCCGTGCAGAATTGGAAAGATGAACTCATCACTAACAGCAAGATGAAAGCCATGGCTTCAGCTTTGGAGGAGGCTGTTTCAAGACATGACATCAGCGGTAAAAAATTCAATTATGAACTTTCACCTGCTGATATTTCAGTGAACATGGAACCAACTGTTGATACTATCCTCTTCAGAGCTGCGAAAGACTCACTATCAACTAGCTTCTGTGAGTCCACATTTGATGACATATGGAGGAGAGTCTGTTCCCTTGTTCGAGAGGGACATGCTGTTGACAGTGCAGCGAAGGTCATCAAGTCAGAAATTATCAAGCTCACTCCGGACAAGTACCAAATAATTGGGGACAATATTGACCATGAAATCAGGGCAAAGCATATGTCTTGAATTCGCCAGAACCAGTCAATTCACTGGTTCAACATGTATGCGGTAAAGGATGCTGTAAGTGGACGAGACTATGCCACAACTGAGGCCACAAACATGAATGACATTCCAGAGTCCACCTTCCTACCAACCTCTGAAGATAACACACTGCTGCAAACCGATTTTGCCTTCCTCTGGTCACGAGTTATTGTGGACTCTATACCTCGTTTGGTAGTTTGGTTTTCGTGCCCAGGTTCTTTCCTGGGTGACTTTTTCTTAAAAAGTACCTGATCTGGAATCACTGAGGACAGCTGCTGTGTGGCACATCCCCCATCCGTATTCTGAACAGATGCAGCAACCTTCTGAACAGGTAATTAATCCTTGTAAATGTGGTAACAGAATGTAATGGGGGAGACAGGGGATCTATCCTGTGCAATGGATGTATTCTTTTATGATTATGATGGTCTGTGAAGCAATTAGGCAATTGCCCCAAGTACACAACAATGAAATTCACTGGCAATGAACAATTTTGTGTGTTGGTCAATAACATGCTCCTCTATAATGTCAAGGAAATTACTTATTTAAACCATCTTTACCTACAGGTTCCACTGGGCATCACTTGTCGAAATGAAAACAAGTCTGAAGAGATGATAGCCATCTTAGAAAAAATCCACAACAAGTACCTTCCTTGCCTAGATGATGATGAAGCCACTAAGAAGGTAACTGGCAACAATGAAATGCATTCTGTTAACCATGACAACGCAGTGGACAGACAAAGAAGAAAACATGTTACTCATCTCAATGTCTGGAGCAATGAGTACACCTTCCTCAGTAGTGGAGTGTCCTTTTGTGTGACTTGTTGTGATGGCATGGAGAAAATCTGATCTATTCCAGTTTCATCATCCTGGGAATTCTTGTAATTTAATAATTCTCTCTTAACTTTCAGCTGTTCTTTGGAGGTGACTGATGAACGGTGTCGCAGTGCCCAGAGGGCTCGAGCCGACGGTGACACTACCCTGCAGAAATTGTCTGGACTTGTTCCCAAATTGGAGGACTGGCATGCTTTCAGGATAGCTTTCCAGGTTGGTAAAATTGCTGCACCTATTGTACTTCAATATACAATAGTTTATTTTCTGATGCTGACAGACAGGGCGTCACTACGCCTGTGAATGGCCTGGTGCACATATTTTATGGCGGGCCCTATACTGCAGTTTTGTGAAAAGAAATTTGGTGTTTGGTAATATCGGACGGACGAACATCTGTAACCACATTCTATTTTGTCTTCACTGGAAAGTTCATCGGTGGGGCAAATTAGACTGGAATTTCATATGCGCATTGCTATTGGCAAATTTCGCCTTGACTGGGGGTGTTCCAAATTGGCGACTGTTCCAAATTGATAGCGACATACAGTATAACGCTGTAATACCTCGTGATGGACCAGCATCATGTCAAGGAAATAGAAATGAGAGCCAATCTAATGTTTATTATATATGTCCTTTCACCACAATAGTTATAGGCATTGATGAAGGTCAACATGCAATCTTGTTCCCGACAATTCACAATATCACTGTCTTATTTCACAGGTTGTCATCAAAATTTTACGCAGCCCGGCATCATCAGTCGACAAAGGAACATTTTTCGCTAATGCCAACTGTGTGAATAATTCGAATGCAAAGAAGGATGCACTGCAGTTCTATGCTGAAAGTCAAAGAATTCTTCAACATGCACCTTGATGTCTACATCACAGCTGCGACTTTGAGCCATTGGAAGATGGACTCCATCAATGAACCAGAATGCAAAATGCATTGAGGTTTCGATGATTTCAATGCACTAGACTTCAGCTTGTTAGTGTAACCAGAACTAGCTGTTACAATAACACTAGTCAGTCTGTACGTGAGGTCAAAGGTCACCCAAATGCAGGTCTACTATTGTATTACAATAGTATAACTCCCAACCTTGATGGACATTTGGTTGTCAAGTTATTGCAAAAATACTAGTTTTTTACCCCTGATTGACCTTTGTTGACATTGAATCACATGACTGTTATGTTTTGAAACAATCCCTTACCCCATTCACAACTAGTCCCAAAATATCAACCTTTTCGGACCCTGTCAATGGTAGTTTCACAAGTTATTGAGAAAAACTAGGCCAACACTACAGCCAACTCCATGAAGTGAAAGCAAATCTCAAGTTCACAGGTGCTTGACCTAGTTTCTCCTTGGCAGCTGGCCAAGAAATGTTTTGAAATTCGTGGTACCTGTGCAACTTTCATCCAACCAGAACTACCAATGATCTACAAATATTTTCTAGAGAAGGCATGCTTCGCCATTCAAGTGCACTATTCCATCGAAATCACATCAACTGTAGCAAAATATCCATACGGATGAGTGACAAGTGTGGCAGTAGCTGTAGCATTTTATATATCTATGGTCTGCAAGCAAGCCTTGGAAGACACTGTAACATACACACATGTATGCAATTATGTACATAGCAATTCAGGACTTCTAGCGACACACTTAAGTCAATGGGGATATTGTCGCGAGTTCAGATTCAAATCTACGGATGCCCGTAAGATCATTTTCAATTGTCAAAAGGCTCTCCTATTCTTATGAGGCGAATCGCCCATGTCATCTACTTATAGGCTGGACGATGGGAGAAGTTGACCACTGGTGACCCGAAATGACCTTCGACATCCACCAAAAACGATAGGCTTTTTGTACTTAATGTGGTCAACCTACATATCAAAAATGAAATCAGTCCAAGCTTTGTTCGTTGAGATATCATGTTTACAAGCTTTTCACTATTTGACCCCTGGTGACCTTAAATAACCTCTGACCTACACCAAAAACAATAGGCTTCTTGTACTCAATAAGGTACTCCTATGTACCAAATATGAGAACTGTCCAAGCTTCCCTTCTTGAGATATCGTGTTTACAAGCTGGGCCTCACAAACGCACACACACACACATACACACACGCGCATGATTGCAAAGGTTACGATTATCATCGAAACCAAAAAGTACTTCCAGAAGAGGTGAAGAATGGTACGCCACAAGAGCAACGGAAGTGGCTGCACCAGAAGTGTTTAGAGCTAGTTGAGAATTTGGCTATGCTGCCTAGTTTTAAAAGGTTGGAAAGAGTTCAGTCATTCCTTTGCAGGGCAGATGGGTGCACAAAGGTGCTGCAACTCGGAGGAGCCATGAAAGTCGAGTGCACGGAATAGCAGACCAACACACTGAAGAAAGTCAACGCCAAGAAGAGGATCACAAATCCAACTATGGATGTGCAACAATCGGTCTCGGTCTTCTCCTGCGTAATGCAGATGATGCAGTTAGAGAAGGAGATGGGGCACGAATAATTCAAGTTTGGAAATTCTTGATGCCTCTATTCAAGTTGCACAAGCACAACAAATAAGCACTAGCAGCACTGAGACTTCAAGCAGACATTTATAGTCTTCTGCCCGGGGACCTCTCTCATGAACTGATATGGAACAGAACTGTAACTAATCGAGGTGGCAAAGGGAGGGACATGTCTAGGGACCTTCGGTTGGAGCACATCAATAACGTTGCCAGACAAGCTCTGAAAGCCCAGGGAGCAATGAACATATCAGAGACACTAGCACAAAGAGCTGGTTATGCCATTGGCAAGGTTGAAAAGCTCATTACCAATATTGAAAATGATTTGTCTTTGTCAAAGTCAAAAGGTTACCACAAATCAACATACTGCATGGAGGATTTCCAAACACCCCTCACGCAAGTGTTTGATGAGGCTGACATCTTCACCCCAACTCGGGCAGATCATTCACTGCTTTTCCCGATTTCAGTCGAGACATTTTGTGGATGTGCGTGCATTCCACCGTTGGATACAACATTACAAGAAACTCTGGAGCAAAGACCAGTCCATCACCCTAAGGGCCAGCAGTGAGTGAAGGGAACATTGGCAGGAAGACTGTATGTGCAAAGCCAGTGAATCTTGTAGTTACTCAGAGATATGCATTATGCAAGTAGTAGTTACTGATAGGTTTAAGCATGACTTGGCCAAGGACAGAGTTGAGTTCCTTTAGAACAACACACTTGTGGGAGAGACGTGTTCAGTCATAAACAAATGGTGTTTCCTGAGGCTGTGTGCTTTTGAATGACACTCATAATATGTGACACCATCTGCTGCTATCACACATGCTCTGACCAAGTTTGAGGCATTGGAATTTTAAAAATAATCATTTTGTAGTCTTACATAGCACTCAGGTCCAGCTACTAACTGCTCAAGACACTTTACAGCACCCCCCCCCCCCCTGCTCAGTGCTCCTTGAAATCAGGTAGCACTCAGATATTCTCAGGGAGTATGTGGCGTCAACACTGATGGGATTCTGGTTCCCCACAGGACCCCTTCCTTCTAGCATATGGGTGTTGAGAAGCAA
Organism: Apostichopus japonicus; assembly: GCF_037975245.1. Taxonomy (NCBI): domain Eukaryota; kingdom Metazoa; phylum Echinodermata; class Holothuroidea; order Aspidochirotida; family Stichopodidae; genus Apostichopus; species Apostichopus japonicus. Next base: position 15,520,835 of record NC_092577.1, read on the forward strand.
TTTGAAATGAATATCTTGCTCAAGGGTAATATGTGGATTTCTCCATGACCTCTGGATCACGAGCTTGAAACCCTGACCGCAAAATCACCAGAATGTAACTAGGTCAGCAATATCAAACTAATTTGAATAATAGGTGCAGCCAGTCCATATACCATATATAGAGAAAGGAAAAGTGTAATAAAATTGCTTTTTCAAATTTGATTGTATTTATTAGGTAAAAAGTTTTATGTGGATATCAGCATAATTAAATAGCAGGGACTCTTTTACCTTTAATTCATAAATGCCTAAACAACTTTCTGTATAATGGCCGAGTGTATAGAGAGGAGAATTGCTTCAGGATCGAAATGTTAGACAAACACTGGTTTGTTGCCGTGGCAATCATGAAGTCATAATTAAAAGAAATGAAGACATGGTGTACATTGCCATGAGTATATGGAAATATGTTTATGGATAAAGAAATGTTTCAAATTGCAAAAGAATACTGTACAGTATATATAGCCTACTTGCAATTAGTTACAGCAGTAGTACTGTATATGTTTTCAGACACACCGAGTCTCAATACACACTGTACGTATTTCTTAAATCATCCAGCTAAATACTTCGAGTAACATGAAAGAATTAGGGATCAATTTTGAGGTACAGTCAAAGTCAATGTTGACACTATAACATAAGAAACCTTGTCGCTAAGCCTAGCAATATCGTAAGCACTAGGCCTACTACTAATTCTAGCAGTAATGACATGACTGACCAGGGACTAGGCCTAGCGACCTTTCAGGCTCGCAATAACACTGCGGTTACTACAAGTCCAAACCTGTCGAACAATCATACAATGGGGCTCGGAACCTCTTCAAAAACTGCTCATTCTCAGGCCCAGTAAACGTTTGTTTGAACGGTTCATCTACCGACTAGGGATAGACGAGTTCTACTCAAAAGAATGTTAGCTACAGGCAACGTTGCTATAGCCTAACTGTTGTAGCGTTTACGGACTTTTCAGAACACACACATAGCCCATAGTAAGAGGAAGATCCCTAGTGTTTTTGGTGTCTGCAAAGGTCAGATGCCTAAAACCAATATATTAAAAACAGCAATAACTCCCATTGACAGGGTCCGACATGGTTGACATTTTGGGAGTAGTTGTGAATGAGGTAAGGGATCGTTTCCAAACATAACGGTAATGTGATCCAAGGTCACCAAAGGTCAATTAATGTTAAAAAACTAGTAGTTTGGGGGAGAAAATGAGCAAAGAAAAAAATATTTGAATTTTTATAGTTTTTGATGCTATATTCACATCCCACCGATCAAAAATATCACAAAGTGCCTTTTGATACAAAATCAGATCACAAGTTGTGATCACAAAAGTGTTGGCTATAGTGTTGGTTACTTTATGGGTACATGTAGGACCACAATTACTTGGACTATTGTTTCACTCTTAATGTTCGTTGGAAGAAAATGCTCAGCCTCCTCATTGACGTCATCATCTGTCTCAAATCAAATGAAAGACCGGTACCCCTCGTATTTATCCCCTAAGTATAAACAGGAACAATCTCTGACCAGCAATACAGCTGTGTGAAAAGAGAGGGTAGGACAGTGATCTGAAGGTGATATTAGACTGGCATGCTGGAGGTTTAGAGGTTTGAGTCCCAGCTTGATTGCAGAATCAGACTGAAACTTCTACGAATGGACGCCTGTTACCTAACCATACAATAAATAACTGATGTTTTATGACTTGGTCAATTGTTTGGGAAACAGGCTCATTTAAGGAAGATCGAAATGCTATGTACAAACTTTCTCATGTTCTGTGATGTTTGTTGCGATTACAGATACGTATTTTCCGGTTCCACCAGAAATATGCTTCATTTTATACCTATGCACTGTATTCATGATGCACTATACATGGTTTAACATATACAGGCCTACTATTTTCAAAAGCAACAAAAACACCTTTCACGAGGAGAAAGCGCAGTTTAGATGGTAGGTGGACCAAACCAAGTCCACCGCTCAAGGGGGTCTTATACAGAACGGTCCTTTTGACAAGGTTTGGTTTGCGCTTTCCCCAAATGAAATCAAAAATGATCCTCTCCAGTCGCACCAAGGCATGATCCGGTGCGGCGATCACCGTACCAGGATACCAAAGGAGAGGAACAATAAACCTATTAATAACTGTAACCTTCCCAGGGAGGGAGAGCCACCTGTGACTGAATGTGTCGAGCCTTGCCTCCACCTGATCAGTCTTCTCGGCCCAAGTGGTGGCCTCCGGGGCACCATAACCTAGCCCTTTGGTCTTGGACTTGTTCAGTCTGGCACCAGTAGCCTCTTGGAAGGTGGTCAAAACCTTCGATAAAGGCTTGAAGGAGGCGAGGTCCGACACAATACAAGTGACGTCATCGGCATACTGCACGCATTTAACTCTAGCCCCACCCGGTACGTTGAAGGGTCGAAATCCCAAGCATCTGTCCAGCGAGGTACTGAGCGTTTCGCTGGAGAGAACATACAACAACGGGGAGAGGGGACAACCCTGACGGACACCCCTTCGAACCGGGAAGGGACCAGAAGTTAATCCGTTAACAGTAACAATGCTCGTGACGTCCTTGTATAGTAACGAGACCCAACGAATATACACGGAATTCAATCCGAAGGACTCTAAGGTTCTGAACAGGAAGTCGTGATCTACCATGTCAAAGGCCTTTTCCTGGTCCAATGAGACCAGTGCACATGGCAAATCACGAACTTTAACAAACTCGATCAAGTCTCTCATCAACCAGAGGTTATGTTGAATACACTTGCCTCGCACAGCACAAATCTGGAGAGGACCTACAATATCCGGGATCACGTCCGATAAGCGATTTCCTAATGCTTTGGCCAGGATTTTGTAGTCCACATTTACCAGCGTTATTGGACGCCTATTTGTAGGGTCGAAAGGGTCTCCCGACTTTGGGAGGAGAACGATATTTCCAACCCGCTGTGTTTGGCTCATGTAATTCAACTGGAAAGCGGTAGCGAACACATCTCTTCAGTCCCCACCGAGGACCTCCCAGTCCTTATAGAACTCTGCCGGGAGGCCATCGGGACCGGGGGACTTCCCCTTCTTCATCGCTGCTACCGCTCTCCAGAGCTCACCAACGTAGAGGTTCGAGCCCAAGCTATCATTTTTACTCTCAGGGGGGGCCTTGTCTATACCAGACAACAAGTCCTCCTGGAGATCCTCGCTATCAGAAGCCCTGGAGTACAGGTTCGAAAAGAACGACCCAAATACCCGTAGGACTGCCTGCGGGCTCTCCACGACGACCCCACCAGGATGACACACTGCCCTTATTCTGCGGTCAACCACAGACTTGGTGTCGTCCCGGTAAAAACGAATAGTGAGCTTGTCGTCCCGGTAAAAACGAATAGTGAGCTTCTCGTCCGCCTCAACAAACTGGATTCTGGTACGCACTCGGGCTTCGTGCAGTTTCTCATCGAGAAACACTCCAAGTGCATGCAGACCAGACGATGAAGAACCATCCCTTGCTCTATTGCACAAGGAATGGAACTTCAATCTCCGTTCGTGAGCTCTCTCAACACAATACCTGATTGCGAACTGCTTGATGAGGGACTCGACCTCGTCCCACCAGACTAACGCATTGGGAAAAGCAGGCTTGAGGGACTGTCATTCTCTGTACTTCTCGACAAATTGCTCCTTGAATTTTTGCTCTTTAACAATTTCCGTGTTCAGCCGCCAAAGTCCCTTCTCCACATGAAAGGACTCCGGCAGCTGCAAGCGCAAAACAACTGCGTCATGATCAGATAAAGGACATGAAATAATCGAGCACCGAGATCGAGGAAACCCGCGCGGGGCATGAAACCTGTTGAGTCTGGATGAAACTGATCTGATCCATGTGGTTTATGCCACGTACAAGCAACCACCTGGGGATTTTGGGACCTCCAAACATCCACAAGATCTCGGTGCTTGACAAACAAGCCTAGCTCAATCATGCCGGTGGTACAAGTGGTGGACTCTTTCCTCGAACGTCTATCTTAAGCAGAGTGAGGGACGCAGTTGAAGTCCCCCCCACCCCCCCAAGGATACAGTTTGCCCTGCCCGGTACAAAGGATGGCAAGACCCTGAAAAAATATGTCCTACATGCTGGCCGGTTGGGGGCATACACATTACACACCACCAACTCACCCCGCGTGAGCCTTAAGTGTATGCACACCACCCGACCATCATGGTCTTTCTGCACATTTCCCACACAATGACAAAGTTTTGGGGAAACCAAAATTACAGTCCCGCAAGATGCCCCTGATCCAAAGGAGGCATAAAGACCTCCTCCCCGCTCCAAGGACCAAAGATGAACATCAATATCACAAGATATGTGGGTCTCCTGCAAAAGGACGACATCCACTTGAAGCAACTTGCAGAACTGTAAAATCCGCCGCCTTTTGGGGGTACCCCTCATCCCATTCACATTAAGGGTGACGAGGGATAAGGTGTCTGGTGTCATAATTTGCGAGGTTTTGATAATACGGGTCTTTTCAGGCCCTTTGCGGTCTTCCCCCTTTTCCTCCAAGCGAGCAGAGTTCTTATCTCCTCGTCAACTATGGTCGAGTGGACCCCCCTGTCAGGAACAGGAGGTCCACCAGCGTCCACCGTGTCCGGTATAGCGGAAGCGACTGCGGGCAGGGAAGGGCCACTCGAGTCAATGAGATCAGTGGCCTGTTTCGTCTCGTCAAACCAATCTGAGGACTCCTTAGCCACAACTTTTAAGGCTGTAGTGCAGTCCTCCATTGGCGAGTCGGAATCTGGGCCACTTAAAGTCTCTTGGCCCGTTGACTCTGGCCCGACTAGTATCACCGATAGCGGGCGTAGCTACCGGTGAACCAGTGCAAGCGGCATCCTGCTCCGCATGCCACTCCGCTAGTACCATCTCTGCCGTTTTGTCCTGCTCTGCCTCAGTGGGCAGGCCGGCGGTCTCGGCAAGTTCGATCAAAGAGGAGGTGGGACACGAAAGGGGCAACGAAGCCTCCACCGGGGCGCTAGTGTCGGACACTGGGGCGATGAGAGGAGCATCAGGTGTTACGGTGTGAAAGGCCGAGACTGGGACCGTTTCAACCACGCCCGTAGCCACTCTCGCGGCGTATGAGCGGTCTGGGCATACACGAGCGAGATGGCCCGTTTTCCCACACGAGTTACATACGATATCCCCGTTACACTCGGCCAGGGTATGCCCAACCTGTAAACAGCGGCTACACCGCTTATTCGGGCACAACCTGGCCTCATGCCCTTCCAGCCCACACCTCCAAAAAGTGCGAGGCTGGCCCGGGTATGCAATGTGGGCCCTGTGCCCATTAGCCCACAAGGTAGAGGGGATATCGGACTTGAGTTGAACTCGTCTGGTCCCGGTCTTTACACTCTCACATGTTCACACATGTCCAGAGGGAGATGGAGGACTGTCACCCACACCGAACTGTCATACGGTGTGACCTTCAGTCCCTCCGCACATCAAAACAATTCATACCCCGGAGAGGTGCTTTTTACGTGACCCGCCATGCGGGATACAAAACGTCACGGCCAAACGGCACTACCGAACCATCCCATTCTGACAAACGAAACTAAGGTCTAGCGAGCCAAAAAAACATACGCCCGCCGACCTGCAGAGACAAAACGCCCAACCCACTCCCCACTCAAACATTCAAAAACGTACAGAAGGACGACCCGCACGCAGCGAAACGAAAAACCCCTCCCCAGCACACCAGCGTCCAAAAAAGGCAGCCCCAGGCAGCCTTCAATCTGAAGGCGAATGTCAGACTTCACCGCCTCCAGGACTGCCTGCCAACTGGCAAATTTCCCCCTAAAAACCAAATTACATCTATTCCGCCAAACATGTTTTTTTACAATAGAGCAAACAAAAATGATGCGGTGCAACACAGCTACCGAACAAACTGGAGGGTCTACCCCATATAAAATAAAGCCCTGCCCTACCGACCATGAACGGTCTCCCGTAACACGGTCGGTCCAGGTCTGGAACCACTCCCATAAGTTGACTACAAAGTAACAATGCCAAAAAACATGAGCAGTACTCTCTAAGCTGTCACAGCCGGTCCTAGGGCACAGTCCATCACCCAATCGCCAATGATATCTTTTTAGGTTGGTCACCAAGGCACCGTGTGCAACTCTCCATGCAAGATCACGGAGCCTGCAACCATTCAGCCTTGAATGCACCGAACGCCATACTTCTGCAGAATGACGTCCCTGGACAAAAGTTGCATTCAAGGCCTTATCCCTCAACGAACTGTGAACGAGGGCCGGCTGTGACAGGTCAACAGGGGGCAACTCAATCAGCGCGGAGCAGATGACACGCACCGCCCTGTTTGGAGTACTACTATGCGGTTCTCTGTTGCTAAACAGCGCCGGGACCCATCGACGCAGGTGCAAACCGCCCCAAAAACGTACAAAATATGAACAAGGCAACCCTGGGTCAGTTACCGCTACAAACAACTGCTTAAATAACAAAAAGGTCAATTTACTTCCCAGATGAACCACCCCTAGTCCCCCCTTCTCCAGTTTTTGGTACAATACCGCCCTCTTGACAAGCTCTGTACCACCGGACCATATGAATGAAAAAATCGCCCTCTCCAACCGTACCAGGACGCGACGCGGAATAGGATACACCGCGCCAGGGTACCACAAGATGGGCGAAACGAAACGATTAATAACAGTGACTTTCCCCAAGATCGAAAGCCAGCGGGTGCCAAAGGTTTCGAGTCTGCTCTGAAATACCTCAGCCCTCTCGTTCCAGGTGACATCACAAGGTGCATCGTAGCCGAACCATATACCATTAATTTTGATATTCTGATCCGACCACGACGCACCGAATGGTAAGTCTCTGTATCTCCAGCTACCAAGACGAAGGCCCTTTGTCTTTTCTGGATTCAACTTCGCCCCGGTAGCTCTCTCAAAAATAGATAGATCCTGCGAGAGTGCGCGAAAGGAGCCGAGACTCGAAACAATACATGTCACGTCATCTGCATATTGAGCGCATTTCACTTTGGCACCCCCTGGCACAACGAATGGAACAAGTTTGGAGTCCCTTTCCAAAAGACGAGAGAGGGACTCGCTAAACAAAACATAAAGTAATGGAGACAGAGGGCACCCCTGGCGCACCCCCCTCTCTACGTTAAAGACCTCCGAACAAAACCCATTTACGATAACAGAACTGAAACTTTGTTCATACAAAACAGAAATCCATTTACGAAAATTTGGGTGCAACTGAAACGTCTCCAATACATTCATTAAAAAACCGCGATCCACCATGTCAAAGGCCTTCTGCTGGTCCAGAGACACCAATGCACATGGCAGATCACGCTCAATAACAAAGTCGGTCAAGTCGCGCATCAACCACAAGTTCTGCTGGATGCAATGACCCTTCACTGCACAAGTCTGGAGATCACCAACAAGATGCGGCATAGCCAGTGCAAGGCGGTTGCACAAGGCCTTAGCCAGCAACTTGTAGTCCACATTTAACAAGGTGATCGGACGCTTGGTATGGGGATCCAAGGGGTCCCCAGACTTTGGCAGCAAAGTAATCATGCCCAGACGTTGACTTTCGTTTAACAGTCCGTTTTGGAAGGCGTCTTCGAAGACGGCTCTGATGTCGGGTCCTATTATTGCCCAGAAGGTTCGGTAGAACTCCCTCGGAAGCCCGTCCGAACCCGGGGACTTGCCATTCTTCATCTTCGAAAGCGCCTTCCAAAGCTCAACAGTGGTTATTTCGCCCCCCAAAATATCATTGACATCGTGGGGAACGGTTTTTGAGATTCCCCTCAATAAATCGGCCTGTGCCGACAAGTCGACATTGCCACGCGTAAACAAACTCCAATAGTACTCTTTATATACGCGGACAATGCCGTGAGGGTCACTAACCACGGTCCCATCAGTAGCGCGTACAGACGGGACGCGTCTGTCACCTGCCGATGAGCTAACGGACTGGTAAAACCTCAGTGAAGGGCGCTCCTCGGCTTCCACCGCTTCGACACGGGCCCTGACGCGGGCACCGTGGTACTTTTCATCGAGATAAGTCTGCAAAGCGATGACAGCCAAAGGGTCGCCAAACTTCACCTCCGCGCACAGCTTCGAGAATTTTTCTCTTCGACGCCGTGCGCGGGTCACGCAATACTGAATTGCGTAGCGTTTGATGCGCAACTTGACCTCATCCCACCATTGGGATGTAGAAGCAAAGGCCGGCTTCAATGTTTGCCATCCTTTGTACCTGGTCTCGAAACCCTGGCGGAACTCTGCCTCGCCAAGAATCCGACAGTTAAGCTTCCATAGGCCCCGCCCGATGGGGAAAATGGAAGGCAAAACAAAACGTGCTACTACAGTGTCATGGTCAGAGAGCGGACAGCTGAGCGTCTCGCAACCCGAAAATGTAAAACTTACGGGCGCATACACTCGATCTATCCTGGAGGCATCTTCTCCGTTAGGCCTCACCCACGTATACACCGTACTACACGGGTGCATATGCCTCCAGACATCGGCTAAAAGGTGTGCCGAAGTGAATCTGTCCAATTCTGTGATCCCAGCGTCGGGACTTGCAGACACAGAAGTTCCGAGTCTGTCAAGACCCGAGTCTGGGACACAGTTAAAGTCTCCGACCATGACACACGGCGCACTACCAGGAACAAAGGAAGGCAGCGTGTTAAAAAAATCTCGTCTAGCAGAAGGCCGATTGGGAGCATACACATTGCAAATGGCGATGTTACCCTGTGGATACTTGAATAGAATGCAAACCAATCGGCCCTCGTGATCCGTCTCCACCCTAGTGGCACAACCCGCCTGACGAGCTGACAGAAGGATGACAGTGCCACAGGATGAAGACGAACCAAACGAAGCATGCAGCTCACCACCCCACTCATAAGCCCATAGAGGGACATCTTCTTCCAAAATATGTGTTTCTTGCAGGCAAACGCAGTCGACCTCCATTGATTTACAATATTGGAAAATGCGACTGCGCTTGCGATGATCCCTCATGCCATTCACGTTCAAAGTGGCAACTGAGAATGTATGGGCCATGAGAGGGCAATGGGGCAAAACTACGCCGACGACGATTCTGTAAGCTTCAAGCGCGCTCTAGACGACATATCGTCGTCCGAGTCGTCACTTGAGGCCGACCTTTTTAGAGAGGGTTCCCCCATCTCGTCGTACCAGCTCGTCCCAGTGGCACGTTTTGGCTCGACGATCACCGAGCCCCCGGAGTCGCTGTCAGACAGAGCCTCCGGAGACCCGATGACCACCGAGTCCCCGGAGTCGCCGTCGGACAGAGTCTCCAGATCTGGCGACACCGGCGGCGGGCTGGGGACGGAACTGGACGAGTTGATAGGGGAAGCTGGTGGAGACTTTCTCGGTGCGGGCACGGGGTTGGGGTCTGCAACTTCAAGGGAGGGTGAACTAGGTGCATCCGGCCCCCCCTCTTTGCGTGGAGCTTCCTCCGAGGCAGTAGGTGCGCCAGAACTTGGCGCCTTTGATTGACCCCCACTCTTTGTCATAAAGACATAAGAGGAAGGACAAGCGCGAAAAACATGCCCCTCCTTCCCACAGAGTGAGCACACAACTTCGCTTGGGCAAGCAGAGGTATCATGCCCAAGACGAAGGCAGCGCCCACACTTTTTGTTTGGGCAGCCCTTGGCTTCGTGCCCGGTCTCCCCACACCTGAAGCAGGTACGGGGCTGACCGGGGTATCGCACGTGAGCTTTATGTCCGGCAATAAAAAGGAAGGAGGGAATGTCCTGCTTGAGGTCGATCCGAACCTGTCGGTGCCCGTTCAACACCCCAGGGGCCTGTGCGTACGAGCACATTTTGATGCCCTTGACAGCCCCAAACCGACCTAAAACAGTTGCGACAAGTTCCTGACGCACCTCTAGTCCTACGTGGATGACAGTTACCCATACGGAACGCTCGTACGGAGTAACTGTCAAACCTTCAACCCCACTCAGCAACGCGACACCCTTCTGCCGGGTCACGTCACTTGTAAAACGTACATCATAAGTATTACGACCCTGGAGAGCTTGCAACGCATCAACCTCTCCAGGCACAACAACACCCTTACTCTTTAAAATACTAAAAACTTGCACCGGTGGAACCGCTTGTTCACCGGTGAAGGTTAACTTAACAACTTTGGAATCACGGCGCGATGCCATGATACCGAAGGTGGCTGGGCCACAGAGAAGTAACAAAACAAACTAAAGATAGGTTGGATAAAATACAATATACGATGACTATATACGATGACTATATACGATAACGATATACGATATACGAACTGGCGCACACCCGCCTGGCGGGAAGTATAGCACAGTACAGTGAAAAAACAGTTATCAGATGTAGAGCGAGAGCGAAAAACACGTCTGCACTCCACGAAAGCCAACTGTCACCCCGGAGAGGTTTACGCTGAAGCGCGTCAACATCTCCAGGGACCTTTAAACCAACAGAACGCAAAACTGAAAAAAACTTGTCCGGGGACGACCTTAGCCTCCCCCGAAAAACTCAACAATACGATTTTGCTGTCACGGCGTGACGCCGTGACAGCTAGGGGTGTGGCAAAGCCACGCACCTATACAAAAACCAAAACGAAACAAACCCAAAACACAGCAACTACACTAAACAACGAACTGACTCACACACGAACACGATTTTCGCCGTCTATCTAGGGCTGCCTTTTTTGGACGGTGGTGTGCTGGGGAAGGGTGTTTTGTTTCGCTGCGTGCTGGTCGTCCTTTTGTAGTTTTTTAATATTTCAGTGGGGGGTTGGGCGTTTTGTCTCTGCAGGTCGGTGAGCGTATGTACTTTTTTTTGGCTCGCTTGACCTGAGGTTCGTTTGTAAGAATGGGATGGTTTGGTACCCAGCCAGCAAGCCGACGTCGGGCCGCCGGCGGCATACCAGCGGCATATCGGCAGCGGCAAACCGCTTAATACCCGCCGGTGGGCCGACGTCGGCTAATATGCGGCTTGCCGACGTCGGCCTGCCGCCGGCGGGCCGACGGCGGTGAGCAGGCGGCAAGCCGCCCGCGGTAAAGGAGCGGTTTACCGCCGGCGGGCCGACGGCGGTGAGCAGGCGGCAAGCCGCCCTCGGTAAAGAAGCGGTTTACCGCCGGCGGATGAAGGCCGAGATGCCACCGGCGGCCAGTAAGCAGCATACCGCCGGGGAGCCGGAGGCGTCATGCCGATATCGCTTACTTTACGTATTTAAGCCGTTTTTAGTGACCTGTCCATATCGTAAGCTGGAAATTTATCGGTATAATAGATAAGCAAATTAAATTTGCCGTCAGATTATCGTTCTATATAATCCTAATGACAGATCCGCTTGGAATTATGGATTACGTGTTAATTCACTGCAAATGTTAAATATATGAATATAAATAACACCGGCCGTTCCGATCCAATAAAGCTGCATCGGCGCCGCGTGTATGGCAAAGCCATATAGGACAAACACCGCATATATCCTCGTATTAATATCCTCGTATTAATTCGAATTCATACGTGTATTAAATCATATATTGCATGTCTTATATCTGTCACCCGCATTAGCCTCGCCAGTTCAATAAATGAGAGATGACAAAGTTAGTCTCTATATTGACGTACGCCCTGGCCAACGTACTAAATCTAGACCACATCATGATTTAATACGCCATATATATATATATATATATATTATATATATATATATATATATATATATATATATATATATATATAAATATATATATATATATGAATTAAAACGTGTGCATGGACTTACCCAGGGGAGCAATCACTCCCCAACCCTCCACTTTGGAGTACCCCGAAAATTCAAATCAAATAGTAAAAAGTAGGAAATATCATGAAAGCCTTCTATTCCGGATGAAGGAAGCTAAGCGACCCTTCTCAATCTTACCCCTGGAAGTTAATTCGTCAACTACACACGGAGGCTTAATAGGAACAAAGGAAGGAAAAAAGTTGTCCTCAAATCTCAAAATGTTGCTTTTTTTATCTCATAATTTTTAACTTTCTATCTCAAAATGTTGAGATTAAAAATAAAACAAATCTCTTTTCATCCTATCAAGTATATTAAAATATTAAAATATTGACTTTAAAGTCAAAATGTTGACCTTTTATGTCACGAATTTGACTTTAACAATCAAAATTTGGAGATAAAAGGTCAAGATTCTGACATTTTGTATACCTTTTGGGTTAAAAATTTTGAGGAATTAATCCTCATATATGTATTCGAATTAATTCGTGTTTATAATCGAATTAATACGCGGATATATTTGGACCTTATGATTGGTTAAAATATATATACACGTATTTGTTCGAATTTAATTATACGCGTATATATTCAAATTAATACGCGGATATATTATGCAGTGTTTGTCTTACCATAGCTCCATGGTCTTACATGGCTTCCCATACGCGTTTGCCGCCGATCACGTATACTTGAAGCCTACGTGAGACGTTGCTACCCGTCATCGAACCAGAACACAAGGAAAGTGAACCAGACGATATTCGTTTCGACGCATGCGCTCATGCCAGAAGTAGTGGCAATGTGGGCGCGGCTATAACATTGTGCATGCGCATAAGGGAGAAAAGAGAAAAAGCGCCAAGTTATGAAGTGCAAGAAAAGTCGGAAAGTTGATCATTCAAGCTAACGAAACAGAATGAGGTAAGTCGTGTGTCAACTGTTGTAATTCCTTAATAAAGAACTTAACGAGTTGATTTGGTGGGATTTACTGCTTAATTGATAAAGAGTAATGGCTCTTCAAATTTCTTCCAAATGTCAAATAAAAATATAGAAAAAAAAGGAACTTTCTACCTGTTAAAAAGTGCATTTACAGTGGCAAACGGGAGCTTAGTCTTATCGGGAACGGCCAGAAAAATTGTGTACATGTTTAGTACCACTATAGTAGTACTGAGGGCCCCTGCTGCAGGCTTACTAAAATTAGTACTAGGCCTACATTTTTAAAAATGTTTACCAAATTTAGCAAAGAAATATTGGAGATCAATGAAATTCCCAGCAGAAAAAAAAGTTAATTATAATTCACATGTACACATGGCATCTAGACTTCATCGCTGGTCTTATTTATAGGTCAGGGTCAGACAGTAGGTGTGTATATGCATCAACGAAAATTTGTACAGCAAAATTTGGAGCATTTTTAATTATTCTTTTCCTCAAGATTGAAGGTGAAGCACATATTATTTTAGAGAATTGCAATAAAAATTAGCCAAGCAGTAGCAATATTAAGTTAAAACAGCTGATATTTTTATAATATTCTCAGAGGCTAGGCATTGGCATACAAAAAAATCCTGATGTTTATGTTCCTTTGAATTTAAATTAAATGTTGCCAATGGGTCTAATTTTTAATTGCTACAATTGGCATCTTTCAAACTCAATCTTGAAGTATTAAATGAGTCAATGATATTTTTATGAATACTCCAGTTTCCAAAATATATGGCCTACAATATGGCCTACAAAGAAATCCTGATGTTTATTTTCCTTTGATTTTAAATTGTTGTTTAGGCCTAGGTATGAAAATCTAATTTCTTTTAAATGTTAGGCCTAGAATTGGCATCGTTCATACTCAATCTTGATTTATTAAATGAATCCATGATACTTTTTTATGAACACTCCAGTTTCCAACATATGTGGCCTGCAATATCGCCCTCAAAGAAATCCTGATGTTTATGTTCCTTTGATTTTAAGTTGTTGTTAGGCCTATGGAAATCTAATTTATTTTATTTCTTATTTCTAAGCCTAGAATTGGCATTGTTCATACTCAATCTTGAAGTATTAAATAAGTCCATGATATTTTAATGGACACTCCAGTTTCCAACATAAATGGCCTAGCCTAACACGATGTCCACCCTCTGCGGGTAGCACATGGGTCCATACTCAAGACAAAGGCTGTGGCTATTCTTACGACTAGCCGTAACAATTATTCATAAACTATTCTTACGACAAAGGCGAATTCAAGCGCAGTAAAGTAAATAAAGCAACTGCGCATGTATACGTAGTAGGGGTAACCCTAACTTTAACCCTAAACCCCAATCCTAACCCTAACCGGAAATTATTGTTACTTCTGGTCGTAAAAATAGTACTCCTGTCATAAAAATAGCAACTGCACATGCGTAATCGGAAATTATTCTTACGAATAGTCGTAAGAATAGCCACTTTGCAAGACAAATCCCCAATACCAAGTAATTTTACCAAATTTTGAAGTATCAATACATCTTGATTCCTAGCATAAAGCATATTTATGCTGGTTTAGCAAAGGCTATTTCCTAATTCAATTTTATATATGATATGTTTAATTTTGATAGCCTACTTACCAACCACAGGCTTCTTACTATACTAGCATATCGTTTGCTTTATAATGCATATAACTTGGACTTTATATATATTGCTTAGCCAAACCCGGGTTAGGTCAGACCTAGTCATTTAGGGCATAGCCTATAGCTACATGAATACCATGGAAATAGATCTTCCCCATCTAATCAATGACAGCATAATTATACTAGAGTACACCTGGACCAGGGCTACCAGTAAGGGGTACAGGGCCCATTTTAATTTTGAGCAGTTATTAGTAACAGGTCAGCATTACAACTTACATGTGCAAGGAAACAGGTTTCAGCCTGAGAAATTAATTCTTAAAAACTTGATGTTCAGACTAAAAGCAGCATGGTGAATATAACATCCTATTACTAGGCCTTGCCTACCTACTGCATAGACATGATTGGGTATCTGAACAAATTTCAGCCTTGCATAACATTAATACTAATAACAATGGCATATTACTATGGCCGTGGCTATTCTTACGACTAGTCGTAACAATTATTTATAAACTATTCTTACGACATCGGCGAATTCAAGCAGAGTAAAGTAAATAAAGCAACTGCGCATGTAGTAGGGGTAACCCTAACCCTAAACACTAACCTTAACCCTAACTGCCACTTTGTATTACTATAGGCCTACGCAGCATTATTTGCTCATGTTTTTCTTCCAATAAGAATACTTTGTATATTTTGCCTAGGCTACATAATTGATAATGACATGCTGTTACTTCCTAGCATTCTTTCCTTGTACAGTATATACCAATTAATATACACTCATTATACTAACTAATAAACAAATCGAGCACATTGTACAATAACTCTAGGCCATTCAAACTAGAGTTGGGTTTCTCCACCCCCAGCTTTATATAACTTTTGAATAATATGATACAACTTTTGCAAGTATTGTACATAGGACTATAGTGGTAATACTACTAGTTCTATTCTATAGCCTTTGAACTACAAAGGCTAGAATAATAGGACTAGTACAACAACTAGGCCTACGGTAAACTACAAAGGCTAGAATAATAGGACTAGTACAACAACTAGGCCTACAGTACTTGCTGCTAGACCTACCACATATTATTATTAAATAGCCTACACAGGATCGATTAAAAGTGCCTTACCTAGTCTAAAGCCTAGGCTAAAATTCATGTCAAATTACCGAGTTCTCGACAGGGTATGGTACATACTCGTCGTGAATAGCTGTATACCACTGAAAATACGGCCTATTAATAACCCATTGATATAAGGCCTAAACTCACGAGCTTATTTGACCGTGTGTTTGTCTCTAGCTTAGACACGTTAGGCCTACTAACTGTGTAACATAAATCTAAACATAAATCTGATCGCGTACAAAAGCCTAGCCAGACTTTAGAGGCTCAACGTGACCTAGAATAATTCAGCTTGACTCGCTGATTTAAGCAGGAAAGTTACTACATGCGACACACAACGTATGTAGACTGTATCCTTTCAGTACGCCTAATCTATGTCAAACCGAAATGCGTACTCGCATGTTTGAATGTATCACCAATTATGCAAAATTCACTACTGTTCTCGGTAAAAAAAATAACCTTTAAACTGGACTAACACATTACCAGCACAACACTGAAGTACGTCAATGTGGGAGATGCACGCAAGGTACGTGCAAAATGCGATCTGCTTTGAAAAGAAATGGAACTGACCAGAGCACGCTTCGATATTTCGGCTACATTTCTGTCAAACGAACCATTGGATTCGTAATCTATGTTGAAACGAGTTATGCTATAGTCCAAAATATGGTCATCTATTTTTACTTATTGGGCTCAGTACGTGAACTGACTGTAAACAGTTCAACACAAGTGAATATGCTAAAACTGTAGTAATGTTCTACCTTGAAGGCAGCCAACTGAGCACAGTTCATTTTTTTCAAAAAGAATTGGGACAAACTGCCTAAAAGGCATACACCATTTTTTCCTTCTAGAAGTAGGACTTTCCCGTTTAAGGGTTGTAATTTGTAGCCGCTTTCAGCCACCCTTGACTGTGGAATGGGACTTGCCTTAATGTGAAAAGTTCCCTCCTGCACTCACACCTTGAAAAATAACATTCATAGAAACAGTATTGCTTGCAAAGGTTGTAAAGTTAAAACTCCCCTTTATTTAACGAATAATTTGGCAATCAACAAATGCTAACTGAATTTCTGTTACTAAAATATACATTTTAACATTCGAAACCATAAGATAAAGAAGCTAAAATAGTGAAGAAAGGCTTATTTAAAATGGACATGGTATATATACATATATGATGCATTACACTTATTACTTATCTAATAGACTGAAGGATACTGGTGAACAATTTGCAATTGGGATTTGGTTTTCAACAAGTAATACAGAAACAAGGCAAATTTTTGAAACAACTTCACACAATCATTTTAAGCATTGTAATCAGGTGTCCCTTTTTGTGTATCGGTTCCTTCTCTCCAATAGGGTCTTTGATGGGGACGTGATTGTCCTTCCTGATCCTTTTTTCTACAAAACTAAACTAAACATTCACCACCTAATCTATACTGTATGTACTGTAACTGTTCCAAACTTGGTTTATCTCCCTGATAGCTCATCATGGATCATGGTCCACAATCTTATCGCACCAAGAGAAGAAAAATCAATGATGAAGTGTTAAACTACATACAAACAATATCAGATGAATCTTGCGGGCAAAATAATTTCTCTGGACCAACAGATAACACCAGGAAGGACAATGATAAATCTTTACATATCAAGGAAAAAAGGAGCCAACTGCAGCAGTTGCACCAACTGGAACAGTTGTCTGAAAATGATGTTGCTGATGGTGTTGACAGTGATTTGTTCCAGACCTTTCACTCAGATGTTGATGAACTATATTCTGACTCAGATGGTGAAATTGATGGAAGTGATGAAATAAATTCCACACTGAAAATTGAGCTTGGGCAATGGGCCTCAAAGTATAATATTTCCCATGCTTCACTCTCTGAGCTCCTTGTCATTCTTCAAAATGACCATCCTGACCTTCCAAAAGACCCTAGAACTTTACTAGGCACGCAAACCAAAGTGGACACAACAATTGTCTCAGGAGGTGAATATTACCATGTTGGGATTGAGAATGGAATTACCTCTATTCTGAACTCAAGACAAAAGTCCCTAAGTAGTAAATACAAAACAATAACGTTGCATGTAAACATTGATGGTTTACCTCTATTCAAAAGCTCAAACTCGCAGTTTTGGCCCATATTAGGTATGATCACTGCATGTGAGAGAAAGTGATTGGCTTGTGATTGGCTTTTGTGATTGGCTTGTACTATGGGAAAAGGAAACCAACTGATTTGGAATTTTTGAATGAATTTGTAGCAGACTACCAAAATGTTGAGCAAAATGGTATTCAAGTTCAGGGAGAAAAGCTTACAGTGGTTATGACAGCAATCATATGTGATGCCCCTGCAAGAGCCATGGTCAAAAACATCAAGGGTCATAGTGGCTACTCCGGCTGTGAAAGATGTGTTCAGAGAGGCGTGTACATCAACAAAGTAACTTTCCCAGAAACAGAAGCAGATCATCGCACTGACCAGTCATTTAGAAATATGCTAGATGAAAATCATCATCTAGGGGAAACTCCACTATCCCAACTTTCATTGGGTATGGTATCCAACTTCCCTTTAGACTACATGCACCTAGTATGTTTGGGAGTGACACGCAGACTGGTAAAGCTTTGGTTGAAAGGTCCACTAAAGACAAGACAGAGCCCTCAACTTATCAGAGAAATTTCTGCAAAATTGCAATCGTTGAATGGTGCTCTACCACGTGAATTTGCTCGCCAACCTCGATCTCTGAATGAGTTTGAACGGTGGAAAGCCACAGAGCTTCGGCAATTTCTTTTGTACACCGGTCCAGTTGTTCTTTACAGAATCATTCCAAAGCCATTTTATGAAAATTTCATGCTTTTATCTGTTGCTATGTTTATACATTTGAGTCCATTCAACTGTAGCAGTTACTCTCAGCTTGGTCACCAGTTAATTGTTACTTTCATCAAGCACTATGCAACTCTCTATGGCAATGACATGATTACATACAATGTACATGGACTTGTGCATTTGAAAGAGGATGTACAACAATATGGTGCATTGGACAATGTATCCTGTTTCCCTTTCGAAAGTTATTTGGGACAGATAAAACGAATGGTTAGGAATGCAAATTACCCCTTACAACAAGTTATTCGACGTCTTTCTGAAAACCATGTAGCATTTCCTACTAAGAGCAAAGAACTTTTTGAGCAGCCTCACAATGGTGGACAGATTCCTGAGACCATGGTAACTTCCTGACAATACAAAGTACTCAACCTTCAAGATTGCACTATCAAAATATCTATGGGGGACAACTGTGTTAAAATTGGTGAAGAAATTGTTCTTGCCAGAAACTTCTTTGTCAGCGATGGCAGCAAGTTCATCTTATATGAAAAGTTTTGTCACAAAGAAAATTTTTTCACATATCCACTGGATTCCACCAAACTTGGCATATTCAAGATCAAATTACTCAGTGGGAAACTAGAGTATGCTCCAATCTCAAGTATCCTGGAAAAATATGTTCTTATTCCTCGGAAGAAAAGCTTTGTGGTAGTGCCACTCCTCCATTTTTGAATTTGTACCGTACCTGATCATGGCTATTCATTATCATCATTACTGTCTTTCAGCATGTCTGATACTCAAACTTTCTTGGTTGTTGCCTTTGCTGGTGAAGACGGTGTAGGAGTCATTCCATCGCAATGGAGAACTGGCGAAAGAGAATGCTTCTGGCCACCATATAAATCTTCTACAAGGTTTGAGAAGGCAGTCAAGTCAGTGGAAGCCCCGCAAGCATCTTGGACGAGACATACCATTCGGGTTCTGTCAACAACAGGTATTGTAAACACAATTAATTCAAATGAAAGTGTAAAATGATTTGCAATAACAATGTTTCTTTCAATAACATTATGCTTTGTGGTTACTTTGATGGATCAAGGTGCTACAAAGACCACAGTATCTCACTGTATAGTGTTGTAAATCTCCACGACGTAAATGTTGAAACTGAGAAAAGTGTATCTGTACATGTGTGTTCTGTACGAGATTAAAACCTTTCATTTACAGATAGGACCATACCACTGTATAGTGTACAGTAGTTTACTAGTTCATCACAATTGCCCACTATCAAGATTTTTTTTCAATTGTTTCATTTCTTCAGGTTCCTATGCACGGGCAATGATCTTATTGACAAGGGCTGAGGAGACTTCAGACTTAGCTACTGAAAATGAAGATGAGAGGCCATCAAAGCGCAGGAAGTTGTAAGTGTCCAATATATAAATATGCTAATGTTCGATTTAAATAAACCAAGCAAAACTGCTACAAAAATAAATGCAGGTTATACTGTACATTCCAAAATTACCATCACTGATCTTTCTCATAGAGATGCTGACAGTGAACATACAGTACAGTCTCACTCAAACAACTTAAACCAAAAGTGCCATCCTTACTGACTTAACAAGTATGAAACTCAGAAAGTTCAGTAATATTTTATGAACTCTAGCTCCATATTTAAATTGACCTATAATCAGCTTAAATCATACCGGACATAAAAATCCCATATGTTCAAATCAGACACAATACTCTCAACATGGATGTTATGGTAAAGGCAATATCTGTGATGTACTTACTTTTCATACTCATAGGCAAAATCGCCGGTATGTGTCTTCCTCTGACGACACAGAAGAAGAAGCTGAGAATTTCACCCTGCCTCCACCGATTCAGCCATTGGTTCCCCTCACAACGCCATTGACCTCCAATATAAATCCTCAATCACAGAGGCAAAATTTTCCTGATGCTGTCGTATCAACAATAAGTGCAAGGCACTCTACCGGGTCTACCCAGTCACTAGCAGGGTCCAGTCGGAACATATCTCCCATGTCAACACCAGATTTGATTGTTAATGGTGTGTAGTACCGTAAATTTAAACAAAGCATTGTACATGATCTGCATTTGTAAAGGTTCAAGTACTGCTATAATGCACATTTCTTTGACCTGCTGACCAAGCCTTGGTGACTGGTAATGTGGCAACCATGCAAACTATTACTCCAGTTACTGTTTACTAAGGCTAAATATTTCTCTCTTTTTCTTAATTACTGTACTTCTGTGCCAGGGAATGCAATGTATATACAGTACCAGTCTGCTATTCTCACATTGCACTTCCACTTCAAAGTGACTACTTTTAACATCTGATGTCTCTTAACAGCAACTCAGAAGAAGATCCTTATGATTTTGGCAGAAATAAAAGCTGAAGTAAGGGACCTGAAGCGCCAAACAGTTGCAAATTCTCATTTAATTCAATCCCTTAAGACCTCCCATTTGGATTTGGAGGAACTGCCAGATGATGTAAACTTGCCCCTTTCATCTGTTCCACTTCTGACAGCTCTGGATGAACTTGCCCGGACTGATTTTAATGTGGAGAAACGTTTGGTAATTGCCCATACTTTGTCCTATGTAAGAAGGAAAAATACATACACTATATATAAATAAATAGGTTGTATATACTGTATGAAATAAGAACTCACCACTTACTAATATAGCTTAGCAAATAACGAGTGTGCGTCAATTATGAAGTATTTAGCAGACTCGTCAACTCTCCCTGTTTCAAATGGAAGCCTACTAAAGAAACCCTGTAGAAAGCGAAGTCAGCTGCTGCAAACTACAACAAGAAACACTGATTGGAAGATTCTCTCACTGTATTGCATAAGTAGACTAGGGCCTATACTTATTTAGGAGTATTTATATCATTTCAGTTGAAAATGACCAACCTCCCGATTTTCCCCTTGTGCTCCCTATTTTTTGGCCATGAAAAATGTTATTCTCCCTATTTTGGGGTCAAACAGGTTGACAGGTCTGATTTAGTAAACCTTGTCAATTGAGCTACATTAGCCTAGTCATTTACCGAACCTTCCACTATACAGTACTATTGAAAAACCTATACTACAGTAATACATACCTTATCAATGGTAGAACCTTGAAAATTGTAGTGCCTGCACAGTAAAGTAATCGTTACTCGATAGTAACGGCATGACTTCTTGCATTGTTTTTGCGAAGTCATAGAAGTAGTTGTTGTCGTTGTACGTATAGACATTATTTTTTTACAACAGGTATTCAAAGTTGGACAGTTCACGATATAATTTGGAGCAATATTACTTTAGACGAATACAGGATGTGGAATAAGCTATTGATTTATGGTAGATTGTTGTATCACTCACTGTCTCGTGCACGTTTCTGGTGTAAAATAAGCATGCTGGAAAAAACGTCAAGTTGAAGCTAGTTGGAGCATAACGCAGTCCTCAGAAAATTCTGGCTTCCATGAAGACTCAAAGATTCACAACTGTTTTCTTCCAGATTTTGACACTGTCGTCAGTAGGTGGGCAGATCTTGCCTGTAGCAGTAAGAAGGATGCTGCAGGAATTGATCCAAAATAGTGTAGCCAAATGCATTAATTGGACTGGTCAAGGGGAGAAGTTGGCATTTAAGGACCTGTTCCTTCGAAAAGTTTTAGAAAGTTCGTACAATTTATTGAATATTTGCTTACTTTACATTATGTACGCCTTACTTTTTGCAAAGCTATTTTCCCGTATCTATTTGCTTTATTGTAACGAGAACGTCCCCGGCATCGCTTTCGATTGATAACGGACAGATCCACGGCCAAGAAAAAATCAGTAGACAAGTACTTAGGCCTATTATGATATGCATATTAGATAAGGCTATTAGTTGATAATTGTATACCAAGATATCTTCGGCAGAGACTTAATTCATATGTGCTTCACCTTCAATACTAAGATTATAGCATGCTATAATTTGGGGCCAATACAGAATACCCTAAAGCCCGCAAATGAACTGACGAACGTGCTCCGGTACGTGGGAGCAGTGAGTTTCCATAACAACTCCCTGCTGCAACATGGGGAGCGAAACTAGTGGCTCACACACTCAGGAAAACTACCTGGAATTTGCTGGTTTATGTGGTTGGAGTTCATATTAAAAGGACGAAGTTCCCTTTCCTTTAAAATATACACAAACGATGTATTATTATGAAGAACTTACATGCATATTCTCTCAATGTAAGGAACTAAAAGTTTTTCTTTTTGACTTTCTTCTTTTTTCAACTGTAGAAGCAATTAGGAAAAACCAAGAAACTTCCAACTCCACGGCAGTGGACATTCAAAGGGAGGTCGTTAAATTTTTTAAAGGAGCCTCTGATAGAGAAGGGGGTCGGAAGGCAAGGCAGCAACGCCACTTCGACGTTCAGTTTGGTAACGAACAGGAGGAATAACCTTTCGTTATAGCTCTATCCTTCGGCAGTACATGGCTTTTAATTCTGCAGATATATTAAGCTGTTACACTTACATTGTTACACTCTTCATAATTTTCTTGTATTGCAGAATCTACTATGTTCCTCACGTCAGTTACAGCCATGAATTCATTTCATGCAATTGAAATCTCAATTAGTGCAGTTTAATTTTTAAGATATGCAAATGCATGCTTACCAATATGGTCATATATTTTGGCTCATCCTTTTGGTAGTATTTTACATATTTAACCACCAGTCAAGATTTATCACCAGCACGTCCAATTATTGCATATACTGTACCTCTCCCCTATGATACTTTTTGTAAGAATGTATGGTTGTTATACTGAGTTTTTCCTCACGAGAAATACTCTTTAGTGAGAGGGAAACACATTCCACTCAGTGTATTTAACGAAACTCTAACTCATAATGAGATGTAAAGGCCAACAATACGAGGTACGGAATGATCATGAAATTCCGAGCAAAGGATTCAAGTTTTCCAAAGTCCCTGATATTAACGACCTGGTATGAAAAATAACAAGTTGGTGTCCCTGTATTACCAAATAAGTGGTGGCGGGGGGGGGGGGGGTAGGGAGAGTAACGGTACGTTCCGTTTGTAAAAACATGTTTTCTCATATCATCTGTCCAGACTGAACAGCGTTTCTTCCAATCCGGTTGCAAAGTCCACATATAAAGTACTGGTTTTGCTTTATTCTTGTTGAAACAGCTTTGTGATGGTCCACAGTATAATTATAAGCAAAAATGGAGGGAACGCCGAACGTATTGTTCCTTTCTACACTGTTTCTATTTCGGCGCACGGTGGGCGTCTTCATTTGATATTATGATGGCAAGTGTTTTCATAAATCTGCTTCACTCTTTTCCTCCATTCTGTGGCTTTATCAAATAATTTAAGTGAATTGTTCATAAATGGCTAAAACATCTGGTAATTAAAGGAAACTGCATTAAATTAATAAATTATGACAATGTTATGTCAATGCTCCTTGTCTTATGTTTTTATTAAAATTTTGGTTTCACTTTACTGTCGTTATATCTGGAATACACTTCTAAAAGTTTTGCTGTCCCCACAGTCTTTCTGGATATTCAATTAATAAAACTTTTCGAAAATGACCCACTTAAATCTACACACATGCAGTGACTAGTTTCCAGCTGGAAATATTTCATCAACTATTTCATCATCATATTTCATCAACTGTCACAATTTTTAAAATAATCTATTTGACTATTACAGCTGGGTCCCAGTATAAAATTAAAGTATAAATGAAAAAAAAAAAAACATAATTGAAAGACATCGGCGCTGATTTGCCGGCGGCCCGCCATCCGCCCGCCGTCGGCCCGCCCCCGGCGGGCCTGCTTTGAGCCGCCGGCGGGCCAGCCTCGAGCCGCCGGCGGCCCGCCGGTGGCCCGGCGGCGTTTCCGCCCGCGGTCCGCCGACTTGCCGTCTGCCAAATCTACGGCGGCCCGCCGGCGACAGCCGCCGTCGGGCCGACTTCGGCTTGCTTGCTGGGTAGTGCCGTTTGGCCGTGACGTTTTGTATCCCGTATGACGGGTCACGTAAAAAGCACACGAACACAAGCTACCACACCCGCCCGGCGGGAAGTAAAGTGATATTAAAAGCTGTAATAGGTGGAGAACGAGAGCGAAACACGTCTGCACTCCACGAAAGCCAACGCAGATTCCTACCACTATATCCTTCTCAATACACTGATTGTAGTGTTAGTGACTGCTTGCGAGAGTTCTTCGACTGGGAACCTGTTGATGGTGGCTTGTGTGAAACATGGTCACTTAGAATTTTCTACTTTGTTGTGATTAAAAGGTAAAGCAGATCATTACATTAGGATTAATATAGACCAAATTAGTGTTTTGTCCTTTAACGGGAAATATTGGTTCCATGAGAACATAAACCTATATGGTCCTGAAAGTGTGTGTGTATGTTTGTTATGCTCTGCTTTAAACACAATATCTCAAGAAGGGAATATTGGACAGTTCACATATTTGGAAGGTAGGTTTACCACATTGAGTACAAAACAGTGTTGGGGGTCAAAGGCCATGTTATTGATATAAACAGGGGTCAAATTGAGAACCTAGTAAACACGATATCTCAGGAAGTGCAGCTTCATCAAAAGTCATGTTTAGTATACATAGGTTTACCATATAAAATGTTACAATTTAAATAGATATCTCAAGGGGGGAAGCTTGGGCAGATCTTGTGTTCAGTTGCACATTGCGTACAAGAAGCCTGCCAGTGTAGGACAGCAAGTTTCATTGTGAATAATTTGCTAGTCAAATGTTGATGCTTTGTAGAGCTGTTAATAAGAGCAAGTTTATTACACTCTCTAAACAGTATGTCAGATTCATAAAACTTACTGTTTATCATTGAAATCATTTTACAGTATGTTTCCTAATATTACAACACTGTTTTATATCCATGTTCTTGATGTTTAGAGGAATGTGTACCAAATGAAGTTACTAGTAAACCTCAATCAATTTAAAGTTTACTTGAAAAATAAAATGTTTGAACAGAGACCAAAAACGGTGTCACAAATAACTTACAAGAGCCAGTTCTGATTGAACTTGAAATGGAAAACATAATTCTCTTTTTATACACACAGTGGATCCACCAACACCATTGTAGTATCAACTGTATCCATGAATACACCTGATATTCTAATGGTGCAGATCGTTCGCCTCAGTCAGTCATCAAGCCAGAAAAATCAGAGAAGTGTTACGGTCAATAAATCTGTAACACTGGGCAGTGTGGAATACGAAGCCTTGGGTGTGTTGGTATGTTTGGATAGTGATTTCATGAAAAAATGCATATTTGCCTGTTTGTGTAACAATTGTCAGCTGAAAAGCAGTAATCAATAATATGCAAATTAGGTATGAGTGATCTTGCTGTAAGTGAAGCATGACTTAATAAGACACTAAATAGATGTGATGAATTATGCAGTTTTACATGCACATGTCTACCAGCTGTCCAGTTTTACCTGGGTTTGTCTGGGTGTGCCTAAACAGGTAATACAACAAGTTTTTATTGTAGGAAATATAAACTGACGACAATACATGTGATAATTTTCAATGTAATGAAAAAATTATGTCGTAAGACCTTGGATGGTAAACAAATTAGATGGTAGACAAAGTATGCAAAATTACATTCACATAGAGAATCGTAAGGTGTTTTGAAGACCATGGAAGTCAGTGGGTTTCATGATTTTAGAAATTGATCTACAAAATAACAATATTATTTTATAATGATCCTGTTCGTAGTGGCTGATTATGTTTGTATGTGCTTATATGATTTGAAAACGTTATAAAATAACCTCTGTAAGCTGTTCTGATGAGGGCGGTGTGGTCAAGTGGTTAAGGCAGTGGACTTGTGATCCAAGGATTAAAGGTTCGAGTCCTGGCCAGATCATTGCGTTGTGTCCTTGGGCAAGGCGCTTTATCTCCATTGCCTCTCTTCACCCAGGTGTATAAATGGGGACTTGTGAGGTAACTTGTAAATATAGTGGCGTGCGCCGGTTTGTGGCTGCACCCTATGGGAAGTCCCCCGCGGGACACATGGTTGTGGTGTCCCAGGTGAGATTGATTGAATTGTGCACACTTTGGTGTGCAGGTGTGACAAGTTACCAATGACCAGGGTTAAGTTGTAAAGTCGTGTGAGAGGGCCTTGTCCCTGAACAAGACTGTAAACCTAAATATAAATATAAATAAAATAAGTGAAATTTCAGATCCCACCAGCTGCTTGCCAAAACATTTCAGAGCAGGGTAAATTTAACATTTTTTGCCTTTGGCAATGAGGAAATATTTAAGTGAATGCCACTGGTACTAAATTAACTAAAGAGTTGCCACTGTAATGGTGGAAAATGATGGTAAGTTTATTTGCTAAAATATGAGTGTGTGATGGGTTCACGAATTGGCCATAACATTGAAAACCATGCAACATGATTTCAAAGTGAAAACACTTCATATTTGTCTCCTACATAGTGCATAGATTTTGTGTAATAATTTAGAATTCTCTGTAAGCTGTTCTGATCTGGTAAATTAGATTTTCACATTGGGAGGGGTGATTATTACTTAATTGATTATTGATTTGTGAAAGTTACTTCACAATGAGGTACTAATGTACCCCGATTGTGTTTTGTTTATGTCAGTTGTGTTCAATTTTATATTTTGACAGTACATTCCATTGAATTCCATTCCCAAACCATGTTGGAGGAAAGTGACCTTCAGCAGCGTGTGAGCACAAAAACTGTGACTTGCAAGAATAGGTAATAAGCCTAATAATCACTGTTATCAATATGTGTATTTACTGCATTCCGTAATTATTCTAGTGAAGCGACAAATAGTAATTGAAATTACCATGAGTGAACTAAGGGAGATCTCTTTGGTCAATTCATTGTTACAAGTATAATATGTAGTGATATCCTTGTTTCGTATGCTGACATAATCATACATTCACTAATGATGAAAAAGTGACGTGGAATTTTACAAGCTTATCATCTTTACTATTTGTACTGAATCATACATGATTACCCAATCTACATATAGCACAATTTTGCTTTATGTAGATTGAGTATAACCGAAATTGACTGCATATGATATAAAAACATTTTATGTGTTCACTTTAGTTTCCAGCTGTACTAAAGTACCTTGAAGAGATTATGAATGAAACTATCTTGTAAGTCTGTTGCTCTATCTCTTTCTTTCTAATAGAAGCTTCAAGTAGCATTTACAACAAACACTTGGCATTATTGATTACAATTATATACATCAGTTCTTTGCCTTAATTTCACAGAAGAGTTTTCAACTTCCAGTTTTCAGTTTCCATTAAAATATCTACAAACCAGTAGCCAAACTTGCATATTAGCGCATGTAGAGAATTGAGGAATATGTTATTTTGTTTTCTAGTAGACTTGTGTGAAAACTAATGTAATCTAAATCTAATCTTCATATTATCAAAGATGTAACTAAGTTGTGTTAAAAAGAATAAGCTGAGTACATGCACTTGTCTGATGTGCAATTTAAAAAAACAAAAATTGGACTTTTACTTGAAGATTTGTTGATGTTATTATTTTATCTTTTTTAACAGCTGAAAAACACCTTGCATAACATGTTGGATGCACACTTTAAAACTAAGAAAACCCTGACTCAAGGACCAGTAGATCACAGGTAACTTCTCAACCTAGCTATTAAATGAAACTAATACTTGTTAGAATGTATACATCCAAAGATCAATTATTTATGTGAATTGTCAATACTGGAAAATGCGTCTGCGCTTGCGATGATCCCTCATGCCATTCACGTTGAAAGTGGCAACTGAAAGTGTATGGGCCATGAGAGGGCAATGGGGCAACACTACGCCGACGACGATTCCGTAAGCTTCAAGCGCGCCCTAGACGACATATTGTCGTCCGAGTTGTCACTTGAAGCCGACCTTTTAAGAGAGGGTTCTCCATCTCATCGTACCAGCTCGTCCCAGTGGCACGTTTCGTCTCGCTGATCACCGATTCACCGGAGTCGCTGTCAGACAGAGCCTCCGGAGACTTTCTCGGTGCGGGCACGGGGTTGGGGTCTGCAACGAAGGGGGAGGGTGAACCAGATGCAGGGGAGGGTAAAATCCCACCAGATTGGCCCTCCTCTCGTGAAGCAGTAGGTGCGTCGGAACTCGACTTACCCCCACTCTTAGTCCTAGAGACATAAGAGGAGGAGGGACAAGCTCGAAAGACATGTCCCTCCTTCCCACATAGTGAGCACACAACCTCGTTTGGGCAAGCGGTGCTATCATGCCCAAGACGAAGGCAGCGCCCACATTTCTTGTTTGGGCAGCCCTTGGCTTCGTGCCCGGTCTCCCCACACTTGAAGCAGGTACGGGGCTAACCGGGATACCGCACGTGGGCTTTCTGCCCTGCTATAAACAGGAAGGAGGGAATGTCCTGTTTCAGGTCGATCCGAACCTGTCGGTGCCCGTTCAACACCCCAGGGGCCTGTGCATAGGAGCACATTTTGGCAGCCTTGACAGCCCCAAACCGACCCAAAACCGTTACAAGGTCCTGCCGCACCTCTAGTCCTACGTGGATGATAGTTACCCATACGGATCGCTCGTATGGAGTAACTGTCATCCCCTCGACGTTACTCAGCAACGTGTCACCCTTCTGCCGGGCAACATCACTGGTAAAACGTAAATCGTACGTATTACGACCCTGGAGAGCTTGCAAAGCATCAGCCTCTCCAGGCACAACAACACCCTTGCTCTTCAAAATACTGAAAACTTGCACCGGAGAAACCGCTTGTTCACCGGTGAAGGACAACTTAACAATCCGAGAATAACGGCGCGATGCCATGATACCGAGGGTGGCTAGGCCACAGGGGAGTAACATAAAACAAACTAAAGACAGGATAACTGAGACATTACACGAACGAAGGGATTACTTACCCTCCCATCTAATGCATTCTCATGCAGGATTATTATCACATAATTTTCCCTCCCAGAAGTTCGTGGTGTTTCAATCGCATATGGTAACTTTAAAAACTGAAGCTAATCCTCAATTATACAATCCAGATTCACTATGGAACTACTTGAGATTTCAAAGCAGTGTTCAAGCGCATACAAACAGAAAAGTAAAGACACAAAACTGTCTCTTCATTACCCATGATAACTACATGAGATAAACATAGGTTGTTTCTATATACTTCATCAGCTCCAGCGTTTCCATTGCAACCATTATCCAATGGTTGTACCGAACAATATATAGCCCCCAAAGACGACGATCCACTACAACATCCGGACCATGCGATAAAATGTGAATGAAATTGGAAATTTTCCAAGAAATGATATCTTACTTTGTTTCTTTGCTGTAATTCTGATGACAAGCAACAATAGATTTAAATGTTACAGGTTTTTGTCTTTCATTGTATACAATGTTATCAATTGTTAAAGTCTAATATGCTTTGATAATCATGTACAGTGTGACTGAAGGTCCATTGAGTATCTTTTCAGCGTTGATGGCACAGATGCTAAACGTCTTGCAAAGTATGCAAATGATGCAAAGAAATGCAATGCTCAAATGAATCTGCTGGAAGTACATGATCATCCTTATGTATTTTTGCCTCCAAAGATATAAGCTCCGGCTGAAGAAATCCGTTACGATTATGGTGTAAAGTCTCTCCCTTGGAGATACCCCCCCCCCCCGACATGAGGTGACTGACAAGTTTCCTTTTTGGAAAAACTTTAGCATTTCACTCATGAGTACATTTTTATATTTTAAATTGTCTGAGACATTACAGTCGACCTAGCTGCTTATTTTTGATTCTGCGATATGTTTGACATTGTTCAACTTAGTGAGGTGAAACTCTGAAAATCCTTTTACATGATATCTAACTATGGAAATCGTGGATACCTCTAATACTTGGTGTGTGGAATGACACTGAGTACAAGACACCTATTGTTTTTTGGTGGAGGTGTGTATAGCCTCGTACAGTATACTGACCTGTGTTTATCATGCCATAATGTTATTGTATCAAAAATGCTGCTTTGGGCAACAGCCTAGTACAATGAAGTCATCAAAACCTCTCAATGCACTAATTTTGTTGTGCAGAAATCCTCCATGTATCCCAAGTAGCCAAACATTTTTATTTAAAGCCAATGAACTGTATGGTAAATAGCCAGTGTTTCAACACTTTTCAACATTTGAAGTCAGTAGTTTGAAATTATTGAAATCCACAATAACTTTGTACTCTGTCAGTTAGTATCCTGTGTGGCTACTAAATGAAAGTTACAAAATAATAAACAGTGTTAATTATTTCCCTGATTTGCAACTGACCTTGTGATAACAATAAAGTAGAATCTTTTCAGCTGTCTCCTAGTTATAGTTATCTTTTTGTAATTCACAACTTTGGGCTATAATAATATCTTCAAAACATTTGTCACTGCCAAAAAAAAGAAAGCATAATGAAAATTCATATTCCCTGGTACGCCAAACAGGAAACGAAGTACTGATAAACGTTGTTCGTATCATTTTACTATGTTGTGATATTTACATTGGGATTAAATCAGAGATATTTTAAAATTCTAATGAAGAGAATAATGTTGCACACCTTTTGATTCATACACAGTAATAATGAGTCTGTTTGGACATAGTTGATTTGGATGAAACTTGAATGGTAGACATTCTTGGGCGTTCAGAAATTTGAAGCCGTTAAAGGTCAACTTGAGTCATTATAGTCGCATTATTTAAAATGTGAACAATGCTGTTTCAACCAAAGGCCTGCTGCACCAACACTGATCTGATGATGCTTTTAAATCATGGAACACAAAACAGATGGCAAAAGAGTTTCTCACAATTTGTAAGTTGTTTGAGCCAGCATATTCTGATACCTGCATGGAGTTATCATTAAGCAGATGTACATTTTCATGAACAGTTTTTCTTATTTCTTTCAGGAGCAACATTATCAACTGGTAGAGCAGTGGATTAATGTGCTTTTTACGTGACCCGCCATGCGGGATACAAAACGTCACGGCCAAACGGCACTACCGAACCATCCCATTCTGACAAACGAAACTAAGGTCTAGCGAGCCAAAAAAACATACGCCCGCCGACCTGCAGAGACAAAACGCCCAACCCCCCCCCCCCCCCCACTCAAACATTCAAAAACGTACAGAAGGACGACCCGCACGCAGCGAAACGAAAAACCCCTCCCCAGCACACCAGCGTCCAAAAAAGGCAGCCCCAGATAAACGGCGAAAATCGCCTTCAATCTGAAGGCGAATGTCAGACTTCACCGCCTCCAGGACTGCCTGCCAACTGGAAAATTTCCCCCTAAAAACCAAATTACATCTATTCCGCCAAACATGTTTTTTTACAATAGAGCAAACAAAAATGATGCGGTGCAACACAGCTACCGAACAAACTGGAGGGTCTACCCCATATAAAATAAAGCCCTGCCCTACCGACCATGAACGGTCTCCCGTAACACGGTCGGTCCAGGTCTGGAACCACTCCCATAAGTTTACTACAAAGTAGCAATGCCAAAAAACATGAGCAGTACTCTCTAAGCGGGCACAGTCCATCACCCAATCGCCAATGATATCTTTTTAGGTTGGTCACCAAGGCACCGTGTGCAACTCTCCATGGAAGATCACGGAGCCTGCAACCATTCAGCCTTGAATGCACCGAACGCCATACTTCGGCAGAATGACGTCCCTGGACAAAAGTTGCATTCACGGCCTTATCCCTCAACGAACTGTGAACGAGGGCCGGCTGTGACAGGTCAACAGGGGGCAACTCAATCAGAGCGGAGCAGATGACACGCACCACCCTGTTTGGAGTACTACTATGCGGTTCTCTGTTGCTAAACAGCGCCGGGACCCATCGACGCAGGTGCAAACCGCCCCAAAAACGTACAAAATATGAACAAGGCAACCCTGGGTCAGTTACCGCTACAAACTGCTTAAATAACAAAAAGGTCAATTTACTTCCCAGATGAACCACCCCTAGTCCCCCCTTCTCCAGTTTTTGGTACAATACCGCCCTCTTGACAAGCTCTGTACCACCAGACCATATGAATGAAAAAATCGCCCTCTCCAACCGTACCAGGACGCGCCACGGAATAGGGTACACCGCGCCCGGGTGCCACAAGATGGGCGAAACGAAACGATTAATAACAGTGACTTTCCCCAAGATCGAAAGCCAGCGGGTGCCAAAGGTTTCGAGTCTGCTCTGAAATACCTCAGCCCTCTCGTTCCAGGTGACATCACAAGGTGCATCGTAGCCGAACCATATACCATTAATTTTGATATTCTGATCCGACCACGACGCACCGAATGGTAAGTCTCTGTATCTGCAGCTACCAAGACGAAGGCCCTTTGTCTTTTCTGGATTCAACTTCGCCCCGGTAGCTCTCTCAAAAATAGATAGATCCTGCGAGAGTGCGCGAAAGGAGCCGAGACTCGAAACAATACATGTCACGTGATCTGCATATTGAGCGCATTTCACTTTGGCACCCCCTGGCACAACGAATGGAACAAGTTTGGAGTCCCTTTCCAAAAGACGAGAGAGGGACTCGCTAAACAAAACATAAAGTAATGGAGACAGAGGGCACCCCTGGCGCACCCCCTCTCTACGTTAAAAACCTCCGAACAAAACCCATTTACGATAACAGAACTGAAACTTTGTTCATACAAAACAGAAATCCATTTACGAAAATTTGGGTGCAACTGAAACGTCTCCAATACATTCATTAAAAAACCGCGATCCACCATGTCAAAGGCCTTCTGCTGGTCCAGAGACACCAATGCACATGGCAGATCACGCTCAATAACAAAGTCGGTCAAGTCGCGCATCAACCACAAGTTCTGCTGGATGCAATGACCCTTCACTGCACAAGTCTGGAGATCACCAACAAGATGCGGCATAGCCAGTGCAAGGCGGTTGCACAAAGCCTTAGCCAGCAACTTGTAGTCCACATTTAACAAGGTGATCGGACGCTTGTTATGGGGATCCAAGGGGTCCCCAGACTTTGGCAGCAAAGTAATCATGCCCAGACGTTGACTTTCGTTTAACAGTCCGTTTTGGAAGGCGTCCTCGAAGACGGCTCTGATGTCGGGTCCTATTATTGCCCAGAAGGTTCGGTAGAACTCCCTCGGAAGCCCGTCCGAACCCGGGGACTTGCCATTCTTCATCTTCGAAAGCGCCTTCCAAAGCTCAACAGTGGTTATTCCGCCCCCCCCCCCCAAAATATCATTGACATCGTGGGGAACGGTTTTTGAGATTCCCCTCAATAAATCAGACTTTGCCGACAAGTCGACATTGCCACGCGTAAACAAACTCGAATAATACTCTTTATATACGCGGACAATGCCGTGAGGGTCACTGACCACGGTCCCATCGGTAGCGCGCACAGACGGGACGCGTCTGTCACCCGCCGATGAGCTAACGGACTGGTAAAACCTCAGTGAAGGGCGCTCCTCGGCTTCCACCGCTTCGACACGGGCCCTGACGCGGGCACCGTGGTACTTTTCATCGAGATACGTCTGCAAAGCTATGACTGCCGAAGGGTCGCCAAACTTCACCTCCGCGCACAGCTTCGAGAATTTTTCTCTTCGACGCCGTGCGCGGGTCACGCAATACTGAATTGCGTAGCGTTTGATGCGCAACTTGATATTATCCCACCACTGGGATGTACAAGCAAAGGCCGGCTTCAATGTTTGCCATCCTTTGTACCTGGTCTCGAAACCCTGGCGGAATTCTGCCTCGCCAAGAATCCGACAGTTAAGCTTCCATAGGCCCCGCCCGATCGGGAAAATGGAAGGCAAAACAAAACGTGCTACCACAGTGTCATGGCCAGAGAGCGGACAGCTGAGCGTCTCGCAACCCGAAAATTTAAAACTTACGGGCGCATACACTCGATCTATCCTGGAGGCATCTTCTCCGTTAGGCCTCACCCACGTATACACCGTACTACACGAGTGTATACGCCTGCAGACATCGGCTAAAAGGTGTGCGGAAGTGAATCTGTCCAATTCTGTGATCCCAGCGTCGGGACTAGCGGACACAGAAGCCCCGAGTCTGTCAAGACCCGAGTCTGGGACACAGTTAAAGTCTCCGACCATGACACATGGAGCACTACCAGGAACAAAGGAAGGCAGTGTGTTAAAAAAATCTCGTCTAGCAGAAGGCCGATTGGGAGCATACACATTGCAAAGGGAGATGTTACCCTGTGGATACTTCAAAAGAATGCAAACCAATCGGCCCTCGTGATCCGTCTCCACCCTAGTGGCACAACCCGCCTGACGAGGTGACAGGAGGATGACAGTGCCACAGGATGAAGACCAACCAAACGAAGCATGCAGCCCACCACCCCACTCATAAGCCCATAGAGGGACATCTTCTTCCAAAATATGTGTTTCTTGTAGGCAAACGCAGTCGACTTCCATTGAAATACAATATTGGAAAATGCGACTGCGCTTGCGATGATCCCTCATGCCATTGACATTGATTAATGTTAATCACTGTCAAGTGTGCCACTCACCTATGATATCCAAAACATGGAAAGGACTTTCGTGCATTTGTAGGTAGATCACACTGTTTGGCCACTCTAAATGTAGTCTTGTATTGGCCCCAAATTATACCATGCTAAAATTGCTAGTTTTCAAAAGTTCTTGCTAGGAGGTCTTTACTTTTTACAAATTGTTTTTCAGACATTCTACATGAACACATATTGTGAATTAATGTCTCAGGGAGGTATAGTCCCCCAGGGTCATAATAAAGCAATTTTGACAAAAAGTTACCATATCTGAATATGGCATATTTGTGGTCAGTACAGCATGCATTTAGTGGGTGGAATAGCTTGGACACGTACTCGTAATGCATGAAATATGTTACACATGAGGATACCAAAGAAATGATGTCAACTTAAAAATATGCATGGTCAAAGAGAAACATTCCCACTATAAGTACTTGAAATAAGAATGTTACTATTTTCGAAAATAAAAATCATACACAAGCAGATTTATGAAGTCACTTTTATTTTGGTACACATATATTATGACTTTGTGATATTGAAGGGTGCTTATTTTATTAAATGTCAATGCTTCTTCTTCTTCGGCCGCCGTCAATACTGACGATTGTCTACCAGTTTCACGCATCTCCTTATCTCCTCCTTGCAGGTAGTTCTGTTCTGAGCTAGACGCTTAGCTTGCGCTAGGCTCAATCCTGTCCATTCCTTGATGTTGTCATACCACTGCTTCTTTTGACGTCCAGCCTTCCTCTTTCCTTCTACCTTGCCCTCTATTATTTGGAGTGTCAATGCACTACCGCTTCCTCTGAGGATGTGGCCAAGGTAAGTGAGCATTCTGTTTACTATTTCTCCAAGCAACTGTCTCTTCACACCAAGTTCTTCCAGGATGCTCCTGTACAGTCTTTTCTCTTTCCAGCTGATGTTCATCATTCTTCTCCCTAGACAAATTTCGGCAGCAAGCACCCGGTTCTCATCTGCTTTAGTCAGAGTCCAACCTTCCAGGCCATAAAGAAGCACACTCCATATCATAATTTTCACAAGCTTCATTTTTAGTTCTGTTGGGAGGTTGCCATCGTTCCAGATGTCCTGAAGCTCCATCATTTTTCATTGGCCATTCCAATCCTAGCTTTGGTGTCTGTTGTGCAGTTCGCAGTGGCGGTTTTCACAGAGCCCAGGTACTTGAAATGGCTGACTTGTTCAACTTCTTCGCCATCTACCTGGATGTTGTACCCATTTGGTTCGCCTTCAGCTACAAGAAGTTTTGTTTTCTTCACATTCATCTTAAGGTTCATGCCTTTGCCAGCTTCATTTACAGCCGTTGTTAGTTCCTCAATTCCTTCGACTGATTTTTCGTGGAGTGCTGTATCATCTGCATACCGGTCATTTGAGTTCGGTTGGCCTCCTACTTTGATGCCGAAATGTTCCACACCCGCTTCTCTCATAGCTTTCTCTGTGTAGGTCACGAACATATATGGTGATGCGATGCAGCCTTGTCTCACACCTTTAGTTAGGCTAAACTCATCTGTGTTCTTGCCATCCCATCTGATCTGATCTTTCCTCATTGATTTATATGCAAGGACTGCAGTAGAGAGACCAGATGTGTTGGGAATCCCATTTTCATCATCACAGTAAAGAGTTTGACATGGCTGACGGAGTCGAACGCCTTGGAATAATCAATGAACATGATGAAGACTTTCTCACCTATCGCAAGTATCTTTTCAATCTGTATCTGCAGACAAACCAGCATATCTCTGGTGCCTCGACCCTTTGGGTAGGCAGCTTGTAGTTCTGGCAGTTCTTCTTTCAGTTTTGCTGTCAATGGTAGTGCTGAAAATAGCTCTCTACCAAATCATTTCCAGAACATTAGCATGTTGCTAAAAAAAAACATTTCTTCTGAAGTTCAATACAGCATTCAGGTTTCTCAGTGCCACAATCTACTATTTGTCTCATTAATGTGACATTAACATCATCATATACCACACGAACATTTATATCATTCAGTTTCGGTACCAGCAGTTACTCAAAAGGTTTATGAACCTCTCGCTTCCAGTAGTGACCCTTCCATGGAAATTGGAACCAGCCGTAAGTCAAACTTCAATTAAAGTAATGAGATATCTGAATATGATAAAGGGAGAGCAGCCGACTTAATTATTAGAAAAAGTATATGGCAAATCAAAAGCCATTGAAGACTACGTTCCGTGCAGTGACTGTCTTGGGTAGTTCAACACTTACTCCTTGTGGATACACAAGGAAACCTGCTTGGAGAGAGACCAGTCCTTGAAAGGCAGACAGCATGTGAAGGAAGGAACAAGTTTGCTCCCTTTCAAGTATACAGTTCATGGCCAACTGTTATTGCTAAAAATAATAAGTACATATTAACTGTAGGCTAAAACGAAATGGATAACAGTAAATTCCTTCAAAATGGAAGGAGTTTGCTGGTGAAAGAATGAGGACAGTTGGAAAATTCCTCAAAGTAGCAAGGACACTTGACGGCAAACTAATTTCTGCTTCAGACCAGGTGAGACCTGCCTCATTTGATGTAGATGTTGAAGTTGCACGGATAATTCCGGGCTGTGTTGCCAACACACAGGCAGGTACATCGAACCTACTCAACTGCCCTGAGAGTTGGATTCGCCTTGTTGCAGTAACAAGGGACTACATCAGACTGGACTGAGACTTAAGGTGCGTTTCCACGATCCCGGACAAGCCTCGACATCTCCGAATAAGCAAGGTCAACCCTGTAATTTTTACGTGGGAAAGGGGCTAGGGCTGGATCTCTTATCTGATCTATATTGTACATATCAACAACCTGCGTATATCCACGGAGAGAGTAGCAGCTCCCTGTTATATCCATGTACACACTTGTTAGAGCATTCCTGAAGTTAACTTAACCAAAAATGGCAACTGAACGCAGCGTTTCGTCTGATATGGAAATTTGCGTATTACCCGATATTTGGGGAGACATATCCATTATGGTAAAATGGACGGAAGTTTCCGAAATTTATAAAACAATTTGCAAGAGGATGGAGGAGTGTGGGTACCCCCATGCGATTACACAGATAAAGTACAAAAAAAAAAATAAATAAATAAAAGAGATTATAGGAAGTTTGTTGATCACATCAACAGATCAGGAAGGAAAGAAAATCAATGACATTTTCAGACGAGCTGTCCCACATTCTGGGAGATCACACATTGGCGAATCCAGTCAGTGTGGCCGAAGCAGGATGCGGGAGCAACTTCACCGACAACGCTTACGCCGAAAACGTCACTTTCGACAGCGAAGAAACAGAATCAGACAGTGAGTAGCCTATACACCTTTATATACTTTTTATCCTGAAAATCGCAAATCAAGTTACCATAGATTAGCTTTTACATAGGATAAAATGTGATGTGATTCTTTGCTGGAATTCTGATGACAAGCAAGAATAGATTTAAATGTTATGTAGAAAGTTACAAATTGACAGTCTAATATGCTTTGAAGTCCTTTATGTTGGATAATCATGTACAGTGTGACTGATGGTCCATTGAGTATTTTGTACCTTCTTTCTATCTTTTCAGCGTTGATGGCACAGATGCTACCCGTCTTGCAAATGATGCAAAGGAATGCAATGCTCATGTGAAGCTGCAGGAAGTAGATGATCATCCTTCATACTTATGTATTCTTTCCTCGAGATATAGCTCCGGCTGAGGAAACCCGTTGCGATTATGGTGTAAAGTCTCTCCCTTTGAGATACCCCCAACATGAGGTGACTTTCTTTGCGGAAAAACATTTGCATTTCACTCATCGGTAAATTTTTATCTTTTTAATTGTCTGAGACATTACAGAGGCCCTAGCTGCTACATGTTTTAATTTGTTCAACACTTAGTT
Source organism: Apostichopus japonicus (assembly GCF_037975245.1). Classification (NCBI taxonomy): domain Eukaryota; kingdom Metazoa; phylum Echinodermata; class Holothuroidea; order Aspidochirotida; family Stichopodidae; genus Apostichopus; species Apostichopus japonicus. The sequence continues at coordinate 15,559,434 of NC_092577.1, forward strand.
TTGGTGGGAAAATAGTTTAAGCGTCATACTGCACAAATAGTGACTACTTTTCGAGGCCTGAAATACCTTGAAAACTTGATTTCTCATGGCAGATAAGTATTCTTTGTGGAAAAGCTTTTGCATTTCACTCATCATATTGATATTTTTAATTGTCTTAGACATTACAGTGGGCCTAGCTGCTTATTTATGATTCTGCGATATGTTTTAATTTGTTCAACACTTAGTTTGGTGGGAAAACAGTTTAAGTGTCATACTGTGCACAGAGAGATAATTTTCCAATGTGCAATTACGTCGCACCATGTATCTGCCTAAAAGTGCAGTGGGCGAGAGAAATTTGCCGAGTAGAATTGAAGAACATGATTTCTCATGGTAGAAATCGTGGATACTTTACATACATGGTATATGGATTTGCCATATTGAAAACATGTTGAATTATGTTGCTTGTGAGGTGAAACTCTGAAAATCCTTTCACATCATATCTAACGCTGGGAATCGTGGATGCTTTTCATAAATGGTAGAGGGATTTGACTGTTGCTTTTGGATACCGATTAGCGTAGAAATGGCTAAGATTGACATGACTGTTCGTACCAGAATTCTTGTTTACGCCCTGAACCATTCTTTGTCGACGAATGCTATGCATGAACTCCTCGTAGATGAGGGAATTTTAATTTCTCTTCCATCTGTAAAGTAGATTATAAAAAAAGTTTAAGACAACTAAGAAGCTGGAAGCTGTAATGGAAAGCCATACCAAGATGGTTTTTTGGAAGCCAAAGCTGGCTGAAACAAATGACATCTATGCTGCCAGCATTCGCAGAAAATGTAAACCAATTGCAAAGCATCCAGTGAAAGTTCATGTTTGGGCGGGTATTTCGAAGCGATGAACAACAGATTAAATGATTTTTGATAGCACTATAATATCAGACTTTTATAACGATATTATTGACAAAGGGTTATTGCCATTTATTGATTGAGCATTCCCAAATGGTGAATATTGTCGATTTCAGCAGGATAATGATCCTAAACACACTAGTAGTACAGTGAAAGAACATCTAAAGCAAAAGAATGTTCATTGGTGGAGGACATCTGCAGAATCACCTGACCTAAATCCAATTGAGCTGGTTTGGCATGAACTTAAGCATCACTTGCGCAAGGTAAGATTTAATCATTTGGAGAATATTGTTGTATCTTTATATGATATTTGTAACTTGATTCTTTCTTCCCATCATAGAATAATAGTACGGGCCAGATTGGAAAGTTTATGTGTTTAATAAGCCAAATTTGGCATAGGCCTACTTTTCTTTCAATTTGATAGATTGTGATCTGAATAAAGTTGATGTAAGCAGTTGTTTAAAATAAGTGGAAAATGTTTACGTTTCAAATAGAATTCTCAGTAGGCCTAAGTGCGGACGTTGTGCAGTGGTGTTCGGTCGAGATTGACCTGCGTCAGATCTGTCTGGGTAGCGTCCTAAAATTGTTACGCAGTTAGCTGAAACTAAAATATCATGAAATACGTTCATTGGTGCGGATATCTTCAACCACATGTGAGCCCAACAGTAACACGACACTTAGTCAATGGAAAAGTGTAGCTAAACCATCGGTTTGCAAAAGGAAAACTAATAGGCTAATAAAATATAAAAAAATCACAGCGCGTAGCTTTGTTAACCTGAAATATATTGCGGGAAATCCCGTCTTGGCAACTTTGGACATGCGGGATTTGAAGTAAAATTGCTGGAATCGCACAGCTTATGCGACCCCTTGTTTCTTGAATACATTTCTTCGCAGGAAAGTTGTGCACGTAGGCCTACCAACTTTCACTTTGTTCGTAGCAGAACTACATCCCTGTACTGTTAGTTCATTCCGTCCGCATTTTCGGACAGCTACACGGACGTTTTGGGAGCAAGCAGGTAATAGAATTGCCTGTAAAATCGCTTTTGAATAGAAATAAAACAAACTTTAGCTTCGATCAGCATGCGAATTATTTTTCTGAAGTGAAAGGTTTATTCCTTACTGAATCTTGCCTTCTGTCTGTACACTATGACTGCCAAAAACAGGAATGGTTTCGAGCACCCTCTACAAGTCTTATCATCCTGCCCCGTTTTGCAAGGGGTCTAGTGACTTTAATGTCCAATTCTATAATATTTGTCAATTTCATTTCTTTTTTATTTATAGAATTGCAATTCTCCTTCGAATCTTCCCAATGCTGTGAAAGAGAAAGAGGTGGACAGAAGAGAAAAGGAACTAAGAGAAAGGTGAGAAAAAAGTTACTGAGAGGCACTACACTTGCTTCAGTCCACTCCATTGTAAAATGCGGGGGAGTAAACCTACTACCAAAAAGAAGTCTAGCTCCCATTGATTTAGCTCAGAACATTTAGTTCAGTAATAAATTAATACCTTGCAATCTTGCTGATATTGTGTTTCTGTTTTGTTTTGAAGGACCCTGTTGAGGCAAATGGACAACAGCCAAAGAAAAAGAAAGGTGGCGTGGAAAGATCAACCCAGCAGAAGACAGTTTTGGTTAAAAAAGGTGTGTTCCAAAAGAAATTAAGATGTCTACCCTTTCACGATGGATTGGATGTGCAATTCTCCCAAAAATTGTTTGACTTCTTGAAATAAATTTTTGAATAAAAAAAATTGTTGCTATAGAGAATGATAATAACAAATAAAAAAAATCAAAGACAAAACATGCAGACCACTTGGTTTTGCCTGAAATTTGGAAAACAAAGTTTTGGAAATTTTATTGACATTTTAGAAATCCTGGGACTTCCTAAGGGTTAATGTTTTTATTAAATGTATTTCTCTTTTGATCAGGAAGCTTCCATTCTCGCGGTTGGCGGTGGTACCATCTGGAGGGTTCCGAGTCCTTTGCAGCGGGAGTTCGTGTATGATGTGGATTTAGTAGGCGTTGACAATGAATTCAAGAGGATTGTGGAGAAACTCAAAAAGAATGGAAAGAAATCCACCCTTGCCTCAGATTTCTGGGAGACCACTGCGCTTGACAATAGTGGTCTTCTGTAGATGGTACAGTTGGGACAGGGGTGAGCCTGTGTTAGTAGGCTAGGGGTCTGGTGTGGAGGTGGAGGGTGAGCCTGTTTTAGAAGAAGGCGAGAGGGGTCTTTTGTGGAGGTGGGGGTGAGCCTGTTTTGGGGTCTGATGTGGAGGTCGAAGGGACGGGTAAGCCTGTGTTAGGTGAGGGTTCGTCATCAGATTTTGACTGCGCAGTTGATTTGAATTAAATGTTTAATGCCTTATGTTCTCCAACATGCATACAATTGCACAAGTGCATACTTCAAGAAAGTTTGGTTGTAGTGAAGCGTTTAAGAAGGAACTCTGTAAAACCTGTAACGTCTTTTTGTTCTTCAACACCTTCACCTGGTGTTGTTGCAGATAATGTGGAAGTTTTAAGAGTTGAAGGGGAGGGTGATGGATTGCATTTTGTGGTGAAAGAAGAGATTATTACCAATCTGCCTCCACTGAATGGTGCACCAAATTCCGTTGCCCGGAAATGGGCAGATTTTATTTTTGTCTGACGAAGAACGCTTGTCAGGAAACATCATTGGACGAAGAGGAAGACCACCACTTCACCCACTCAAGTTCTCTGCTTTGAAAGAGGCATTATTTCGAATTTGTCCTGTCTACCCTCAAGAGAAAGCTGCAGTGTGGAAATTGTGTAGAAAAAGCATAGATTGTGGAAAAGTGGGATTGGAAAGTCCTTAACTGTATTTAACAGGTCTTTAATTTTGACATCTTATGCACATATATCACAATTTACTTGCATTCTCATGTTTTATACTCTTTTTTATGTGTATTTGTATTTCCATCAAAGTTGTTATCTTCATCAGTTTTGCAGCTTTTGCTATGAAAGTTACTATTTTCATTCATTTTCTTACTTATTATCTTCAGAAATTTTGCGTACGTCCCTACTACTTGCCAAGGCAGTTTTGACATGTGATTGTTCAAGCCGTGTATGTACCTAATCGCAACGTATCTAAATTGGCTGCATTGGAACTGTGTGATGTCATCCACGAGTTTGAGGCTTCGGATGCTCGTACTATTACTAATGGAGACTTTAATCATTGTAGTCTAAAGAAGAGCAGTATGTACTATTATCAGCATGTCAAGTGTACAACCCGGGATGCCCGCTACCCTAGACCTACTCTACTCAAACGTTAAAGATGCATACCGTACCTCTCTATTCAGTTACCAACACTTCGAAAAGCCGATCACAACCTTGTGCCGAAGTACAGACCTATTGTACAGAGACAAACGCCCTCTATACTTACCATTCAACAGTGGAATGATGATGCTTTGGATCATCTCCGAGCTAAACTACATTGTACAGATTGGGATATGTTCGTGGGGGCCAGCAGAGACAGATGAACTACCATATATAAGAAGCGACTATATTAACTTTTGTGTTGACAGAACTATTCCTACAAAGAAGATTAAAATCGTTCCTAACAATAAGCCATGAATCACAAAAAGAGTCAAAGATGTCATTAATAAGAAGAAAGGAATTTTTGGGAAAGGAGATCGGGAAGGATTAAAGCAAGTGCAATTTAAACTTAAAGGATATTTCACTGACAACAACATGGAGCGTGTCTGGGAAGGGAAGCGCCTGATGAGCGGATACACAAATAAAACTAACTCTTGCCAACTACCTGTTGCTACAGTCGATTATGCAAATGAACTGAATTATTTTTATAACCGTTTTGACAATCATGATTTTTCTACCGAGCATATTAATCTGCAAGGACTGCTTACTGATTTTAACTGCAACCTAGTGGTGACTGAGAACGACGTACGTCGTCAGTTTTCTAAGTTACATACATCAAAGGCTGCCGGGCCTGAACATCTCACATCACGGGTATTAAAACATTGTGCAATAGAGCTGGCTAATATTTTCACTATTATATACAATCGGTCTTTTAAGTTTGGACATATTCCTTCTTTGTGGAAACAATGATGTGTTATACCTATTCCTAAAAAATCAGTTTGCATACAATTCTGGTCGCAGCTGTCAAGATGCCATCCTTGACAGGCTATACTCTCACTTAGAACACTCTGGTAATTCTGCACGGGTCATGTTTTTCGATTTTTCCTCTGCCTTTAATACTATTCAACCCCATAATTTAGTATCTAAACTCTTAAAAATGGACATCCCCGATGGTTTAATTAAATGGATTATGACGTATGTTACCAACCTTACATAGTTTGTGAAACTTAGTCCCACCTGCCGTTCAGATACTATTATGTCCAATACAGGGGCCCCTCAAGGGACTGTCCTAGCTCCTTTTCTTTTCTCATTATACACATCTGATTGCAGATCTCTGTCGGAGACGTGCCCTCTCATCAAGTTTGCCGATGATACCGCCATGGCTGGAGACTCATTCATGGAAATGATGATAGGGCATACCTCCGCGAAATGCAATCATTCGTGGACTACTGTGACTCTAACTTATTACAATTAAATGTCTCTAAAACAAAAGAAATGGTGATCAACTTTAAACATGTTATTCCACCACCGCCTGCAAATATTAAAGAGAATGAGATAGAACGTGTGTGTATCTATAAATATTTGGGAGTGCTTTTCAACAATAAATTGACTTGGACGGATCATGTTGACGTCCTAGTTACAAAGTTGAATTCGAGATTATAAAAATGTGACTTTTCAATGTGCGTACGGAAATTTTCGATATGTTCTATAATGGTAACATCTGTGGTTTGGAGAGACTGCCTTATTTGTTGGGGTGGTAACGTTAATAAGACAGAAAGGGATCGTGTTGACAACATCATTAAAAAGCTGAAATATTAGTAGGGGGGTCTCAGTCTGCTGTTGATTTTGTCTTCCAGTGTTCAAGTGTTCTCCTACAGTTCAAGCTCAACTCCGTTTGGGACGACTGTAGTCACCCATTTCATGATCAACTCCATGACAGATCAATAGATAGGGGCATTGGTAGACTAAGACTTCCTCAACTTAAGACTAACCGGCACCGCAATTCATTTATCCCTCGTGCAATAAAACTTTACAACAGCAATTTCAGTCGTTAGGTGGTTGCCTAGTCCTTGGATGGGGTAGGCTTTTTGTCCTTTCATTGTGTAAGTTGATCTTACCTTCTTTAGTTATTAATTGTAATATGAATATAGTTTTATACATATTTTGTATTTCTTATATTGTGCGAGTATCGAAATTTCCGATTGTATGGAGCAATAAAGTTTGACTTACTTACTGAATAGAGAATATTTTGCGATCGCTGTGTTTTTAAAGGAGTCTGTATGAAGGAGTATGGACGAGTACAGTTTCTTCATTAGGCCTATCGTACTAGTTTTGCGATTATGAAACTTGTATGTCGATTGACACACCAAACTTTTTGATCACAATTTGCAATGAATCGCACATAGCGTCGGTGTTGATGATTTCATTTACTTCGGAAAGAAGCCTTCCCCAATTCTTTCAAATCACGATGAAATGATCGATCGTTCTGCAACGTAATTCACGCTAAAACGATAACATTACGATGGTATAAAGTGCCAGTGAAATGATAAACACAGTATCACGATATTACGACCACGATGCGACGCCCAATATTACGTTAGGTATTTGGTATAGGCGTAATGGAAACGATATTACGATAGACTCCTTATATTTTGCCACGGCCGATATAATATGGGCGGTACTGTAGATTCATGCTGTGACAATTGTTGCCTGATGAAAGTTGCACAAGAAGATATCCTTACGTTGAAGGATTCAATATTCCTGATACGTATGTTCTATGTATTTGCATTTTTTATGCACTTGTGTTACTGCCCGAGTGAATAACGTGCAGTACACTTTGAAAACATGTTTTTATAGGCCAAAACTTGGGAATAATGTCCGATTTCATGTTTTCAAAACAGTAATTGCATATAGTATGTACTGCAGATTAAAAGACTGTCAATATCAAGTGCATAAAACTGCTCATGCTACAATTTCACATACTGTAATATTGATTACACTGCGTGCAGCAGTTGTAGATGATGATTCCTCTGATTTCTGCATTAACCAAGTGGAAGATGTGGATTGGATCAACACTACAAAGAAAACTTCTGCAATTATCGCAGATGAAGTGACTACAGGCCAGAGTTCAGATGAAGCTGAAGATGTGGAACCCCAATTCGATAAGAGCAAATATCAGACTGCGTACGTGTCATCTTGTAGCAGCAGATCTACCCATAAATGAGTTTGGAACAAGTAAAGTTACTGTCTATACTGCTGTGCAAAACAAACCAACATAGCTCTGAAAATTCGGTCGCTGAAGTTATGGCAATGGAAGAAAGTGACAACAGTGCTTAACATGCTTTGCCTTTGGTCTAAACTACGACATAATGGCAACCACGCACAACAAGGAAGTCTTTTTAGGGATTTTTAGAAAAGGCCAGTAAATGGTAAATGAAAGGCCATTGAAGATTAAGTTCCATGCAGTGACTGTCTGGGGAACTTTGGCAGTCTATCTTTGTGGATACACAAGAAACACTGCTTGCAGAGGGACCAGTCCTTAAAAGGCAGCCAGCATGTGAAGGAAGAAGTTTGCTCCCTTGAAGTATACAATTCATGACCAGCTGAGAAAAGTTGTGGACCGGATGATACATGATGATATAACTGTTATTGCTTAAAAATAATAAGTACATATTATCTGTTGGTCAATACGAAATGGATACAGTAATTCCTTGAAAAGGAAGAAGTTTGCTCGTGGAAAAGTCCTCAAGTAGCAAGGACACCTGACTGCAAACTAATTTCAAAGGCAGATTTTCTCATTGAGTGCAGAAGGATCCTTACAAGTGAAGAAGAAGAAGCATTGCATTCAGGGAATGTAGCAACTTACCCGTTGTATTTCTCTTATGAGAGGAAGAAAATGTGGTAAGGATGAATTTGTTTCCCCACTAATTTAACTTACTTGATTTTTCAAGAATTAATGAAGCAAATAAGTGACCAGAACAGATTGAGCACCTTGGAACCCAAGAATGTTATATATGTAAGTATACTATTCCAAAGTTCTGTAGATCACATTGAGTGTAAGAAACCAACTGAGAATGTGACATAACATAGGTTGCCAAGGATATTTGGGCCTCAGCAATGGTTATTAGAAAAGTTTGCACTGTACCAATTGAAACCCAAGTTCAGGTCACATTGCTAGAGAGACGCCTACCCCAAACTGATATGTTGGAAATGCCACTCTGAGCAATGGTCTGCAAAGGATATTTGGAGAAAAAAAAAATATGTAAGCATATTTTTTGTACCTGTATCACACACAAAAGTTTGATTACAATTGGTTTAGCGATTTGTACTTTGGCCAAAAAATTACAGTTTTCCTAAACTTTATATTTTGGATGTTTCATTGCCAAATAAGGTTCCTTGGAACTGTGAAGTTAAGTTGCTTAAATTGTTTTCAAGACAGTGTACTCTCAAGATCTTGGACATATCTGTCATGAGGTTGTCCCAAGTTTAAAATGAAGTACTTACATATTATTCAAGATATGATCCATGATCATTTAGACAATTAGACAGGCCACATGAACACGCCCACCCACATACAGTTTCACACATAACCGTCTCTTCATTGCCCAGGATAACTACATTAGAAAAACATAGGTTGTTTCTATACTTCATCAGCTCTAGCGTTTCCATGGCAACCATTCTCCAATGGTTGTACCGAACAATATATAGCCCCCAAAGACGACGATCCACTACAACCTTCGGGGCCATGCGATAAAATGTGAATGTAATTGGAAATTTTCGAAGAAATGATATCTTACTTTGTTTCTTTGCTATAATTCTGATGACAAGCAACAATAGATTTTAAAATGTTACAGGTTTTTTGTGTTTCATTGTATAGAATGTTATAAATTCTTAAAGTCTGATATGCTTTGAAATCCACTTTATAATGTCGGATAATCACGTACAGTGTGACTGAAGGTCCATTGAGTATTTTGTACCTTCTTTCTATCTTTTCAGCGTTGATGGCACAGATGCTAAACATCTTGCAAAGTATGCAAATGATGCAAAGAAATGCAATGCTGAAATGAATCTGCTGGAAGGTACATGTTCTTATATACTTGTGTATTTTTGCCTCTAGAGATATAGCTCCGGCTGAAGAAATCCGTTACGATTATGGTGTAAAGTCTCTCCCTTGGAGATACCCCCGACATGAGGTAACTGACAAGTTTTAGCATTTCACTCATCAGTACATTTTTATATTTTGAATTCTCTGATACATGACAGTGGACCTATGTGCTTATTTCTGATTGTGCGATATGTTTGAAATTGTTCAACACTTAGTGAGGTGAAACTGAAAATCGTGGATACCTCTAATACTTGGTGTGTGGATGCATCACATTGAGTACAAGACACCTATTGTTTTTGTTGGAGGTGTGTATAGCCACGTACAGTATACTGACCTGTGTTTATCATGCCATAATGTTATTGTATCAAGAATGGTGCTTTGGGCCATTTCTATTGTACAACTAGTTCTGGTTACTAACAAGCAAAAGCCTATTACAATGAAGTCATGAAAACCTCTCAATACACTAATTTTGTTGTGCAGAAATCATCCATGTATCCCAAGTAGCCAAAATATTCTCTTTCAAGCCAATGAACTGTATGGTAAGTAGCCAGTGTTTCAACATGGTGCTGCAAATGTCTGTCAACAGTTCCAAAATTCCTTCATACAATTATCTCCAGATATATTTCAAAGGTCAATTTCAGTCAGTAGTTTGAAATTATTCAAATCCACAAGAACTTTGTACAGTTAGTATCCTGTGTGGCTACTAAATGAAAGTTACAAAATAATAAACAGTGTTAATTATTTGCCTGATTTGCAACTGACCTTTTCATAACACTAAAGTAAAATCTTTTTCAGCTGTCTCCTAGTTATATTCTCTTGTAATTAAAAACTTTAATGCTGTAAAACAATTTTGGGCTATAATATTATCTTGAAAACATTTGTCACTGGAAAAAAAAAGAAGCATAATGAAAATTAATATTCCCAGGTACGCCAAACAGGAAACGAAGTACTGATAAACGTTTCTTCATATAATTTGACTATATTGTGATATTTATATTTCGATGATATCAGAGATATTTGAAAATTGTGTTGAAGAAAATATATTTAAGTAATAATGAGTCTGTTTGGACAAAGTTGATTTGGACGAAACTTGAATGGCAGACATTCTTGGGCGTTCAGAAGTTAAAGCCGTTAAAGGTCATCATGAGTCATTATAGATTGCATTATTTAACTTGTGAACAATGCTGTTTCAACCAAAGGTCTAAATCATGGAACACAAAGCAGATGGCAAATGAGATTCTCAGAATTTTTAAGTTGTTTGAGCCAGCATATACTGATACCTGCATGGTGCCTATCATTAAGCAGACGTACATTTTTCATGAACAGGTTTTTTTTATTTCTTTTAGGAGCAACATCATCAACTGGTAGAGCAGTGGATTGATGTTAATCACTGTCAAGTGTGTCACTCACCTATGATATCTAAAACATGTAAAGGACTTTCGTGCATTGGTAGGTAGATTACACTGTGGCCAAACACAAGTCTTTACTGGCCACACATTATAGCATGCTAAAATTGCTAGTTTTCAAAAGTACTTTCTAGGAGGTCTTTACTTTCCAAGCTGTTTTCAGTCATTCTACATGAACACATATTGTGAATAAATGTCTCAGGGAGGTATAGTCCCCCAGGGTCAAAATAAACCAATTTTGACCAAAAGTGACCATATCTGAATATCTGGCATATTTGTGGCCAGTACAGCATACATTTAGTGGGTGGAATAGCTTGGACACGTACTCGTAATGCATGAAACATGTTACACATGAGGATACCAAACAAATGACAAACTTCAAAATATGCATGGTCAAAGAGAAACATTCCCACTATGAGTACCACACGAACATCTATATCATTCAATCTCAAATCTTTATCTTATTCGATGATAAATCTAGGGCATTCCTAGTAAGTGTCGGGTACAGAACAGCGTAGTGTTAAATAATGGGCACGAAATATTACAGCAGTGTATAAGAACATAACAATCCCTTTCACATCACATGTGTGAAATCAATGTTTCTTGATTTTGAGGCGGTTAAACTTGCTGTTATTGATCTCGAGTGCAAGGTGGTGGGAAACACCGAGCCCGGTGCTAATACAGGGTACTGGGAGGGATGTTGAAACTTTTGGACTTCGGTGTTGGTGTTGCTGTTGAATATTGACATTCGTGTAAAATTCTGCAGTATCACAGCAACCGATCTGTGTTTAGTAAGTTTACTCACATAACACCTACCAAATTAAATGCCGTTTTGTTTTGCCTAACAATTCCCCATTATGTTAAATTGTCCATGTTTGGTTTGTCATGTGCAATGAACCTTGAGGTGATTTTGTTGTTTATAATTGATCCCCACTGACAAAAACCTAAGTCCCATAGTTAGCATGCTCTTGTACTAAATTTTCTTGCATGTTTTATAAAACTGAATTATGTGCAGATCTCGAATCAGTTTGAGCTTTCAGGAAACTTGTTTTGTTATTAGAATAATCACTACTTACTAATGTGCACCAAATGAAGCAATTTTTCGAAGATGTAAGACATAACTTCAGTGATCATAAGGAAAGAAATATTGCTCTCTTTATTTTTAGATTGCCGTAGTGTTTGGCATGGAAAATGTTTTCTGCCAACTGAACAAAATCCAAGGCCTTGTGCTGGTAAACTTCCTACAGCAGAAAAGGCACATGGTAAGAAATATCCAGGAATGCTGTTTATTGATTACATCGTTCTTTGAAGATCTCTTTCTTATGTAGGTTTCACACATTGTTATGTATTAACATACCTAAAACTGACATACATCATTTATTGTGTTGCATGCCCACCAGACATGATATAGTTAGTTTATCCGACTTTCAGAAGGGAAAAAACATAATAGGAAAATATGGTTTTCATGGTCTCAAGTGATTTATCCATAGATGCTTTGTTGTCGATAAGAAGTTAGAGGAACATTTCTTTTTCAGCAAAACAATGTGCTGACATTAACTGAACTGATCAATGTGAAATTCTTTTTATGTTTAGGGGAATACCTTGAAACTTACATAAATGCAGGATTATAATATTGTTTGGACTATAGCATAAGGTCCTTTTTTTCTTCTTTTTTGGATATTTAAAATAGTATGAGTTGTGTCATAGTTTCAAACTTGGTGATTTTTAACAACATTGTCTTTAACTGCAAGCTAGAGAGATGAAACTTTGATATGTTGTGTGCTGTTATAGCATTCTGTCTAAGAGTATATGAATGAAACATGTTAAACTTGACAGTGAATGAATTATTATCTTGTCTGATTGTGGACATGAAATTGTTTATATCGTGGTTTTTGTTTGTTTTTGGGTACACTAAGATGAAACCCTCCTAGATGACTCTACAGGAACTGGAGAAAGTGGTGTGTTTAAGTGTAAATGTTGACTGATGATCAACTATTCAATGATATTAGAATTTTATAAATCCGGACTTGGGTATGTGTATGCTGGACTAAGCAGTTCGTTAGTTTTTGGGCTCTGCATAAACGTCGATTTTTGTCGACTTTTGTAGATATGTTATCGAGGGACTTTGATCTCCTTTTGTCATATTTGGTTATTCCGACACTATATACTGATTAAAATGCAAAGGGGACACCAGCAGGAAGTTTCGGAAAGAACAAAAAGACAGAACCGGCAATCCTAACCACTAGCCTACGCAGTAGAAATCAACTTACCGTAGAGGAAGAGTGCACAGAACCAGGAGAAGCCACACCCCGAGAAACAGGTTTGGGGGCATTGACTCTACAATTGAGGCCATCCATTCTGAACTCGTTAAAATACAAAAGGACTTCCAGAATATTGGAGGAACACCGGAAAGAGTTGGATGCTTTGAAGGCAGATAACGCCTACTTACGGTAAGAAATAACATCCTTGAAAAAATCAAGTGATGAGCACACTCAGATGATAGATGAGCACGCTAATATGATCAAGAAACAGGAACGATTTTCACGCCGTAAAATTTTTGGAATTGTTGGACTTAAATTCCATAAGGACGAAGATTGTATAAAATTAGCTACTGATGTATTCGCCAAGGCCGGAATCACAAATTGAAAGCGCCCAACGTGATGGCAGACATGTTGAAGGGCGTGAGCGTCACCTGCTGGTAAAAGTGTCTTTTACCAAGACAAAATATCTATTCTCCGAAATGCTGGACAATCACTACAATCAGAGAACTACTATATAATTGAGGATTTAACAAAAATGGATTGAAAAGAAAAGATGGACCGCGAAGGTAAATGAGATGTTCCACCAGGGTATCAGATTTCGCTTTAGCGGAGGTTGCTGGAGACAGGCGAAAGGAAAACCTTTCGATTTTGAATAGTAGAAGCCTCTGCCACCTACTGACTCGACTCAGAATTTATCGAGGTTCATGTTAACTGTCTCCTGTTTGTTTGCTCTTCCTGTCACTGCTGTATTGGGATATTTCCTAGCTTTACATTGCCATCGGAGCCTTTTTCAGTCATGACCATTGTTTCTTTTTTTGCGCCACATTATTGTGTCGTAATCGTATTTTTTTCAACGGTTCGTAGTGACAACATCGATTTCTTTCCTTCGATGCTTCGTTATTCCTATCCAGTTGGATTGAATTTGAATTTATTAACTTTTCACCCTCTGTTTGAACTTTTCAACAGATACATCGTGTTTTCGAATATGTCATCTTGCGTTTTCTGCGTATACTATAATATTGAGCCCTACAACCTGAACACAGTCATTTTTTCTGTCATTCAATGGCCACCGATTTAAATTGTATTTCATTTAATGGAAGAGTGGCTCAGGCAAGCAAGAAAACGGACAACTATTTGCGTACCTCCACAGACGCAAATCCGACATAATCCTCCTACAAGAAACACACAGCTGTCTTACTGATGATAAATACTGGGAAATGGAATGGGGTGGAAGTATTTTATTCTCGCATGGGACTACTACAAGTCGAGGAGTCTGTATTCTTATTAATCCTTCTTTAACTTTTAATATTATTAAGCAGGAACTTAGTCCATTCGCTAGATTTATAGTAATGGATATTGAAGTTCATAATCGTATTTTTACCCTTGCATGTATTTATGCCCCTAATACTTACAATCCAAGCTTTTTTATGGACGCGTCTATTATCTTAAGCAGGTTTCAGGGTACTAACAATATATTTGCAGGGGATTTAAACTAAGTCTGCAACTTAGAGCTTGATAAAAAAGGGGGGAACCCTAGAACCAATATTAAAGCAAGGGAAAAGTGCTCCGATCTCATGGCCACTCATGATGTTGTTGACATTTGGAGAGAAAAAAAACCACTTCTTACAAATTTCACTTGGAGTTCTGATGTTACTCCCAATTATTTCCTACTTTCTACACATACTTGTCATGCATTGTCAAGCGTGATCTTCTCTCCCGGTAATTCAGTCAGACAATTCTTTTATTTGTCTTACTTTTGCGACTGTTTCTTTAAGTAGAGCTCCGGGATATTGGAAACTAAACAATTGTCTACTCAATGACCCCTTCTCAACGATCTTATTCATGATGAAGTTTCTAACAATATGCGTAGCGACGCTTCGGATCGTTGGGAATTGTTGAAATTGAAAATCCGTTCAGCCAGTATTAAGTATTCTAAGCAGAGGGCCAAAGACCGTACCATGAAAGAAAGAGAGCTTATAGAGAGAATTGCTGTTCTTCAGCAACAGCTGTTTACAGCCGAGTGTTCGGAAATTCGCTCTCAACTAAAGCTGCTGAATGTGAACTCCTTTCTTATTACAATTAGAACTCCAGGATACGATAATTAGATCGCGAGCAAGGTGGGTGGAAGAAGGATAAAAAAATCAAAAATATTTCCTAAATTTCGAAATGAAAACAAAATCCATAAATTCTATTCATCAACTTGAAAGCGGTGATGATAAACTCCTCTCTGATAACAATGATATCCTTCTCGAGAAAAAAACATTATTTCAAGACCCAATATAGTTCCAGTGAGTGCTTTCCTAATACCTTCTTTCATGAACTCCCTATTCAGAAGGTACCAGTTGAGGATCTGGCATCTTGCGACGGCCAACTCTCGTTGGAGGAATGTTCTCAAGCCATTACCTATATGACTAATGATAAAGCTCCCGGGGAGTGGTGGTCTTTCCGCAATTTAATAGGACAACTAGAGGTACACTTCCTTAACAAAGGTTTTGAAAAAGGCAAGCTAGCTTACCGCTGAGCAATCTAGAGGCGTAGTAACATTGATCTTAAAACCTAACAAAGATTCCATTTCTTTACATAATTATCGCTTTTTACGTGCAAAAAAAACGGACACGGACCAAAGGTCAACAAAATCAAAGACAATCCCAGTCTGTTTAACAACCACCAAAAACCCAAATGAAAACCCACAAACAGAAATCTCTCACTAACCCAGAAATGTATAAAATGTAGCGTTTAACGTGACGTGAAAAGGACACGGACCCAAAGGCTAACAGAACCAAAACAATAAAGCTCTATAAACCAGCCCCAAAAAGCAAACTCAAAACCACAAACAGAACCCCCCAACCCATATTATATAACGACCACACAACCCCCCCCCCCACACCTAACAACTAACTCTATCTAAAATTCATCCGGGGTACGCCGTCCCGATAGTAGACGACAGGCTTGCGCATTACCTGCAAAGTTATCCCAATACGGGTCTTTTCAGGCCCCTAGCAGTGTTCCCTCCTTTCCTTCGAGCGAGCAGAGTTCTTGGCTCCCCGTCAACCTTGATCGAGTGGAGCGACCATCGTGTCCGGTATAGCGGAAGCGACTGCGGGCAGGGTGGAAGGGCCACTCGAGTCAATGAGATCAGTGGCCTGTTTCGTCTCATCAAACCAATCGGAGGACTCCTAGCCACAACTACTAAGGCTGTAGTGCAGTCCTCCATTGGCGAGTCGGAATCTGGGCCACTTAATGTCTCTTGGGCCAGTTGACTCGGGGCCCGACTAATATCATCGATAGCGGGCGTAGCTACCGGTGAACCAGTACAAGCGGCATCCTGCTCCGCATGCCACTCCGCTAGTACCATCTCCGCCGTTTTGTCCTGCTCTGCCTCAGTGGGCAGGCTGGCAGTCTCGGCCTCCACCGGGGCGCTAGTGTCGGACACTGGGGCGATGACAGGAGCATCAGGTGGTACGGTGTCAGAGGCCGGGACGGGGACCGCTTCAACCACGCCCGTAGCCACTCTCGCGGCGTATGAGCGGTCTGGGCATAAACGGGCCAAATGGCCCGTTTTCCCACACGAGTTGCAAACAATATCCCCTTTACACCCGGCCAGGGTATGCCCAACCTGTAAACAGCGGCTCCACCGCTTGTTCGGGCACAACCTGGCCTCATGCCCTTCCAGCCCACACCTCCAACAAGTGCGAGGCTGGCCCGGTGTGCAATGTTGGCCCTGTGCCCATTAGCCCACAAGGTAGAGGGGATATCGGACTTGAGTTCCACTCTAACTCGTCTAGTCCCGGTCTTGACACCCTTACATTCAAGGAATTCCGGCTCCTCGTAGCCGGTCACTTTCCCAAAACGCCCCAGTGTCCGCACAACGACCTGATGGAGGACTGTCACCCACACCGAACTGTCGTACGGTCAGTTCAGTCAGTTCGGTCAGTTCAGTTCTCGTGGAGTGCGGACGTGTTTTCGGCTGCTCTCCACTTTTCGTTGACCACACCTTTTTGTGTTTTTACGTTGGCCTTTCATTAGTTTGCAGTTAGTGTTAGTGTAGTTTGTGTGTTTTGGGTTTGCTTCGCTTTGGTTTTTGTATAGGTGCGTGGCTTTGCCACACCCCTAGCTGTCATGGCGGCTCGCCGTGACAGCAAAATCGTATTGTTGAGTTTTTCGGGGGAGGCTAAGGTCGTCCCCGGACAAGTTTTTTCAGTTTTGCGTTCTGTTGGTTTAAAAGTCCCTGGAGAGGTTGACGCGCTTCAGCGTAAACCTCTCCGGGGTATGAATTGTTTTGATGTTCGCTTTACCTCGGAGGCTGCCCGCGTCCGAGGCGTCCATGTGTTGGAGGGAGTCGAGGGACTGAAGGTCACACCGTACGACAGTTCGGTGTGGGTGACAGTCCTCCATCTCCCTCTGGACATGTCTGAACAGATTGTTGTGCGGACACTGGGGCGTTTTGGGAAAGTAACCGGCTACGAGGAGCCGGAATTCCTTGAATGTAAGGGTGTAAAGACCGGGACCAGACGAGTTAGATTACAACTCAAGTCCGATATCCCCTCTACCTTGTGGGCTAATGGGCACAGGTCCCACGTTGCATACCCGGGCCAGCCTCGCACTTGTTGGAGGTGTGGGCTGGAAGGGCATGAGGCCAGGTTGTGCCCGAACAAGCGGTGTAGCCGCTGTTTACAGGTTGGGCATACCCTGGCCGAGTGTAAAGGGGATATCGTATGTAACTCGTGTGGGAAAACGGGCCATCTCACTCGTTTATGCCCAGACCGCTCATACGCCGCGAGAGTGGCTACGGGCGTGGTTGAAGCGGTCCCCGTCCCGGCCTTTCAAACCGTATCACCTGATGCTCCTCTCATCGCCCCAGTGTCCGACACTAGCGCCCCGGTGGAGGTTTTCAACTCCCCTTCGTGTTCTACCTCGTCCATGGAGGAAGTTGCCGCTCCGGCCGAGACTGCCAGCCTGCCCACTAAGGCGGAGCAGGACAAAACGGCGGAGATGGTATTAGCGGAGTGGCATGCGGAGCAGGATGCCGCTTGTACTGGTTCACCGGTAGCTGCGCCCGCTATCGGTGACACTAGTCGGCCCTCGAGTCAACCGGCCCAAGAGACATTAAGTGGCCCAGATTCTGACTCGCCAATGGAGGACAGCACTACAGCCTTAGTAGTTGTGGCTAAGGAGTCCTCCGATTGGTTTGATGAGACAAAACACGCCACTGATCTCACTGACTCGAGCGGCCCTTCCACCCTGCCCGCAGTCGCTTCCACTATACCGGACACGATGGTCGCTAGTGGACCTCCTGTTCCTTGTGACGAGGAGCTAAGAGGTCTGCTAGGTCGTAGGAAAAGGGGAAACGCCACTAAGGGCCTGAAAAGAGCCGTATTGGGAAAACATCGCAGGTTTTGACACCAGACACCTTATCCCTCGTCACCCTTAATGTGAATGGGATCAGGGGTACCCCGAAAAGGCGACGGATTTTACAGTTCTGCAAGTTGCTCCAAGTGGATGTGGTCCTTTTGCAAGAGACCCACATATCTTGTGAGAGTGATGTTCATCTTTGGTCCTTGGAGTGGGGAGGAGGCCTTTATGCCTCCTTTGGATCAGGGGCATCTTGCGGGACTGTAATTTTGGTGTCCCCAAAACTGTGTCATTGTGTGGGAAAAGTGGAGAAAGACCATGAAGGTCGGGTGGTGTGCATACACTTAAGGCTCACGCGGGGTGAGTTGGTTGTTTGCAATGTGTATGCCCCCAACCGGCCAGCATGTAGGAAAATTTCTTCACGGTGTTGCCATCCTTTGTACCGGGTAAGGCAAATTGTATCCTTGGGGGGGGGGGGGACTTTAACTGTGTCCCTCACTCTGCGTTAGATAGACGTTCGAGGAAAGAGTCCCCCAATTGTACCACCGGCATGATTGAGCTAGGCTTGTTTGTCAAGCACCGAGATCTTGTGGATGTTTGGAGGTCCCAAAATCCCCAGGTGGTTGCTTGTACGTGGCATAAACCAGATGGAACAGTTTCATCCAGACTCGACAGGTTTTATGCCCCGCGCAAGTTTCCTCGATCTCGGTGCTCGATTATTTCATGTCCTTTATCTGATCATGAGGCTGTTGTTTTGCGCTTGCAGCTGCCGGAGTCCTTTCATGTGGAGAAGGGACTTTGGCGGCTAAACACGGAAATTGTTAAAGAGCAAAACTTCAAGGAGCAATTTGTCGAGAAGTACAGAGGATGGCAGTCCCTCAAGCCTGCTTTTCCCAATGCGTTAGTCTGGTGGCACGAGGTCAAGTCCCTCATCAAGCAGTTCGCAATCAGGTATTGTGTTGAGAGAGCTCACCAACGGAGATTCAAGTTGCATTCCTTGTGCAGCAGAGCAAGGGATGGTTCTTCATCGTCTGATCTGCATGCACTTGGAGTGTTTCTCGATGAGAAACTGCACGGAGCCCGAGTGCGTGCCAGAATCCAGTTTGTTGAGGCGGACGAGAAGCCCACTATTCGTTTTTACCGGGACGACACCAAGTCTGTGGTTGACCGCAGAATAAGGGCAGTGTGTCATCCTGGTGGGGTCGTCGTGGAGAGCCCGCAGGCAGTCCTAGGGGTATTTGGGCCGTTCTTTTCGAACCTGTACTCCAGGGCTGCTGTTAGCGAGGATCTCCAGGAGGACTTGTTGTCTGGTATAGACAATCCCCCCCCCCCCTGAGAGTAAAAAATGATAGCTTGGGCTCGAATCTCTCCGTTGGTGAGCTCTGGACAGCGGTAGCAGCGATGAAGAAGGGAAAGTCCCCCGGTCCCGATGGCCTCCCGGCAGAGTTCTATAGGACCTTCTGGAAGGTCCTCGGTGGGGACTTGAGAGATGTGTTCGCTACCGCTTTCCAGTTGAATTACATGAGCCAAACACAGCGGGTTGGAAATATTGTTCTCCTCCCAAAGTCAGGAGATCCTTTGGACCCTAGAAATAGGCGTCCAATAACGCTGTTAAATGTGGACTACAAAATCCTGGCCAAAGCATTAGGAAATCGCTTATCGGACGTGATGCCGGATATTGTAGGTCCTCTCCAGACTTGTGCTGTGCGAGGCAAGTGTATTCAACATAACCTCTGGTTGATGAGAGACTTGATCGAGTTTGTTAAAGTTCGTGATTTGCCATGTGCACTGGTCTCACTGGACCAGGAAAAGGCCTTTGACATGGTAGATCACGACTTCCTGTTCAGAACCTTAGAGTCCTTCGGATTGAACTCCGTGTATATTCGTTGGATCTCCTTATTATACAAGGACGTCACGAGCATTGTCACTGTTAACGGATTAACTTCTGGTCCCTTCCCGGTTCGAAGAGGAGTCCGTCAGGGTTGTCCCCTCTCCCCGTTGTTGTATGTTCTCTTCAGCGAAACGCTCAGTACCTCGCTGGACAGATGCTTTGGATTTCGACCCTTCAACGTACCGGGTGGGGCTAGAGTTAAATGCGTGCAGTATGCCGATGACGTCACCTGTATTGTGTCGGACCTCGCCTCCTTCAAGCCTTTATCGAAGGTTTTGACCACCTTCCAAGAGGCTACTGGCGCCAGACTGAACAAGTCCAAGACCAAAGGGCTGCGATTGGGAGGTTGGCGCGGCCAATCCCTCCCGTTCGATGCTACTTGGTCAGATGTCACGATCAAGGTAAATGGCATCTGGCTAGGTTATGGTGCCCCGGAGGCCACCACTTGGGGCCGAGAAGGCTGATCAGGTGGAGGCAAGGCTCGACACATTCAGTCACAGGTGGCTCTCCCTCCCTGGGAAGGTTACAGTTGTAAATAGGTTTATTGTTCCTCTCCTTTGGTATCCTGGTACGGTGATCGCCGCACCGGATCATGCCTTGGTGCGACTGGAGAGGATCATTTTTGATTTCATTTGGGGAAAGCGCAAACCAAACCTTGTCAAAAGGACCGTTCTGTATATGACCCCCTTGAGCGGTGGGCTTGGTTTGGTCCACCTACCATCTAAACTGCGCTTTCTCCTCTTGAAAGGTGTTTTTGTTGCTTTTGAAAATCCTTCGTTGCCCTTTGCTTTTTTTGTTAGGTTCTGGGGTGGGTTTCTTTTGCGACACCACTGGCCCGGATCCTTTTCCAATAACCGGCCAAAGGCGACACGCCCTTCTGGGGTCTATACTCAGATTGGTGACTCTCTTCGTAGAATCAAAGAAGAGGGTGGGCCACATGTTCTGCTGAACGTGGCCCCCTCTGTGTTATACCCACCATTGTTTCGTTCAATGCTCGCGCCTGTGTGCCCGTCGGCTTGCCGGACCGCCATCTCTCGAGATGTGTGGCGGTCTGTGTGTTGCAAGTCACTAGATAGCCGTCTCAGGGACTTCGCGTGGAGGATTGCACATGGGGTCCTCATCACTAACCATTTTCGCCTAGTCAGGTGGCGATTATGTGATGGGATTTGTCCCCGTGTGGGCTGTAAAGCCATCGAGACTATGCAACACCTTTTGCTGGAGTGTCCCTTTGTCCGGTTGGTGTGGGATTGGTTTCACGCCTTCGTTATTGGTGTTATTGGTTGCACACAGTGGGCCATCAGTAGTGATTTTGTTTTGTATGGTTTGTTGCCCCCTGTGTGCCCAACCTGGGTTAGGGATCTGCTGTTGTCAGGAGACACATCTGGAACAGCAGATGCCGCCTAGTTTTCGATGGGGACGTCTGGAGGGCAGAGGATGTTGTCCCCCTCGTGCAAAGTGACATCAGGTTGCGCATGGAGGCGGACCATGCACGGCTTCCCGACACTGCCTTTCGTAGACGCTGGCGCAAGCCTGTCGTCTACTATCGGGACGGCGTTCCCCGGATGAAATTTGGAGTGTGTTAGTTGGTAGGTGTGGGGGCTGTGTGGTCGTTACATAATATAGGTTGGTTAATTTTTCTCTTTGTGGTTTCGGGTTGGCTTTTTGGGGCTTGTTTGTAGTGTTTTTTTGGTTTTGCTTCTGTTGGCCTTTGGGTCCGTGCCCTTTTCGCGTCACGTTAATCGCTGCGTTAGTGAGAGATTGATGGGTTTCAGTTGTTGCTTTACAGACTGGGTTTGTTTTTGGTTTTGTTGACCTTTGGTCCGTGTCCGTTTCTTAGCACGTAAAAAGCACACCGGTGTGTGACCTTCAGTCCTTCAGCTCCCTCCAACACCTGGACGCCTCGGACGCGGGCAGTCTCCGAGATGAACCGTACATCAAAACAGTTCATACCCCGGAGCTACCCCGGGCTTAAGAGCGTCAACCTCTCCAGGGACCTTTAAACCGACAGAACGCAAAACTGGAAAAACTTGTCCGGGGACGACCTTAGCCTCCCCCGAAAAACTCAACAATACGATTTTGCTGTCACGGCGAGCCGCCGTGACAGCTAGGGGTGTGGCAAAGCCACGCACCTAAACAAAAACCAAAACAACGAAACAAACCCCAAAACACACAAACTACACTAACCAAACTGCAAACTAATGAAGGCCAACGTAAAAAACACAAAAAATGTGTGGTCAACGAAAAGTGGAGAGCAGCCGAAAACACGTCCGGACTCCACGAAAGCCAACTGCCAACTTTACATATTTATCGCACAATCACTCATTTAAACAGCGACTATACAACCGGTGCAAAGCGATGGCCTCTAGATTAAAACTGGTTATTCCAAAAAATTATTGGGAGGCAGCAAACGTGTTTCCTCCGAAATAGATATATTGGAGAAAATATCAGATTCGTTTTAGACCTTTTAGATTATACATCTAGCCATAATATCCCCGTTTTTTGGTTTCTAGTCGATTTTGAAAAAGCCTTTGACAAACTGGAATGGAACTTTATTGACAACACACTCTCCTACTTCCAGTTTAACGCGGTAGCTTTAAAAAATGGGTCAGTCTTCTATAACAATAGTAATGCATGTGTTTGCAATAATGGTCAATATACCGTTCAAAGAGGGGTCAGGCAAGGTTGCCCCCTGAGTCCGTACTTGTTTATTCTAGTTGCTGAGATTTTGGCTTTAAGGATTCAGAATAATAATATCATTAACGGTATCACTATTTACAACAGGGAAGTAAAACTTATGCAATATGCCGACGACATGTTGACAATGTGTTCATAACTACAAGTTAGATAGATGAAGTTTTCATTATCTTCAATTGGCTTAGTTTTTGTCATCTCACCCAGACTATTCGAGTAAATATGTTGAGCTGAATATCTATTTAATTCGTTTAATTGTGTGGATACAACTGTTCAGTCTACATTTATCTATAAATTGCTCAACACAACAAATTGCCCTTCCAAAAAACAGCTGTTTTTATTTTAAACTAAACCAAATATCTCTGAAAGATGAAAACGTTAACTTGTAAATGTCCATGATGTCTTTAGCTGTTTCCAGCATTCAAACAAGCAAATATGTATAACAAAAGTTTCATAAAAAATGTTCTTCATGGCAACAATATTGTTCAGACATAGTTCTATGTGCCGAAAACGAAACCATCATGATAATGAGATTTCTTACATATCACTCCTGCAAACATACCCCCCCCCCCCCACAACTAACAAACAATTTGGTTAACTCATACAACATCATGCCCATCCACACACAGACTCACATAAAATCATACATGTTTTTCACCCCTACTACCAATTGGTATCCCCCAACCTATGTTTTTGGTTTACTATAAGGCATCCGTAATAGAGCCAATGATCTGTCAACTTTCAGTCCAATATCTCAAAGGGGTCTGAGGTGTGCTACAGTTTAAGTTTCTTTTTTTGTAAATGGTCAAACAGAGGGGAAGAGAGTATTCATTTTCAGGAGAAGATAATGATGCTGATGATGATGATGAAGATATTGATCATGATGACCATGAATCTCAGGAATTACAACTTCTACAGTAAATAATGAACCAACTTGCGCTATTGAAATGTGTCCACACTTTTCCAGTTCAGTCACCGTAATCATATTTATTAGCAAAATTGTTAGCTTTCCTTCCACAGATAAACAGAACACCAACGCATTTGATTAGAAGTAATCTACCTGATTGTTCGAACTAACTTCCTCAAAAGCACACCTGCTATCTTTGGAAAGACAATTATACTGTTTTATTGTTGTTTATGGGAATTGCCTCATCTGGCAATGTCATTCAAACAGTATCAATATTTTCTCTCAATCAAACTTTTCTCACCAAAATGTCAAATCAGTGGCTAATCACTACATACAACTACATATCAGTTGATGTAACAGGCTACTAGATTACCCCTCCCGTTGCACAGCCTCATTACTAATGCCACATGTCCCCTTGTACATAGTCATCCCCCTGTACATAGTCATCCTCTTTCCAGTTCAACGAACAGAAGTCCCTTTACATCTTTATTAGAGCATTTTCCAAGTTTCAAAGGGTTGACTCATCCTCTCCCAGAGACAAGAAACTTTGTGTTCATGCCAGCCTAGTTGTCGGTTTACTTAAATTACGTGTCCACTTACCTGACTTCTGCGATGTTTGTAATACCGCTCGTTGACAAACAGTGCCAGATCAGTGGGTGGCATTTAATTTCAGTCTTTGTTTATGCAGGAAGTGTGTGGGGGATAATCTCATGGCTCATTGGGAAACAGTGCATGTTACTGTTGGGGAGTAAAACATACTTTACCTCTAAAGGGGGTCTCCTTTGTTTAAGGAGGGATGACCACATCATTTAGAAGTGATACATATATCGTCTCGGTTTAGGCCAACACACACCATTCCCCCTCGTCTCCGTCGGTGACACCAGTATCAACTACACTGATCATCTCCGCAATCTTGGGTGTCATTTTTGATAAACACATGACAATGGATCGACATATTCAACACGTTTGCCGAAGCGCCCTGTCTAGTATCCGATACATTGGTCACATTGGAAAGTACCTCGACAGAGATTCATGTAAAAAGCTTGTCCATGCATTCGTTACGTCGAACCTCGACTACTGCAATAGTATTCTGCATGGATTACCAGGCTGTAAAATTGACAGGCTACAACGTGTACTAAACACCGCCGCACGTCTCGTTACTAGAACTCGGAAGTATGATCACATTACCCCTACCATGATCGAACTCCACTGGCTCCCGATACGCGAACGAATCAAATACAAACTACTTATGATGGTTTTCAAATGTATGCACAATGTAGGACCAAGCGACCTCACCAACTTGTTTCAGCTCCGACCATCATCCACACGCTCACTTCGCTCTAATTCATCACTGATATTACTCATCCCTAGAGTAAAAACACAGACTTACGGCTTGAGAACGTTCACATCCAGTGCACCGTGCCTGTGGAATTAACTTTCCAGAACATAGAAAAATATGCATTATAATTGCTATTTTTTGGTTAAGCACTACGAGAATTATTTGATAGTTTGTTTGGCGCTGTATAAAAATTAGGTATTATTATTATTATCTTCCTATGAAACAGTTACTTAAGAATTCAATGTTTTAAAAAGCTCCGGAAGGCAGTAATGCACCACTCATTCACTGACTTCTGTGAGTTAGGCATGCCGAACTTAGGACCACTTTTAGTGAGACTGAACATATGTAGCACACTTATAAAGCATTGGTTGATTAGACAACTTGGAGTGCTGGTACACAGATTAAAATGTGTCTTCAGCAGTCATATATTACTCTTTTCATGTTTAGTTTCATGTTTCATCTACAACCCCATGTTGATATTGTGTGGTACATTATAGAATGAAATCGTATTATATACCACCTACTGTGATGCCGAAGGCAGTAGCCCAGGTTGAGAGGACTGCCCAATCATTGTAATTGCCTGTTGTAACTGTGAGCTCTATGACTAATAGGTTAAAATGTACCTTTGGTGACCTTAAACTTTTCATCCGAATTGTGGGATGCTGAGCTGGGTTATTTGGAAATTATTGGTTATCTGTATTTACATTGGTGCTTAATGAACTTGTGCTTGATCCATTTGTTCGTAATGTTAATTATTATTGTAAGCCCTTTCATTTTAATTGCCATTCTAGATGTACACTGTCTGAGGCTGTTTTTGTTAAGATTGTTATATAATATCCCATTCTTTGAATATGATCCAAAACATATTGTCGGGCTAGGACATTTGTTTCACCTGTGATATTCCCAGTGTATCATGTGTGTACAGATAACTGATGTTTGGATTGAAGGCTGCATATACAGGGTATATGTACTTATGTAGTAGATCTAGTGCTGTAGCCGATTTCTTCATTTATTTTACTGGCTTTGTTTATTTTATATTTGCCCCTGTATATATATATATATATATATATATATATATATATATATATATATATATATATATATATATATATATATATATATATATATATATATATATATCCTTTAAAAGTTGGGTTTACAAGTATTCATTATGAGACTCGTTCACTGACTTCTCAGAGGCATGGCCTGTTACGGAGAAAAATATTAACTGTTGTGATCTTTTGGAACAAACAGGTAATATTTATACACTGTTGATGGCCTTGAGTGGTTAGACGCTGGTGTTGGCCCTAGATGCCGGTTGTCAGTATAGACGCTGGTTGTGTTGAAGTCCCTAGGGAAGGGTCTACTCCATCCCGATGATTACTCGTATGCTTTAAGATACTGGTTTGTAATCCTGATAGAGACTATAAGAGAAACTACATTGTAATCTGACCAAGCTAAGGTCAGGTATATTCTCTTCCGTGGATAAAATATGGGACCGTTTCCCTTAGAATAAATAGCATTTTATTCACTCATGAACTCTTTGAATCGTTATTATTGTGGTTATGTTGTAATGCGCCTATACACCTAAAGGTTGTAAACAGTCGAACCCCGCCGCTCCTTGATCGTATGTATCGCGCGAGTGGTTGTTACAGAAATTATGGCGCCCAACGTGGGGCTGTTTACATCATTAATGTCAAAGTTAATCAAGTAAATAACCTTTTATTTTGCGGTTGTGTAGGCTTCGTCGTTGTTTACATGTTGTATTTGTTGTCAGTTGCAAACGAACAGATGTCCCTAAGTATGTTAATGCCAAGTGTAAACTGTTCTTTGGAATTATTTATATATTGGAATTATGTATTTTTGTCGCTTGCCTCTCTTTTATTTGGGATCTGCCTATTTTACTGAAGGTATTTTAGGGGACCTAGCTAGAGTTAGGCCATTGAGTTTCACAAAGAGCTGACAGATTGCAACTCTGTACGTACTATATGGAGAATTTAGGCAATCTTTAGCCCTCTAGACGAGGAATGCTCTCGGAAACTAGAGCAGTTTCTTAAAACACCTGTGCGGACCTTAAGGTATTAGACGTCCCATACAATGTACAAGGTGGTGGGGGGCATATTAAAAAGAAAGAGGTGAACGCAGGGCATGTGAGTAGCTACAGGCGACTCCTGACTTTCTCAGGATGGTACCCCCTCCCCAATGGGGAATTACGCTTTAGTATCTGGGTGCAGCATGGTGGAGGATCCTGTGCTCTCAGAGGGCGACAAGAAGTCCCGATATAGGAAGGCAGCCCAAACTCTGGGGTCTTGCGTCGGTGCTTCGGACCTACTTAGCAAGCTAGGGGAGGCTTTGGCGTGGCCTGTGAGGTTGATAATCTGCTGCCTATGTTCAGGAACACATACCAAGAGGCAGGGGAAAAGCCTTCGGAGTACCTGGCCCGATTGGAGGACCGCCTGGACCAGGCAGTGCAATTTGGCGGCGTCCCATGCGGAGACGCAGACAGGCCTGGCCTTTCCCAACCAGACACCCAATTGCCGTCTAAGGTACCCATAAAGGGTTAGTACGTGATGTCCTACCACAATGATATGCCTGTATGGGAACGTCTGCCTGGGACTGTTAGACACTAGGTCACATGTGTCTAGGATACATTTTACTATGCACACCTCTCACACAGGGAGCTGAGGCATCAATGGAGCTGGAGGATACGATGCGTCCTATATAGAGGTGAACCTCTCCCCTGCGGCAGGTGATGCAAGGACCCAAAGAAAGGTAAGGACCCAGCCTTGGTATCGCCAGTCAAGTCTAATTCCAGTATACCACTTCTGATAGGCACAAACACTATGCTTCTCTACACTTTGCTACAGGACTGCCGGAGAAAGGTAGGGAAGAAGTTTGTTAAACTGTTAGGGGTTAGCAGGAAAGTGGGCCAAGGCCTACACTTTTACCGCATCACATGCCAAGTGTCGCAGAGACTAGGACCCCTACGACTTCTTCAGAAAGCAGTAGTGGTGCCCGCAAGGTTGTACTGTAGAAGCCCAGTGCAGTGCCAGTAGCTCCTTGGGCAGGCAGGTATACGGGCGGATATACGTACCTGCTTCTCCTCACCCACTTGGGCCCGATAACCCCCACATTAACCTTAGAGAATTCCCCAATCTCACCGGAATGGCGCGACTGGATGGGGCAGCTACTGAGCAGCTACGCTGTGCTGATGGTACGACATTGGTCGTACCTCGGAGGTGAAGCTCACCAACCCCACCCCTTTTCGGAAAAGAGCAGACGCATTGCCCCAGCCGACTTTGAGGGTGCAAGAGACCACATACTAGAGACCACAAGGGACCATATTGAGTAAGCAGATTATTAGGGAGTCGTCCAGCCCTTATGCCTCACCTATAGTTGTGGTCCGCAAAAAGAATGGAGATTTGCGCCTCACTATCGACTTTCGTTTCCTGAACTCCCGGACTGTGAAGGATCATCTTAATATCCCTAAATTAGAAGATACTTTTCATGCCCTTGCAGATGCAGCTTGGTTCTCTTCCCTCGACCTAACATCGGGGTATTACCAGATCGAGATGGAGGACAAGCCCAAAACTGCTTTCTGGTGCCCCATGGGATTTTACGAATTTAATCCAATTCCGAAAGGTATCTGCAATGCCCCTGCCACATTCCAACGTTTGATTGAGAAGTGCATGGGCAAATGGCTTTTACTGATGTCATTGTTTACAAGTTTGACACTATTGACCATGCTGTGTCTTATTAGATAAATAATTTGCATATTGTATTTCGCGGCTTAACGTATGACAGGAACAAAAGTTATGTAACAGGAAGGAAACAATTTACTTTGAAACCAAAAAGTTGCAAAAAATCTCTTGTGCTGTTCCCCAAGGTTCCATTCTTGGGCCACTAATCTCGGTCATTTACATGAACGACATAAGCACGATTTCATCTAAATCTTGAATAGTGATGTTTGCAGACGACACCAGTATTTCTTTAGAGACACGGATATACAACGCCTTGAGAGTACTGCTTGCAGTGAGCTTGTTTGGTTTTAAGAAAAAGTCGCCAAAGGAAAGAACCTGGGCACGTAAACCAAACTACCGAACGACTGATCCGCTCTCAATCCCAGTCCCCTTGCATCGAGACTGACTGTGTGATCAAGATAATACAGATGATCCTAGCAAAAAGGCCGAGAAGCGATCCAGCATTACCAGTATGTTCAAGACTGTAATTGCTTTGCTTCAACTATATGGTCTTTAACATGCCTCATACTCAAAACCCCAACTTAAGTATTATCATTAATAACTACCCACTTCAAGCTGCTACCAGTGTTAAATTTCTTGCTGTTCTTATTGACTCAAGCTTAATTGGCATGAACATACTTCTCACCTGTGTTCGCAAGTTGCTAAAGGTGTTGGAATAGTCGAAAGACTTACAAAAATATTGCCGAAACATATTTTTCGTACTATTTATCTAACTCCTCTTTATCCCCATCTCTGCTACTGTAAGTCTTGCTTGGTCGGGCACTAGTAAGTCCCTTAACTTGTTAATTTAACATTGCAACCTTCACCTTTTCAACACCGTCTTACAATCGTGTTCGTGTTCCTGGCAATCGGCCAACTTTTTCGAAGACAAGCTTGCATTATCGAGCCAACAGCAGCTGGAATTCCATTCCAGAGAGTTTAACTTGTAAGCATAATGTACACTCCTTTCGTTACAACTTTTATAGATCCCTTATAAACCTAGTTCAAATGAGCATTTTGTATTTTGTACGCTGTAGCCATCCCTTTCTTATTGTCATTTTTCCTTCCTAACATATATATGTATATACATGATTGTGTTTGTGTAAGTAAGCATACATGTTAATATTAACACGAGTGTATATATATTGTATGTATATGCATATATATGTGTATTGTGGGTGTTAGGTGGGTTATACGTATAGGGTTGATATAAGTGTTACTGTTTTTCTTGTATTCTCTCTATTTACTCTATGGGAGCAATCTACTAGACAAGTCCTGTGGATATTTTGGAGTGCTTCCTTTCACAATATTCCATGTTGCTGATATGTTTTGTCACTTAGTTCATTTCTCTGTATTTATATTGTGCAGAAACAAATACATAAAATGAAAAGACCCTGGAGGAGCATGAAAAGAAGCTGAAGAAGGTAATGACGCAGCTCCGGAAATTGGCTTGAAGCTGAACCCTGAGAAGTGCTCCTTCGTGAATACATAAATGAAGTGTCTTGGACATGTCATCTCCGAGGCGGGTGTCCAGACCGACCCAGACAAGCCGGCTGCTGTGAGGACGTGGCCCTGCCCCCAGAATGTTAGAGTTAAAGTCGTTCCTTGGCTTCGCAGGTTTTTACAGGCTTTATACAAAATTACAGTAGGATAGCCAAGCCAATGAATGAAGTCTCAAAGATATATGAGCCAGTCAGGAAGAAAAGAAGAGCGCAGGCTCAGGTAGGTCAAGTAATCCACTAGGGTAGAGGACCAGCCCAGACACTTCCGTTGGGAACAACTGGACCAGCGAATGCCATTAAGCGTTCCAAACCTAAGTCGCAAAATTTACTACTGCTACACCCTTCATTTTGCTAATTTCGAAGAGCCGTTTGTGTTGCACACAGACGCGAGCACCGCCGGCTTGGGCGCGGCCATCTACCAAGAGCACGATGGCAAGCTGAAGCCGGTAGCCTATGTCAGCCAAGGCCTCTCAAAGAGCGAGATGAGCTACCCTGCCCATAAGAGTTTCTGGCTTTAAAGTGGGCAGTCACAACCAAATTTTCTGACTTCTTGTATGGCAATCACTTTCTAGTAGTAACTGATAATAATCCTTTCACTTATGTTTCAACCACAGCCAAGTTGGACGCCACTAGCCATTGCTGGTTGGCTGCTCTATCGAACTACAATTTTGACCTAAAGTACCAACCAGGTAGGTACAATCAGGATGCCGACGCCCTCTCCAGACGACCCAGGAACCCTCCCCCCCCCCCATTTAGGAACCCCCCCATTGAGTATTTGGACAGAGTCAAAAACAAGGGATGAGGAAGCGATCCTCGACGGTGCCCCCGGACACCTCACTGGGGCATGCGTGAAGCACCTTTCCAGCAGTGGGTGGTGACCGCTTAGTTCGGTCGGAAGTTATACAGGCGTTGTGCTCCTCCCAGGCTGAGCGCAGCAGGGTCCTTGTGCAGACGGTCACGGACTGCCCGAGGCAATCCCAGAGCCATTGACTGACCCTCCCCCCCCCCATCTTGACAGAAAACACTCCCTGGCATGTATACGGTAGACTCGAGTCGGCTGCAACAAGGTGACCCAAGTATCGAGCAAGTGTGGACGGCAGGAAGGAGCAAGGTGAGGCCCCTCTTGGGAAGGTTGACCTACTAGACAAAAACACCCGCCTGCTTCTGAGGCAGTGGGATAAGCTTGTTCTCAAAGAAGGAGTGCGTCATCTAGAGATTTAACACCCATATGGTGAGTCAAGGTTTCAGCTTGTTCTTCCCAATCGTTATAGAGACTTAGCCTAAAGGGATTGCCCCAGGATATGGGCCACCCTGGGGTAGACCGCACAACATACGCTCCAGTTTCTACTGGCCTGAGATGCAAACTTCCATTGTAGACAAGTGTCGACGCTGTGAGCACTGTGTTAGGCGGAAGGCAAGGGCACCGTTGGCGGCTCTTTGATGTCCATTCCAACTACAAGGCCCTTATAATTGCTGTGTCAAGATAGAATGGATGCACGAGATACCAGGAACGTATTGGTCCTCACCGACCATTTAACCAGGTATGCTTTTGCTATCCCCACCAGGGACCAAAAGGCCACCACTGTGGCAAAGCCCTTGTGGGAGAATGTGTTTGTTCATTATGGTCTCCCTGATCGTTTACACACTGACCAAAGTAGGAATTTCGAGTCTCGAGTAATAAAGGAATTGTGCATACAAAAATCCTCGGCATACAAAAATCCAGGACGACCCCTTACCACCCCCAGAGAAACGGGCAGTGTGAAAGGTTCCACCAGACCCTCTTAGGCCTACTCGGAACCCTGGTGGAAGAGAAGATACATAATTGGAGGAGCCATGAAGCGCCATTTGTACATGCCTACAATTGCACGAGAAACGACGCTACCGGTGAGTTTCCTTACTTTCTTATGTTTGGTAGGGAGACGCTGCTGCCTGACCTAGCCCTCGGTGTAGCCCCCACTGCTGATACTCCGACCTCTCATCGTGGGTATGTGCGGCGTCTAAAGGACCGCCTACAGGAGGCTCATGGACTCGTCACAGAGAGAACTGACAAGTGGACGGGCTGCGAACAAGAGGCGCTATGATGCTAAGGTGAGGGAGCTAACCATTCTACCAGGTGATCGGGTCCTGGTGAAGAATGTAAGGCCTAGAGGAGGTCGGAAACTGACCAAGAGGTGGGAGGACCAGGTCTATATAGTGGTCGAGCAGTGTGGTGCGGACATACCTGTCTACAAGGTCAGGCCTGCGGTAGGCACAGGGCCTGTCCGCAGCAGAACAGGAATTTTTTACTTTCTTGTCAGTTCTACCCCAGTCTCTGACCCCCCACATGATGAAGTCCCCAAGGCTAGGAGACAGCCAAGGCAGGGGCCAAGGGTACCAGCTGACGAAGTGACCAACAGTGACACGGCGGACGTAGACGTAGACGATCTTTACTACTACTACTATGATGGTGTAGCCATGTACAAGCCTTATGATTCAGACGAGGAAAAAGAAAGGGTTTTCAACCAACACCCACTTGACACAGATGATGGGCAGCAGGATGGTAGGGAGACTAAGGAGGCCCAACAGTACAATGCTCACGATGAGGTAGAACAGGTTCTACCAGTGCAGGACCCCCCCCCCCCCACCATCACCAGAGATGTTGGATCACCCAGAGATAGTAATGCCACCCGAGGAACCCCATAACCTCCACTGCCGGTTGTGGCTCCAATGTGTGATGTCCCCAGGCGACGTCCTGTCAGATATCCAGCACCTCCCGAGCGCCTATGGATAGTACAGGTCCTTCTGCGCTGATAGCTCTGATGCAACAGCTTGTGAATATAAATCAGCACCATGCTCAGATGCTGCAAAGTGACACTAGTAATTAGGCGAAATAGCTTTTGTATTCACTTTTCAGGGACGACAACATTTAAAGTAGGGAGTGTGTAGCAGGGTGCTAGACACTACTTATGTCAATAACCCCTTGTACATAGTCATCCCTTTCCAGTTCAAAGTTCTTTTTCATCTTTATTAGAGCATTTTCCAAGTTTCAAGGGGTTGACTCATCCTCCCCGAGAGACAAGAAACTGTTGTGTTCATTTCAGCCTGTTCTTGTCAGTTTACTTACATTTTGGTAGCAGAGCGAGGTTTTTTTTATAAAAAATTAGATTGGATTAGAACGGAAATTGTCGAAAATGGCACAGAATAAAAAGTCACAGGGGGTCTGATTAATCCTGGGGGAGCGGGAAGTGGTAGAAAAGGTTGCCGATTCACTGGTGGGAGATGGTAAAATACCTTGGAAAGACGAAAATGTGAAGAAAGACAATTTCAAATATTACGACATGGCCTTGAAACTGCTACAAGGTCTAGAGAAGAGGTTACAAAAGGACCCAAGTTTGAGGTCTGAATACAAGGGTGTGGTTAAGAAGTATGTTGAGAAAGGATACATAACAAAAGTCAAAGAGGTTGAAGTTAATGATGAAACCAGAAGAAAGAATTTGGCACATTTTCTGGTTGTGAGAACTGACAAAGAAACGACAAAAGTACGGATAGTTTTCGATGCCTCAGCCACGAGTGAAGTCCAACCATCCCTGAGTGATATGATCGATGCCGGTCCAAAATTGCACCGAGAATTGTTTGATGTGCTTTTGCGATTCCGTCATTACAAAGTTGCTCTGATATGTGACATATCAGAAATGTACATGCAGATTAAAGTTGCAAAAGTCGACATATCCATGTTACGATTTTTCTTATGGGATGAAAATCACACTGATGAACCAGATGTATACGAATTCAAAATATTACCTTTTAGAGTGCATGTTGCTCCATTAATTGGTCAGTATGTTGCTCAAACAACGCTGAACTGTATAGGGAAGAATATAGGCTGTCGAGACAGTTGTCAAGTCTACCTATATGGATGGCAGCATGTGGAGGCGGGAATTGAGTTGTATGAAGAGGTAGTAAAATTATGGAAAGGGACTGTCAGGGGGTCGATCAAAATAACACTCTTAGTTGTACTACTTAAGGAATCTCTAATTATGTAACTGCAGTATCTCATTTGCATAAATGTGTGTGTAACAATATACTAGTAGTCATACCTTTCAATTCCTTGGGCGGTTTTTGGAATATTGCCTCTGTGGAAAATTAGGCATAGAGATACTCACTTCGCTCACTGACGTCCTGCTGTAGAGATTGGGAGACGATTTGGTCGGGGACCAGCACAGTGAAAATGTTATAATTTGTGAAAGTCAACGTATTGTGAGAGTCAACGTATTTTGAAAGTCAACGTATTGCGTGAACCAGGTTTTGGATGGAGCCGTGACCTGTAGGTTTGTTTAATAAATTATTATACTATGTCACGGGGTATTAGAATTCGTGGATATCAATTTGCCGGGGATTAAATATTTCGTGTTTATTAAGTCAAGGGAAATTAAAATTTTCGTTAATTGCTTTATGAGAAAATAAATGTGTGTACGAAAAGTACGAGACAAATTTAAAAAGTAATTGGCTTCTTTCACATAAAATGTGAATAATGTTATTTAAATTCCTGACATGTGTAAATTCAAGTTATTAGAAATTAAGGAGTTTAAAATCTGTCGTTAAACAGGTCAATTAATTTTGTGGGAAGACATTCGGCAACAGAAATTTTGCGAAATGTATTTATGTTTCAATTATTTCCAAAAGAATGTGCTGTCATGCGTATTACTATATGAAAATGTTAATACTGGAATATGGTTGAAAGGAATTAGAGATTAGAAAAATTCTTCCTTTTTAATTCATAGGGTGGTAGCTTGTGACCTGAGAATTAGGTCAGACATTGGCTGAGAGGCGACATGCGATGTTCCTTTCGACTGCTTGAGAGGCAGAGATAGCTTTGAGTCTTTATCCTGGAACTGGAGAGAAAGCCGTGTCGAGCCTAACCTGCATTATTCGTGTTATTATTATTATTCATTTGTATTTCTAAGTATTATTGTAGGAGGCCTCAAAAGTAACTTATGGTTTCATATAATAAAGTAAATTTTTCTGTTTAAAACTGGTATCGCTTCTTTTATCGATTGTATGTGTCAGAACTGCACCTGTTCCAAGGACCTTGTTTAGGGGGACCTTGTGACAGACAGGGATGAAAGCTCATAAATGGGTAAACAGAA
The DNA here is from genome assembly GCF_037975245.1 of Apostichopus japonicus. Lineage (NCBI taxonomy): Eukaryota > Metazoa > Echinodermata > Holothuroidea > Aspidochirotida > Stichopodidae > Apostichopus > Apostichopus japonicus. The sequence continues at coordinate 15,594,744 of NC_092577.1, forward strand.
AGTAACAACCAGGAAGTTATGAAAAAAAAAATACCTATCGAAAGCAGAGCAACAGAAATGAAATGAAGGAAACCCACCATCAGTGAAGGCATAAGTTGGAAAGCAGATGAGGATATCTTAACCTTCATTGAACCTGACGAGACGAACCCAAGAAAAAGGAAAGTCTTGGGTAAAATAGCCTCTGCTTTCATCCACTGGGATTTCTATCTCCGGTGGTGATAGCAGGAAAAGTTATAATGCTGCAAGAAGGCAGATGGCCTACAGTGGGACGAGGTCATGGAGTTGGCAGATGAGGTCATAAATTTGAGAACAAATGCAATCCAGAGATGTCTATGTACAAATGAAGGGGCAGCAGAGCTTCACACATTTGTAGATGATTTAGAAGATGCATATGCATCGGTGGTGTATGTGTGCTCTACTAACGGAAATGGAAAATCCTGAAGGCTTGTTGCCTCCAAGACAAAAGTTGCCCCATTTGAAATCAATGAATATTCCAAGACTGGAGCTGATGGCAGCTGTTCTGGGGGTAACAAAACGTGGCTATAACAAGAGCCTTGGAAATGAAGAAGTTCACTTTTGGAGTGACAGTATGAATGTATTATACTAGATAAGAAACAGAAGCAGACTGTTCAAAACCTTTCTTGCCAACCGAGTTGGAGAGATTAAAAATTCAACGAACCCCAATAAATGGAAATATGTTCAGTCAAAATTGAATCCAGTAGACATTGCGTCAAGAGGGGCAAGCGTGAACGGGCAAAAATCAAAACTATTGTGGTGGGAAGGGCCATGAAAAGGAAAACAATAAAAAGCCACAAATAGTTGCAATATGTAATGGAAACATTGTAACCAACAGTGACGAGTGGCGTGTTGATCCCAAGAGTTATTCCAGTTGGGTAAAATTAATCAGAGTGCAAGCATGTGCCCAACGATTCTTATAACGTTCTGTATAAGACCCCCTTGAGCGGTGGGCTTGGTTTGGTCCACCTACCATCTAAACTGCGCTTTCTCCTCTTGAAAGGTGTTTTTGTTGCTTTTGGAAATCCTTCGTTGCCCTTTGCTTGGTACTGGGGTGGGTTTCTTTTGCGACACCACTGGCCCGGATCCTTTTCCAATAACCGGCCAAAGGCGACACGCCCTTCTGGGGTCTATACTCAGATTGGTGACTCTCTTCGTAGAATCAAAGAAGAGGGTGGGCCACATGTTCTGCTGAACGTGGCCCCCTCTGTGTTATACCCACCATTGTTTCGTTCAATGCTCGCGCCTGTGTGCCCGTCGGCTTGCCGGACCGCCATCTCTCGAGATGTGTGGCGGTCTGTGTGTTGCAAGTCACTAGATAGCCGTCTCAGGGACTTGGCGTGGAGGATTGCACATGGGGTCCTCATCACTAACCATTTTCGCCTAGTCAGGTGGCGATTAGGTGATGGGATTTGTCCCCGTGTGGGCTGTAAAGCCATCGAGACTATGCAACACCTTTTGCTGGAGTGTCCCTTTGTCCGGTTGGTGTGGGATTGGTTTCACGCCTTCGTTATTGGTGTTATTGGTTGCACACAGTGGGCCATCAGTAGTGATTTTGTTTTGTATGGTTTGTTGCCCCCTGTGTGCCCAACCTGGGTTAGGGATCTGCTGTTGTTGTTTGCCGCTGTCATCAGGAGACACATCTGGAAAAGCAGATGCCGCCTAGTCTTCGGTGGGGACGTCTGGAGGGCAGAGGATGTTGTCCCCCTCGTGCAAAGTGACATCAGGTTGCGCATGGAGGCGGACCATGCACGGCTTCCCGACACTGCCTTCCGTAGACGCTGGCGCAAGCCTGTCGTCTACTATCGGGACGGCGTTCCCCGGATGAAATTTGGAGTGAGTTAGTTGGTAGGTGTGGGGGCTGTGTGGTCGTTACGTAATATAGGTTGCTTTAATTTTTCTCTTTGCGGTTTGGGGTTGGCTTTTGGGGGCTTGTTTGTAGTGTTTTATTTGTTTTGCTTCTGTTGGCCTTTGGGTCCGTGACCTTTTCGCGTCACGTTAAACGCTGCGTTAGTGAGAGATTGATGGGTTTCAGTTGTTGCTTTACAGACTGGGTTTGTTTTTGGTTTTGTTGACCTTTGGTCCGGGTACGTTTCTTAGCACGATTCTTAAACGACTGCAGAGTGCCAAAAGAGGAATTCATGCGAGCATGATTAAATCGGCTAAACGAGCCATGTATGCTATTTTGGAAAACGAAGATATAACGGTCAAGGAACTATTTCGGCGATTGTTGGTGCAGAAGGTGTAATGGTGCTTTTTACGTGCAAAGAAACGGACACGGACCAAAGGTCAACAAAACCAAAAACAATCCCAGTCTGTTTAACAACCACCAAAAACCCAACTGAAAACCCACAAACAGAATCTCTCACTAACCCACAAATGTATAAAATATAGCGTTTAACGTGACGTGAAAAGGACACGGACCCAAAGGCTAACAGAACCAAAACAATAAAGCTCCACAAACCAGCCCCCAAAAGCCAACACCAAACCACAAACAGAAAACCCCCAACCCATATTATGTAAGGACCACACAAACCCCCCACCCCACACACAACAACTAAGTAACTCCAAAATTCATCCGGGGGACAGGCTTGCACATTATCTGCGAAATTTTCCCAATACGGGTCTTTTCAAGCCCCTAACAACAGTATTCCCCCTTTTCTTACGAGGGAGCAGAGTTCTTAACTCCTCGTCAACCTTGATCGAGTGGACATCCCTGTCAGGAACAGGAGGTCCACTAGCGACCATCGTGTCCGGTATAGCGGAAGCGACTGCGGGCAGGGTGGAAGGGCCGCTCGAGTCAATGAGATCAGTGGCGTGTTTTGTCTCATCAAACCAATCGGAGGACTCCTTAGCCACAACTAATAAGGCTGTAGTGCAGTCATCCATTGGCGAGTCCGAATCTGGGCCACTTAGTGTCTCTTGGGCCGGTTGACTCGGGGCCCGACTAGTAACACCGATAGCGGGCGTAGCTACCGGTGAACCAGTACAAGCGGCATCCTGCGCCGCGTGCCACTCCGCTAGTACCATCTCCGCCGTTTTGTCCTGCTCTGCCTCAGTGGGCAGGCTGGCAGTCTCGGCAAGTTCGATCAGGGGAGAGGTCGGACACGAAAGGGGGAACAAAGCCTCCATCGGGGCGCTAGTGTCGGACACTGGGGCGATGACAGGAGCATCATGTGGTACGGTGTCAGAGGCCGGGACGGGGACCGCTTCAACCACGCCCGTAGCCACTCTCGCGGCGTATGAGCGGTCTGGGCATAAATGGGCGAGATGGCCCGTTTTCCCACACGAGTTGCAAACGATATCCCCTTTACACTCGGCCAGGGTATGCCCAACCTGTAAACAGCGGCTACACCGCTTCTTCGGGCACAACCTGGCATCATGCCCTTCCAGCCCACACCTCCAACAAGTGCGAGGCTGGCCCGGGTATGCAATGTGGGCCCTGTGCCCATTAGCCCACAAGGTAGAGGGGATATCGGACTTGAGTTCGATTCTAACTCGTTTAGTCCCGGTCTTGACACCTTTACACATTCAAGCAATTCCGGCTCCTCGTAGCCGGTCACTTTCCCAAAACGCCCCAGTGTCCGCACAACAACCTGTTCAGACATGTCCAGAGGGAGATGGAGGACTGTCACCCACACCGAACTGTCATACGGTGTGACCTTCAGTCCCTCGACTCCCTCCAACACATGGACGCCTCGGACGCGGGCAGCCTCCGAGGTAAAACGTACATCAAAACAATTCATACCCCGGAGAGGTTTACGCTGAAGCGCGTCAACCTCTCCAGGGACTGTTAAACCAACAGAACGCAAAACTGAAAAAAAAAATTGTCCGGGGACGACCTTGGCCTCCCCCGAGAAACTCAATACGATTTTGCTGTCACGGCGAGCCGCCATGACAGCTAGGGGTGTGGCAAGCCACGCACCTACTAAAAATAAAAACCACGCAACAAAGCCAAAACTACACTAAACACACTGCAAACTATTGAAAGGCCAACGTAAAAAACACAAAGTGTGTGGTCAACGAAAAGTGGAGAGCAGCCGAAAAGACGTCCGCACTCCACGAAAGCAAACTAGGACTACCGAGCTGGTTCGTCCTATTACTAAGATTGTTTTACTTGAATCTGCATTCTCATCTTCTTAAAGGAATTGTCTGGTGGAAGATTTTGATACATTGTCCTTGCAGTTATTATTTTTCTCTTTCTAACCATGTAAAAATTGTCCCCATTCGACGTTTTCTTCTTGTAGAAATCTGGTTTTCAAATTCACCAGTTTCTCACCAAAAGTACCGTTTGTTCGAACGCTTCAATATGGTGATTGACGTAGTGCTTGCAGATAGGCAAAACAGGCGACTTGAAGTTAGCACTCCCAATTCCGCAGCAAATTGGATTGCCTCATATATATAACGTACATACTCGCGAACGTATATACTACGATGCTCAGTTGGTGTACTTGTATAGCCTTACACATAGTACACTCACACTCAAACCACAGTTCATAAACTGTTCTTCGAAATCGCTGAAATAAAATTCACGGATCAAATTAACAGTAAAAGGAACCTTGTAAAGTATTCGTTAAACCGAAAGATGAAACTTGGCGGGATCGATGTCATCGCAGAACTGTCCGATTGTAAACGTTAGGAGTAGCCTATACAAGCGAACATTCTTCGCGCTGGAGCTGGATACCGCGATGTATAAACAACGAAGAGCCTGCTGTTAAAACTTATCTTGTGTTCCACAAAGACCACGAAACCACCGATCTACTACATATATCGCGGCTTAAGGAGTTTTTTAAATCATATCTAATTTATAAGAAATTTCACCGGAAATTATTGAAGAAATTGATCGAATAGTTGTCAGAGCAGAATATAGCACTGAGAAGCTTAGGCTTCGCAGAACTGTCCGATTGTCAACGTTTGAGTACAGCCTACATGCGAACATTTTTCGCGTTAGAGCTGGATAGCGCGATGTATAGCCTGAACAACTCAGAGTCTGCTGTTAAAATTTACCTTCTGTTAGTCAAAGACCACGGAACCACCGCTCAAGTACATGGCGGCTTAAGGAGTTTTTGAAAACATATCTAATTTTTAGGAAATTTCACCGGAAATTAAGGAAGAAATTTATCTGTATACAAACGCTGTTTTTGTTGTGATTACCGTATAGGTACTGTGCGGAGGGTGGGTTATGACGCAATCTGCTATGGCAGAGCTGACGTCACGTATTGTACTGTTCAAATCATATTTGAAATGTCTATCCATAACGATTAAAAAATCGTTTCTCTGTCAAACGCAACATTAGCGTTCTCATACTTTGACAACATGTTTGGAAAATTATTTACTATTTTTGAAGGTAACTTCTTTGGGCCACCAGACAATCCTTTTAAGTGTTTGCACGCATTATTGTTGAAATTCCATGTAAATATAGTTTTTTCTTCGTTATTGAGCTGCCAGGTGTGTCAGGCTTTATAGTTGTTTACTTGGTATAGAAGCTTAACGTGACAATTTTTATTGCTAAAGCTTTAATGGAATTTTAATGTACATCGATGGGGTGGTTTAGGTATTGTAGGCATTCATATACTTGAACGTCACGTATTCCAGTGGGGGGGGGGGGGAGCGTCATCATTGACGATGTGTGTTATTTCCTTAGCGTGACTAAGGGGAAATTTCCGCTTGGTCGAGATCGGGCAATGGTCAATGGCCAATGCTGCCCTCGCCCAATGGTGTGTAGGGTGTGACCTTTTATACCCACCTCCTCGATTTGCATACTTACGCATAATGTGAGGTACATATGCTTCATTCCTCTCCTGGTTCAGAGAGTCGTCGCATGTGCTACTATGACAGACCCTTAGTATCATATATGTTTTATACAGGTAATAAGGGGCTCTCAAATCTCTCAAGAGGTTATAACTTTTGTTGGTATTCTACACATTCTCCAGAAAGCCGCTAGAAAGCCGACGTAAACCCCTGTAAGCCCCCGTATACCACAGTTTGTCGTGTGGTCGGTTTTGCCCGATAACGACTGTAATTTCAATGTAATTGTTGTCAATCCTACTCGTTTTTTATCTTAGCAATTTTATTTGTTATACTTCTTCCCTTTGTGCATTTGTTATAAGGAGAAATATTTTGCATTATTATGTTATTATTGATTTGTGCAAATTCATGTGTTTTTTTTAGCAATGTTTGTATATTAATCTTTTCATATTTTGACTTTATATTTTTCACCGTGGTCCTGTTGAGCCACGTGTGCGATAAATGGGTTCAAACCTACGGGTAAAACCTACGGTTAAAACCTACGACTACTGGTTCAGCTTCATTGAGCGTCGTCTCGGTGACAATAAGTATTAACTTCTTATCAATAATTTGAATTTTGGGTCTCTGTCCTATTATGTACCCATCTATGTACTCACGTATGGTCATGTGAAATGACATTACATGTCACACATATTTGTCCTCATATTTTTGAAGCATAACCTCCTTCCAATCTGTTTCAGTGATATTGCTTAAAACATTTGAGTTTTTTGGTGTTTCATGAAGGCAACTACAGCCAAAAATTAGTGACGGCGTCACATCATTGAAACCCTCAAACAGTCAAATTCTCAGCTTTGCAGATGAAGCACATCATTAAGACAAAAATGAAAGATTTAGACCCTCAAGATTGCTTATATGCTACGATTTTACGTAATACCACTGTGTAATTAATCATACAAGGAACTGAGGTCAAACCCTTGAATGGCATTCCAAATTAACGGACTGCACAGTTTTATGTTTTAAGTAAATTTGTTGGAGAGTAAAAGCAAGATGCACTGGATATAAATAAAATTCAAGTATCAGTCACAACTTGCTACTGACATCTAAACTGTCTTCCATTAATTTCAAAAGATATGTTTGAATTGAATTATCCAGTATATTCTATATGCTCATAGTATATAACAATTAAATTTTTGTAACCCTTCAATATTTTCAGCCGCATGCAGCTCAACAGTGACAAGATATCCAAGGGTAACTCTACCAGTATACACGAAAACCAACGGAGGCAGAAGCTATGACAATTTTCAGTTGTGTTTCGTGTGTGCGAAAGTAGTTAGAAGTAAGATGGCTCGCCACTTGAGCATCCACGCTGATACAGAAGCTGTAGTGGCAGATGCCATTAATGATTCTAAGAAAGAGAGACGATACAAACTGGAGGCCCTACGACTTATGGGAAACTTCAACTATAATGTGGAGGTGTTGAAAAAAAGGAGTTGGAGAACTCATAGTTGTAAGAAGGTGTTATTGTTAAGATTCATGTTAAGAATCATGTTCAGATTGTTGAAGATTATCTGCCTTGCCTCAAGTGCTACGGTTTTTTAGAAATCAGTGAGCTGTGGAGGCATGTCTCCAACTGCAACCTTAACGACCACATTTCCATTGAAAAAGTGAAATGGATCCAGATGGGACGAAGGATACAACGCTCACTGCCATATGCAGAATGCTCTTGAGTGGTGCCTTTCGTGGCAAAAACACACTCTTCTTGAGTGATAACTTGAAGGACTTAAAATAAGGGATGATGAAGTGAAGAGGGTGTTGGAGGCAGATGGGCTTATATTGATGTTTGGCGCCTCCCTGTTAGAAAGACTGGAGCATTGAGGCGGCATGTCATATCTCACAGAATGAGACAGCTGGCCAGACTGCTAATAACATTGAAGATCACAAATGGAGAGACATCACTGATGGAACTTATTGATGTAAGCAAATTTGACGATGTGGTGGTCGGTGTGAGGGTTGTTTATGGCGATGCACAACAGCAAACTGTTGCTGGAGTGAATATGTTCACCAGCCCTTCATATGGGCTTAACATTCGACATTCACTTCTTAAGTGCTGCAGCGTGGAAGGGCAATAAGGTTGAAAAACCATGAAATGAAAGACGAGGCGGTGTCCTTCCAGGAGCTAATGGAAGGTGAAGATTGGACATAAAAAAATCATCTCCAGCCTTGCAAAGCCTCAAAGAACGCCGGTCCACATCAGACCTTCAACAGTTGAGATCCTGGACCTATAAAAATTCCAGGAAGCTCAGAAGAAGTTCATTGAAACTCCTGATGAGTTTCAACGGAAACAGCTGGCAAATTCGACATTTGTGCTGGCCACTTCCTTTAACAAAAGGAGAAGTGGAGAGGTGGCCAGCATGAGCCTTTGCTCCTACGTAAAACGGCCAAAGTGGCGAGAGTTAAGAAACGAGGCGATGAAGAATGCCCTCAGTGCCCTGGAGCTGCCAATAGCAGACAGATATGTTAGTTAAATAATAGTGAAGATGGGGTGATGGCAATAACTTTTGAAGAAAACAAATGTTAAGCTGGTTAACATATTTTGCTTGTATTAGACCAATTGCTAGGACTTTTGGATGTAAATTCATCATTTGAATGGGAGTGTCCTGTGGGCATTTGAATTGACTAAATTGATTTGCCAAATTGCAGGAAAATTTTAATCAAAACTGATGTTCATTGATCAAGAAAGGAAACATTTCAAAACCTGAAGCAAATTTTAATGACAGACATGAAGAGGAAAGTGAATAGCTTATTTGGAAGAAAACTTCATGGAAAGCTATCACTTGCGGTATGTAAACTATACAGTAATCGTATGCCAGTTTCTTTGAATTTTGTAACAGAGGGTAGAGCCAGCAGTTGAGGTATAAACCACACATGTAGGGAAACCGCAGCCAATTAGTCACTGTACAATTTTGTACCTTTTAGCCAAAGTAGAAAACATCATTGAGTTCTTGACTGTTTGATTCAATAGTGTCTTGCGTTAAGTTTACAACACAGTGGGCATTGTGCAGACTGCTGGTTGAATCATTTTGCCATTATCATGCTTCCTTTATGATGAAACATATATATGTAAGAAAAGCAGATAGAAAATGCAGGTGATTGGCAGGAATGGTATTGCATGATTTGGAATTTTTCCTAGGAAAAGTTCCTATAATTTTTTTATCAGTACGAATTATTGCTACACTTATCACGGCAATGAACATACAAATAATCTTTTGTATGTATTGCTTACTTCAGCCCTTCTGTAAAGATTAAATATTATATTAAACATCAAAAAACCATATGAAATTCCTAGCCAAGTACAATTCTAATTGTCGATTTTAGCTCACTATGACCATCCTACTGGTACTACTGTAGTGTTGCATCATAAATTTGAGCAGGGGTGTCACACTAACAACCTTCTCTTGTAATGTAAACAAAGTCACGGCTAACTACAGAATGCTTTAGTCATTTACTCTTTACCTTCACTAATAATAATAACTATTTAATTTAAGGGTTAAACAGCCTAGTTATTATAGGCCTAAGCTACTGTAAGTTTTGTAACTTTATTAACACCGTAACTTGTAAGTTAGTTAGGCTAGGCCTACACGTTAGTTGGAGTTGGGGACTTCTTGTACACACAGCTAGGTCTTAGACATATGTTTTATGTACAATTTCAACCAATCACTTGTTTTGGGTATAATTTTCTGATCTTGAGACGGTTACAGTACGTAGTGTCACATTTTAAGACTTCGAGTTCGACGGTAAGATAGGTGGGATGGATAGGATGGATAGTTGTTGTTATTTTTTATCGTAAGTTCTTTTGCTGTGGGTGCACATAAGAACTAAAAATACGTTTAGTGTGAGCCGGAAAGGCTTACCTCGTTGTGAAAGTTTTCTTGAGAAAAGGGACATATTTTACGAAATAATGTAGTACGTTATGAAAGATGTCAAATGAATTAAAATATAAACAGATACGAAGAGTTATAAAATAGGGAAACTGTTAAACACTGTAAACTATACGTTAAGTTTTTGTTTTAAAAACAGTTGGATGAAAAAATTCGACGATGTTTTCCTTTGATTGTTAACCGGAGTTACAAGCGTATTAGGTGCTCTCTATGGCGAAAAAACACCAAAAGGACCACCGCGCTAGGTGGAGAGAGAGGGGGGGGGGGGATTTAACAGACCAGCAATTATGGTACTTGTTAGAAAAACTGTAGCATGGTTAAATATCTTGAAATGAGAAGCTGAAAGAGAGGAATGAAATGTAGCAGCAGTCATGGCCGTAGCATCTTTAACTCTCTTCGGTTGTTCCCTGACTAGGTTGTGTTTTTCATGCCCGTTTTGACCGAAAACTAGCTTCCCCCCCCCCAAAAAAAAAAAAAAAGCTCGGCATGGGGTGATAAAATAAAGGCAATTTTTGCCACATTCTGTTTGTTAATCCAAGCTTATTGCCTCAAATTGATTTGCTCAGCATGCAGTTTCCCATTATCGTAGGCCCTAAACTAAATAACTGAATTGCGTTTACTCTATATTTTATATTTGCTGAATAAAAGATTGCTCACTGTCAATAAACACATAATAAACGTTGTACAATTAAATACATACATGACGCACGTGTCCGAGTATAACACGAAATATTAACATCCATCGGTTCACCTTCGGTTAACTTCGGTAAATATCTACAACTTGTTATTCCGATCACCTTCGGCCATCCTCGGGTATTTTCGTCAAAACTTAGTCATTTTCATCATGGCGAGTCCCAGTGTTACCAGCGTTAGCGTTTTTACACTACATTTAGCGTTTTTAGACTTTTCTGGTGTTCTACCGTTGGTTTTTTTCTAAATTGCCCGAACTTTATGGTTCACAAAAAAATGCACGTATCCGAAACATTCGAGGTGAAATTTCCGCTTGGCAACACACTGAACAATGTTATCGCGGTCGATATCGTTTCTTGCAGTTAAATTTCGTCTGAATTAGTTGTAATATTGTTCATTCTACAGTTGTTTTGTTATGATTGTGAGCCATTTTGGCATGTGCCGCTGGTAACGCTGATGGCGACTAGTGGGAGCTATCGCTCCCCTGTGCATAAATTATAATATACATTGATGCAAACCATTAAACATTTCCAACCAGTTTCTTTCAACACGCTGATTGTGAACGCTCCTCCCTCTAATGGCACTGCCACGCCCTGTACTATGATATTCCTCAATAAATTGGCAAACAGCTGTATGTTCATCTCCGTTGTCACACCTTATACGTGATGGTGTCCCATACTGTTTTGTGGCTTCTTTAAACAGCTGAAACACAGTTGAAGCTCTGTCAGTGCTTGCCTTTATGAAGGTTATTAGTCTTGAGAACCCATCAACACCAGCATGCACAACAATCCGCCATCTGCAAATAAAATATGGGAACATCTTGCATCATTCACTCTATGGTAGGTAACAATTGTTTATATATCGGCTAACACTAATGAAGATGATTCATAGTAATTATGTTTTATTATTCGACCTCTATTGACAACAACATAACCTTTCGCATGCAAAATCCTAAATGCGAGTTTTAATACGAGGGGTAGCTTGTACCTGTTACACCCCCCCCCCCAAAAGGTATTTTACGTGCAAAGAGAACGTACACGGATCAAGGATTGCACCTTGGGGAACCCCGCAACGAACAGTAGCCAGGTCAGAGTCTGTATTATTATAGTGAGTGTACTGTTGCCTGAGAGTCAAGTAACTATCGAACCATTTGAGCGGAAGTCCCCTAATTCCATAGTGTGACAGTTTGCGTAGTAAAACGTTGTGGTCGACTGTGTCAAAAGCTTTGGATAAGTCTAAGAAGATTCCAACCGAAGTCTCTTTCTTCTCGGCAGCTTTGTTTAATTTGTCAATAGCATCTGCAAGAGCAGTTTCGGTAGAATGACCAGGGCGGAATCCGTACTGACTGTTTGTAAGAACTTTGTGCTTGTCTAAAAAGTTTTGTGCTCTGTTAAATGCTAGTCTTTCTATAATTTTTGAAAGGCAGGGCAATACAGACATTGGACGATAGTTTAGAAACTGAGTTTGGTCACCTTTCTTTACAAGCGGAATAACTTTGGCGATTTTTAACTTGTCGGGGAAGATGCCATGCATAAAAGAGGCTTCGATATGTGAGGAATTACTCTACGGACAATAGCTGGTCGCAAACCATCGTATCCAGCAGATTTATTAGGATTCAGACAATCGTATGCGATCTTTGTGAATTCACAGTAGCTAACTGAGAAAAAAATAGAAGAAAGATTTCTGTCTGCTAAGCAGTTCTCTGCGTGACCAATATTAGGAATGCCTCTAGCTAATGACGTGCCAAGGTCGGTAAAAAAAGTCATTGAATGCATTAGCAATGCTTAAAGGTTTCGTCAAGTATTTGTTGCGGTCAATGAACTTGTCAGGATATATAGTAACGTTTCCCCTCTTGTGCAATATGTCACTAATGTGTTGCCAGGTGCGTTTTGCGTCGTTTTTGGAGGTATCATAAATATGTTTATTATGCATTTTCTTCGCAAAACGAATGATATGGGTTAATTTGTTTCGATAACTATCGTAATGAGTTTTGTTTGTAAGTGTAGGTTGTTTGAGATAACGTCTGTAGAGCTTATTTTTACATTTAATCGACTGAAGTAGACCTTTGGTGATCCATTGTTGTTTTTTCTTCTTTCTCTGACCTGTTTTAATCAGAGGAAAGCTATTGTTGTAGACATCATTAAAAGTAGTAAAAAAATGGGTTAAAAGCTGAGTTCACGTCACTCTCCCTATAAACATGATCCCAATTCGATTATTTTGGATCCCAATTTTGGATCCCAATTGGGAAAAAGATAAAATAAAACATTCAAAATTTCCAGTTGAATAGTTCCTCGAGAATGTAGTCAAGATGTTGTCAATGAACGACTTACAACTATTGGTGACTCTTGTTGGTTTCCTGATGGTTGGACTGAAACCACACGAAGTGAAATTAATTAAGAAATCAGATTCATTACACTTACAAAGATCGACGTTAAAATCCCCCATTGGAAAACCATATTTAGCGTTTGATGAGACATCGCTTAGCATATTGTACAAATAATCATTCAAATTTCCCAGATTACCCGTAGGTGGTCGAAAAATTACTCAATAAAATGACTGTCAATGTCATTGTTCAAGAGAGAAATGTCGTGTCTAACTTCAAACACGAAACCGTTCCTTACAAATAGGCAAACGCAACGTCCCTTTCGGGCGATGGTTTTCAACCAACAACCTTCAAGGTCAACAAAAGAAGAAAATTATCCTTAAATCAAGTTTCTGTAAAACCTAAGGCCGCAAAGTTATGGTTAAGGAGTGAAATATAAACATGGATACTACAAAAATTTCTAATTAAACTGCGACTATTAAGGTGAAAAACGCTGAAGTCATCCCTGTGGAGAGTATTAAATTGATCAATGTTAATATAGGTTGAATAAAAACTTACATCCAATGCCACATGTATTGGTAATGGTATCCAGATCATTGCCATGAGAAGAATATTTCTACAATAAATGAACTCCTGAGGAAACTTCTGTCTGTCTGTGTGGTTTACAAATACCCCTAGGTGTGTTTAGATTTGTGTAACTAGAGCAGGCTTCATGGTACAACATTTGACACTGATAAAATTATTAGAAGATGACCCGAAGATAATATCCCCTTTACAGAAAACACAAAGAAAATCTAACATTAAGACAAAACGGAATACGTAATAGTAAAGAGAATATAGTAAACCTTTGGTTTGTGAGATTGTGCTGGCTCACTGGAAGTGAAAGTCGCTGTAGGTCATTTAGACCCCAGATCCTTCTTTTTTAAACTGAGCCGTTTTCCCCATCGTGTGACCAGGCTGATTTTACCATGGGACAGTTTTTGTGGCCTTTAGGAGATCTTGGTTAGGCTTCGTAAGGTCTTCCCTGATGACGATTTTGGTTCCTTTCAGCTTTCTTCGATCTCTAGCCTCGTAGTTAGAGAACTTGACTAAGATGGCTCTCAGCTTATTGGCTTCTTTCTGTCGAACTCGGTGCGATCTGTCAATATCTTTTTGGCTTGGTGTGTAGTATAGATACTTGGATGTAATTTCACTGATAATAGTGCTTGTGTTTTTCTCTCACTCTTTCTCTTTGTACTTTAATTTCTTTATTGTGGAGGAGAGTGACAGCATTATTAGCACCAATTGTGTGGTTCCCAGCAAGGAGTCTGTGCAGTGTCATCCAAGCTTTCAGTACTTACATGACTGTAATCTTCTGTGTCAAGATTGATTTCTCTGAAAGGATAATATGATGCATTTCTATCGTGATTGCTTATCATCATGTAATGGCACATGCAGTTTACAACAGAGTAAATTCCTTGCCTTGTCCAGGCTTTTCAAGAAGTCTACCAGACTGTTCCTTACGACAATATAAGGCATATATGTCAACACAGCACGCTGCCGATCAAACCTGTCGAGAGTCTAAAGAAAGGATCTCAAATATTGTAGTTAGAACTTTCATTTGACGATACAGAAAGATCTTTCCACACTCCTTCCCAATTTCCATGCCAATATTCCAGGATTTTAACTCTTGGAAGGTCATCTAGAGAGCCAAATTCTGGCTCATTTTCTGGCTCAACAAAATACTGGCACATTAGTGAACACGAACAGTGTGAACCATCATTCACGTATAACATAGTATGCTCACATTTTATGCCCCCACCCCTCCACCGCTGTGAATAAATGTCTGTCAAGTGCCACATTCTGTATACCTATATACAGTATGTTGCAATGAGCTTGATGATGAAAGTGAAGTCAAAAAATATTTCACCCCTGGAACCTTACAATTAAAAGCAGTGATTCTTGAACTTTGTAAGAGCCAGGGCCAAATAGAGCTGCATGGCTGATGTTGAAGGCCACAGGCTATTCATAATGCCATCAAAGGAGTCAGATGCCAAGCAGTCTAGAACATGAATTTGGAGCCAGTTAAGGGGAGTAAAGTGGATGGGGAGGAATCAGTGACTCCAAAAAACATTAAATACAAGTTAACGATTTTTCTTGTTTATCCCAAGCCTGTTGTGTTTTTTCCCTACTTGAATTTTCTCCGACAAAACCAACTGAAGTACCTACAATACAGACTTTTTTGAAACGCCTTGATACTGATTTCGATGAAACATGTACTATTTCAGCTCTTTTTTTATGGTGGAAAAACCGGCACGCTATTAACAACTCCAGTTGAGCACGTGTTATGTTGAACTTTGGAGAGCCTCTCTGCCTGCTGGAGACACGAGTACTGGCAAAACTTTCTGTTACACTGTATTTGACAGCCAGAAGATGCAAAAGAAAAGATACCAGAACATAGTTAAACAGCATTGCAACCACCTCACAGTGGGATGACATACTGTAGGAAGAATTCAAAGGTTTCATTATAGAGAGGTACTTCATGTACCCTTCGAAAAAAAAAAACCCAAATTATTTCTACTCCTGTTTGTAATAAAACAACATACGTTGGCTGGCCCATGCATACTGTGACTTACATAAGATGTCCATTTTGGGGTATTCTTACTCTGTACTGTACAAATTTTTTATTTCATTTCTTTGAGGCCTAATGGAAGGTATGCTCTGCCTGATATCCAGAGGTCCTGGTCATGATATAACGAATCTTGACTCTTCAACCTAAACTGCTCGGACTACAAAGCAAAGGTTTCAGTTGTTCTCCGCACACGGTACTTTCCGCTGAAAAAAACTCGTGCGGAAAAGAACGTTTTTCCACTTGCATGGACACCATACTTTTCTGAATGCCCGAATAACCATATTTCTCGATCATGTTACGAAACATGACAATGAAAAATAACGTTAAATATATGTAAACTGTATTTGATATATACAAAGTATGCTCATGTGAAAGTGAATGAATGACGTTACCTGTCACACTTATAACCAAAACCTCCTTCGTTGACACTTCCGAGCTGTTTGAGTGATATTACTTAAACAAATATTCCAGCAGCAAAACATTATTATGTTTACAATTCGTACTCAATTTTCTGCACCCTGAGAGCATATGGGTCCGCATATTCACGTTAATGCGCCCAATTTAGCATAATGGCCTTTGGAGCATTGTCCAAAAAAAATATTAAAAAAATATTAGCCCGTTCGAGAAGGCCCACCTAGCTGTACCCACCATAGCACAGACAATTTCCCTACATATTCGTATGCTATACTCCCTGAGTTGCCAAAATGTGGACGGAAATGTTGGCATATTTAAATGCATTATTTGCATTATTCTTAACTACAAAAGGGGATTACTATACATTTTGTCATGATTGAACTTTGTGGGTATTGGTTCCCTCTCATAAATATTTCAGAGTTATTGCAAAACCTGATCCGTGTTTCGGACATCACTTTTTCCGTCCACATTTGTATACCAAGAAATAAGAAATGTTCAGTGTGGGTATGATTAAGTGATACTGTCATAATTGTAACAAATAAAATACATTTCACATTCAAGTCAAGTCAATTCACATTTAAAGAACATGGAAATTTTTTCCGTCCATATTTGGTGATTTCCGAAACATCATGGAGTAACTTATATATGAATTGAAATCTACAGGACTGTTATGTTAAAATAATAAAAGCATAAGTACTCCCTCAACTACATTATATACCAGACATATATCCAATCATATAAGCACGTACGATGTCCGAAAGAAGTTTTCATTAATATTGCTTGAAACAGAGACGCCATTAATAAGCACTTCAAATATTATGACAATTCCATTGCTACAAACATACATACTGCACTACTCAAACTTTTTCCATCTTTTCCAAATATTATAGGAAAACAACCCTCAAAATATGTTCGTGTCACTTGCCTGTATACTACATGTTGGGGGCTGAATGTTTTTGGAAACATCCGAATCAGTTTAATTTTTGAAAACTGACCATATTAACACTACAAGGGTCCATCATTTAGTCCTGTACAAGCTAGACAGTAACCTTTTTGGACTATTATAATGTAGCATCAGAGTGGCATCACAATATTGTTATGTTACCAACTTATTCCTCTGCCCTATTACGTAACAGGGTCACAGATCTACATAACTGGAACTTGCCAACTTGGGTTTCTGCACATTTCATAGCTTACTAGAACATTCCTTTACACTTCGTATAAAAGCCGCAGACACCCGATTAAGTGCCCTCTCCGTTTTCTCCGTTCGTTCCGTTAAGAGGTTGTCTCCACATCTGTGATGCTTCCCTGGTTTTGACTACTGTACCCGTATTGAACGCAATATATATTTATCTCTATACTTCTCAACCTTATAAATTCATCCTGCTGTAAGCCAACCTACTATTCTCTCTCATGGATTCTCGTCGCTCTACCTTGTCTTCCCTCTTTGGACTCTGCTAAGGATGTCTCCAGCTGAAATATCTCTACATCCAGCCGAACGCTTTCAACACTTCTACTGCACATCTGCACACCCAGTACTAAGGTAACTCTATCCGGCGAAAGTCAGAAACTCTCCCCTCGGCTCTCCTAGGTCCAGAAAGACTTTAAATCAGGTTAAGAAACTGTATTTATTTATTATTTCCATATTTATCCTTTCTCCTGCCATGTAAAATAGCTTATTAAATATTGTAAACCTACTTTCATCCATAATATACATGTAGTAGTTTTGCTATTGTAGCTACAGCGTTTAAATCACACTATATAGAAAGTGACCATGTGTTCATCATGAGTGTATTCAGAAGTGTACTGATATTCATCATTATTGTCATATGGCAACCCATTATCCAGCAGATATAAACTTATACCACTAGAATGTATTACAATTTTAACAATGACAATTTCAAAAGTAATAACATAAAAGGAATAATTATATAGCCTCGTAGCCCGTTACAGAAGGAATATAAACTTATTTGGTTACACCTCTGTAAATTTACTAAATGAGTATATGTGACTATGTATTTGCTTCAGTTATTATAGACTTAAAGTAATCATGGCCAAGTGGAAAATGAGACTTTAACCATTGAAGAACAAATGATCATCAAGATGTACTCAGTGGCGAGATCAATTAAAGGATGTAGCCGCTCAAAAGTATAAAACCCTTCAAGAGAAAGACAGTCAGAGAAAACGACTGAAAAGAGCTGAAAAGAAGAACGTGGATTAATTCACGTTCAGAAAGAATGAAAAAGAAACATGAAAGGAACTTCACAAAGAAGCCCAGACGCGGTACCATGCAAAGATCCAAATGGAAAAGAGACAAAAGTCCTTAGGACCTACAGACCCAATGACAGCAGCATCATGCACCACAACAACAGCACCCATGACGTCAGCAACCTCCAAACTAGAGCACCAATGGTGCAGAAGCTCATACCTTTTCGAGCTGAAAAATGTAGGGCCCACAAAACCAATTTTGGGCCCGTGAGGGATACCCCCCCCCCTCCGTTAGCAGATCGTGGCCACACCACTGGCTATAATTCCTATTTTCCCCTTTAAATCCTGTTTTACCCACTCTCTCAAACAATACAGTACCACTGACCTACCCTATTAAACTTTCTCCCCTCTACCTTAGCAGACATAGCAAGCACTCCCTACAAGACATAACTTCACAAGCTGCCTACATACCTCTGGCTCAAAGACTTCTAAGAATCGGCAAGTGCTGATTGGCTATAGGGCTCTCATGCTTACAGTTCAACAGTTAATAACAACTCCCAGTCCTGCTTTAATTCCACTAACAGCCTCTGCAGAGCTTAACCACAAATGTAAACAAACACTGCAGGGACTGGGAGACAAATTAAAGGAGCTTTGGCAAAAAGTGAAGGCTCAGATTTGTTTAAACAATGGGGATTAATTGTAATTAATTAACTTTTAACCAAAAATTTTTAGGCATCACCTTATTCATCCACAATCCAACAATCATGAGTTCAACTTTGAATATGATCCATCAAAATCTTGAGGAGATTGAGATATTTGAAAATATTACAAAGAATGACCCCCTAAATGACATTTGACCTCAATTTTCCGAACAACCCTCGTAACTCTCATCCCGAGGAACATTGTGACCAAGTTTCATTATAATTGGCCATACACTGTACGAACAGGAGCAATTTGAAAATATAGGGCCGCGGCCCGGGCCACAAAAGACCCCTAGTTGATCTTTGATCTCAAATTCATGAACACCCTGAAGGTAAAACTACCATAGTACTATCGTGACAAACCCTCAACATTTTGCGTATTTCCACAAAATGGCCCATTACGGCCCACAGGTGACCTTTGACCCCAAATTTCGGACCATCTCTGATGGCCCTATACCCAATGGTCCTTGTGTCCAAGTTTCATGAAATTCCATCAAACACTGTGCGAGTGGGGGCGGTTTTAGCAATTGTTGACGGATAGAGTGATAGAATGATAGACGCCGCACTGTAACAATAGCTCACACCAGCATGCTGGTATGAGCTAAAAATCAAGCAGAGAATACAACACTAAATACGAAAGAAGATACACAGACAAATTGCGAGGTAAAAAGGATCGTGCACGAAAGTGGCAACCAAATAAGAAAGATTAGTCTGAACAAAAACACTTCTGAATCAATACAGCCATTGTATTCAACATCATCCATCTCAAAGGCTGATGCCAGGGTGTCAAAACACGTACCACAATCAGCCAAGAAGTTTCAGATGGTATTGCAACGCGTAGCTCATTCATTAACACCTCAAAAAAAGAAGTCCTTTTCCAAAATCACCAGAACAAGAAAATAACTCTTGAACAATGCATCTTCTTCCTGTCTATTGGGTATGATAGCAGAACTCAGAAAATGCAACATGTAATGCAGCAAGACTGCTAACGATGTTGAGCTGTGCGAAGATAATATCAACTTAGATCTATGGCAACCTCAATCCTGTGTGTGCTTTTTACGTGGAAAGAAAACGGACACGGACCAAAGATCAACAGAACCAAAAACAATCCCAGTCTACCCAACTGAAACCCACAAACACAAATCTCTCACTAACGTAGCGTTTAACGTCACGTGAAAACGACACGGACCCAAAGGCCAACAGAAGCAAAACCAAAAAACACTACATTCCGGCCCCAAAAACCCAACTCCAAACCACAAACAGAAAAAAGACCCAACCCATACTATGTAACGACCACACAACCCCCCACACCTAACAACTAACTCACTCCAAATTTCATCCGGGGAACACCGTCCCGATAGTAGACGACAGGCTTACGCATTACCTCCTCCATTGGCGAGTCAGAATCTGGGCCACTTAATGTCTCTTGGGCCAGTTGGCTCGGGGCCCGACTAGTATCACCGATAGCGTGATCCTGGAATACCCACCGATAGCGTGATCCTCAATCCTGGGAGTACGATATAACACACTTCTGTCACCTAGCACTACTAGTGATAAGGCTCTGAAGCATGAGGTACTGAACAGGAAGTCGATAATGAGTCCATTTACCAGAAATCATGATGGAGAGGTGGTCCATTTCTACAGAGAAAGCAACCACACACGAGAGCTGTCTCTCAATAAGAAAGTCACCACAGTGAAGAGAGCTGTGAGTTAAATGCAATCAGGTTTCGTGCTAGATCTTCCCCCGGGGCAGTTTTATGAAGAATACCTGAAGTATCCAGATAAACATCTGGGGTTCAGTAAATTCAGCAAGTTGAGGCCATCAAATGTACGTCTTCCAAAGCAAGCATATTTGGTAACGTGTCATTGTGTCTTTTGCGTCAATATTGATCAAACAATTAAGACAGATCGTGCGGTCAATGTCAAGATTTGTGCCACCATCCGAGATCTTTTCAAAGTTCAACACAGCTTGAGGGCAAAGTTCTTGCTTGGAATGAGTGGGAACGCAAGCCAGTTTCCTTGATGACGAAAGAAGGTGTTTTGAAAACCACTGTAAGAAGAGTCCTGGAATCCAAGTCTGGCACATTGGATGAGCTCATGAAAGGTGTCATCGATGATTTTGACAATACAGGTCAGAGCCCATTCCCTTGGCATCTTTTCATTGCAGTACCTACAAGTCAGTGAATTGAAGGAGCACCTCCCACCAAAATGCCATTCTAACTACTGTCGATTTCGCCCAAAACTGGACAGTTCATTTTCAGAATGAAATGTAATCGGCATGCTATTCCAAAGAGCAAGTAACCATACACCCAATTGTGTGTTACTATAATGATCCAATTGTCTTTCTCAGCAATGTGTGCTTTTTACGTGCAAAGAAAACGGACACGGACCAAAGGTCAATAAAAGCCAAAACAATCCCAGTTTGTTAAACAACCACCAAAAACCCAACTGAAAACCCACAAATGTATATAACGTAGCGTTTAACATGACGTGAAAAAGGCCAACAGAACCAAAACAATAAAGCTCTACAAACCAGCCCCCAAAAACCAACCCCAAACCACAAACAGAACCCCCCCCCCCCCAACTCATATTTTAGGTCAGCAATGACCTAAACCATTACTTCTATGCAGTGTTGGCCTTTGTGAAGAAAATGTATGACTGCCTACGGACAGAGAGAAATGTAGTTGTTGAGAGAGTTTCGTTTTTCCGAGGGGTGTTCTGCACAGTATAAGAGTATGGCCCACTCCTTGTCCTTATTTGGAGAAATAGATTTTTGGAATGTTTGAGTGGGTTGTCTCTGCAGGTCGATGGGCGTATTTTACTTTTTGGCTCGCTTGACCTGAGTTTTCTTTGTTCGCGAATGGGATGATTGGGTAGTGCCGTTTGGCCGTGACGTTTTAGATCCCGCAGGGCGAGTCACGTAAAAAGCACTCCTAGTCCTTCATAATTCTGAACTGAACAGCACAGTGGTACATAACTACTTAGGGTCTCAGCATGGTAAATATGAAAGTGGCGGTGAGATTGCCATTACCAAATCGGCAGTAGATCGGGCAATTATCACAGAAGGAGCTGTCAGTAGAAATGCTGATGAAATGTTCTCTTACGGTGAAAAAAATATGTCTGTTCATGGTGTTGTGTCCAGGCGTTTGTACATGCTAGTAAATGATATACAACATGAGGGTACAACAAAGGAAGCTACCGCACAGTAAAGGGTACCAGAAAGATGCACTCAATTAGCTCATTTAAGAAGGGGCTGAAGTCTCGTCCACTGACCTGCATGTGCCCACCATACCTGTCAGACTTATCTGCCAACTGTGAAAGTGCTGTGTATGTTGACCAATGGACCACAGTAAAATTAAGACAGAAGCTAGCTTATGGAAGGTAAGAAAAACATAATGAAAGCGGTGTCTTGTCTGACTATTACAATTGAGATTGTAGAAAAATCAATCAGCACATCATGCATTAAATCAACTTACATAAGCCCTTCTATTTCATTTTTATAACAGTGTTGTAATGTTTCAATGTTGTAACATCCCAGAGCACAGCAGATGTCGCCTAGCTTTCGATGGGGACGTCTGGAGGGCCGAGGCTGTCGTCCCCCTCGTGCAAAGTAACATTAGGTTTCGCATGGAGGCTGATCATGCACGGCTTCCCGACACTGCTTTTCGTAGACGCTGGCGCAAGCCTGTCGTCTGCTATCGGGACGGCTTTCCCCGGATGAAATTCGGAGTGAGTTAGCTGTTAGGTGTGGGAGTTTGTGTGGTCGTTAAATAATATGGGTTGAGGGGGGGGGGTCTGTTTGTGATTTTGAGTTGGCCTTTTGGTGGTTGTTACACAGACTGATTTTTTTTTGGTTTTGTTGACCTTTGGTCCGTGTCCGTTTTCTTTGCACGTAAAAAGCACATCCCAGAGCCAGCAAACCACAAGCAGTAATGCAAAGGTGAGGTGTTGCATCTGTTTATTGTGCCGACTTGCTTTTAATGGAATAGCTGTACTGTTATTGAGAGAAATGGGAGTAGAAAAATATACTATATCCATATTCCTGGATATAACAAGATTCTTTGCAGGCAATGAGAATACCATTTTCTGGTATATGTTTTTAATCTTTGTGTCGTTTTTGTAATATTTGTTTTAACAGTTACAATTTTTACTGCTGGGAAGTATGTGGCAGTGAAAGCTGGTCAATGCAAATGGTATGCTTGACTGGTAGTGGACGTAGACCACGATAGTGGTGAAGCAGAGGTTAACTTTATGCGAATGGTATCCGGTAAGCAATAAATATATAACAAGTTACAAAGTGTATTCCTGATTTGCACTGAGTATATACATGTAGTATAACGAGTGCAATTAAATTTACATGGGATTATCGGTTATACCGAGCCTTCAGATTTATAATGTAAACAGTTACGTCTATTATATTGTATTTTGTGGTCTTGGTGGTATATAGTAACATGTATACTTTTTTATTTTCAGGATCTGGCATCGATACAGTGAACAAAGTAGATTTCTTTTTGCCAAGCAACACATACAACTCATGGACAGATTTTAGCTCTATATAGAGCTGTTTGTCATACCATATCCAGATATCATACCCAGGGGAAACTGTTCTGCATACAGATGGACCAAGTTAATTATTAAGGATATTCAAAGTCATTGAAAGGCGGGGTAAACAGTGGTCACCTTATTCCAGTGATTGTTCTTGGTAGAATACCAAATGTTCATTGTTAATGATACAGATGTTTTAATGTTGTTATAATGTTATACAATTTCATTCATTTGATTTTGTTCTAAAGTAGGTCTGATACATACATACACTGTTGGAAATGTACTGATTGTCATTTTAAAAATGTGTGGAGCATTTGTCTTCCCCAAGAATTTCTAGTGTCATTATTTTTCAGTACTCCTTGACGATTCCTCAAATGGTGTTTTAGTAGAACATCAATTTGTTTCCCAAAAAAATGTATCCATTGTAGATCTGTTACTGTTATGTGTATTTTCAAGTAGACTTTGTTTTTTAAACATGGTTTACTAACTGTACAATTATCCTTTTGTTGTGACCTGTTGAATTATGTATTATTGTAATGCAGGTGTGCGGACATGAGTCGAAGGTGATGTCAGAAATATTCATTCAGTAAACTGTAAATACACATGGAGTATTTGAAGTATAAGTTGAAAAACTGGCTGTCAACATAGAACACCCCAGTATTTCTATCTAAATTTTGATACTATTTACTTTGTCTGGAAACCATGACAGTGCTGTCCTAAACTAAACATGCAATTGTGGTGATGTCCGAAACAACTTCTTGCACTTTCCACTGGCTTAAATGAATTTGATGCTGTTTGTGAACATCACATATTCAGATATATTGTTCTTAAGTAACAGTTATGACCTTTGTTTGATTAATTTCTTCTTGAAAAATGTAATCACCTTTCTATGCATCAAACTTGGAACCGATAGAAAGTTTATATACCCTTTTTTAGATTTTCTCAACTTTATTACGTGACTTTCTCTCCTTATTATTACAAAGAAATGAATGTTATCTGTATTTTTCCAATGTATCTTTCCTATGTATTTCCTATAAAAATGTAAGGCACTGGTGGATGATGATGAAGTTATATTTGCAGGGGTGATGTCCGAAACAAGAGAGTCATAGAAGAAAATATTATTAAAAGACATGGCCTATAATTTTCAGCTTTTGGTTAATATATTTGCTTATGTTGTGGTTTTATTTTATGTTATAATTGTTACTGATACTTTCAGCTTTGCTCTTTAAGGAGACACTTTTAACTTTATTTCAGGTAAACTTGAAATTTTGGAACGAATACACAAATATTTGTTTAATTACATCATCAATGTCATAAAAAATATGTCTGATAATAAGAAATATCATGCTTATATAGAATGTAACGGCAATGCATTTACACGCAACCATTAAGAAATAAGGAATTTGGGGAATTTATGGATTGTCACACTTTTAGACCTTCTAGAATATACTTTCCAAAATAGTTTAAGCTATGGTTTGACTCTGGTTCATAAATTAGGGTAGACATTCTTTACTGTAATTTGCAAATTTGCTACCTGTGGCAACCAATTTGGACGCTTTAACGTGAACAGACCCATATGAGTTTTGGAAATTGTGTTTTATTAAGGTACCTGGCAATAACACCAAAATGAGTGACGTCATCACATCGTTAAAACCTTCGAACAATCATATTCTCAGTCATCATTAAGACAAAAAGGATTGCTTTAAGACCCCGTGATTGCTTATATGCTAGGATTTTGCATAATACCACTGTGTAATAAAACATACAAGGAATTGAGGTCAAACCCTTCAAAGGCATCCAAATTAACAGACTGCACAATTTTGTTTTAAATCAATTTGTTGAAGAGTTAAAGCAATATGCACTGGATATTAAATGAAGTTGCAAGTATCAGCAAGAGCTTGCTACTTACATCTAAAATGTCTTCCATTAATTTAATTATCCAGTATATTCTATATGCTCATAGTACATAACAATTTCATTTTCTTAACCCTTCAAATATTTTCAGCCGCATGCAGCTGAACAATGACGACTTATCCAATGGTAACTCTACCAGTGTACAAGAAAACCAACGGAGGCAGAAGCTACGACAAGTTTCAGTCGTGTTTCGTCTGTACCAAAGTGGTAAGAAGTAAGATGGCTCACCACTTGAGCATCCACGCTGATACAGAGGTTGTAGTGGCAGATGCTCTAAATGATACTAACAAAGAGAGACGATCCAAAACACTGGAGGCCCTACGACTTATGGGAAACTGAAAGTTTTAAAAAAGGAGTTGGAGAACTCATAGTTTTAAGAAGGTCCCATCATGTTAAGGTTGTGGAAGACTATATACCTTGCCTCAAGTACTACGGTTGTTTTGGAAATCAGTTCAGCACATTTCCATTGGAAAATGCGAAATGGATCCAGATGGGACGAAGGATACTACGCTCACTGCAAAATGCTCTTGAGTGGTGCGCCCTTCATGGCAAAAACACACTTTTCTTAAGTGATAACTTGAAGAACTTAAGAAGGGAAGTCAACCAAAATAAGAAATGATGAAGTGAAGAGGGAAGGTGTTTGGCGTCCCCGTTAGAAAGACTGAGAGCATTGAGGCGGCATGTGATATCTCAGAGAATGGGGCAGCTGGCAAGACTGCTAATAACATTCAAGATCACAAATGGAGAGACATCACTGATGGAAGTTATTGATGCAAGCAGATTTGACGATGTGGTGGTCTGTGTGAGGTGTGTTTGTGGCGATGCACAACAGCAAACTGTTGCTGGAGGGAACATGTTCACCAGCCCTTCATAGCGTGGAAGGGCAATAAGGTTGAAATAAAATCAAAGAGGATGCGGTGTCCTTCCAGGAGCTAATGGAAGGTCAAGATTGGACATAAAAATCTCCAGCCTTGCAAAGGCCTCAAAGAACGCCGTTTCAATGCAGTGTGCTTTTTACGTGACCCGTCGAACGGGATACAAAACAATGCAGTTGATGGACTGCCGTCCACCATCAGACCTTCAACAATTGAGATCCTGGACCTATAAAAAAAATCCAGGAGGCTCAGAAGAAGTTGATTGAAACTCCTGATGAGTTTCAATGGAAACAGCTGGCAAATTCCACATTTGTGCTCGCAACTACCTTTAAGAAAAGGAGAGGGGAGAGATTGCCAGGATGAGCCTTTGCTCCTACGTAAAACGGCCAAAGTGGCGAGAGTTAAGAAACGAGGAAATGAAGAATGGCCTCAGCGCCCTGGAGCTGCCAATAGCAGACAGGTATGTGTAAGCTGGTTAACATCTTTTGCTTGTATTAGACCAATTGCTAGGACTTTTGGATGTAAACTCATCATTTGAATGGGAGTGTCCTGTGAGCGTTTCAATTTACTAAATTTATTTCCCAAATTGCAGGAAAATTTCAATCAAAACTGATGTTCATTGATCAAGAAAGGAAACATTTCAAAACCTGAAGCAAATTTTAATGACAGACATCAAGAGGAAAGTGAATAGCTTAATTGGAAGGAAACTTCATGGAAAGCTATGTATTTTACAACTAACTATCCCTCTTTTAATATGATTAATTTTTCTTTTAATTACCAAATCAAAGAACGAGTAACATGATGAGAAACAGTTTCCAACAATTTGCATTCATCCTTGTGTTCAAAGATGTACAACTGCGTCTGTTATATATATATATATATATATATATTGATTTTCTTTGTCTACTTTGCTTAGGGCATGTTTTCATTGAACTGTTTTAATTTCAATATTTTAGAGATTTGACATGGTTGAACTGCCTGGTAAAAGGGGACGAAGAGTCATTGCTCTTGAAGCCAGAATGGGTGGAGGCAATGGACTTGCTAGTAAAAATGAGAGAAAAGTGTGCTGTTTACAGCAAGTTTTCTTTGGTGTCCCTGGAAAGTCAGTCACATTAACTCTTGGAAGGTATGATCTATGTTTACATAAGTATGTTATGTTTGAGAAATTGTGCTTCAATCATGAAACAAAGGTTCACCATTTGATGACTTGTTTGTTGTCATTTTTGTCATGATAGTGGGTCGAGTAGGTCCAGGTTGGAATTAAAGGGGGGGGGAGGTGGATTCCATTGACACGTAGATTTTAGGGAATTGTCTAACATTATTTTTTGTTCATCAGATTATGACATAGGTAGTGCAGGCATAACTATAACCAAAGTTTAATTAGGCCAACTGCCAACCTAGCAATGGCCTGCAAGATGACAATTACCAAATAAGTACAGTTGACCTTTCAAATAGTACCTTAAGTATGATTCAAACGCTATCTGAATATCTTTTAGTTAAACTTTAGAAGATATCTGTAGATATTCAATTTACTTCATCAAAATCTTATTCCTTGTTTCAGCAACACAACCTTGGCAGTAAGGGTGTTGTATCTTGAGACATTGGTACTAATGGTGACTGAATCATTCACATTGTCTTTTGCACTTTGCTTACATTCTTTGCAAAATGAAATATTGTAGGGAGTTGCCAAAATGTGACAGCAAAGTGAACTGTAAATTTATAAACTGCATTCGTACAAAGTCATTTTTCTGCAGATGTCATGGAAATATGGAAACACAAAATTATATATCATACCAACACTACTTATTGATCTACACCTTTAGCCTTCTACAGTACATTGATATATGCAGCTAGAGTTGTAACTTTGTCAAGAAAATCGTCTTATATAACACCTATACTACGAGATCTACACTGGCTACCTATTTCTTATAGGATTATCTACAAAATTCTACTCATTGTTTTTAAATCACTTAATAACATGGCTCCTATGTATGTTTCAGAATTACTCCAATTGTACTCTCCATCACGGAATCTTCGTTCAAGCAGCACGCTTAACCTCCAGGAACACAGGTCTAAACATTTGTGGGGTGACAGGTCTTTCAGGGTTGCCGCCCCACGCCTTTGGAACACTTTACCATATGAACTGAAGTCATGCACCAGTATTGCAGCTTTCAAGAAACACCTTAAAACTCACCTTATGCGTGAAGCTTTCCAGTAGTTCTATTTGACTTTTTTCCATGTTGCGCCTTGAGCACCCTGTAGGGTGGATATGTGCGCATTATAAATCTCTGTTATTATTATTATATGCATCATTTAGTTAGTTCTTATTTAGGTATATAATGAACTTCAGTAGCAGTTGTTAACAACTTAATTGGATGGAATCCAATACAAATTTCACATTTTATTTTACTTAAGGTTATTCGTGACATGGCAGTTGAGGCGAAATGTGAAAACCCTCAGCTGATTTCCACAACAACAATGTTATTTGTATTCAATTTACATCACCCTGACGCAAACTGTGTCCCTGAAAAGTTGAACTGTTTTCTCTTCGCATCAGCACTTTTTTCCGTTGTGTGTTTGTTCCTTGCTGAAAGCTAAGCGGGAATGCATCCATGTAGTTTGGGTTGTGTGTTACCTGACATTTAAGTTTGTATGCTTAGATACTTAGATGAATCTTATTGATGTGGTGCTCATATGATGAATATGTATGAGGTCACATGGTGAAATAAATAACCTTAAAATTACAAGAACTTAGCATTAATCTTGAGTCTCAGTTTTTAGCTCATACCAGCATGCTGGTGTGAGCTATTGTTACAGTGCGGCGTCTATCACTCTATCCGTCAACAATTGGTAAAACCGCTCCCACTCGCACAGTGTTTGATGGAATTTCATGAAACTTGGACACAAGGACCATTGGGTATAGGGCCATCAGAGATGGTCCGAAATTTGGGGTCGAAGGTCACCTGTGGGCCGTAATGGGCCATTTTGTGGAAATACGCAAAATGCTTCTTCTCCTACAGATTCCATGGTACAATGTTGAGGGTTTGTCACGATAGTACTATGGAAGTTTTACCTTCAGGGTGTTCATGAATTTGAGATCAAAGATCAACTAGGAGTCTTTTGTGGCCCGGGCCGAGGCCCTATATTTTCAAATTGCTCCTGTTCGTACAGTGTATGGCCAGTTATAATGAAACTTGGTCACAACGTTCCTCGGGATGAGAGTTACGAAGGGTGTTCGGAAAATTGAGGTCAAATGTCATTTAGGGGGTCATCGGGGTCATTCTTTGTAATATTTTCAAATATCTCAATCTCCTCAAGATTTTGATGGATCATATTCAAAGTTGAACTGATGATTGTTGGATTGTGTATGAATAAGGTGATGCCTAATAATTTTTGGTCAAAAGTTAATTAATTACAATTAATCCCCATTGTTTAAAAAGTCTGAGCCTTCACTTTTTGCCAAAGCTCCTTTAATTTGTCTCCCAATCCCTGCAGTGTTTGTTTACATTTGTGGTTAAGCTCTGCAGAGGCTGTTATAGTGGAATTAAAGCAGGGCTGGAAGTTGTTATTAACTGTTGAACTGTAAGCATGAGAGCCCTATAGCCAATCAGCACTTGCCGATTCTTAGAAGTCTTTGAGCCTTAGGTATGTAGGCAGCTTGTGAAGTTATGTCTTGTAGGGAGTGCTTGTTATGTCTGCTAAGGTAGAGGGGAGAAAGTTTAATAGGGTAGGCCAGTGGTATTGTTTGAGAGAGTGGGTAAAATAGGATTTAAAGGGGAAAATAGGAATTATAGCCAGTGGTGTGGCCAGGATTCTGCTAACGGAGGGGGGGGGGGGTGTTATCCCTCACGGGCCCAAAATTGGTTTTGTGGGCCCTACATTTTTCAGCTCGAAAAGGTATGAGCTTCTGCACCATTGGTGCTCTAGTTTCAAACTTGTTATAGTGATCTAACTAGATTGCCTTAAGATGTTGATATGTGTTTTTATTGATATCATGCACATTTGTGAGGAGGCGGGAGGTAGATACTGACTACCCATGGTGATGTGTTTTGCAATTGATATCATTCATATTTATTAGGGGCATAGCCTAGCATTATTTCTTTTACAAAAGTTGACGAATTTGCTTTATTTTCTTAAACATTTGTTCCTCTGAATCTTTTCAATCTCAAACTTAGTGAATGTAACAGATTTCAGCAATGAAGAAATGTTCAATGATTATTTGTTTAGCAAATATCCAAGAAAGTAAATTGCCTTAATACTTTCATCTATAGGACCCACATTAACTGTTGGTGCATTAACATGTTTAACAACATGCAAAGTGATTGACAACAGTTTGGTAAATAATTTATTATACAGTTGCTGAGTCTTCAAGAGGGAGAACTTGAATGGGTGTCAAACCATTTAGGGCACAATGTCGACATCCATCGAATGTGATATCGACTCCATCAGTCTACAATTGAATGGACGAAAGTTGCCAAACTATTGATGGGAGTAGAGTCGGGAACAATTGCCCAACACAAAGGAAGGAAGACTTGGAGGTAAATGGTGAGTACACAAAGCATATGTGTGCTTTTTACGTGCAAAGAAAACGGACACGGACCAAAGGTCAACAGAACCATAAACAATCCCAATTTGTAAAACAAGCACCACAAACAACCACCTGTAAAACAACCACCAAAAACCCAACTGAAACCCACAAACACATCCTCTCACTAACGTAGCGTTTAACGTGACGTGAAAAGGACACGGACCAAACACTACAGACCGGCCCACAAAAGCCAACTCCAATCCACAAACAGAAAAAAAAAACCAACCCATATTATGTAACGACCACACAACCCCACACCTAACAACTAGTTCACTCCAAATTGAATCCGGGGAACGCCGTCCCGTAAGTAGACGACAGGCCTTTTAGGGTACCCCTAATCCCATTCACACTAAGGGTGACGAGGGATAAGGTGTCCGGTGCCATTACCTGCGATGTTTTCCCAATACGGGTCTTTTCAGGCACCTAGCCGTGTTCCCCTTTTCCTACGGGGGAGCAGAGTTCTTAGCTCCTCGTGAACATTGATCGAGTGGACCCCCCTGTCAGGAACAGGAGGTCCACTAGCGACCATCGTGTCCGGTATAGCGGAAGCAACTGCTGGCAGGGTGGAAGAGCCGCTCGAGTCAATGAGATCAGTGGCCTGTTTTGTCTCATCAAAGCAATCGGAGGACTCCTTAGCCACAACTACTGAGGCTGTAGTGCAGTCCTCCATTGGCGAGTCCGAATCTGGACCACTCAATGTCTCTTGGGCCAGTTGACTCGGGGCCCGACTAGTATCACCGATAGCGGGCGCAGCTACCGGTGAACCAGTATAAGCGGCATCCTGCTCCGCATGCCACTCCGCTAATACCATCTCCGCCGTTTTGTCCAGCTCCGCCTCAGTGGGCAGAATGGCAGTCTCGGCCGGAGCGGCAACTTCGTTCAGGTACGAGATGGGACACGAAAGGGGGTTCAAAGCCTCCACCGGGGCGCTAGTGTCGGACACTGGGGCGATCAACGGATCATCAGGTGATACGGTGTCAGAGGCCGGGACGGGGACCGCTTCAACCACGCTCGTAGCCACTCTCGCGGCGTAAGAGCGGTCTGGGCATGGTAGAGGGGATATCGACTTCAGCTCGACTCTAACTCGTCTAGTCCCGGTCTCTTGACACCCTTACATTCCAGGAATTCCGGCTCCTCGTAGCCGGTCACTTTCCCAAAACGCCCCAGTGTCCGCACAACAACCTGTTCAGGTATGTCCAGAGGGAAATGGAGGACTGTCACCCACAACGAACTGTCATACGGTGTGACCTTCAGTCCCTCAACTCCCTCCAACACATGGACGCCTCAGACGCGGGCAGCCTCCGAGGTGAACCGTACATCAAAAACATTCATACCCCGGAGAGGTTTACGCCGAAGCGCGTCAACCTCTCCAGGGACCTTTAAACCAACAGAACGCAAAACTGAAAAAAAAAATTGGCCGGGGACGACCTTAGCCTCCCCCGAAAAACTCAACAATACGATTTTGCTGTCACGGCGAGCCGCCATGACAGCTAGGGGTGTGGCAAGCCACGCACCTATACGAAAACCAAAACAACGAAACAAAACCAAAACACCCAAACTACACTAAAACACACTACAAAAGTGGAGAGCAGCCGAAAACACGTCCGCACTCCAGGAAAGCATATGTGAAAACTGCTACTGCTTTTCTGCTCCATATGAAAGTCGTCTTAGATTAATTGAGGTGAATGGTGAGAAGACATGTCAGAGCACATGGTTATATAACTGTCTTAAATATTTCGAAATATTAAAAGTTTACTGACTTTAACAACCAGTAACTGTGCATAAATAACTTGAATAAGAAGGGACAGTTGGTAGCTGAAGTCGTTTGGGTTTGGCAAGAAAATGATGTCAAGCAAGAACATTTCCTTGTTGCTTCCTTCAGTAGCACGCTTTAAAATCTCTGTAGAATGCATTTCTAACATATTCTAACCTTTTCCCAATGTAATGTCGTCAATGTGATAATAAACCATGAATGATAATCATGATAAGGGCCCAAGCACAGTCAAGTTGATTTCCGGCTAACTACTACTATCAATGCAATACATGTCATTAGTTGACCCATAGGTTAATCAGAAAACTTTCGAAACAACCCAAATTTCGAAGTCTTATACTAAGAATGGAAGATAGGCATAGTAACGAAATATCCAAATACATTGAATTCTAATGTAGTGGTCTACGCTGTTGCTCTTGTGTATTTCAGCAATTGTCAATCAACGCTGTGTCAGTCGGCAGTAGACTGACAATTCACACCAACTGCTGTTCGGCCAATAAGAGTTCGGGTGCCCTAATTAATTGGAACCAACCCGAACTCCGTGTGTGACTGTATGTCACTAAATCAACTACAGTTCGTTCTATATAGTAAAGGCAACTGTATTAAGATTTTAATTCTCTTTCAGATATTGAAATCACTTTACCAATCGTTGTATCATCTTTATGGCAGAGTCATCACTCATGAAGTAAAAATTGAATCAGGCTCAAATGTTCCTGTTAATCTTATATCTTTCTTCATGTTGATATTTTTTTATTATGCTTTCCTTGTGGTTTGCTTTTTTTAACATGGCTTTTACTTCTCTTGTATCCTTTGCTTCTTTTGTTCTTTGTTTCCTAATACACTCTTCCTCTTTGTATCATTCAAATTTGGCTTTGATGGCCTTTTAGGGTAGGTTCACTTTCTTGCTTTACCCACACAAAAGTGCAAAACATAAATTTTCAGCATTAAGAAATGCAGGAATTTCATGTTTTTAACCTTCCCTGTACTTGTAATTCACGTAGAAGCTGTACCAGAACCACATCCTAGCAAAAGCAGAAGACCATGGGTGGAAGAGAGTGAAGAAGAAGACAACGCACCTGGTCCGGGTGGTAAGTATAAAAGAAAGTAGGCTTGTTTGATACTTTCCAAGTTATGTGGTTAAGAGTGTGCCCCAAAGATAGTTGATAATACTCTTAAATATGTGAGTGCAAAAAATTCAGCACAGCCACTCACTAAGAAATCTGGCAAAGGTAAAAGAATACGAAAGCCAAAAATACCAATGCTGGAAGAGAGGACAATGCACTTGCTGCTGGAATTCACAGAGGTACAGAGGTGTTATGGCGAGGTTGACAATATCGTCTGGGCATTAAAGTCGGTTATCGTCTTTATAGTTGGATCGTCGAGCAACACTTTTATCGTCGGGAAGCTCAGGCAGCACTATTATAGTCGGGCAGCGCGAGTATAGTGAGTTTGAAATACACTATAACGTCGGGTTATCGTCGGTTAGTATGCAGTATCGTCGACAAGGCAGAGAGCTTACAGGAACAATAGGTTGTGGTTTTTGCTTCCAGGAGCAACAGCCACGAGGAAGAATGGCTACTAACAATAGATCAGACAGTAAACACATTGCAAGAGGACCGAGGGCCATGACCAAACACTGCTGTACTGTATATTATCAATGTCAAGATACTGTACAAATCTGAATATAGACCTACAGAAAATATTTCGATTTTCACAGATACATAATACATTACACTACATGAACATCAGAAATACAATCATACTTCCCATTATCAATCACGCTGATACATTCCGTACCGCTGAAATACAGCCTATCCATTCGCCGGTCGGACCCGCACATAGAGCTTTTAACCATTTATCTTATTTTATAAAAGTATTCCACGATCACTAGACAGCCCCCTCCCCCTCGCATCGCAACAAGCCATCGCAACAACCCCTACCTACCCCTACTCCCCCCCCCCCCCCCCTTGCCTAAACTTTGCAATAGACTCGTATATTTGCCTTGCAAGGTACAAATATCCAGCAGATAAAATTATGGTCAATCCGTTACGGTCCAGATTAACAATATGCAAAAATAGAACTCCAGTTCGTATTGTTAAATAAACTAAACGTTGGTGTTACGAGAAAGGCTAATAAATGTCCTGTTGGAATTAATTGTATCCAATGAATTTATCTTGACGACCTGCCAACTTTTATACTTCTAGAGCAAATATTACATGAGTACCGCGTAAATGGGTGAAAGTTTGCGAATAACAGGTGGCTGTCAGAAGACCCTTCGTTTCTCGAGCTTTGGCGCTGATCTAGATATTAATTGGGTCAGGCACCTGTTTACTAAATGACTGGGAAATTACGCGAATCATGTGATTGATGTTACAGCAAAAAGGAGGCCAGGTTATACGGGTTCGTGTATCATGAAATGATCACAACAAGAATATCTCTTGTTTTAATGTACACTGATAATAATTAGTTGTCTTGTTTGTGTATAGTAACACGAACTTCGTAACCGCCGAGGTGGTAGGGCTATTTGCATTTCACTGTGTTAAGATATACACGCATTTCACACGTCAGTCATATTATTGTCATTATTAAAACTTTTGATATGTCCTTCCTGTATTTACCCCTCGTTATTTAATCCTCTCTTTATCCTTGTACAGTTTATATTTTTTCCCTGACATATTTTCTTCTCTCCCCCTTTGTTTACTAATCCGTTGTACTTCTTTATTTGTGTTCACCTTGCCCTCTGTATACCTGCACTAGTACAGTAGTTGGCCTCTTGTATTTTCTGTTACTCGTCTTAGCGTCCGCAGTTCCTACTAGGGTCGAAACTAGCCCCCCCCCCCCTTTTGTTGTAATTTTGTTGTTGTTGTAACATATGACCAGAAATAACGTTTTTTTGGGGTTACTTTGACGGGGCGTACAAATTTTAGAAATGGCGATTTTTTTTCCAACTTAATCAGGAGGCTAGCACCGCCCCTGACATAACCCGAAATCAGTGGTAGGATAAGTTCTTACCCTGCCCCCCCCCCCCGGGGAAATCTTCGGTACTAAAATGAAAGCCTTAATTTAAATACAGAAGATGTAATACAAGCATGTTTGAGGGAGGATGGTCATCTCTTTTTGGAATATGTGATGGTCCTAAAAAAAAACGTTTTGTTCGTTGTACACAGCTTAATACTGTGTTGCCTCTCCCCGACTATCGATGACCGCTGGTATTGCCTTCTTCAAGTTGTTGATGTAGGTTCGGCACTTTTGTGGGGTCACCCGCTCCCTCCAGAACTTGAGAATTCCTTCCACCAGTTCCTCCCTGTGTGGATTCCATTCTTTCCGTAGGAAAGTCTTCAACTCATGCCACACCTTTTCGATCGGACTTAGGTCAGGGCTCTCTGGGGGAGTCTTCCACCATGTAATATTGGTTTCCTCCTTGCGTACAGACTGATGTGTTTTGGGTCGTTATCTAGCATGAGACGAAAACCTTGTGGAAAATTGTTTGCGACCGAAAGGCAGGAGAGCTTCTCGTAAAATTTCCACGAAGAACTCTTCACGCATTATCCCATCGAAGATGAAGATGTCAGTAGAAGAGAACTTCGAGATCCCTGCCACCATTCGAATACAGTTTCTGTCGAAGAAAGCCATTACCGTGTAGTATATTCAGTACCAAAATTATTTCAGTAAAGTCGTCAGTGCAAGCAGTGGATCCTGCATGTGGAATCTTGCTCGTCGGAAAAGTTTTGGAGGAGAGAGCTGACGCCTTCAAAATTCGCTGGGCGAACTACAGAGTCACCGATTGGGTTGCGAAAGAAAAGACGAGACTGCCCTTGCCAAAGCGGCAATGTCGGCTGGATAGCGACAATTGGAAAACAACTCAACCGTCTTTCTATCAGAAGGTGAGGAAGTAACCATTAAGAAGGCGGACGGAACTTCTGGAGAGTTTGTGAAAGTCGAGGAAAACGACCCTTTTAACTGCATAGTAAGAAACAACGATTTACAGTGGCCCCCCCCCCCCGAAGAAATGTACGCCTCTTTACCATTTCGTTATCATAGTGTAAACTTGCATTAAGTCTTCCTCTGGTTATTTTTTAATCTCAATACAATATCTCGATAACGATATCACCTTTTATAAAATATAACGTTAATATCTTTTTACAAGTAAATTAATGGTTTATGAACTTATACGCAACGTATAGTGGCGAAGCACCTCGTAATTTCTTATAGAAAGCCCGAGAAACATTGGCTTAGAATATGTTCCTATAATGAAGCAAACTAGCAAGTACTTTGTATATTCTGCTTAGTTGTCTCGTTCTCAAATGAGATCACGGCAATGAAGAAAGGAAAGAGGATAAATTGGTCGGCGGAGGATATTAGAACGGATGATAGTAATGTTTTGCCAGGTTTTGCACAGATCAGAAAAACAATAGAAAAGCACCCGATGTTAAAGCAAAGAAACCCAGCAGCAGTCAAAAGCCGCTTTCAGTAGATGTAAACATTTTTTAGTCGCGCACGTTACAATTGACCTGAACACCATGTTTATATTAAGGTGCATCTTTTTTTGGGGGGGGGGGTTCTTTTTTTTTGGAAACCTTGAGGTACGGCCGATTTTTAACACTTCATTTGACAACTTAATCTTTAAGACTTTTTGGGCCTACAGTATCTGTAGACTAGAATCAACAATTAAAAAAAAAAGTTCCTGACATTTTTCACCGAAAGCCCGAGGAACATTATAACTACAAATATTCTTCTTGGTTGTCTCGTTCTGAAAATGCGTTTTTTTTTGGTCGTTCACCGTATCGACATTATATATATCCTTCCAGATTTATGGCAAAAGCAGAAGCTTTAAGTATGATTGGCTCAAGGAACTGAATCTGGTCGAATCAACGGATCGGAAGCAACCTTTCGTAGAGATTGTACATACTGTTCGTCGGGATGTCGTCAGCCACCAAAAGAAAACCTGTCACCAAGAAAACCTGGAAAACGAAACCCCGCGCAGGCGCCCCGCACAACGTAAGCGAGCAACTTCAAGCAAGGCTCCGTCGACGGCGAAGAAGACGAGGACGCTGGTGCCAAAAAGGGTACGGTCAGCTGTCATTTACACCTTTCCATTTAATTCGTTTGATAACCCGCTCGGACACAGCAACAAATTTCGGAAAGAAGTATTTATATAAATGTCACACTGTGTGTATACAGCGTACTGTACATCTGTAAAAGAGACGATTTGAAAAGTTGAAGTTGTTAACATAAAACGCATAATTGAACTTTCTGCGTAAAAAGTACAGGTTCCAGACAGGGGATCGCGCTGCCTTTTTCTCCTCATTAACGATCAACATGGCAAAAGAAGATAAATCGATACCATGTTATTCATAGATGTCCTCATTATACACAATTGGGGTGGAACTTTATCGTTTCTATAAAAAGCTTTGTGTGTTTGAAAAAGCCGATCAGTAACAAAGTTTAAGGTGAATCAATTATAAACAAGCACCAGTACATAACAAGAACCACAGAGACGGGTTTTTGAAGAATGTGTAATACCGTGGTGGATGTAAAAAAAATACCCAAAAGTATTTGCACATAAGTGAACTATAAAAAAAGGACAGAGTTTAAAAAGAAACTTATTCCAAAATGTTTAATTGTAACGTTGCTGCATTATATGTAATCATTGGCTCATCCTAATTTTATCTCCATGAAAATAAAACTGTAAGTAAGGATGCATAAAGAGAGAAAAGATGACCTGCATACAATCAGAAGGTCAATGTGCTTTTTACGTGACCCGCCACGCGGGATACAAAACGTCACGGCCAAACGGCACTACCAAACCATCCCATTCTGACAAACGAAACTAAGGTCTAGCGAGCTAAAAAAAACATACGCCCGCCGACCTGCAGAGACAAAACGCCCACCCCCCCCCACTCAAACATTCAAAAACGTACAGAAGGACGACCCGCACGCAGCGAAACGAAAAACCCCTCCTCAGCACACCAGCGTCCAAAAAAGGCAGCCCCAGATAAACGGCGAAAATCGCCTTCAATCTGAAGGCGAATGTCAGACTTCACCGCCTCCAGGACTGCCTGCCAACTGGCAAATTTCCCCCTAAAAACCAAATTACATCTATTCCGCCAAACATGTTTTTTACAATAGAGCAAACAAAAATAATGCGGTGCAACACAGCTACCGAACAAACTGGAGGGTCTACCCCATATAAAATAAAGCCCTGCCCTACCGACCATGAACGGTCTCCCGTAACACGGTCGGTCCAGGTCTGGAACCACTCCCATAAGTTTACTACAAAGTAACAATGCCAAAAAACATGAGCAGTACTCTCTAAGCTGTCACAGCCGGTCCTAGGGCACAGTCCATCACCCAATCGCCAATGATATCAGAAGGTCAATGTTCGCAACCTGTCAGTTGGGTTCCAGTTCATCAAATGACTTTCATGTGTGACAGATTTTATGATATCCACTACTCCATTTGGCCAATTCTTTCATTGCATGTACATGTGCACTAACACGGACATTTTTTTAAATGTTTGGACATGAATTCACATGATAGAAATATGATTACTCATCATATAGCAATGTGTTATTTATGATATGTACAAGTTCAAACTCACTTAAAGTTGTGATAAAATTTACTCACTGCCAGTGTATACGTACATAGGGGCAAACTGGAATGGATCTGACCCACCCACCTGTTGGACCGAGTCCTCAGTCAGCTCAATAGGGTTATAGAAAGTGAAAGGCATTGTTTTTTGTGCTATTTTAGTGATGGTGTGACATTTTCTAACGCCCCTTCAACTATACAGTCAAGTTAGAATTCACCAATTTCATGATTTGGTTGGTAGCTTCATATGTTGAATAACATGTCTTTCGAGTGCATTATTCCTTTGAAGGTCACATCAACGGACTTTAATTTTTCTAATTCATATTTTCAAATGAGATCACGGCAATGAAGAAAGGAAAGAGGATAAATTGGTCGGCGGAGGATATTAGAACGGATGATAGTAATGTTTTGCCAGGTTTTGCACAGATCAGAAAAACAATAGAAAAGCACCCGATGTTAAAGCAAAGAAACCCAGCAGCAGTCAAAAGCCGCTTTCAGTAGATGCTGAAGCAGAAATGGAATAAATAAATACAAATCTGAAACTAGTGTTACTATTTATGTATTTCAATACTTTTAATTTCATATTTATTTCATTAAAATTACAAGCATAACATTAATTTGCATAACTTTGCATTATTGTAAGTCATAACCAAATTTCAACTTTGTATTTGTTTTTGCTACTTGGGTATCTAGAAATAATATTTCAGTAATCAACTATCACATGGAGGCAGTTTAACATGGCTTAATTCATTTCATTCCTAAAGCAGAGGTTCCTGATCTTCAATTCTTTGTTAATAATGGATGCTAATTAGCGAATTGCTGAAAGTTTCATTTCTATAACTGTGTAAATAAGACTAGTAAATATTGCTGACTTCAGGTCCTAGTACGGATTGTTCATATATATATATATTATGCATTAAACAGCGCTTTATACCTTCACTGTCAAACAAATTCTCGGATTTCCGTCTAGTAGTACGTGGAAAAGTATGTTGTCTTATATGTCAGCAATAAAATAGAAACCAACCATTTGGTGTGTGTTTACCAGGCAGGCAGTCTACAAGGGTTGAAGCTTCATTATTTTCTATACTAGGCAGCAGGATAGTATTGAATTAAAATTCAATGCATGTTCAGTTGTTATTAATGAAGTACTATTTTGGACCCAACATAGTTATGCCCGGAGAAGATCTACTCAATCTTAGTAGTTAAGCGATTAGTAGGTCGTAGCAAACTGCAACCACAAAATAAAAGACTTTAGCAAGTACCACACTTTGTTGAATGTCAGCAAAGGTGGAGACGAGAATCAGCCAAAAGGGTCTTGAACCTTGCAGTTAACAGTTCAGTCAGTTACTGTTGATCTCATGTAATGTTTCAGTATTGTATTTCAACACTGAAATATTGGAATACATCAACTTAGATTTCATATTGAAACATTTCAGGTGAGATGGAAATAAGTACTATCAAAAAGTCAAGATAAGACAGATCAGAGCGTGAAATTACCAATACACTCAATAAACCCCCATGTGAAATTAGTGTTAAATCAGAGAATTTGCATTTTAACAGGGAAGGTAATACTTG
Source organism: Apostichopus japonicus (assembly GCF_037975245.1). Lineage (NCBI taxonomy): Eukaryota > Metazoa > Echinodermata > Holothuroidea > Aspidochirotida > Stichopodidae > Apostichopus > Apostichopus japonicus. The sequence continues at coordinate 15,635,251 of NC_092577.1, forward strand.
TAACAGTGAATTAAGTTCATTATGTGAATATTATACCACCCTTTTCAGTTGAAACTGGATATTCATTGACAATTCAATGCTCATTGTATTTGTTAATCTACAGAGGGTGGAACATTTAAAGACAAAATAGTGGGTATTGAGTGAGCAGGGAGGGGCTTTGGGGACAGGCAGGAGGCTTAAATTGAGTGTACGTTTTCACGATATTTTGCTGTAGAGATGACTACACCATTGGTGTAGTGTTGCCCATTCTTTTAGTTGTTCATATCATTCTATATTTTGAGATGTAGTACTTTTTTTTATTAAGCTAACTGGTGCATTATGTTATCAGGATAATAGAATAAACGTAAATTTTTTTCAATTGAGATTACGTGTAAGTGCGTGAACGGATTAAACGGACCGTCCACATAAACTTATACACATGAAATTGTATTAATTATAAACCAAAACAGTATTTGAAAATATTTTCATATTACACCTACATTAAATCAAACCATAACATTTCTCAGCAAAGACCCCACACCCTGAAATCTCGATATGCTCAGGTAAGCCGTCATCACACCACCCCGTCAAATATCGTCCTCTCAACTTTATTCGGGAACATTAGAAATTAACCACTCGTCTAAACTGGCGTGAACAATCACGGATTATAACTGTGACCTTCCTCCCCCCACCCCCCATTAAAAATAAATAAATATACCCCTGCCGCAAATATGATAATTATAAACAATTCCGAAATGAATTGTTTAAAAAGAAACTGTTAAATAAACAACATAAGGTAAATATTTCCTTCTGGTGTATAGTTTGTATAAGGATAATAGTATTAACGTATTTTGCTTTAGCAATACATGTAATCTCAATTGTGAAATATATAATCGTAAGTGAATGAACGGATGATGACGACCGTCCACATAATGTTATGCACATTACATTGTATTGTTTATTGATTCTACACCAAACACGTAATTGAAAATATTAATAATTTATCAAGTACTATAATTCAGCACAAGAAGAATCTGGGTAGAACGCCCCACCCATAAATTCTCCATATGCTGCAGGAAGACTTAACCCGGTCAAATATGGGACTGTTTATATCCTTTACTTGCCGAACTGGTAGATCTGTGTATGAGCGGATTAGGTCACCCAAATCTCCATGTCGTCACGATAACTATCGTGGTTGTTGCTAATGGTGTTATAACTTCATCACAAATGTTATGAATTTCACGATAACTATCGTGGACCCTTACAAGCCATTCAAGGAGACTTTCGATAGTCGGATATTACAGAAAGCGACTGGGATGCTAACTCTAATAACGACCTGAAGTATTTCTATCGCAACACAAAACTCTTCGCTGTGCATTAACTATGCTTATGCTTAAGGCATATGTTAAGTCCAACCAGTAGGCCTACTCCACCAACGCTTTCGATCTGCCTCATTTTCATATAGTAAGTCGTGTCGTGAAATTCATAGGCGTATGTTAGAGATAACTGATACTGCTAGTACTAGCCTAACGTTAGGCCTTACACAGCCCTAACTATTCGTAGGCTAACTACCCTTAGTCTTACTCGTACGAAAGACCTAACGGAGATTAGGACAGTAGTCGAAGTATTACTGTGGTTATTGTTCAGTGAGTTAATGTAACTTGTTAGGCTATATGCCTATTTCTTAGTACGGTTATTATCACTGGCCATACTTGTCCAGATGCCCCCAGTATCGTGCTTTTTGGGCATAGGCTAGGCCTTTCTGAATTTGTTCACTTGGTGATGACTAAGTAAAGCCGGAATCTTGCATTGAACGTTAAAGATGTCACTGTGATGCTGTTGTACTGTTCATACAGAACAGGTGTACAGGAAAGCACGTGAATATTGGTGAAGCATGTATTTGTTAAATTAAAAATGAGAACCAGGAAGAAAAAAATGTAAGTTGGCCTATCATGCATATTTTACAGAAAACTCACAAGAGATTAAGAAATAAATGTAAAATTTATGTCAATTAATTGTTTTCTGTAGCACTTGCTCATTTTTATTCCAGCTACTGCTTCCCAAAAAATGGTTAGGTGCCTTTGTAGGTGCTGTGTTTGGACATAACTGCATTGGCCATAACATCACAATGCCTGTTCAAGGCCGGGTCATATTTGTTGGGCATTAGTGTCTGACTGTCTGAAGACATCTGTGGAAAATACCAGTGAGAATCTACCCAAAATTGGATCTGAGAAACATGATATGTCTGGGCCTTATCATGTAATTCAAGGGCGTAAAGGTTCAGGTTCGACATTGCTAATCATAACAGTTTGTGAACCATTCATTCATTCCCCCCAAAAAATAGAACTGAAGCTTCATCAAGACTTTATCATCATTCCTTTGACCTTAATTTATGTCATTTAATACAGTTTCCTGAATGCCTTGCGTAAGCAAATTCTGTGGCTGTTCATTACACATAGAGCATGTTATGTTGTCCAGGTTGGACATTCTTTTGGTGAAGACTTTGTCATGAGGTTGAATCCAAAGCTTGATTTTGGAGTGTGGGTTGTAATCCCACCAAAATCCCAAGATGAATGACCTTCATTGTGTAACATGTAACATTTTTGTAATTCATCATGCTTTCTGGAATAATTGGTGACGATTTTACAGAAATCAGTGAATTACAATATCTACCCAAAACTACACAGAACTAATTTGATGCAGTTGTGAAACTGATCAATATTTGGACAACCAATGTAACAGTGATGAAATAAGAAGACCCTCTATGAGACATGCACAACTACATTGTCACCCACCTTTACCAAAGTGTACCATAAATCTACTGTGGTAAGTGCAGTTTTGCGTATTTCCCTAAGTTGCATATTGACATATAATAAAGCTCCGTGCATAGAGACAGAGCTCCTTTCAAAGAATTCTTATAAACAGGATGTGATAAGTAAGTTTGCCTAGCAGGATCTTCTTCGGAGGCTATATGACAAGTAACATTAACAGCAGGGACAAATATACACACAGAAATACAGACAGGTTAATGAGCATGGTGACCACAAATAGATGTAAGAGGAAATGTAAGATGATTACTAGACAAGGGATGGAGAGAAGAATGAAATAAACCAACCCGGGAAGAGTAGAGGTGAAAGATAAACAGTAGAGTGACAAAGAGAGGAATAAGGGAAGAGGGTAGGGAATAAACAGGATGTGAGTCATCATGACAGGTTCCTCCTGCTACAAAGCTGTACCCCTTAGAGTATGGTGTCTTTGAGCCAGGTAAAGTAATCCAGAGTTAATGTTTGTCTTTGATTGGCTACTTCTCAGAGACTGCATACATCTGTCCTTTTCTCAATGTTTGTAAGAAGATCAGTATTAGTGAGTTGGTTGGAGACATCTACTCCCAGTTCCCTTTGTTCCATCACTTCATAATTTGTGGTACTTTGGAGAAGTCATCGATCTCAGTAGAGTTCAAGAAGTTTAGTTTAAAGTATTATATAAATTTACATCCTTGCAGGAGAAGTTGACCAACAGGGTGAGTTAATTGACTGTATTTATTAAACTTAACAGTATGTTGGTCAATTAATGAAATTGGCATTATTTATAGTCTTATTTACCCCTACTGCAAAATGAGGGCTGGCATTTGCTATTCTTCATTGTACTGTGTATTGTGTAGGATAAGGCTGTGGTACAGTGCCTTAAAGTGATATATTTGCTTATAAAGACTTTTGAGGCCAATTACTCATTAGAGTACCTCCATTAATTAAATTCTTTAATTTTTAACATGATTTCTTTGTAAATTTTTTTTACTTTCTGGGGTTTATATGATTATATATTGCAGGCCTATAGTTGGCTTCATCATTACTGCAGCTTCATAGTTCAATAGAAAGCTTAAAGAGCCAGTAATTGCCATTTATGTGTACATATGTGCCTATGTTCATTATTTCTGTATATAATTCTATGTTGAATTAGATATATGCTGGTATTTGTTTCTGTGCAGTTTAAAGGGAAAGCTAGCTACTGTACAATGTGGCTTTTCTTGTTGTTTATTATTACAATAATGTCACCATATATGGCATACATACAAGAATAAATGCCCTTTGACAACAGCCTTAAACAAAAGCAGCATCTACCAAACTACCCAAATATTTTTGTTCTATGCAGATTGATATACATACTAGCTGCATATGTATTTACTGCATAAGCCATGCATGATTATTTATGCTAAATATTAGTAAGGAAGTTTAAGTAATTGTAAGATCTCATTAATATTGCATTTTGATGAGTAGTTGTGTAAGATGGTAACAAATACAGGTTTCGTGAGCATTCATCAATATTTCAAAAGGAGTATATTTTACATATTTATGTGTGGTGGGTAAAAATACAGGTGATAGCTGGTTGCACGTACCTCGTCACTCTCGCTCCAATTCCAAAATCAAGCCCCCCCCCCTCCCTTAACTAGGGAAACTTCATAAGTTACTCATTAGACCGGAGCCGGAGCCGGAATTCCTTGAATGTAAAGGTGTCAAGACCGGGACTAGTTAGAATCGAACTCAAGTCCGATATCCCCTCTACCTTGTGGGCTAATGGGCACAGGGCCCACATTGCATACCCGGGCCAGCCTCGCACTTGTTGGAGGTGTGGGCTGGAAGGGCATGAGGCCAGGTTGTGCCCGAACAAGCGGTGTAGCCGCTGTTTACAGGTTGGGCATACCCTGGCCGAGTGTAAAGGGGATATCGTTTGCAACTCGTGTGGGAAAACGGGCCATCTCGCCCGTTTATGCCCAGACCGCTCATACGCCGCGAGAGTGGCTACGGGCGTGGTTGAAGCGGTCCCTGTCCCGGCCTCTGACACCGTACCACATGATGCTCCTGTCATCGCCCCAGTGTCCGACACTAGCGCCCCGATGGAGGCTTTGTTCCCCATTTCGTGTCCGACCTCTCCCCTGATCGAACTTGCCGAGACTGCCAGCCTGCCCACTGAGGCAGAGCAGGACAAAACGGCGGAGATGGTACTAGCGGAGCGGCGCAGGATGCCGCTTGTACTGGTTCACCGGTAGCTACGCCCGCTATCGGTGATACTAGTCGGGCCCCGAGTCAACCGGCCCAAGAGACATTAAGTGGCCCAGATTCTGACTCGCCAATGGAGGACTGCACTACAGCCTTATTAGTTGTGGCTAAGGAGTCCTCCGATTGGTTTGATGAGACAAAACAGGCCACTGATCTCATTGACTCGAGTGGCCCTTCCACCCTACCCGCAGCCGCTTCCGCTATACCGGACACGATGGTCGCTAGTGGACCTCCTGTTCCTGACAGGGAGGTCCACTCGATCAAGGTTGACGAGGAGTTAAGAACTCTGCTCCCTCGTAAGAAAAGGGGGAATACTGTTAGGGGCTTGAAAAGACCCGTATTGGGAAAATTTCGCAGGTAATGCGCAAGCCTGTCGTCTGCTATCGGGACGGCGTACCCCGGATGAATTTTGGAATTAGTTAGTTGTTATGTGTGGGGTGGGGGGTTTGTGTGGTCCTTACATAATATGGGTTGGGGGTTTTCTGTTTGTGGTTTGGTGTTGGCTTTTTGGGGCTGGTTTGTGGAGCTTTATTGTTTTGGTTCTGTTAGCCTTTGGGTCCGTGTCCTTTTCACGTCACGTTAAATGCTATATTTTATACATTTGTGGGGTTAGTGAGAGATTTCTGTTTGTGGGTTTTCAGTTGGGTTTTGGTGGTTGTTAAACAGACTGGGATTGTTTTTGGTTTTGTTGACCTTTGGTCCGTGTCCGTTTCTTTGCACGTAAAAAGCACGAAGGCGATTTTCGCCGTTTATCTGAGGCTGCCTTTTTTGGACGCTGGTGTGCTGGGGAGGGGTTTTTCGTTTCGCTGCGTGCGGGTCGTCCTTTTGTAGGTTTTTGAATGTGTGAGTGGGGGGTGGTGGGCGTTTTGTCTCTGCAGGTCGGCGGGCGTATGTTTTTTGGGCTCGCTAGACCTGAGTTTCGTTTGTCAGAATGGGATGGTTCGGTAGTGCCGTTTGGCCGTGACGTTTTGTATCCCGCATGGCGGGTCACGTAAAAAGCACACTAGTACTATTGTTCCACTTAGCCGAAAGTTTATGACTGCAATGATATATGTGGTTCTGTGTAGTCCAGCCTTACTTAATCCTAACGAGTAGCAATTTCATTGTGTTTGTGCTGGCCCTAGCCCTGCCAAAGCAGAGTGGGGGCAGGGGGGTATTAACAGTAGGCCCTATAGGGTAATATTGTGAAAGAGATGATACTTGTTATAACTACAGATGTACTGTTAAAAACAAAATAATACTAGGGGCCTAGGGCCTATTATAAGAACAGGTGAACAACCAAATTGCCATGCTACTTGGAAGTTGGAACATCATCTAGGCTACCTTATTAATATTAGCTTAATACTAATAGGGTACATGACTCTTAATGTAGTAAAGGTCGGGTGAGAAGCAGAAGTAGCTTATCATTGGGTCAGCAGAGGTAGAAATATACTATTTTTAAAATGTGAAAGTCAGGCACTAGACCTAGGAATTTGAATAAAATTAGGCTTAGCCTATATGCCTAATTTCATTCAAATTATATAGGTCTGCCATTGTTAATACAAACCCGTTAAACTAAAAGCCTTAATTATTCTTGCAGTCACAATAGACCACAGAAGTCAATGCAAAGGCCGCTTAGTTGAATCACCATTGCTACAAAATCCTTCACTAAATTCATAAGTGTACCAGTATGAAGTAGTTGATCATGATGAACTAGGCTGGATGAAATTTAGTGAGAAACGTACATCAGATGATTTATTGTCATATTCTGATGATAAGGAGGGAAGAATAATAAAATTATTGATGTTAGTCAAAGCTCTGTCATGTCCTTGATGTTATAAACAGATGCTGATCGATGTCTCCTAGTTTTAAAATGCATATAGGCCTAATTTACAGCAGTTAATAGTTTCTCCTACTTTTTGAAGCTTCCTTTTACTTGTTTTTGTTTTATTTCATTCAGACTACTTTATTCTTCTCAAAGCGTCACCAAAAAAAATTAATATTAATGTGAAAATCAACGGACAATGCCATTGCCTAAAATATTCATAAAGTGCTGCAAACGTTGATGAATATTGACTACTTGCAAAAGTCTTACTTTTGGGCTACAAAATTCTTCTTTTGTCCTGTTTTATCGATGATTTTTATACTATACTTCAACTGTATCATAGACTTTCACCATAGTCCACTTGAAAGCATGCTCTGTTCAACAGGCCATTGTAGGCATCAGTATAGAAAACTGCCTTGAATCATGATTTTGAATTTAAAGCCATTAGTCAAATATAGGCCCATTGATGGTAATGCCTAAATGTGATTTTATAAATGTTTTAGGCCTACATAGAAAGGTGTTACTGGATTATACCAAGTTACATTTAATCAGTCAGTAATACTGCTATCAACAGTCTTATCTTTAAATAGCTGGAAAACATATTTCGTACGCTCTTTATAATGATGTTTTGAAATGAACTGTTTCTTTTTCATTTCAGATTTTCATAAACACTGCAGAACGACAGTCCTGAAAAGGAGCCAAACATACGCAAAGTAAGCATGGCAGAAAATAGGTGGAATTTAAATTACCAATGCCCAAAATGTTTGGTCTTTTGGACAGGAAGGTTCAACAAACTCTTAGAACATTTACACCTCAGTCACTCTGATGAGCAAAATTTTTGACTAAGATGCGGGATGTTAAAATTTATTCATTTAAGAAACATCTGAAAAGGGTGCATAATAATTGTCATTTGGATGGAACACTGGCTATGTCTGAGGAAGCAAACATGCAAATGCATTGCGATCATGAAGATACCAATTCTGAAACGCTAGAATATGAAGCAAACATAACAGATCAAAGTTCTCACCTCCAAAATCAACTTGAAAACCAGTATCTATTTCCATATGCAATCCATGTTTTAAAATTGAGAGAAGTTCAAAAATTACCTCGGACAATTTTAGATGAAGTTGCTAGTGAATATAATGAACTCTTTGTTTGAAATCTTCTTGACATTGAAAATGCCATAAATATTGATTTACCTGCAATGGGTGTAAATATAAAAGATTGTCCTAACATTCAGGGAGTATTAAAGGAAAACAAACTTCGTAAAGCCTTTGAACACATGGCTAGTGAGAATCATCAACTTCACTTTTGTAGACAACAGTTGAATTTGGGGGATCCCCTACAAATTTGTCTTGGATTTGAAGCATCTGGCAAGAAAGAAACATTCGAATATGTTTCTATTTTAGGTACTTTGCAGTCTATGTTGGTAAATGCTGAAATTTTACCACATGTTATCAATGGACATTCATCTAGGGATCCAGATATTATGATGGACTATTGTGATGGAGCCAAATTTAAATGTAGTAGACTTTTTCAAATTCATTCAACTGCAATTCAAATTCACTTATATGTAAATGATTTTGAGGTTGTATATCCTCTAGGGACATACATAAAGTGAATGCTATGTACATGTTTATTGGAAATGTTGAACCAAAATATCGATCTTCTGTGAACCATATTCAATTAGTTTGGCTTGCAAAAGTTCATTAATGAAAAAATATGGCTTGGATACAGTTATCAAACCCCTCATGGATGATGTAAACATTCTAGAGCAACATGGAATTCAGGTAAATGTTGATGGCGTAGAACACAAATTTTATGGTTCAGTTTGTAGTGTCATAGCAGATAATTTAGCCAGACATTTCATAGGGGGATTTACAGAATCTTTCTCAGGTTTTCGTGTGTGCAGGTTTTGTATGTGCACATCTGAAAGTCTCAGAAAAAATGAGCTTCACCAAAATCATATGGAAAGAACAGTCAATGCCCATAGGATTCATGTGAGCAGAGTGCAATATGACAGCGAAATGTCAACTGCGTATGGTGTGAAGCTGGATTCGCCTTTGAATTCCCTTCATTATTTTCATGTAATTGATGGGCTACCACCAGACTCATGACTTGTTTGAGGGCGTTTGTCCCAAAATTTTGAGCACTGTGATGACGTTATATGTGCAGACATTGAACAATCAATAAGAGGATTAATGATTTTGCATATGCAAGTTTTGACAAATCAAACACCCTCTACTTTATCTTGGTCATGCTCTTCAGTTAAGGTAAGGCAAAAAGCCTGTCAAATGTGGTGCTTGATGCGCCCTTTTTTCTTGATGTTTTCAAATGACATTGAAGAAAAAGATGAAAAGTGGCAACTTTTGCTATATATCATTGACATTGTGGACCTTGTGACTAGTCCTAGTGTGACCAAACAGTCATGTGTTTACCTCAATGGTGTGGTTTTCGATTGCTTAGAGCTGTTTTGTGAGCTATATCCAAATTCACATGTTACACCCAAAATGCATTTTATGACCCACTATGCCAAACAAATGATGCAATTGGACCTTTATCACATTTTTGGACTTTGAGGTTTGAATCAAAACATTGTTACTTCAAAGATATCTGAAGGGCTACTAAAAATTGAAAAAATATAACATACCCTGGCAAAGAGACACCAAATATTTCAGAGTATCATTATGTCAACTTCAGATTTGGGCAAAGAGAACACTTTACCGGTACAAGGTGAAATGATCAAGATTGGTGAATTATCACCTGAAATGACACCATTCATTTTGAAAATTACTGGCGAATGTGACGAGGTATATGTCTCAATGTCTGTACATTTCAATGGGGTGAGATATGATTCTGGAGGCATGTGTTATCCTGAATGTAGTTGAGAGAATGTGCCAATTTGGCTTAATGAAACTGTGTTTTTTCACAATTGCAAGTTTAACTTCATTATTCATGAAATGGATACTGAGTGCTTTGATAGGAATTGTCATGCATATGTTGTTGTAGAGTCAAACAGAAAAGTGATCATTCAGAGTAGGACTTTTCTTGATCACAATGCTTTACCAATGTACAAAGTTCGTACTAAAAGCTATGTAGTAATGAAGTACAAGTTGCATCAAGAGTATGCTGGCCTGTAAGCCATTGTGCACATACTTATGAAAAAGGTCAGGAGACCTTTTGTTGCTTTTATGCTTGGTATTTTAAGTTGGTGGGCAGCCTTGCAGTACTCTAGCCATAATCAGCACAAACAAGTGTCACATTTTGATACATTTTATATCATTTTTTTTCTCATCAGGCTCTGCAGTTTCTAAAGCCTCATCTTCTATAAAAAATTAGCATGCCAAAACTTGCCTTAGCTTTAAAAATGGTACATGTTTTATCATTGCCCTTGAAAAATGCAGCAAAGATAACCTACATGTAAGAGACTGTTTTTTGGAAGGGAAAAACACAATCGTATTTTGCAGCTTAATTGGGTTTTCAACATTAATTAACTTTGTCTTAAAAAGAGCGTGTGAAGTAGAAGTTATCATTGTGAACTAAATCAGTATTAGTGAGCACCAACATGTCAACATTTCATATCACCTTCAAAGAACAAAAGCAGGTCTTTGAGGTTGAAGACATATCAACTTTAAAGGAAAAAGTGAGAACTGAATTTCACATAGATGAGGATATCAGGTTTCAACTTTATTACAAAACATGGGATGATTGGGTAGATGTGGAAATCCATCAGGTACCACAAAGAGGAAAAATCCAAATAATTACCATCCCTCTTGAGGATACACTTCCAATAAACTTGACTGACTTAAGCTCAACAAACAGCTTATTTAATGAAAGTTATAACTTCTCAGATGCTCCAATCCAAATTGAGCCACCAACAAAAAACTTCATAAGTAGTATGATTCAACTTGCACACCAAAAAGAAAGTTGCCAATCAATCTCTCTGGCTGAAGATATCTCTTCAGCTTCAACAAGTTCTAGTCATTCATGGAATGTGGAAGAAGACTGCAGTACCGGAGAGTCAGATTTCAAGAGAAAATGGCATGAGATGTAAGATACTGAAGTTCCTTTTCTTCAATGTTTTACCCTCAATGGTATGATCAATACCCATGCTATAATGTGAAAACTTTCAAACCTTGAAATAACTTTGTCCTTTACTTGCTGACCTTTACTTGCTGATAGCATCATTGTAACATATCGAACAGTAACTGTAATGATTGCTTGGAAAGAAGACCCAGATGCATCACCGGACATTCTTCTGGGTGTGGTTAAATAACAACCAACAGGAGGAGCTGATGAAGGGGGGAGGGGGTAGAAGGGGAGGATGGCATAGTTAATGAACTAACACGTTCGTGCTACGGCTAAGGATCTGATGGTAGATGTTGGTTTATATAAAATTGCAAAGCTGTGGAGATAACCGGTTTGTTAATCCAAAATATTTCTTCACAGGAAGCAATGGTCAGACAAATTTGCTCTGCCAAGACTGCCAGTTGTGTTGGAGGGAAAGCTCAACGCAGAGAGAATGCCTAACGACAGAGAATGGAGACAGATAGTCCAAACCTTGTTTGATTACATGGCAGGCTCTACAAGGTAAGTTAAAGTAACACTTGTTAATAGTAGATTTACTTTACTGATGCCATCCCTCACTCTTACCATACCTCACAATTTGTTGGGTTACAAAAGAGGTTGCTAAGTTATGTAGGATATATCTTAGCATATTGGTTGTGCAACGGTCAAATTAACGGTTACTCGGGTGCAAACAAATCTACTAAATGGATCACTACTGTGGACAAGCTTAATTGTCAAAGCATTTGTTGTTGAATGATGTCAATTATTTATGTGACAGTTACTTTGGTTATGGAGAAATTCATACATAATCTCTCAAAATATGTTAACCCAAAGATGTTCATTCAACAGTGGTCACAAATCTTGCAGTGCTTTTCCATTGGTTATTTTCATGTATTGATAGTTGCTCTTTGGTCCATCGACATACAGCTATCCATTGTCAGCTCACTACTCAGAGGCAGTGAGATGCTTATTGGAGAAGTACCCCTTCCTTGGAAAGGAAACCATCCCTGGAGCCCGTCCAGTAGTAAGAGATCACTTTTGAAAATTTGCATAATATGGGTTCAGGGCTGCACACTTGTGCTGAAAGGAATTTTGGTGGATTAATGGTGCAGCTCTTCTCTTCATTACCTCGATTACAATGATTAAATAATTGTGACATCATTATTGTCATTCCTTTCTCTGCATATCGTTTTCATACTTTTTTATATTGAGTCTTGGCATGATATTGATTGATTTGTAGAGCAATACTACAAAATTGTTGTAAGAAAATCAATATTTGTAAGATATTTTGGCAGAAAAACTGCTTTAGTTTGACTTTTGACAGCTGATCGATTTCACTCTTAAATTTGAGAAATCCCAACATTGGTTTTGAGCTATATTAATTGGACGATCAAAGTGTAATCGTGATTGATGGCAATTATTAAATAGTTACAACTTTCAGCAATACTATGTAAGTCTGATGAAAACATCTGTTCTTTGTGTAATATTTCTAGAGCTTGGGACATGGTCACTGAAGGTTGAATATTATGGAGTTTGAAATAAACAGGTATATGGAGAGCCAGAGGGAGAGTTGGGGGGGGGGGGGAAGGCTTTTGAGGGAAAACATTTGGGAATCCATGTTCAATATTGACTATCCAATATTTTGATGTACAAATTATTATTATTTTTTTAAACAGGAATACTGGAGAATGAAGTTAATGGACAAATTGAGGAATGAGAGAAAGCATATGTCAGTGGAAAAGAAGAGAAAAAGTAGTGGAGTGACACCAGCTAAAGCAGAAGTAAGTATATATGTAGTAAGTAATTTACTTTTTTTGATACGGGCTGAATATGAATGTAATAAATCTTCTTTTTCTTCTGAAAAACAAAACAAAAACACTCTTCTTGCTCCTTCTCAACTGTATCATTTCCATGTAGGCATCAGAATGGTAATCAAGGGTTTAAAACTAAAAGAAATCAATCAAGACTTCTTGTTCTAGAAGGACACGGTGGTGCCTTTTGTTTTGCAATGCATGGTTGGTGTGACCTCCAATTGTTTGATATTTGTGTTTTCATAGGTGGATGCAGGAAGAGGCAAGAAGGGCTCGACAAAATGAAGTTAAGATATCACAGATGATGGAGATAACTTTTCAATCCAGAAGAAAATGGATTATCGATGAAAAGCCTACTGTAGCTGAGCTGAAGCGGGAATTTCCTTGTCTGTTTTCACAGAGACAGGTAAACCTTCCTCCTACAAAAGCACAAGTTAAAATTTGCTCCTTGGAACTTTATGATGTGTTTCATACTGTTCTCCATTTCCATTGTTTTTCTTTCTTAATGAAAGTAACATTTCAGCATGCATCATGAAGATAGATATGCTTTTTGGTTCTGATTACTTATGTAACCATGACGTTCATGATCAAAGGCTACTATCTTTATTGTAACATCCATGTAATTGCTTTCTTTGTCTGGTTGTCAAATATATCATTCTGCAAAACATTTGCATTTTGCAGTTTGCATTACAGTTCTTGTTGGGATATGCAAACAACATTTTGAAATGGTTTCATATGTTCATTAGTTGAGTAGGGAATGAGATGGTGTTCAATGGCCATACACAGTGGAATATTCTCTTAAATTTATATATTTGCTTCATACTAACATCAATCTAGACTTCTATTTCTCTATGGCATGGACAGTGGCATGCACAAATGGTTTCATGTCTCGACGCCACCCAAGGAGTGTCGGCCTTTTTCGTCTGTTTTTCATACAAATATGTTTTAATTTTGTATTTTCTCATTACAAATTTGCTTTGCTGAAATATGAACTTCTACATTTTGTACAACAGATTCTCATCGAGATGAGGCGAATAACCCCCAGCATTGATGCTTGTCATGCAAAAGATCTGATGAGCAACTTAGAGGCATATGCTAAATATTTAATAGATAGCTGCCAAAGCAGAAAGAATGCTAAAGCGATTGTTAACAACTACAGGGAGGCAATTGCCAACTTAACCAACGACCAAGCTAAAGGTAATTTTACTTCACTAATGTAGAATATTTATGTATATGAAAAGCTGATTTCCAGCCATAGTGAAATAGGTAAGAGGTTAAAAAACACATTTAGTTAATGAACTTCTGAAACGACAATGCACCTTTTTCAAAATTATCTCTTTCAAAATTTTTAGCATACATGAGGTTGTATGTAAAATGTGCTGTACTTAATAGTAAACTGATGCATATTTAGTACTATTACCATATGCATAAATGTACAAATAAATGCTACAAAAATAAGAGGTAAATCATGTTATTGCAGTTTATCGATTATTCTGGCCTGTTGGTAAGGGAGTTTGGGAAGTGTTAGTTCTTGAATGGATTTTTGCAGGATCATTTGGAAGAAACAGTTTTTTCACATGTTTTTGCACAAGGACTTGAAAATTGACAAATTGGGTTAAATCAAATTGCCAAAAAGCTGCAGCATTAAATCTTTATCCACATTTCTTGTTGTGATATTTTGTCCCTTTCTGATATTTGAAATGTCCATGTGCCATTTTTCAAATATTATTAGCACCTCTAAGACGGGGAGCTCTATTGACAAAGGAATGTGTGCGAATACATACTACATTATATTTTATTCAACTTTCTCTAGAAGCAAAGGTCCTCACTGTCACAACCCGTTCCGGGATAACCCCCTTAAGTATTTTATTGATTACTTTACGTGTTTAGTTAATTGGATGCTAATTATTTAGCCATGGTTTTGTGTATCCTTATGCATTACGTAATCAGCTTTTTGTTAACGAGTATCGGAATTCCGTCGGCATCGGGTATAAATAGAACAGTAAAGCCACGTGCTCTCTCTTTTCAATCTCGGTCTTGAACCGAAAGCAAAACCGTAAGTTGCTCTTGTTTAATGTTAGCTCAGAATTTTAGTTCAAAAGAAAGCAACTTTCACCTTCATTGAGATAACATGGACTCATTACTTTACGAATTACATTCGGTGTTTATTGTACTTTTATAGATGGCAAAAGAGGCAGGGAAGAAACTAAATTAAAGCTTGAACGAGGAAAGAAAGAGAACGTGAAACTACGAAAAGGAAAAGGCCGACGCTCGTATATAGAAAGAAAAAAAACATTCATTTGTGTAGTAACCATAAACGTTGACAGAACCCTCAACGAACAAAACTAGGACCATAAGAAAGAAAGCCATATGAAGTATAGAAGTGGAAGTTTAAAAGGATATATATAGAAAATGATGATTTATTTTGTTCTATGTAACCAATATTAATTTTATTGTTGTGGTTAACAATAATATTGAACTTGTGAAACTCATATACTCTCTCTGTCCGTCTTTACACCGTTGTCGACTGCTCTCTTGAAAAGAATCCGTGACACTCACAGCTCTTGTACTTGTACCGTTGTACTTTAAGGGAGAGAAGCTGTCTTCCTACCTCGTTGGAGATCAGGTTATGTTATGATAGCAAAATGCAAACTTGATCCAGGGATTGCTGAACATAAATTGTTGGCTACTTTGTAAAAAATATATTATGCCGACTTTTTTTTTTAACCAAACACAACATATATTTATGACAATAATGTGGAAACCATTGATATCTTTAAAAGGGTTGAAGTTGATTCAAGACTAATGATAATTATTTTTATACATTCTTGTGACTGTTTGAAACTTCATGTTTTTTTCAATTATTTTATCTTCTTCAGGAGGAAGATTCACTTCTTACAGCACACCCAAAAGTTTGTTACAAAGGAGATCTGTACGCCCCTGAAGAAATTGTTATGCAGGCTGAAAATGTTCTGGTCTGTACTTGCAAATCGATGTTAGATGCTCTTTGTTGTCTAATTTGGGCCGAAGTGATCTAAAAATTCATTTTCGTTGCAAAGTCACGGGGTCTACATGAAACCCATTACATTTTATTAGCAATATGTATTATTTTCCAAAGTCAGTTGTTCCCAAGTGTCAATGTTGCACATTAATGTTTTTTAGGCCAAAATGGCGGCAATTTCCCCATACATATCCTGCACAAAATAGAATAGACCACAAATACCATAAAATTGAGCAGAAGGAGAATCTACCTTCATGTTGAGGTCCCGCCGGCTATTTTGAACATATGTGGAATGATAATTTGTTTAGTGGGGGGAGGGGGTCTACTAAAAGGTCACAAAGCACTAAAAACAGAAATAGAGGGCGCTGTCCATTTCAGTATATCGGAGCATTGCATAGTGCTATGCGAAAAATTCTAATTAAAATTACTTCGCGATGCTTTTCATTGTAATTACATGGAAAATCAGTCTTATTTTGATCATGTGCCAAACATCATTCTGCCTAGCCCAATTCTATGCACTGCAATTCCCATACCTATGTTTGGTAGCTGGACATGGATATATTAAATGGTGCTTAAAATCCAACCCCTCTCCAAAATTTCAGAGATTAAGCCCCTCTTGAATTGAAAATATTGAGGCAAACTTAAGGGATTGGGAAAGATGGGGAAGGGTGAGGTGGTGTAAGGAGGGGATATGTATAAATCTAGTTTATAAATGAGGAAAGCATATGGGAGTGAAGCTCCAATGTAAACCATAAAGTGTTATGTAAAGAAGGCGAGAAAGGTGTGTTGGTTTCAGTTCTGTATTATATTATTATTGCAAAAGATATTTTTTCATAATTTTTTTTGGAACCATTTCTTTTTTTACAGTTACTTTATAAAGGGCCAAAACATTATGAATAAGAAGTGTAAATAAAAACAAGCATTTAGCATATTTGGTCAACGGCATATATGAACAGTGACAGTATTCTAGTTATTGTTACACTTTTTGAACAAGACATTCAACATGCACTGAGTGAGGACATTATGTGGTACAATGATAATTACATTTATATAACCATTCAGAGAGTCAACTGAGTTGGAGATTCCTTGGAAAACAACATTTTCAAAGCTCACACCACTTTTGACCAAAAGAGATGTAGTTGGTGTGCCTACATGCAAGTTTGAAAATGTACTTAGAATATTATGTGTACAATCCAATACATCACAGGCACACACCATCACCAGTGCATAAATTCCTTTTTACAAATATTGTTAAACTGAAGTAACAATTGAAAACATTTACTATATCTAATAGCTACAGTATGTATACATTTTCATAGACCAGGACCTGTAACTGTAGCCGTGAAAAATTAGGACCGAGTCTTCCACGGAAGATTGCTCTTTACTTATTCATCTGGTTTTCTTTGTTTACCTTCGTGAAAACTACAAATAAAAATAATAATTATACAAACAACTACAATATGCACATTCTATCGAATACATATACAATAACAAGTGAATATATCATCTATGGTAGTAAGGCTAGTCCATTCAGTGATATAGTCCCATCAAAACTGTCGCTAAGTTCTTACGAAAAGAATATTTACTATCTTTGTAATTGATGGATATACATATTACAATTGGACAGGAAGAAGCCTTTAGGTCCGGGGTAAATTTGCATCTAAACCATAACATAAAATAACGTACCTCTTTGGACTCTTTACAAATGTCGGCTCAGTTAAGCACTCTGATAGGTGTGGCAAAGATAAATTGTGTCTTAACAACATGCATGGTCGGCCTATCTGTACAAGGCTGTGCACCCTCTCTCAAAAAATGTCGAGTGAGAGACATCTCGGCCTCGTACACAAAACAATTTAAAGTAACCATTGTGCGGTACTGTAATGTGAAGAATTCCACATCTGGGAATATTTGCCATGCAGGACAGCACAGGATTGCTGCCGAGCTCACAAATTATGAATACGAACATGTTTAAATAACAATGAATAGATTTTACGTATAGAAATTGTGAATCAACTGTTACAGGACCTATGAAGTACATTGTACATTTTCATGAAAATTTGCAGGAATTTAGACATGGCAACTTTCCATCATGTCGTCTCTCATGCAGAATTGCTAATTTGAAGGTCTTGAATAATATAACTACTGGAGACAGAATGTGGCCACTGTGTAGTGTGTGGACTGATCTCAGCAGCTTTGGGGCAGGTCCTTGATCCATTCATTCTGTTGACAGAGCAGATGAAGATTTATTTAATATGTATTTGTGATACACAAATGGGCTTCTTGACTTCACCTCAAGTAATTTAAAGTTGCTTTCAATCACTTCAATGTTGCATAGCTGATAGATAGTTTAAAAAGAGATATGCAACATTGCAATAAATGTCCACATTAAGAAAAACAGTGACTGATAAAACTCAAATAAAATATGCTTATTAACTTATGCTGCATACCATGAGCTTTGCAAAATTGATTATTGTACATTAATTTTTTACTTTACAATTCAATTATTTCCTCCCTCCTCCTCCCTCCCTTATTTACTTTTAAACAGTACATGGACCTGAATTTCCATTGAAATACATTTAATAAGCAAGACAGTATGCATGTCTGTTTACTTACCGAACCATGTTGTCGTTTTTTTCAATGATATGTTCACACACGGAACGGGACTACAAGCAGTTATGTATGTTAAAAGAGCTATGTTTTGCATCATTACAGTATCATAGGTATTTGTATAGGCCTATATTCCAACACGTACATATTTGCACTCTATTTGAAGGCAACAGCCGGAAATCTTACCTGATTGATCATTGTGTGTGAAGTCTCCAAAATCTGTGCAGTATCAGTTTTAGCTGGTAAATCCTCTGCAAGACAGAAAATAAAGAAAGAGATTTCAACAACAGTTTTGTTGAATTGAGCCTAGGATGACGATCATATATTTACTTTGTGATTATCATTTACTTGAAGGCCTGTATTTAAGAGACGGGTTGTAACTGTTCAGTTGGTTTAACTCGCATTAGTTCCAAAAATATATAAACAAGACATCTTCAACAAGAAATACAGCATATTTGAAAGACCATACCAAGGGGAAAGAAACTTTGAACTCAATGCAAGTTTTACCTGAACCAGCAACCCTCTTCGTTCCTGTGACAAATTGTACACAGAACGTACATCCAGCCAACCTTTTGTTTCAGCATAGCCTGGTCTATTGAATAACACTGGTTTAGTCAACGTTATAACTTAGCTAGAGCTGTGTACATTTTTTACCGCGTAGGCCTAGGCTAGTTGAGAAGGACTGTGGTTACTGTAACTGTACGAACTCGAATGACACAGTTTCCAGTCGATTAGAGCATTCATTTTCAATGTAATATTTCAAGAATACTTAAATACAACTCACCAGCTGATTGTGTAAGTTTAGATATAGCCTTGGAGATTTTGGAAACGTCGGTAAACTTCATATAACTTTGCCGATGATACCCGCACGTTGTTGTGTCCAACGTCAAGTTCAGTTCTGCATTGTCAGACAAAATAGTATTGGCAATATCCCCTAATTCTCCACCTAAAGCCTTCCATTCCTTAGCACATGTGATTACTTAAGCTTTGGAGACATTGGTAAATGCAGTCATTTTCTCTGAGGCTGTCTTTGAAACATGGATAATGCATTATAATTTCATTTTCGTTCGGCAGGCCGCCTTATCACTAGTTGTCGCCATGTTCAAATGTTCCCAGATGTTAAAAAGTATTGCGCAAGCCTGTAGACGCGATTGTGATTGGTTACTCGTGACATCATACGCTGTATTTTCGCCTTATAAACTCTCTCCAAATTTGATTAAAATGGTAACGGTTATTAATAACAACTGCAAAAATGTGGACGTTAGACAACTGGGAACAATCGATAATGGTGATTTCATATTATTTTCACAATTATAATGGCATTTGTTGGTAGTCCTCTCTGTGTTGCAACGAACTTAAACGATTTTGGACTTCGGCCCACGGTCTAATACTTTGCCTTTGATATGGAGTATCCAAAGGAATGTCAAAATTCCTTGTTGCTGGCAGAAACCATGCTTGGAGCGAAGAATAGAACAACACGAGGTGTACAATCACTTATTGAAAAGGTACTTTCATGTACCTCCAAAGTGTAAAACACCCTCATTTGCTGTAACTTTGATATTGAGTATGAAAGATATGTTAAACTCCATTACTGCTGGCTGAAACAATGATATTAGTCCAGAACAGAAAAAACACAAACTATGCAATTATTGATTCAAAGGACCTTCTTATAGCTCTGATGTTTAGAACTTTAATAGACTAAGAGTTCTATACAATGGAAAACTAATTGAAAGCAAAAAAGTGTAAAAAGTATGGTCGTTATTGTTTCTCAAAGTTTAGGTGTATGTTTTTCTTCATTTTATTACCAATGCAAAGAAACTTTTGAAAAAAGAAAGGTTTTGACTGTTCTTTTCCATTTTCTTTCATATAAATTATTTATACTTCATAAATAATTGCTGCATGGGCTGAAAAAGTTCTGGTCTGCACTTACAAATCCATGTTTGATGCACTTTAATTCATATATATATATAATTGTTAACCCTTGCCAATGAACGATCATCATTTCAAGTTTATGTCAACCTTTCCATGATGATATTATAAGTAAATCACTCAAGTTTCATATTACAATTTAGTATCATAACAATGTATTTAGTGTCAATACGCAAAACATTGTAACCCTTTGAGATGTACACATGCATGGGCGGGAGAAATCTAAAAAGCAGAGTTTTTTGTACTACGAAAACAAATAATCGTTGATGTTTAATTGACTGGAAATCAATGGTGTTTCTCGTTCTCGTCATAATATCTGGTCGTTTTATAAGTCCTAGTATATACATGAAGTTAATTAGCCAAAGCATATCTTGGAAAGAAAATTATGTGTCTTTCATGAACGGAAAAGATTGATCAAAGTCATCTGCTTTTTACGTACTTTCAAGGAAGATATCAATTTAACAAGTCTTAGAATACTTTAACTGTTTTATGAGAGTACATGTGTTTACTGTGCCTTGTTTTGTTCTGTTCTGACGCGTTTAATTTGATACGTATTTGTTTCAATAAAACATTGACAAAACTACAATATTTTTTCTCAGCCTTCATTTCTTAAGATTACATAAATAGTTAAGTGAATAGTAATTTTACTCATGGCTTGAGTATGTTTATGGTTCGACTAGTAAATTTAAACAAACTTCCTGGTAGTTTTCGGGATGTAACTTTACGAGGCTTATATAGTAACTTTACTACCAACACCATGTAAGCATACTCATAGTGGTCGTAAATTTACTCACATTTGTCTAGTAGAATTGGGGATGTAACTTTACTCGCAATTGGAGTAAATTTCGTTTTCTGTGCATCTACCATTAATGCTGATATTCGTTTTGTTTCGCCCATCTTGTGGTACCCGGGCGCGGTGTATCCAATTCCGCGTCGCGTCCTGGTGCGGTTGGAGAGAGCGATATTTTCATTTATTTGGTCGGGTGGTACAGAGCTTGTCAAAAGGGCGGTAATGTACCAAAAACTGGAGAAGGGTGGGTTAGGGGTGGTTCATCTGGGAAGTAAATTGACCTTTTTGTTATTGAAGCAGTTGTTTGTAGCGGTAACTGACCCAGGGTTGCCTTGTTCATATTTTGTACGTTTTGGGGGCGGTTTGCACCTGCGTCGATGGGTGGTGCGTGTCATCTGCTCCGTTCTGATTGAGTTGCCCCCTGTTGACCTGTCACAGCCGGCCCTCGTTCACTGTTCGTTGCGGGATTAGGCCTTGAATGCAACTTTTGTCCAGGGACGTCATTCTGCCGAAGTATGGCGTTCGGTGCATTCAAGGCTGAATGGTTGCAGGCTCCGTGATCTCGCATGGAGAGTTGCACAGGGTGCCTTGGTGACCAACGTAAAGAGATATTATTGGCGATTGGGTGATGGACTGTGCCCTAGGGCCGGCTGTGACAGCTTAAAGAGTACTGCTCATGTTTTTTTGGCATTCTTGATTTGT
The DNA here is from genome assembly GCF_037975245.1 of Apostichopus japonicus. Lineage (NCBI taxonomy): Eukaryota > Metazoa > Echinodermata > Holothuroidea > Aspidochirotida > Stichopodidae > Apostichopus > Apostichopus japonicus. Next base: position 15,656,996 of record NC_092577.1, read on the forward strand.
AGTAAACTTATGGGAGTGGTTCCAGACCTGGACCGACCGTGTTACGGGAGACCGTTCATGGTCGGTAGGGCAGGGCTTTATTTTATATGGGGTAGACCCTCCAGTTTGTTCGGTAGCTGTGTTGCACCGCATCATTTTTGTTTGCTCTATTGTAAAAAAACATGTTTGGCGGAATAGATGTAATTTGGTTTTTAGGTGCAAATTTGGCAGTTGGCAGTCCTGGAGGCGGTGAAGTCTGACATTCGCCTTCAAATTGAAGGCGATTTTCGCCGTTTATCTGGGGCTGCCTTTTTTGGACGCTGGTGTGCTGGGGAGGGGTTTTTCGTCGTCCTTTTGTAGGTTTTTGAAGGTTTGAGTGGGGGGGGGGTGGGCGTTTTGTCTCTGCAGGTCGGCGGGCGTATGTTTTTTTGGCTCGCTAGACCTGAGTTTCGTTTGTCACAATGGGATGGTTCGATAGTGCCGTTTGGCCGTGACGTTTTGTATCCCGCATGGCGGGTCACGTAAAAAGCACATGGGACTGGTTGTTACTGTTAGTTTCAATATCCACTGGTCTGGTCTGGTCTGATTAGTGGGAGTATTTTCCATTTGATTTTGTTGAGTAGTATAGGATTCCTTTCTTTATTTTGCTTTTTCCCAGACTTTATCACCTGTGCTCATGCGCACAACATCCCCTGGGTTTAAAGGTTGCATATCTCTGGCACCTTGATCAAAATAAAACTTCTGAGTTGATTTTGGTCCAGCTGTTCTTTGACAGAGCTAGGCTCCTGTGTTTTGGGTTTTAACAAGTGCTCTGTCATAGGGTGTACTGACCTACTTCTTCTGCCCATCAATAGTTGAGCAGGGGATGGTAGTCCCTCCATTTGGTGTATTTCTGTAGTCCAGAAAACTGAAATAGGAGCCTTGCCCTGAATCTTTAGCTTTTTTTCATTAGTCTCTTGACTGTTTGCACAGTCTTTTCTGCTTTAGCATTGGATTGGGGGTACTTGGGTGAACTAGTTATGTGCTTGAACCCATACTGTTTTGCCAAATCTTGGAAGGCCCCTGAGGAATATTGAGTCCCATTATCTGACATTACCACCTCTGGTATGCCATATCTAGCAAAATGTTGCTTACAGATTTGAATGACAGATTCACTTCTCAGATTACGCAGCTTGTTTACTTCAAAGAAGTTAGAGTAATAGTCTACTAAGACAACATAGTACTCTTGATTGAACTGAAAAGAAATCTGTGGCAATTTTCTGCCATGGCAAGCTTGGTTTAGCATGACCTTTCATTGACTCTTTTGGATTTTGGTTACGATAGCGATTTCACAAATTTCGCACTTGGCAACAACATCTTCAATTTGTCTAGCCATGCCTGGGCAAAAGAATATGTCACGGGCTACTTTTTTGGATTTTTCTACCCCTTGATGACTGTGGTGAATTTTTTCAATGATTAGTCTTCTCATACATGTAGGTATGATCAACTTGTTATTTTTGAACAGCAGTCCTTGTTCTACTGTTAATTCATCTTGCATTTCCCAGTATGACTTGATGGGGCCTGGCACCTCCAGTTTACTAGTGGGCCAGGTACCACTGAGTACATGATCTCTAACAGCCCGTAACGTGACATCTGAATTTGTTGCTGCCATTGCCTCCTGTAGCCTTTCATTTGACATAGGTACATTATCAACATTAATATCAATTTCACTTACTTGCAGAACATCATTTGAATTGGAATTTGTTTCAGTATTGACGTCATGATTTCTGCTCAGTGCATCTGCGATGTACATCTCAGTACCTTTTTTGTACTTCACCACAAGTGCATACTTTTGTAGCTGAAGTAACATTCTTTGCAGTCGTGGTGGCGTTTGGGCCAGTGTTTTTTTTTCAAAATATTTTCTCAAGGTTTGTGGTCTGATTCCACCCTAAACTCTTTGCCAAACACATATTGATGGAATCTTTGGCATCCAAACAATACAGCAGCCAGCTCTTTCTTGTGCGTACTTCTTTTGACTACTAGTGAAAGCCTTCGACGCATAGGCGATAAGGTGGCCATCTTGTAACACGACACCCCTTACCCCAGTGCTTGAAGCATGAACACTTAATGTGACAGGTTTTGTCACATCATAGTATGATAATACTGGTGCTTTTGATATGAGTGACTTTAGTCGTTCAAAACTCTTCTGTTGACCCTCGGCCCAAACCCACTCTTGCTCTTTTTTGCAGCAGTTTGCGCAACGGCTCAGATTCTGTTGTCCAAATTTGGTATGAATTTGCCTACGTAATTTATCATGCCCAGAAACTGCTGAAGCCCCTTTTTGTTGGTAGGCGACTCCAACTCATTGATTGCCTCAATTTTCCTTGGACCTGGTTTCACCCCGTCAGCTGTAAGAATATGGCCTATGTATCTTACCTCGTTTTGCCGGAACTGACATTTGGCGGGATTTAGTCACATTTTTCTCTTTGGCGCGCTTTAACAAACATTCCAAACGAAAATTATGCTCTGCTAGGTTTTCTCCCCACACCAAAATATCATCCATAATTATCTCAACTCCCTCAATGTTCTCGAACATATGGGACATTGTCCTTTGGAATACTTCCGGTGCTGATTTTATACCGAAAGGCAAGCGTTTATATCTATATCGGCCATAGGGTGTCTGAAAGGTGCATAACTTGCGACTTTCTTTATCTATTCAATACCCAGAAATTGGCGTCCAGGGTGCTGAATACCTTGGCATTTGGCATGCGAGCGACGACCTCTATCGTTTTTATAGGGTAATGCTCCCGCTCGATCGCCTCGTTCAGGTCCTTCGGGTCCAGGCAGATGCGTACTTTCTCCCGGCCCGGTTTGACTACGGTGACCATACTGGAGACCCACTGGCTTGGCTCCTCTAGTTCCTCCATTCGTTTCAGCTCTGCCTTTATTTTGCCCCTCTGGAACACGGAACAGTGCTTCTGGAACACGGCGCGGCGCGTGTATGACAGGTTGGGCCTCAGGAGATGTACGGATGTGATGCTCCTCCTCAAAACATCCTACGCCATGGAACACCTCCTTGTATTTGTCTTCGATCTTGCTTGGCTTGACTGCATCCTCTTGAATCTGGATTTTGTCTACGCGGCGGATAAGCTCTAACTCTTTACAGGTGTCCAGGCCCAAAACTGGTGTGACCTTGCGGTCCAGAACTTGGAATTCTAGTGACTACAATTTTGTTTTATACCCACACAACAAGACACATTTTCCGATAGTCCTGATTCTGTGGCCCGAGTATGAGGTTAGTTTTATCTTTGATTTGCTGATCTGGTCACTGAGGGTATAACCATCTTGGTATAACCATGCATTCTGCACCAGTGTCCAATTTGAAGTCCTCATTACTCTCCACAGGGGTCAGATTTGTAATCCACTGTTTATCCTGAGGTGACTTCGTATTAACCGCATCAACAAACAGTTCGGTCTCCGAATCCGAAGCGTCATCGTTCTGCACATGGTGTAATCACTTTTTCATTCATCCCGGAATTCCCCTTGGTCGACTTGGCCTCCGACTCGACCTAAAAACTCGACCGCAGTCGTTCATTTTTCCAGATTTGTTGCATTTTTGCCCATATGCTGGACAATTTCCGGCTTGGTGCGATCCACCACAGAACTTGCAATTTTTAATTTGTTTTTTCGCGACTGCCGATATTTGTTGATTTGAATGTCCCGATTGCGCGATTGCCGACAGTCCTCCCAGTTGCTGCTTGCTAGCCTCATTAGCGTGACAAATAATTAATGCTTTTGCCAAAGTTAACTCTGCGTCGCGTAAGTCTGGCTCTGAGTTGGTCATCCTCTACTCCTACGACAATGCAGTCTTTAATCAAACTATCGGATAGTGCTCCAAACTTACACGATTTTGCCTTATTTCGTAAATCTGTGACGAATTGATCGATGGTTTCTCCAGGCTTCTGCACTCTCGTATTGAACACATGCCTCTCAAAAGTAAAACTTCTCTGAGGCGTGAAGTGCTTTGTGAATTTATCGAAGAGTACATCCAGTTTATTAACTTCTTCTGCACCGAATTGAAAGGTAATATATATATATATCCAAGGCCTCTTCTCCTATCACATGAAGGTAGAAAAATTTCCACCAAGCCCTGAAGCTTCTAAATATAGTCGTCTCATGGTTCTCTTCAAGTTATGTTCTGCATGCAGTGGAACTGTGGAGGCAGTGGTGTGGAACATTATAGGGTCCATGATAAGGGTCAGGCAGAGGTGTAAAGAATGTACCAACATCACCTTCTGGGACAGCCAGACGTTAGTAGGAAACATTCCCCATGGCAACCTGATGATGAGTGCAGGGATTCTGTTTGCAGGATCAAATCCTTCAAAGACCCTGCGGGTCTTTACAAATGTATTGTCCTGCCATTACAAAACGGACATTTCATAGGCATCAGAGGAACTGGCTGCATCCAACAATCAGCAGAGTTTGGCGGGAGTCGCAGGAGGAGATGATTGAGGGGCTGAAGGAGATCGGTATGGCAGTGAACCTTGGTGGAGATGAAAGGAGTGACAGCCCAGGTGACTCTGCAAAATATGGGTCCTACACTTCGTTGGCCTTGACTGGAACATGGTTCTTCACCAAGAATTAGTACAGGTACTGATATTTAAGATATAAACTTAGATTGATTCTACAAATGTACCTTAAACAGCTGTCTTTTGCTCACATTTGATGAAATGAGGCAATCAGAAAGAAATCTTTCATATTCCTTGCAATTTTTTCCCTTTTACAGAGCAATGAAGTTTCCAGCAGTAATGCTATGGAACTAGAAGGCCTGAAGCGGGGGTTGCAGTTTTTTGCAGGGCAAAATCTCCAGGTCAACTCTCTAGTGACAGACAGGCACCGTTCCATTTCAAAATATATGAGGGAAGACCAAAGTGAGATTTACCATCGCTATGATGTTTGGCACATAGGAAAAGGTGTCTATTTATTCCACTTTTTAAATGGGTATATTACGGGTGTTGCCAAAATTCAATTAAGCTAATACAGCAACAACTCTCTGTCTTGGTTTAGTGACCAACATACAAAAGTGATTTTTCTACAATGGACAATTTATTACACTCTGCTTTATATTTTGCAGGTACTTGTAAGAAAATTGACAAGCTGGGGAAAAAGAAAACCTGTGCAGCAGCTGGTGCCTGGGCAAAGAGTGTGAGCAACCACCTCTACTGGGTTGCAGCATCTACACCTGATGGTGATGTGATGTTGGCCAAGTGGCTGTCTGTTGCCAATCACATCCAAGATGTGCACCAGCATGCTAGTCATCTTTTCCCAAGATGTGTCCATGGCGGGTGTAACTATTATAACATGGGTGGATGTCCATCTCTCTTCTTGATAATCTTACGTTGAGAAACTGGAAGGTTATACATATACAATAAATGCAAAATGGTGTCCATGACAAGACTAAAAATCTATCCCTTTTTTTTAACAGGCACCGAAGTTTGTGAGAAAATAGTAAAGGTGATAACTGCTAAGTGTTTGCAGAAAGACGTAATGCAGTTGTCATCTGCATATCAAACTTCAAACGTTGAAAGCTTTCACAGTGTAGTTATACACTTTGCCCCGAAGAATACCCACTACAGCTACCATGGAATGATCAGCAGGTAAACATTGTACCACTTTTATGAATTCTAGGCATGAAGGTTTAACTCATGTAGACATTTATACCCAGGGAAATACTTCAGCAAAACAATGAGCAGGGGTGTTTAGACACCTGCAATTTAATCATACTCAATTCTTATGCTTCACATGTTAGTCTTTAATTTTGATTTCAGACTGCAGCTTGCTGCTCTCCATTTTAATGAAAATTCAAGCAGATCACAAGCCACCACAAATGAGGGAAAAGAAAGGTTTGCCATGAGATTCCCAAAGTTTAAGAAAGGCCAAGCCACCGTTTCCAAGGTCCTTACCGATGCAACTTATGGTAAATATTTTTTCTTGCAACTACAGCCTATTGCAGTGAAATGCAACTTTCATAAGTTATGTAAAGGCAAATTTTTCCATTAAGTCACAGTGTTACTTTTTTGCCTTGAATAAATATTCTTTTTTATTGGGGTTGCAGGTTATGTAGAGAAACTGACATCAACTCTACTTCAGTTGTGTAAGGCTGGAACAGGCACTATAGAAGACCTTGAGGAAGCTTCTGCCCCACCACCACTGGCAAGCTCTTATGTCCATCCAGACAAAGAGGAGGCTGTCCAGCAACACAAGAGCAGATATAACTAGTTACAGCTCTACTGATCTAGCCATCTATCCGTCCGTCCATCTGCCATCAATTTTATTTTTATGTTACTATACCACCATACTTGAACAGATTCACTTGAACATTATATATATTTTCAAAAAATAAGAAAGACTTATTGTATTGTATCATCATGAAAGTTGGTGAGCACTATGATTGACCAATGGTACAAAGGGTGGGGGGGGGGATGTGGGTTATATGAAAGGTTAAATAGTGATCACTTTCACCCATTTTTTGTAAATGCTCAAATGCTGCTTCTACAAATTATATTTAAGTTAATCAGTACTATCGCTTGCCAATGGTACATACTGTATGGGACCCACGTGAAGTTTGTTACACATTTTTTTCAATGAAGTGAAATTTATTATGTGGGCTAAATGTTTTCATCTAGCCTGAACATTGCAGGGATAATGTATGGGCCACCCTCCTTGTTCATTAGGGGACATATCCTCTTCCCCATTCTCCTCACCATGACCCCTCATTTAAGTCTGTTTTTATGTCAAATAAATATTTGAAGTATTTTTTAATCTTATACTTGTTATGTTATGTAAGTCTTTCCTTAGCTCTAATCTTTCCTTGTTTTAAGTTACAGCTACTTCTTGAGAACTTCAACTTCTTGAAATATTTGAAAGTCGAGGCTTCACACAAGCACATGCATATTCACACACTGCCACATTAAGCACTCATTTATTTCTCATTATTTTGTGAAATTAAAAATAGTTATAAATATTTGTAAACAATCACAACTTCCAAGTTCATACTTTCTTCTGTCACTGTTTTTTGTTTTGTTTTTTGCTTTCTTTAATGTTACAAAACTATACAAAATCAGCACTTTAAAGTAGATGACCAATGAAGATTTTCAGTAATAAAAGAGACACACCTTCTCTTGATTTACCGTTATGTTTATTTAGTACATGTAAATTTACAGTGGAGGCAATCTAAAACCTTCATAGTTCTCTGATGGAAAAGTGTCTCTAATTTTTACTACTGCACATGCTGGGAGCATCACCCTGACATCTTTTCCCCAAAACTGCCAACAAAACCTCACTAGTTGTCGATACGCCACATGTCGATACTTCCTACAGGTACAAAAGAAAGGAAAAGAAGAGAGAGAAAAAGCTTGTTCAGTACCAATACTTCCAAGCTGTGTATTGAAAACATACATTAGTTCTGTTTGGATTGTTATCTAATGCTAGTTACAAGTCCATGAGTTGTACCTCTCTTCAATGATCAATAATGACAAGTGCTGCCCATTCCATTTTATTTATTGTACATTTCAGCATAAAACTGCTGCCGTGTAGTTAAAGGCTTCTAAAATTATAATAACATTAAATTTCTATGGCAGTTCGTGTAAGCAATGCAAGTTTTTCATAAATCTTACTCGTGTAAACTTCTCTCTCTTGCATTTCCTCCATACTGTTGGCGGTAAGCAAAATATGCTGTCCTCAATCCCCACCTGTCAAGACAGACAGCATGAAATCCAGGATGTGTTGTGATGCATCCTGCACCTTCTTCTTCCATAACAACTTTCACCTGATCAATTTCATTGCAGCATCTGCATTCCCTCGCAGTTGTCATTATGGCACAATGACCACAGGTACACCTTTATGTGAAAGAAGATTGAAGTAGTAGTAGTAAACCACAAGAAAGACCACTGTATATAGAGTAATAAATTAGTGATATAATATAGAGTAATAATGTGAAAGAAGATTGAAGTAGTAGTAGTAAACCACAAGAAAGACCACTGTATATAGAATAATAAATTAGTGATATAATATAGAGTAATAATGTGAAAGAAGATTGAAGTAGTAGTAGTAAACCACAAGAAAGACCACTGTATATAGAGTAATAAATTAGTGAACGACAATGCTGAGGCAGTTAGAAACTTCAACAGGGCCCTAGCTGTCTATCCTGTGTTTCATGAACCACTGCAACAACGCCCAAGTGCAACCCACCAAATTTCAGAATGTAAGAGATCTTTGATTAAAAAAAAATTCGCCTGTAACTGACAGAATGCACTGTTCAATATTACTGAAAGTTTTTACTGCCCAAATCATCCTTCTTTATTTCTATAAGACACTACCCCAAGATTAGATAAACAGGAAGAACAGACCCTATGTATTCACTTGGTCAGCTAATTGAAGCCACACTCTGATGACCAGGAGAAAATAAAAGAGTGTTCTGATTAGTGATTATGTGTTAGTACCATGTTCGGTTGGAACCATGAATTAATCCTACAAAATCTACGTTAATGGAATAAGCAGGCTCATATTGGCTTGATCATAAACAAATACTCATTCCGATATCATTCCAACAACTTGTGCCTTTCAAGACATGCATTAAAAATATGAAAATAACTTGTTGAGATGATCTGATGAATAACAAAATAATGTCCTTTCAAAATAAGGCACAGACTTTTTCTTAGAGCAACAGTTATTGTACTGCACTGTAGTACTGTGATGGATTCAAGCCTAGGTTCTGTTCACCCTCAATGTTGCATACAGATACAGTTTGATTATCATGAGTAAATTTGATGGGCAAACAAACAGGGAAAACAATAATTTCCTTCATTTATCTATTTACCAATTAACCACAGAGTGAACAGACCTTTAAGTGACTGAATCACAGTACCCTAAGCCACTGATGTAGGCCTTGGTCATGGAATATAATTCATATTGTCACTGACCTAAGCCAGCTAAACTAACGTTAGGCATAACTATGTTAGGCCTTGGCAGCCACAGGCTTGCCTAATTCCTGCTTGATCACTTACACGATTGAGTGAACAACCTTCGATTGAGTCCAAATTAGCCTAGGCTACATGCCTACGAAAACTTTGTAAATCGCTTTCTACAACAAGTATGTACAACTACAACGTACACTGGCCTAAATGATATGATGAAGCATTCGGGCGGCGTTCGATTACTAAGTATAATCTTATCAGAAGGCAAACAATGATATTGACACTGTGATAAAGGACACTTAATTTCCCAGATATTTACTGGTGAATGGGGGGAATGTTCGACTAACTCACGTATCCTTCATTATTTGAGTACGTACCAGTCCAAATTCCTTTGGCGATTACCTTCATCGCCTTGTACATCTCCTCCTCCAGCACGGCCCTCGCCATCGTTCTCGTCACCGGAATCATCCGTTTCTGGTTCGTACATGTAAGGCTGGATATCTCCGCCGCCAGGTAAATATTGTTGATCGGCGATATTCTCACCATCATTCTCGCTACTTTCGTCAGTATCTGAGCTCTCTACTTCGATACTGAGAGGAAAATATGGCACTGTCATGTTTGTTTTCGGTACAGATATCTGGTAATAGCGTGAATTCGTCCAGTAAAATATACTGCGCAGAAGTGACAACTTCATCGACGTTCTGCGCTGCAATACCGTACGTCATCAAAAATGAATACGAAATTAGCTGACATTCGATGGCCTGATATGAGCGGTTATATTTCACCAATTTTGAATCTGAAGGATTTTTCTGTCGAAAACCATCGAAGTCGATTTGGGATAATTGTTATACGTTATAAAGAGTTCAGTAGAGTTTCGTTTTCCGTGTCACATGTCCTTTAATGTTCGATCATTGCCTAGGAACGCTATCTTTAATTTCAAGTGACATATTCACGGGGGGGGGGGGTTCTCCTAGCAACAAAACGAACTTTTCCCAAAATGTGGGATGGATCTTGAAAGTAAATTGGTTTCATTAATGAGGGCTAAGAGGGTATACTTCATGTAGGCCGATATAATATCCCTTTAGCGTCAGATTCGTGCACCGCCTACCGATCCTGAAAAGGAAAAGTGCTTTAAGAGTGATATTGGTCACAACGTAATGTTTGTTTCTTTGTTAAATGCAGATGTAAGGTTCCAACAGAAAAATATAGTATGAGTAGCTGAGGGAATCTCTGGAGGACGTATCTGTGCCTGTTGAAGCCACCAAGACCACCCTTTCAAGAGACTGTTGGCTCGCAAAAGACGACTGGACCCAATGTTCAGAGATCTCCAAGGGCCACAACAACTGCACCAACAGCCTCAGATATTGATATCGAAAACCAGACTCCCCCAAGTGGTGATACCCTGGATATAGACATTGACAGAATGACACAAAGTGTCCATATACCAATCATCCAGGTAGATGTTAATTCCGAGAGGACAGTGGTAATGTGCCAACAGTGGATCTGGATGTTCATCTTGACAGGTTGGAAGAAAGTGTCTCAATGCCGACCACTGCCGTAGATGTAGAACATCAAGGGGTCTTTCAGAATGCTCAAGGGGAAAGAGAAATATATGGTGAATGCACGGAGAAGGCAGGTCTCGCATCTGATAGAATATTGTTGGTCCAAATGCTGATGACAGGTTAGTGTTTACACAGCAAGGGACTGATATTGACACCATCCATGACACCACCGACTTGACAGAAGCAAAAAGACTCTATGATGAGGTGATGTCTTTTGCATTGTCAGCAGAGGAAGCGTGTAAAGCAGATGTGTTGAAGAGAATCAGATGCAAACTTGAAGATCTCAGGCAAACAATGACGTCCAGGACAGCCCTACTTTGGTTCCAATACATGATATGCTAAACTTCCTTCAACGGTTTCTCAAGGCTGAACGAACTGGAAATTGAGGATTACATCTCCAAACAGTTGACGACATGTTGCCATACTTTGCAGCCTCTGGACATGGTCTTTATGCCAAATGTGCATATGTGTACTTGCAAACAATGCTCAATCTACCAGAAACCCATCCAGATGTGTACCGAAAATTTCAGGAAGGCTATCATGTGGTGAGGAGGAGTGACATGTTTTGGGCAGGTTTATCATGAGATTTAATTATTGAACAAGTACTGATGAGAAGTGTTAAGACTGATGGTGGGCTCACAAGAGAAAAAGGAATGACTGAAAATCGAACCCACACCAGGCAAGCACTAATGAAGCCATGCAAAAGTTGAGTGGTGTGTCGTATGAAACTAGTGACCAGCACAAGGATACTTCAGCAGCTAGACAAGCCAGAGATGTGAGTGACACACTTCAGCTCATCACCTACCTGACAGAGAGGAGTCCTTTTGCTGAGAAAGAGTCACTGTTTAACATAGTGCCACTCCGCTAACCCTGGACCAGGACCAGCACATGACAGCACATGGCATGACAGCACAGGAAGGAGTCAACGTTGAGAGATCAAGAGAAGTTGGAGAAAAGATTCTCTCCTCAATGGTAGGCAAATCTGTAGAAGCTTTCAAAATCCGAAAAGCTGACCAAGCAGTCACACTAGCATCACGGTCAGCTGTAAAGGTCTCAGGTAAATCTGTTACGGTTGATCCCCAGCTGTTATTTCAGCGACTTACTACTGTTCGAGACCGCTACCAAGATGTGCCAGCGCTGTTCCAGTATGAACTCTGTAATTATCCCCCTGCATTGTTTGAATCATCTTGTCTCCCTCTGCAGCCAAAGGAGGCAGTCCTTGCTGATACCCTTTGGAGAGCTATGCCAAACGAGCAACGCAAACCCAGTGGAGATTGCCAGTATGTTCTAGATGACGGCGCATTGCTCCATAGAATGCCATGGCCCCGGGGATCTAATTTTGATGTTAGCTATGTGACACAGAAATATGGTCCTGCTGCCACCCACCTGAGGACAACAGCAGATTGTGCAGGCGTTACAGTGCACTTCACAGGTGGAATGGTTCTCCAATCCAAGAAGGAGGAATTTCAACAAAGTAAATAAACAGCGCTTCATATGCTTTGTAAATGACAAACTAGAAAGAGCAGGCTGCAGCGTAGACCATGCGAAGGATGATGCTGATGTCCTTATTGTCCAGACATGGTGCATAAAGAAAGCAAAGGAGTCACTAGGCCCTCACATATGTGATAATATTCTCTTCATTCACGCCTTCCTCGGCTGCGATGTGACGTCTCGTCCATTTGGATTGGGGAAAGGCTTGGCCGTTAAGGAGATAAAGACAGTGAAATTTCGCAAACAAGCCGAGGTATTCAACTGTACGGAGGTAGCAAAAGATGATCTGGTGGAAGCAGGGGAAAAGGCGCTTGTGTCCCTCTATGGTGGTGGTGATGAAGAACGACTAGACGCTCTTCGCTACAGAAAGTTTTGCGAGAAAATCTCCAAGGGCACATCTCATGTGCAACCACAAACATTGCCTCCAACTTCTGCAGCTGCCGTTTATCACAGCCTTCGGGTGTATTTCCAGATAATGCAGTGGAAAGGGACAAACAGAAATATGAAGCCAGAGGAATGGGGTTGGCATGTCGTAGATGGTAAATATCTACCTCAGCAGACTGATAAAGCTCCAGCACCATCTGCACTACTGAATTTCATCTGTTGTGGCTGCAAGACTCAGTGCAACACGAATAGGTGTACATGTCGTCACCATGGTCTCTTCTGCAGTGATGTTTGCACCGAATGCAGAGGAATAAGCTGCAGGAATTCCGAGCCACCAGACTTCAGTGACAATTGATTGGCGCTATCTGAGCTAGAGATGTAATGAACGAAAGACCTACGGTAATACCAAAGGACAATCTAAAATCCACTGCGTAGTACCGGGGGCCAGGGCTTGAAGCAGATGATTATACTCAATTTCAAGTGATCTCCTCATACCATGATGCCCCTCTAGACTCTATTGGTGTCATGTCTTGCTGAAGTAAAGTGATTTTCTCGAACTATGATTATTTGACAGATCACATTAAAAGGACATTCAGTGATATCTGACACACTGTCCACTTTTCGTATTCCACTTTGCATATTTCAAGGGATCTCTCATACTCACACATGAATAATATTTCCAAAACAGTCTGTTTATGACAAGAGAGATCTGTCATTGTTGCTGGAATGAATTGTTCGGACTAAAAACTAAATACACAGTAACTTACAGAGCCATTGCAATACACCATACGAACTTCGAAACACGAAATTTGAATTTTGGAAATAGCTATATCCTGTGTATATGGATGTTTCATATCATAAATAGGATAATAGAATCACTGAATATCCCTTTAATACCAATAACTGTACATTCTGAGCATGCTAGATATATCTTGTACCTACAAGGACACACGATACTCTTTTACTGGAAAGTGAATTTTAGAATATTTGTATAAAAAGCAGCAAATAATATGGTCAATATAGGTATTCGGCGGACATTTTGAAAATATGCTAATCACTATGCAAATGAACCACTCATATAATCAAATTGTAACCTTTTGCAAATGAAATCCTATGGACAATATGTCAAAATATTGAATTTTGGCGGCCATCTTGGATTTATGCAAATTAGACATCTTTTCCCTATTTGGATATTTTGGGACTTTTAGTATGGTGTTCTGGGGACCTGAAAGAAATGCATTATGGTGGAAAAAATTCTGTTGCAATTTGTTTTAAGTGAAACGTTAAAATGACTGGACTATTGTTGAAGTCGGGTCCGGTAATGAACTCAGTTATTGCTACATCATGCTCAGTTGAGAACTTCTGGCGAAATGATACTACAACCAGAAAAATGCATAGTGGTTTCGATGACACCTGTTTTCTGCTTGAATCTGACGTAATGTATAGTGATGGTGTACAGCATACTAGATATTACTAATACAGTGAAAAGCACTGCGATGTGACAAACAATAATTCACAATGACACAGGTTGTCCCGAAATGGCCATTGACCTCAACAACAAGCTTCTTGTTATTAATGTGATAGATACATCAACATACTAAATATGACACCAGTCCTTGTTGAAATATTGTGTAACACATGGTTTCACAATGTGACCCCTGGTGAACTCAAATGACCATTGACCTCCGCCCACAAATTAAGGCTTCTTGTACTAAATGTGGTACAATTACATACCAAATATGCGATCTGTCCAAGCTTCCCTTACGATATTATGTTAAGGAAGATGTGTTAGTGTGGAGAGACAGGTAGGTAAGAGGGGAGTGCAGTAGATGTTTGGCATTTGATGACTTCAAATGACCTTTGAGCTCCACCAAAAGCAATAATAGGCTCCTGAAATGTAATATGGTACGTCTTCAAACCAATATGAGATCTGTCCTTTCTTGCAATATCAAGTTTACAAGGTTGTCACAATTTGACTTGTCCCCAAATGACCTTTGACCTACACGAAAAACTTGTGGCTTCGTGTACTCGATGTGTTTACGTATACACACTAAATATGAGTTGGTCCGAGCTTCCCTTCTTGAACCTTTTTACAAAGTTTTCACAATTTGCCCCCTAGTGATCCTAGATTACCCTTGACCTCCACAGAAAACATTAGGCTTCCTGTACTCAATGTGAGAGGTCTGCCCAAGTTTCCATTCTTTAGCAGATGAGGGTTGTCCAACCCACGGGCCACAGTCCGGCCCGCCGCAGGGTTGCGTCCGGCCCGCCAGAGATGCTCTACGGTGCGAAATTTTAGTGAGCAGATTTATTGATAACAATTTGAAGCTATACAATCAATCATTCTGAACCTTGTGGGTTCACAAAACTGCATACACGTCAGTTTGTGTGACACTCTCTAAGCGGAGGGGGGGGGGGCGGCTGGACTTCATTCAACTGTTTTATCAGAAAATCGAGCGTAGGGCTCATGCGGCCCCCTCCATCATATCATTCCATATGGCCCTCCTCTGCAAAAGGTTGGACAACCCTGCAAGTTTAGCTATTGTGTTTGCAAGGTTTGGCAATTTGACCCTAAATGACCTTTGACCTCCACAAAAAACAATAGGCTTCTTGTACTCAATGTGGTACTTGAAGACATTAAATATTAGGTCTGCGCAAGCTTCATTTCTTGAGATATCGTGTTTACAAGGTTTTCACATTTTGACCCGTAGTGACCCTAAATGGGCTTTTGACCTCCACAAAGAACAATAGGCTTCCTGAACTGAATGTGGTACTTCTACAGATTAAATATGAGGTCTGCACAAGCTTGCTTTCTTTAGATATCGTGTTTACAAGGTTTTCACAATTTGACCTCCACAAAAACAATAGGCTTCCTGTACTTAATGTGGTTCATCTACACACCAAACATGAAGTTGTTCCAACATTCCCTTCTTCAGATATCGTCTTTACAAGCTGGGCGTCACAAACGCACACACACACGCCATCATAAATGCATAGGTTACGATATCATCGAAAGCAAAAAACCTTACCACAAGTAGTAACCTCTAATTAGGAAACCATGTAATTGTACAGCTAGCAGAAGAAAAACGAATCCCGAAAGTTCCATAACTGTTTTGAATTGTATTTTTCATTAACTGTTTTAAATTGTATTTTTGAAATTGATATTTTGGTTTATTTAATTGATATTGGCTGTTTTTTAGGGTTTTTCTCTGTATAGCGCTTTGAAGCTTGTGTTTGATATTATTGTTATTATCATAATAACTTGACATGCTGATTTAGTACATACTTCTAAGAATTTAGATTTTTCATATATAACTTGTTCGCAGATCGCTTACAGAATAGTGATAGGGGAGGCCGCACCTGGAGGCAACCACACGGGTACTGAACAGTGGCTCCGGATTGTGCTGGCGAAGCCGCGATAGCTTTCCAGATGTGGTGGACATCCGCGGGAACTCCACCGAAGGTAGCCGAAGAGTGGCTATACTGCACTCCACCTCTAACGTGCTCAGCGATTTGCGAAGCCCGATTTGAAAGGCTTCCGAATGGGGCAGATAGAACTCCTGCTTCAACAGCAAGCAGGAAAAGGAAATAAATGCATTAAGGGAACGACTCTCAGAGCGCGCGATTTTTGTAGAGCAACCAATAGTCCAGCAACCTGCAGAAGTTTATACACCGTGGGTATCCAATGCCATCGGAGGAGCATTGGAATCCCCCAACGACGAAGATAATATTAATTTCAGTTATTATCCAGCCCCTCCGACGTTGACGTCTCTCAACATTTTTCAGCTCGAGAAAATGCTGATAGAATGCGAGCATGATAGGTCGATAGCAGCAGACTGTGTGAGATAAAGAGGTTGATGCCCCTTGCTCCTTCTCCACAGGTAGAAGTGAGTGAGTGGAAGAGGTTGCGTGCCGTATTGATTTAAGTAATAGACATTTAAGGCACACCGTCCGTGCAAATCAGGTGTAAATATGTTAATTATGGATGGTAAGGGGAGGGCCGGGGCTATTTTTTATGCAGGTAGGTTCGTACCATTGTGTATATTGAATAGCCAATCTCAGCCAAGTTCATTTTGACGTCATCAAATATGCACGTGTCACTCGCTCTAAAGCAGTAAGATTTGTAAACAATGTCAATCTGTACACTTCAGTGGGCTATACAGAATAGGCATATGTCAAGTTATACCTCAGTCCTAGGCTAGGTGTAATCAAGAGTCTGGAGTCAGTGCAGTCAGAGTGAGATATTGCCGTAGGCCTAGTTATGGAGTGGACACAAATACAACAGCATGCATGGTACTACAATCATCACACTGGCCACAATCATCACATAAAGTATACAGACATATATATATATATACATTACAATGTAATGTATGGTATGTATGTACACGGGCCTACCATATAGGCTATATAAACCCACTGAAATGTGACTTAAAATACATGTCAGACAGCAATAAAGTTCACCTGTCTCATCGCCAGTAAAGTTGTCACAAAAGGAATGCAGATAACTAACGATACCCTCGATACCCTCAAGTTTCAACACCTTCTCCATCAGCAATGAAAATTGAATCACCGTAGTGCCCTCTCAGTCTTTTTTTCATGTATTGGTTCCCATATGGAGTAGAGTCACTTTCTAATATATAGTCCTTCATCTTGCTTACGAGATGGGAAACCTTCAGCTGTTCTTCATCATTTCTTTCCAAGTATTCACATACCCTCAAAAGAAGGCCTGATGCTGGTCTTCATTCTTCGGTCGACCGACTCTATTCCGTTTGAGTGCAGGTTCAGCTCTAAATTGCTCTGGGATATCTCGCCCAGTTCTAAAGTTGACACTACACTGTGCATGATAAATAGCATCCGCTGCATGGAGATCCTTAGAAAAAAACTCGATCCGGCCCTTCACAGAATGGGACCAGTCATCTGTACGATTCTCACATTGCTCTAATACAGTGAAAGGGAAGGAATCTGTGTGTACTTCGCTGACGAGTTCATCGCGACCATGATTGCCCTTAACAACCGTTTGGCCACAGAAAAAACAGTCCGTTCTTCTGTTGTACGGACCCGTGCTAACTCGAACACTCCTCTTTTCAACTGGAGGAGCAGTTCCCCTGTTTTGTCGAAGAATGTCCTTTGCATTCGTCCATTTATTGCGACACAATTTATGCACTCGTTGACCTGCTCGTGCAAGGATTTCTGGCCGACCTCGCTTCCTGCTTGACTCGTTGATTGTATCAGCTCCTTCCTGGAAGAGTTTGAAAAAATTCCAGGCATCATCGTCGAATAGCTCTTTGCAAATGGGACAAGCCTTCCCTTAACTACTAGGCATACTATAAATTTAACGCTATAACTGTACTATCCCTTTAAGTGGGTAGTCATGACCTTAAATATGATATAAGAGAACATACCTCTTAAGTCTTAACAGTTAAAAGTAAAATAAAGGGAATACTGATAATATAGAATATAACTGTGCTTTTTTACGTGCAGAGAAACGGACACGGACCAAAGGTCAACAAAACAAAAAACAATCCCAGTCTGTTTAACAACCACCAAAAACCCAACTGAAAACCCACAAACAGAAATCTCTCACTAACCCAGAAATGTATAAAATATAGCGTTTAACGTGACGTGAAAAGGACACGGACCCAAAGGCTAACAGAACCAAAACAATAAAGCTCCACAAACCAGCCCCAAAAAGCCAACACCAAACCACAAACAGAAAACCCCCAACCCATATTATGTAAGGACCACACAAACCCCCCACCCCACACATAACAACTAACTAACTCCAAAATTCATCCGGGGTACGCCGTCCCGATAGCAGACGACAGGCTTGCGCATTACCTGCGAAATTTTCCCAATACGGGTCTTTTCAAGCCCCTAACAGTATTCCCCCTTTTCTTACGAGGGAGCAGAGTTCTTAACTCCTCGTCAACCTTGATCGAGTGGACCTCCCTGTCAGGAACAGGAGGTCCACTAGCGACCATCGTGTCCGGTATAGCGGAAGCGGCTGCGGGTAGGGTGGAAGGGCCACTCGAGTCAATGAGATCAGTGGCCTGTTTTGTCTCATCAAACCAATCGGAGGACTCCTTAGCCACAACTAATAAGGCTGTAGTGCAGTCCTCCATTGGCGAGTCAGAATCTGGGCCACTTAATGTCTCTTGGGGCGGTTGAATATAACTACTTAGAAATATATATATGCACGTGATGAGGCTACGACGTTATGTTACGTAACTACACGTTAAGAACCTCACCCTGTATACATATACAATATTTTAAATTGAACGTTACATGGCAGCTGCCATCTTAGCTGAAACAGAGGGCGCTCTCTCAGAACATAATCCCACCTCATGTGAGTCCCCTTTTGTGGAATGATCTCTTAAGGATTACATTCCTTTAAAATATTAATGTCAAACTGATCCTTAAGTACGCTACTGTACATAACGTTAGACTAGGGCTCCCCTCTCCCGGCATAATCTGTACAGTAGGATAGCGGATCCTAGCCAAGTTTTACCGTTACGAAAATATGAAATAAAATATACGATCCCTGAATAACTCCAGTGCTAAAAGAACTTAAAAGTTTAACGAAAGATATATTTACGTCCAAGCGTCAACAATGTGAGTTTCCAAGTGCATCACATGCTCCGTTATTACTTAAAACTAAAACTTAGTAATACACGTAATTTAAATTGGAATATATATTCGTATGTGTATGAGCGGCTTGTGTGGACCGTCTGCATAATCTGATACACATGCTGAAAGTGACTATTTTCCATGAACAGTTTCAATCGGTTAACACAGGGGCGGATTTCGCGAAAGTAGTCGACGTAACTCCGTGTGTGAACAATGTAAGCAAAACCACTATTAGTCTTACTTAATACGTATTACTCGTCATACACTGTTCCACTGTTAGTGTCACAAGGTCAGGGTCAGTGGAGACTTCTGTATAGTGACACTGATTCTAAATTAGGGCTAGCAGGCCTTCCAAGTAAAGTTGTGGTAGGAATAAAGCAACCCAGGCTAGATATTAGGCCTAGACAGTTTTGAATTTGATGTAGTCACGTTCGGGGAGGGGATGACTGGCTTGTACTTGTTTTTTGCACATGTAAATTGTATGATCCTCTCTAGGCCTGTACCGCCTGGTAGGGTGATTCGAAGGTGGGTTCTAGACGAATGAGGAGTGACTCATGGGAGCTTTTTATTCATTCTTCAGGGGCGATGGGCGCTATGAAGGATAGAATGTCAGTTGCGAAAGCCAGCCGAGTCTACGGCATAAACAGGACCACACTACGTAACAACGTTGGTGGTAGACATGCCAAACGTGTTGGAAGGCTTCGTGTTTTAGCCTCCAAGAAAAAGGATTATTATGAAAACATTAAAACAAATGACTGCATGGGGTTTTCCATTCGTACAGAATGACTTATGGTCAGTGATTAAGTATTACCTGGACCAAATGGCCGAAACAATGTCCAATTCAGGGACAACATGCCTGGATTTAACTTCCGTCATTCATCAACAGGGAGTCCTCGCTTCGCAGGAAATACCAAGAGAGCGAGGGCCAAGGTCAGTGCTCAGCAGGTCTCTGAATATTTTGCAAACTTGGAAATTGCCATCAGAGATGGGGTACCGGAAGCACTTTTCAATTACGATGAGACCAATGTGACTGATGATCCTGGTTCCCAGAAAATTATTGTTCCGAGGGGCATGAAGAGGATCGAGAGAGTCCAGGAGCACTCTTGAATGGCGATTTCGCTGATGGTGTGTGGCAGTGCAGCAGGTGCCTTGTTCAGTGCAACGATAGTCGAGCAGCGTGGAAAGTCATGTCCACCATCACTGAAAAAATCAGACACTGCTCATGCTACTATTAGACGGTGGGGCGAGCCGTTCTGGACGGTCGTCTCGTTGTCATCACTTTGGGACTACATGAAAATGATCTTAAAATGAGATATATTATTTTAAAAACATCATTTTTCCACACTGGGAATTGGGGCGTTATTTAGAAATTTACTGAAAATGGCAAATATATTTCTGTAAATTTACCCGATTGTAGATACGAAAATATCCAATCAGATCGCAAGTTTCATTGACACTGGTTGCTAAGATTTGTCATTGACGCGATTGGTCCGATAATTTGCCTGTACATCAAAATTATGCCGATCGACGAATCAGCGTCGCTGTTTTAGCGTGCTTCGGTACGGCTATTTTACGTGTCAGCTGGTACACACAGACGCTTCGCTTGCCGCAAAACATGACATAAACATGGATTGCAATGCGGGAAAGTAGCTGAATTCGTCCAAAAACAGGTGTTTTGCTCACTGCGCTGATGTTTTAGAAGATATTAAACCTTTTACAACAGCAAGGTGGATCACATTCTTGAAAAGTGTGGACATTTGGAAGGATTTGGTCGGAAATCAAGCCGATATAGCAACAGCTTTTTTGCGAGAGCATGGGAGTACGCGTGTGTGTTAAGCTTGCCAATTCCAGAATTTGGTGGATGTCATAACACTTGTTATCGGTATTTTACCGACTCATCGAAGCAGAAGAGAGGAAAAATAAGCAAAGAGAAGCAACTACTAGCTGCCAAATCAAGTCATACATCAGGTACGTTCTTTATTTTTGTCATATAAACATGGACATTTACGGATAATTTTCACTCACGCACTCACTGCTCACACTTAGGCTAGGGTGAAATGCACTGGCTGTATGGTGTGTTCAACTGTGTTGGATTGGTGGTGCATGGTAGCCTATGGCAATGCTAATGTCATAAAATTTAAAAAAATACTGTCATAATCACCCAATATAAATTAGCAGACCTATATATCCCACTTCTTTATGTGTTTTGGTGTAAAATATTGTTAGGTTAGATCCTTTTATTGGGTCATAAAAATCATGTTGCATAAATTATATAAAGCCAATGCATGATCATGCATGGCAGACCTATGCCCAATTTTTCAGAAGTTTTGCTGTAAATATTAATTGATAAATTTAGTGGTACATTGAAATTATTATAATATAATTCTACTTAGACTTGGTTTTCTGACGGTCTGTGTCTAAAAAGCTGTCGCACGGCAGACCTATGCCCGATTTTTCAGGTGTTTTGGTGTACATATTTTTATTATTTTCATTGCTACATTGAAATATCCATCATCTCCCTATACACAGAATACAAAATGAAAAATTCACACATATTTTTCTTTCTGTCTTTTGTGCCTTTACAGAATTGGAGCCTTCAACTTCAAGTATTGATACTGGTGATGAAGCAACACGTCCACCCCGAGGGTGTTACGATCTAGCTCAGCTGTTGCGGGTGTAACGAAGGAGCCATCTGTCCCTTCCCACATCCTGCCAAAGATTTGCATCTTCTGTTGCCGCTATGAAATATCATATACAGACTCTCAGAGGAGAAAAAGAAAAGAACAGTTGATGCTTAGTGAACAGCCTGATGGAGGCAAGCTAGCAGCAGCTGCTAAAGACAAGAACGTGACTGTGTGGCAATCGAATTGCGTTATCATAGAAGTTGCTACAGGAGCTACACAGGGTACCAAACCAGGAAGTATGTTGAGCCAAAAGAACAGCTCTATGCCACAGCATTTGATGCTTTTTGCAAGTACTACATCGAACAAGATTCTTCGAGCGAAACAGATTTACAGAATGACATCACTAAGGCGGTATTTTGGCAAAGCTGTGAAAGATGTTGAAATGCCTCCAACTACAGAACTTACAGACTGAAGCAGCGTCTCAAACGAAGGTTTCCACAGCTGTGCTTTCTTCAGCCCAAGAAGAGGTGTTCCAGTGAGATGGTTTATGTTGAGACACTATCGGCCGAAGGTCCCGAAGCCACCACCACACCAACTGAGATACTGACAACACAGATGCTGAGGAGGAAGAAGTACCACCCAGAAAGCGACCAAAGGGCATACCAAACAGTGGACAATCCAAGCCTCAAATGTCGTCACTAAGGGATCGCTACTCTACTGCACTGGATTTAAAAGAAGAAATCATGCAAGCCATGAAAAAAAAAAAACAATCTTCCATGGCCTCCAACATCTGGCGATTTAACCCTTGATGCAGCGCGCAAGATAGTCCCCACCAAGCTCTACAATTTTATAGCATGGATTGTGCTTGCTACGTGATCCGCCATGCGGGATACAAAACTTCACGGCCAAACGGGACGACCGAACCATCCCATTCTGAAAAACGAAACCCAGGTCAAGCGAGCCAAAAAAGCAACATACGCCCGCCGACCTGCAGCGACAAAAACGTCCCCCACAGAAACATTCAAAAAACTACAAAATAGCATGGATTGTTGGTGTGTCCGATGAGACAACAGATGAGCAGAAAGTAAAGATTCAAGATGCAGCAGATCGTCGCATCCTTGCCATTGGACAGGACATCATCAAAGGGAAGGAAGATGATGCCCAAGCGTTCATCACTGTTAATGGCGATTCGTCATCTTAGTGGATCAGCCCAGCTCATTGGTTTACTCAATGGTTTTGGACATTCTGTGTCACACACTAATGTCTTGGAGCACGATACAGCAATAGGGCAGCAGGAAATTGATAGGCAATGTTCTTCCATCCAGTCTCAACAAGTCTATCTACACCACCCTTGTGTGGGACAACAAAGATTTTGGAGAATGCACCCTATCCGGTAAAGGCACTACCTACAACACCAACGGAGGAATAGCTGTCCAACATGTGAAGTTAGATTCTACATCTTCAGCGTCTCAACCGCGTCAACATATCAGAAAGTCAAGGAAGCGATCCCTGCCAGCACCTGCTTCAGCGATGGGTGAGATTTGGTGGTTTGAAGAAGTCATCCCCTCAGGCATTTGATGACAGTGTACAGCTGGAGGTTGAGCATTTTATTTTCTGAGGCCCGCCTTCTTCCCTCCTGGACTGGATTCAAGCAGCTGCTTTCTTCCAGCATTCCACCTAAAGCAACCATTGCATACTTGCCAGTTGTAGATGCTAGCCCAACGGATTTAAATACTGTCAACACTGTACTTCACAGAAGCCTGGAAATAGCCGATCAGTTGGAACTTCCATCAATTGTGGTAGTAGTAGACCAAGCGATTTATTGTAAAGCTCAGACAATCAGATGGCAGACTCCAATTTTCCAGGAGAGGATAGTTATTCGTCTTGGAGCTTTCCATACCACAATGACAGTATTAGCATGCATTGGGAAGATTTCAAGATGTCCTGATTGAGGCAGGTGTAGTGGCAACAGGGTCAGTGACTGGTGTGATGAATGGCCACAACTACAATCGAAGTGTTCGCTGTCATAAGCTTATGGCTGAAGCACTGCACCGCCTTCGATGGCAAAGTTTCTTGAGTACTCTGGAGGAACAGAAGAGACAACAGTTCACTTCCTTCACTGCCTTCCTTTGTTCCTGGTAGTGCTCCATGTGTCATGGTCGGAGACTTTAACTGTGTCCCAGACTCGGGTCTTCTGTGTCTGCTAGTCCCGACGCTGGGATCACAGAATTGGACAGATTCACTTCCGTACACCTTTTAGCCGATGTCTTGAGGCGTATACACCCGTGTAGTACGGTGTACACGTGGGTGAGGCCTAACGGAGAAGATGCCTCCAGGATAGATCGAGTGTATGCGCCCGTAAGTTTTAAATTTTCGGGTTGCGAGACGCTCAGCTGTCCGCTCTCTGACCATGACACTGTGGTAGCACGTTTTGTTTTGCCTTCCATTTTCCCGATCGGGCGGGGCCTATGGAAGCTTAACTGTCGGATTCTTGGCGAGGCAGAATTCCGCCAAGGTTTCGAGACCAGGTACAAAGGATGGCAAACATTGAAGCCGGCCTTTGCTTGTACATCCCAGTGGTGGGATAATATCAAGTTGCGCATCAAACGCTACGCAATTCAGTATTGCGTGACCCGCGCACGGCGTCGAAGAGAAAAATTCTCGAAGCTGTGCGCGGAGGTGAAGTTTGGCGACCCTTCGGCAGTCATCGCTTTGCAGACGTATCTCGATGAAAAGTACCACGGTGCCCGCGTCAGGGCCCGTGTCGAAGCGGTGGAAGCCGAGGAGCGCCCTTCACTGAGGTTTTACCAGTCCGTTAGCTCATCGGCGGGTGACAGACGCGTCCCGTCTGTGCGCGCTACCGATGGGACCGTGGTCAGTGACCCTCACGGCATTGTCCGCGTATATAAAGAGTATTATTCGAGTTTGTTTACGCGTGGCAATGTCGACTTGTCGGCACAGTCTGATTTATTGAGGGGAATCTCAAAAACCGTTCCCCACGATGTCAATGATATTTTGGGGGGCGGAATAACCACTGTTGAGCTTTGGAAGGCGCTTTCGAAGATGAAGAATGGCAAGTCCCCGGGTTCGGACGGGCTTCCGAGGGAGTTCTACCGAACCTTCTGGGCAATAATAGGACCCGACATCAGAGCCGTCTTCGGGGACGCCTTCCAAAACGGACTGTTAAACCAAAGTCAACGTCTGGGCATGATTACTTTGCTGCCAAAGTCTGGGGACCCCTTGGATCCCCATAACAAGCGTCCGATCACCTTGCTAAATGTGGACTACAAGTTGCTGGCTAAGGCTTTGTGCAACCGCCTTGCACTGGCTATGCCGCATCTTGTTGGTGATCTCCATCCAGACTTGTGCAGTGAAGGGTCATTGCATCCAGCAGAACTTGTGGTTGATGCGCGACTTGACCGACTTTGTTATTGACCGTGATCTGCCATGTACATTGGTGTCTCTGGACCAGCAGAAGGCCTTTCACATGGTGGATCGCGGTTTTTTAATGAATGTATTGGAGACGTTTCAGTTGCACCCAAATTTTCGTAAATGGATTTCTGTTTTGTATGAAGAAAGTTTCAGTTCTGTTATCGTAAATGGGTTTTGTTCGGGGGTTTTTAACGTGGAGAGGGGGGTGCGCCAGGGGTGCCCTCTGTCTCCATTACTTTATGTTTTGTTTAGCGAGTCCCTCTCTCGTCTTTTGGAAAGGGACTCCAAACTTGTTCCATTCGTTGTGCCAGGGGGTGCCAAAGTGAAATGCGCTCAATATGCAGATGACGTGACATGTATTGTTTCGAGTCTCGACTCCTTTCGCGCACTCTCGCAGGATCTATCTATTTTTGAGAGAGCTACCGGGGCGAAGTTGAATCCAGAAAAGACAAAGGGCCTTCGTCTTGGTAGCTGGAGATACAGAGACTTACCATTCGGTGCGTCGTGGTCGGATCAGAATATCAAAATTAATGGTATATGGTTCGGCTACGATGCACCTTGTGATGTCACCTGGAACGAGAGGGCTGAGGTATTTCAGAGCAGACTCGAAACCTTTGGCACCCGCTGGCTTTCGATCTTGGGGAAAGTCACTGTCATTAATCGTTTCGTTTCGCCCATCTTGTGGTACCCTGGCGCGGTGTACCCTATTCCGCGTCGCGTCCTGGTACGGTTGGAGAGGGCGATTTTTTCATTCATATGGTCTGGTGGTACAGAGCTTGTCAAGAGGGCGGTATTGTACCAAAAACTGGAGAAGGGGGGGGACTAGGGGTGGTTCATCTGGGAAGTAAATTGACCTTTTTGTTATTTAAGCAGTTGTTTGTAGCGGTAACTGACCCAGGGTTGCCTTGTTCATATTTTGTACGTTTTTGGGGCGGTTTGCACCTGCGTCGATGGGTCCCGGCGCTGTTTAGCAACAGAGAACCGCATAGTAGTACTCCAAACAGGGTGGTGCGTGTCATCTGCTCCGCTCTGATTGAGTTGCCCCCTGTTGACCTGTCACAGCCGGCCCTCGTTCACAGTTTGTTGAGGGATAAGGCCTTGAATGCAACTTTTGTCCAGGGACGTCATTCTGCCGAAGTATGGCGTTCGGTGCATTCAAGGCTGAATGGTTGCAGGCTCCGTGATCTTGCATGGAGAGTTGCACACGGTGCCTTGGTGACCAACCTAAAAAGATATCATTGGCGATTGGGTGATGGACTGTGCCCTAGGACCGGCTGTGACAGCTTAGAGAGTACTGCTCATGTTTTTTGGCATTGTTACTTTGTAGTAAACTTATGGGAGTGGTTCCAGACCTGGACCGACCGTGTTACGGGAGACCGTTCATGGTCGGTAGGGCAGGGCTTTATTTTATATGGGGTAGACCCTCCACTTTGTTCGGTAGCTGTGTTGCACCGCATCATATTTGTTTGCTCTATTGTAAAAAAACATGTTTGGCGGAATAGGTGTAATTTGGTTTTTAGGGGGAAATTTGCCAGTTGGCAGGCAGTCCTGGAGGCGGTGAAGTCCGACATTCGCCTTCAGATTGAAGGCGATTTTCGCCGTTTATCTGGGGCTGCCTTTTTTGGACGCTGGTGTGCTGGGGAGGGGTTTTTCGTTTCGCTGCGTGCGGGTCGTCCTTCTGTACGTTTTTGAATGTTTCAGTGGGGGGGGGGGGGTTGGGCGTTTTGTCTGCAGGTCGGCGGGCGTATGTTTTTTTGGCTCGCTAGACCTTAGTTTCGTTTGTCACAATGGGATGGTTCGGTAGTGCCGTTTGGCCGTGACGTTTTGTATCCCGCATGGCGGGTCACGTAAAAAGCACAGTTCAAGAAAGTAGTGTCATCCCTACAGGCATCTTATCCAAGAGAGTTTGACACCCAGCTGGAAGGAAGTGCTTACAAGGCTATGATGGAAGAGTATGGAGACTTCATTAAAGAAGGAAAGAACAACGCTACTTTCGCTTTATGGTGCTCTTACCTAGAAATGATTGGCAATATTCTCCTCTTCATTAGTGCTACCAGGGAAGGACACTGGAAACTGCATCTTGCTACTGTCAGAGCTTTGCTACCATGGATGTTTGCCTTTGATAGGACAAACTACTCACGCTACCTTCCGGTATACTGGCTTGAAATGAACAAGCTCCCAATCACTAATCCATTTATCCATGATGAACTAGTCAAGGGCCACTTTGCAGTTCAGCGTGAGTAGCTTGCGACATGACAATTGAGCAAACTGCCAATAGAGATTCGAAAACGAGAGGGGGTGTCAAAGGCTTCTCAAACAACCAAGGTGCCACCAATCGATGGATCAGAGGCCACCATGAAAGAGCACTGATAACGAGACAGTGTGAGGAAATGGCTGACAAGGGAGAAAAAGTTTCAAGACGTGCAGATTTAACAAGAGTCGTATGATGAGAGATCAGAATGACATCAACAACATCATGAGCACCATAATGAGTATGACCAATCCTTTTGATAGTGATCCAGAAGCAGATGCTGCAGAACTTGTGCACCTATCATCAGGGGTCATCGCTTATGAATGCATATACTAATGGCGACGAAGCCTTCATCAATTTCTCCAAGACCCGTCTGCAATGAGACATATACCTCAACAAAACTCTGTCCAAGATGAAGTTGAAGACATTTGCAGATGTAGGCAAAGCAACTGTGAACATGAATGGGAAAGAGGTGGCTTTGAAAAGTGATAGAGAGTTGCTGGCGAGGCTTATTATTATTGGCAGAGTACGTAAGGTAGATCAGCGGAACATGTTGACTTTCTCATTGAGTCCATATCCTCCAGCCCTGGCCAAAGTTAATTGATGTTTGGTGAAGACGAACAAAGCCAGTCTGTTGCACCACCTAGAGAAGTCACCAGAAGCATCTCCAACTGTCGAGTTACCATAGGACAATTAGCAAAGAAAATACTGAGAGACCTGGTTTACTTGGCAAGAAGCACTGGATCAAACATCATACACTTTGTGACAGACACATATCCAGCTATGAGCATGAAAGGTGCACAGAGGAAGCGGCATGCAGCAAGTGGATCGCAAAGGATCAAGATCACCAAGCCAGACCAAGCCGTCCCCAAACAATGGAAGAGAAATACCTGGCTAATGGATTCAACAAGGAGCAACTTGTGAATTTCCTGTTTGACTCTTGGAGTACTTATGGGGAGGAGGATTTGAAGGGAAAATCTGTGTACATTGCACACGCAGAGCAGTGTCATCTAATTACAGCAAAGAATGGGACAACAGATGTCCAACAAGTTCCAGAACTCCATTGTACACACGAGGAAGCCGACACCAGGATGTTGCTCCATGCTAAGTACGCCAGCGACATGGGAAGTAAAGACATTGTCATCAAGAGTCCTGACACGGATGTGTTCATCATTGGTATTGCTATGTCACCAAAACTTGAGAGCTCAAAGCAATATTTTAACACAGGGAAAGAAGAAAAGAACCGCACCATCAGCCTACAGGCCACCCAACTTGACCTGGGAGAGGAAACCACAAAAGTTATGATAGGCCTGCACTATTTCACTGGCTGTGATTCAACAAGTTCCTTCTACGGAAAAGGGAAGAAAAGACCATTGAAGCTAATTGTAGACAATGAAAGGTATAGACAGGCTTTTCAAGCCCTGGGTGAAGCATTCACGCTTACAGATGACGTCATCTCAACATTGAAGGACTTTGTGTGCAAGCTTTACAATATGCAAGAGCACAGCAGTGTGAATGATGCCAGGTACGCATTATTTTCCATGGCTACCAGGCAAGAGGATATCATTCCCCCCAACAGAGATGCACTACTAAAGCATACACAACGTGCAAATTACCAGGCAGCTATTTGGAAACGCGGTTTTGAAAGCCATCCTGACATACCATCACAAGTTGGCCATGGTTGGAAATTAGTAGACGGTAACCTTGCGATAGATTGGATGGACCCGCAGCCTGCTCAACAAAGCATCATGGAATTAACTCGATGCACCTGCAAGAAGTCAAGAGTGCCAAGCTACAGATGAAGGATGCTGTGCAGCTTTGGGTTTGCGCTGTACCGAACTATGTGAATGTAAGAACTGTGCCAACATGCCCATACCAGATGAAGAGCCAGCCACTCAGCCTGAAGGTGATGAGGAAGATGATGACGAGCAAGACAATGACGATGCTGACTTCCATGATGATGAAGAGAACTTTGAAGATGAAGAATCATTCTATAAGAAAGCAAAATGTTCTTTAATCATGCTAATTGCTATTTGGTGAAATGTGATCCGTCATATCACAAGCAAAATATTCTTGCAAATTATAAAGAAAAACATGCATTTTTGTCATAAAAAAGTGATTAAATGGCAAAAATGTGTTATTTTGGGTAAATTTCATCAACTACCGGGTTTCGTTTCAACACTTCATGGGTTGCACGTCCTTAGTAGATGCCAATTCCAATATCATTACTTATAAAAAACAATATGGGTCATTGTAGGATGTGAAATCCATGAACAAACAGTGTAATACCATATTTGACTTGCATGACACGCAGTCCTTTTTAAAGGAATTTTTCTTTTTTAGTGTTTTGTTTTTAGGCGGGATTTACTCAAAAGTGCCCCATTTCTGGGAGTGGGAACTGTTGGGATATTGAAAGGACAGCATTTTAGGCCACATTTCATGTAGTCCCCAGGAGATGACTGCAAGAATTAATTTAGAAAGCTGTTTTGGCCACATGCCCCATAGTCTATATGGACTGGATTGATGAACTCAATCAGTTTTATTGTAGATTTGATGAGATTGATTTTAATGAAGAACCGCTTTCTCTTCGTGCAATACTATTTGATAAGTGCAATGATTTTAAAAGGGTTATTTTATCACTTGACGAGGAGGTCCATACGCTATTTTATCGGGTAATTGTACATAAAGCTAGCGGACCAGATCGTATTAGTAATAAAGCAATTAAGTTATGATCTGCCCAGTTAGCCCCCATCTTCACTGAAATATTTCAAGATGCAATTGATACTGGTGAGATCCCTGTTATTTGGAAAACATCCGTAATCACCCAGTTCCAAAATCACGTGCAGTCACTACTTTAAATGCTTTTTACGTGACCCGCCATGCGGGATATAAAACGTCACGGCCAAACGGCACTACCGAACCATCCCATTCTGAAAAACGAAACTCAGGTCAAGCGAGCCAATAGAACATACGTCCGCCGACCTGCAGAGACAAAACGCCCAACCCCCACTCAAACATTCAAAAAACCACAAGGACGACCAGCACGGAGCGAAACGAAAAACCCCTCCCCAGCACACCACCGTCCAAAAAAGGTAGCCCCAGATAAACGGCGAAAATCGCCTTCAATCTGAAGGCGAATGTCAGACTGCCTGCCAACTGGCAAATTTCCCCCTAAAAACCACATCACATCTATTCCGCCAAACATGTCTTTTTTTTCACAACAGAGCAAACAAAAATAATGCGGTGCAACACAGCAACCGAACAAACTGGAGGGTCTACCCCATATAAAATAAAGCCCTGTCATACCGACCATGAACGGTCTCCCGTAACACGGTCGGTCTAGGTCTGGACCCACTCCCATAAGTTGACTACAAAGCAACAATGCCAAAAACATGGGCAGTACTCTCTAAACTGTCACAGCCGGTCCCTGGGCACAGTCCATCACCCAATCGCCAATGATATCTTTATACCAAGGCAAGGTCACCAAGGCACCGTGTGCAACTCTCCATGCAAGATCACGGAGCCCGCCACCATTCAGCCTTAAATGCACCGAACGCCATACTTCGGCAGAATGACGTCCCTGTACCACCCGACCAAATAAATTGAAAATATCGCTCTCTCCAACCGCACAAGGACACCCGGGTACCACAAGATGGGCGAAACAAAACGATTAATTACGGTGACTTTCCCTAGGATCGAAAGCCAGCGGGTGCCAAAGGTTTCGAGAGCCTGCTCTCAAGTTCCTCAACCCTCTCGTTCCAGGTTACATCACAAGGTGCATCGCAGCCGAACCATATACCATTAATTTTCATATTTTCATCCGACCACGATGCACCGAATGGCAAGTCTGTGTATCTCCAGCTACCAAGGCGAAGGCCCTTTGTCTTTTCCGGATTCAACTTCGCCCCGGTAGCTCTCTCAAAGATAGATAAATCCTGCGAGAGGGCACGAAAGGAGCCCAGACTCGAAATAACACACGTGACGTCATCTGAATATTGAACGCACTTCACTTTGGCACCCCCTGGCACAACGAATGGAACAAGTCTTGAGTCCCTTTCCAAAAGACGAGACAGGGACTCGCTAAACAAAACATAAAGTAATGGAGACAGAGGGCACCCCTGGCGCACCCCCCTCTCCACGTTAAAAACCTCCGAACAAAACCCATTTACGATAACAGAACTGAAACTTTCCTGATACAAAACAGAAATCCATCTACGAAAAACCGGGTGCAACTAAAACGTCTCCAATACATTCATTAAAAATACCCGATCCACCATTTAAACGGCCTTCTGCTGGTCCAGAGACACCAATGCACATGGCAGATCTCGTTCAATAACAAAGTCGGTCAAGTCGCGCATCAACCACAAGTTCTGCTGGATGCAATGACCCTTCACTGCACAAATCTGGAGATCACCCACAAGATGCGGCATAGCCAGTGCAAGGCGGTTGCACAAAGCCTTAGCCAGCAACCTGTAGTCTAGATTTAACAAGGTGATCGGACGCTTGTTATGAGGGTCCAAGGGGTCCCCAGACTTGGGCAGCAAAGTAATCATGCCCAGACGTTGACTTTGGTTTAACAGTCCGTTTGGAAGGCGTCGGCTCTGAGGTCGGGTCCTATTAATGCCCAGAAGGTTCGGTAGAACTCCCTCGGAAGCCCATCCGAACCCGGGGACTTGCCATTCTTCATCTTCGAAAGCGCCTTCCAAAGCTCAACAGTGGTTATTCCGCCCCCCCCCCCCAAATATCATTGACATCGTGGGGAACAGTTTTTGAGATTCCCATCAATAAATCGGCCTGTGCCGACAAGTCGACACTGCCACGCGTAAACAAACTCAAATAATGATCCTTGTATACGCGGACAATGCCGTGAGGGTCACTAACCACGGTCCCATCAGTAGCGCGCACACATGGGACGCGTCTGTCACCCGCCGATGAGCTTACGGACTGGTAAAACCTCAGTGAAGGGCGTTCCTCGGCTTCCACCGCTTCGACACGGGCCCTGACGCGGGCAACGTGGTACTTTTCATCGAGATAGGTCTGCAAAGCGATGACAGCCGAAGGGTCGCCAAACTTCACCTCCGCGCACAGCTTCGAAAAATGTTCTCTTCGACGCCGTGCGAGGGTCACGCAATACTGAATTGCGAAGCGTTTGATGCGCAACTTGACATCATCCCACCATTGGGATGTAGGGGCAAAGGCCGGCTTCAAGGTTTGCCAACATTGGCGGAACTCTTCCTCGCCAAGTATCTGACAGTTAAGCTTCCATAGGCCCTGCCCGGTCGGGAAAATGGAAGGCAAAACAAACCGTGCTACAACGGTGTCATGCAACCCGAAAATTAAAAACTAGCGGGCGCATACACTCGATCTATCCTGGAGACATCGGCTAAAAGGTGTGCCGAAGTGAACCCGTCCAGTTCTGTGACCCCAGAGTCAGGACAAGCAGACACAGAAGCCCCGGGCGAGTCTGGGACACAGTCAAAGTCTCCGACCATGACACATGATGCACT
Organism: Apostichopus japonicus; assembly: GCF_037975245.1. Classification (NCBI taxonomy): domain Eukaryota; kingdom Metazoa; phylum Echinodermata; class Holothuroidea; order Aspidochirotida; family Stichopodidae; genus Apostichopus; species Apostichopus japonicus. The sequence goes on from NC_092577.1 coordinate 15,689,810, forward strand.
ACCAGGAACAAAGGAAGGCAGCGTGTCAAAAACATCTCGTCTAGCAGACCGATTGGGAGCATACACAGTACAAAGGGAGATATTATCCTGTGCATACTTGAATAGAATGCAAACCAATCGGCCCTCGTGATCCGTCTCCACCCTAGTGGCGCAACCCGCCCGACGAGGTGACAGAAGGATGACAGTGCCACAGGATGAAGACGAACCAAACGAAGCATGCAGCCCACCACCCCACTCATAAGCCCACAGAGGGACATCTTCCAAAATGTGTGTTTCTTGCAGGCAAACGCAGTCGACCTCCATTGAAATACAATATTGGAAAATGCGACTGCGCTTGCGATGATCCCTCATGCCATTCACGTTGAAAGTGGCAACTGAAAATGTATGGGCCATGAGAGGGCAATGGGGCAAAACTACGCCGACGACGATTCTGTAAGCTTCAATCGTGCTCTAGACGACATATCGTCGTCCGAGTCGTCACTTGAAGCCGACCTTTTTAGAGAGGGTTCTCCCCCATCTCGTCGTACCAGCTCGTCCCAGTGGCACGTGGCATGTTTTGGATGTTCGGTTCACCTCCCTCTGGACATGTCTGGCGGACACTGGGGCGTTTTGGGAAAGTGACCGGCTACGAGGAGCCGGAATTCCTTGAATGTAAGGGTGTCAAGACCGGGACTAGACGAGTTAAGAGTTGAACTCAAGTCCGATATCCCCTCTACCTTGTGGGCTAATGGGCACAGGGCCCACATTGCATACCTGGGCCAGCCTCGCACTTGTTGGAGGTGTGGGCTAGAAGGGCATGAGGCCAGGTTGTGCCAGAACAAGCGGTGTAGCCGCTTTTTACAGGTTGGGCATACCCTGGCAGAGTGTAAAGGGGATATCGTTTGCAACTCGTGTGGGAAAACGGGCCATCTCGCCCGTTTATGCCCAGACCGCTCATACGCCGCCAGAGTGGCTACGGGCGTGGTTGAAGCTGTCCCGGCCTCTGACACCGTATCACATGATGCTCCTGTCATCGCCCCAGTGTCCGACACTAGCGCCCCGGTGGAGGCTTTGTTCCCCCTTTCGTGTCCGACCTCTCCCCTGATCGAACTTGTCGAGACTGCCAGCCTGCCCACTGAGGCAGAGCAGGACAAGATGGCGGAGATGGTACTAGCTCCTCGTCGTCATTGATCGAGTGGACCTCCCTGTCAGGAACAGGAGGTCCACTAGCGACCATCGTGTCCGGTATAGCGGAAGCGGCTGCGGGTAGAGTGGAAGGGCCACTCGAGTCAATGAGATCAGTGGCCCGTTTCGTCTCAAACCAATGGGAGGACTCCTTAGCCACAACTAATACGGCTGTAGTGCAGTCCTCCATTGGCGAGTCAGAATCTGGGCCACTTAATGTCTCTTGGGCCGGTTGACTCGGGGCCCGACTAGTATCACCGATAGCGGGCGTAGCTACCGGTGAACCAGTACAAGCGGCATCCTGCTCCGCATGCCACTCCTCTAATACCGTTTCCGCCGTTTTGTCCTGCTCCGCCTCAATGTCAATTGACAGTGGAAGGAGATTCAGTTGGAGTATAAGAAGATAAGATATAAGAATCTTTATTGGCCATAACAGGAATTGGAGTTCACTCCATCTCAGTATAACATACATAAAACAGTCAAAAATACATCAAAACATAAGATTAAGATTTATAATATATACATTTCTTAAGACAATAAAAATCCATGTACTGGCATATAGAAAAAAAAAAAATTCCTACAAAACTCGTTGGCAAGACTAAGAATGGCCCTTGGCAAGAACGAACGTGTGTATCTTTCTGTCCGGCATCTGATGACAATTGGCCTGCCAGTTCGACTGCTTTACTCAACCTGATTTCCTACAGGATGTTCCGACGACGTAATTGACACAATATTTCTTTTAGTTTCCCTGACAAGCAGCTCATCTACCGATCTGAGATCATCAGACCGGCAAACTCGCCTCGCTTTTCTAACAAGTGTATTGAACTTAGCCATGTCTCTAGCAGTCGTATTGCCACCCCATGCAGCCAAGCAGAATGTAATAATGGTCTCGATGGCCGCATTGTAGAACAAAGAATTGAGAGAGGCGTCTAGTCTGAATAAATTGAGCTTCCGTAGAAAGAACATACGTTGATTAGTTTTGGCCAGAACAGTATTTACATGTTCACCCCACTCCAATTTATCAAACTCCCAGATACTTATAAGAATGGACTTGTTCTACTGGCTCGTTCCTAATTTCAATTATCTCTAGTTGGTGCCCCTACGCCGGAAATCAAGAACAAGCTCCTTAGTTTTAGACACATTCAGTTGTAATCTGTTTTCGTCACACCAATTCGTAAAGGTGGATATTTCATGCCTCTACCCGGTTTCGTCACCATTCTTCTCAATAAGACCTAAAATGCATGTGTCGTCAGCAAATTTAACAAAAGGAATGGGTGATAAGACATATAAAACACTAAAGGCAGATTTTTTAGGGATTGGCACCAAGTGGGAAGTTTTCCAGGAGACTGGGACATGATGAGTGAGTAGAGACATTGTTAAAAATATGATGAGAAATGTAAGAGAGCTGTTCATGACACATTTTGAGGACTTTACCATTAATACCATCTGGTCCAGAGGCCTTGCCAGGTTTGACCCGCCTCAATTCCCGGGAGACTTCACCAAGGGTGAACTCTATTCTTTCAGATTGACAAAAACCATCTAGTCTATGAGGCACGCCGAAGCTCTGCTGAAAATTCATGATTATCAAACCTAGCATAAAACTTGTTAAAAACATCAGGCATGTTGTCAGAGGTTACATTGTCTACAGTGATATAATTGGTTTTATGGTTTTGCCACCCAGTCACGCTTTTCATGCCTTTCCATACCATGCTAGTGTCATTTGATTTGAAATGACTTTCTATTTTGTCCTTGTATCTATCCTTGGCCTTCCGTATTTCACCATCTAATTTCCGGTTCACCGTTCTCAGTTTATCTCGATCACCTTCTCTGAAGCAAGTTTTCTTCTCGTTGATAACAGCTTTCAGTTCTGACGTTACCCATGGTTTGTTGTTTGGGTAGAGTGTCACCCATTTCTTTTCAACTACGATGCCTTTACAAAAGTTTTTATATTCACCAACAGTGTCTGTGAGTTCATCGATATCTTTACAGTTTTTCATAAACAAGTCCCAATCAGTCTCTCCGAAGCAGTCCTGCAGGCGTTCGTGGGCCGCCTGGTTCCAGACTTCAATTGTTTTCTTGATCGGCTTACTCTCTCGGAGCACTGGTCTGAATTGCAAAGGGGGGGATGGAAAGTCGGCTTGTAAGCGTCTTTCACCGAACAATAGAATAATTCCAGCGTATTATTCCCTCGCGTGGCTCTGTTTAAATACTGCGTGTATCCATAGAAACCATCTTGACAGTTGTTGAAGTCACCAGTAATGAGGCTTACTGCGTCTGGGGATTTGGTTTCTTGTTCAGCAATTAACTCGATCAGTATTGCGTGAGCTGTTGCAACGTTGGCTGATGGTGGAATATACACAACGTTTAAGGTGGATGGCTGGGAACTCTCGTGGGAGGTAGAATGGGCGGATTGTCAAAGGCAGTAGCTCAATGTCTGGTGTGCAAAGTGTTTCTTTGATGTGTACGTTGTTGGGACTACACCACTTATTGTTAATGAAAGCACACACGCCTCCCCTCTCTCTTTCAGGGATTCTGGGGTATGATCTGCCCGGTACAAATGAAATCCATCTACCCCCAAATTCGTCATATCATGATGGAACCAAGTTTCTGAGAAACATAGGATGGAAGAGTTTCTATAGTTATGTAGATACCGTGTACTAGCTTGCAATTCGTCAAGTTTATTACAGAGGGAGCGGGTATTCGCCAAAGTCACGCTAGGTAGAAATGGTTTGTTCGAGCGCCTGTAAGCTCTTAATCTTACCCCAGAACGGTGTCCCCGCTGGCGTGGTCGCACTTCCTTTGGCAAATTGAATATCTTGTGCTGGTTCGATCTCCCGGGTCGTAGGGGTTTCAATTCGTAGGCTGAATACCGTAATATGTCCTGGTTCGTGTTCACAGCGCCAGTTTGGCGGAATGATGCCAATATAATGAGCATCCACATGACAAAGAACAGCACTGTATCCATATTGGGTATAGGCTAGATCGCCAATATACAATATATTACACACAAACACTGTATGCACCAGTTCCACGAAACGAGCTGAATCACCCGGCTAAGTCCATGAAGTTCCTCGTTTATTTCGAGTACAATCAGTCACAATTTTTCTCAGTATTGACGGGCAGGGACTTCAGGAGCACTCACTATCAACTTTGTAGGAAATATTAACTGCCAGGACGTGAATTTATACCGTAAATACAAAACGGATCACAGCGAGATGAAGAGCGGTCTGCTGTCGAACAGCGACCATATTATCCTGTTACTACAGATGTATAGTTGAAAGTCCAAATAAGAAACTGATGACTAGAGGTTATTTGTTTTACAAAAGTAGCCCCTGTTATTTGGTCATCTGTATAATCAGATTAAACATTCCTTTTGTAGTTTTTTTTAATGTTTCTGCTGGGGGGGGGCGTTGGGCGTTTTTTGTCGCTGCAGGTCGGCGGGCGTATGTTGTGTTTTGGCTCGCTTGACCTGAGTTTGGTTTTTCAGAATGGGATGGTTCGGTAGTGCCGTTTGGCCGTGACGTTTTGTATCCCGCATGGCGGATCACGTAAAAAGCACATTCGTTTTCACAAACTATTACTGTTCCATTGGACACGGTTTTCCATAACATGACTCGCCAATGGAGGACTGCACTACAGCCTTAGTAGTTGCGGCTAAAGAGTCCTCCGATTGGTTTGATGAGACGAAACAGGCCACTGATCTCAATTAACTCGAGCGGCCCTTCCACCCTGCCCGCAGTCGCTTCCGCTATACCGGACACGATGGTCGCTAGTGGACCTCCTGTTCCTGACAGGGAGGTCCACTCGATCAAAGTTGACGAGGAGCTAAGAACTCTGCTAGCTCGTATGAAAAGGGGGAACACTGCCAGGGGCCTGAAAAGACCCGTACTGGGAAACTTCGCAGGTAATGCGCAAGCCTGTCGTCTATCGGTACGGCGTACCCCGGATGAATATTGGAGTGAGTTGTTAGGTGTGGGGGGGGGGGGTTGTGTGGTTGTTACGTAATATGGGTTGGGGGTTCTGTTTGTGGTTTGGAGTTGACTTTTTGGGGATGGGTTGTAGAGCTTTGTTGTTTTGGTTCTGTTGGCCTTTTGGTCCGTGTCCTTTTCACGTTACGTTGAACGCTGCAATGTATACGTTTGTGGGTTGGTGGGAGGTTTCTGTTTGTGGGTTTTCGGTTGGGTTTTGGTGGTTGTTTAACAGACTGGGATTGTTTTTGGTTTTGTTGACCTTTGGTCCGTGTCCGTTTTCTTTGCACGTAAAAAGCACGGTATGAGCTAAAAATGATATACATGAATCTTGGTTCACAGAGTCTTCATTTAATGCTTGAATTTGAGGTCACCAATTGAGAACAAATCACAGAATATTGTTGAACATTGGAGTGATTGTTAATAGCAACATGTACAAATGTGAATACGAATTTGCTGGTCCACAGCTACCGAGATATTAACAATTGTTTTACAGAAGGTGAAAACTTCAAAGCTAATTGTAGGCTGTTTTTCTTACAAAACTTTCAATTTGCTGTAAACCTACAACTGACCCATAACTGATTTTAACTTGAATAGTAGGGTGGTGTTTTGTTCAAATTTCTATTAAATATGGTGATTGGTGAGGATGTCAAGTTTCTTGTAAGGAAGGACACTAATGCTCATGTGTGATGATGAAATTATCTATGCCAATTGAACTTACTCTTCGTTATCTATGCCAATGATGGTGCAGGTTGCTTCGGCTGTTTTCCTGTTATCTGTGAAGAAATTGGAACGTAGTTGTAATGAGCATTTTTGTTCATGTTTACTGGTTTGGAATGTTGAAAGGCACAATTGAAATTGATTCTGAAATTTTTAGGGTCATTTGACTTGGTTCAGAATGCAGTGTTCAGGGTTGTGTACAATCGAGAGAGCAGAATATTAGTACTTGCCTATGACTAGATGTGATATGTCCCAATCTGTGTGGTTTAAAGAAACAAAAACATGGCAATGTGCCAAATTAATAGGCCACTTAATAAAAATTGCATCATAGCAGCTTAGAAAAATCAGTGAAAGGCACTATGGTTCCTTGTACTTGAGATGCCAAATGATGCAATCATTTCCAAGTATGTTTATACAGTGGCATATATCTAAAATAGTTGGCATCTGGGACGAAAACTTCCTTTGTCATTTTTGCAAGGAATGCCATTCTGGTTTTCCTCCTGTTTGAGATTTTTTTTTCTATTTTTGGCATTGTAACAGTGCCAGGATGCCATGCCGTCTTGAGGAATGTACCTCTCCTCTCTGAGAAATTCTTCTTTATGCAGGTGGGTGGCTTAAATGCAAAAGAGTGCTATACACAGGCGAGCTGTCCTATCTTATTCTTCATCTTATTGACTGCTGAATTCAGCCCCCCCCCTTCCCCTTCATACTACTTAGTATTCCACTGTGTTGATGTATTACATTTTCTTTATCTTAATACAATATTTCCCCCCTAGGTTTTATTCTATTTATCAAAATCGTCAAAATAAATGGAAACTAGTGTGAACACTCTCAGATTCTTTCATGTAAACGATAATACAGTTCAGATATATATGCAATATATACCTCTAGTGCTGTCAACGTGGTAGACTTCAGTTGATGCCTGTCGTTGTAGACATCTATTTCTACATTGGAGATTCTGATTACTGATCAGTGTCGTTCTCATTAATTTTTTCGGAGTGCTCCCCCAGATGGTAACTTCATCTGCAAGCAGAATATCACGCCTCTTCCATGTGGGACCCTCTTTCATATCATACACCTAACAATTCAAGAAAGTGCATTTTGTGAACATTTTTTAATAATACACTAAAGCAATGTTTGTTATTATCATTGTTTAAGTATTTACATATGAACAAACTGGAAAATGTATTAGATGTACTTTGTGTCCTTTTTGAAAATGACGTCGAGTACTGTAATTGCTCTACATTTCATTGTTCTACACAATGCATGCGTATCGTATTCATTTAATAGAAACGCACTACGCGGTCGTAAAACCAGTATTTAGCAGAACTGGTACATGTACAAAATGTATGAATGAGAACTATTTGAGCTGCTATGTCAGCGCCAAGCATTTGGGGCAAGCTCCTGTTTGCGTTACATGAACTGTGGCTGTACTTGACACTATTTTCAGTTTTTAAATGTTGGTGTTTTTATATTCAAATTTTCGTGTTTGTGATAATTGGTGTATCCGAATTTTCAAAGTGTGCTACTATTGAGGTATAAAAAATTGATATTTTATCGAAAACTCAAATGTGTTTCTATTACGGCATGAGCTGCTATTAGAATGAATATGGTATACTATTATATAGGGTTTATTTCACTAATGATGGTCTGTATGACAAATTGTCTAGCCTTATTTAATTCTTTCGACAAGTTATTTGTTGGCCAAGTTTGTGCTCTAATAAAAAGGCGTGATACATTGTCAGCTATAATTAGCAATACCTCTCCAAGTTATTTGAATTTGAAGCTTTAATATTCGTGTCATGATGACCCTAAGTAATGGGGTTGAACTACTCATTATGGACTATTTACCCAGCAAATAACACCATGATTGTAACAGCTGAATATTAGTCTGTTGTCTAGTACCACCTCTATACGAAGCTCATGTCTTAAATCCTCACAGACACATACAAACAGTGTTTGTTAGTTTTGCGGTGTAGTGACTTTGGTGTAGCTTTGGGGTTTCCAAATGGGAGTTTCATTGAAAAGAAACTTACATTCCACTTAACTATGACTGCTTTGTGAATCGCTTTCCTGTTCCACCTTTACAGCATTTTGTTTTGATTAGATACTTTTAGCATATTAAATTACCTTTGCTTACTTTTCCTTCAACGGAAAGCCTCCTCTTCTTTGGTGACGCTAAAGCATCAGGGATGGTGCAGAGTGTTGCATTGAAAAACTTTTCTACTTTCTCTTTGGGAAGGCGGAATGACTTCGACGTCTTCAAAACCTATTGTAAATAAGAAATAGATGGTTGTACTTCATAGAAATTTGGAACATACATATTATCGATGGTGGTTAGGGTAGGGGAAGCTATGCTGGAGGGTGTTCAAGGCTGGTGGTATGGGTACAATAGATATGATAAATGTCTTAGTGTTATGAAGACCGTTCATTATTATGGGAAATATATGGACAAATTGCTATTCAAAAGTACTTTCACTAGTCTTGTAGCATCTAGTATGTTGAGATTTGAGAAAGTAATGTTTCAAATTCATGTTGAAAGTTGTCATCTGAAAAACATTATCAAATATATGTCATAGTTAGCAGCACAAAATTTCCTTGCAAACAACCAGCCACGTCTTTTTACATAAATATATCCCCCATGTGTTTCTATTTCCACTAGTCTCCCCCTCCCCCCTCCCCATTCAAACCCATCCAAACCCATCCACAATTTTCAGGTAATGTCTGGATACAGCTGGAGCTTGTTCCGCCAATCATAGTTCATTTTGTGTATAACTTGTAGTATATGACTGGATGTATCTGGAATCTTGAGTATTGTATAGTGTTCATATGAAAATGAGCAGACTGGTATGAATAGATATGAAGTCATAAGATTCGAAAGGTTTTTGGGCGAGCCAACTGTTCAAGTCCTGAAGGGGTATATTACCCAACTTACGAGTGACTAAATGGTTTCAATTGGATAAAATGGTTGATACCTGCTGTAGGAAAAATGTTCGTCGTAGATCTGGTAAGAGTGCACAGGTGTCAGTACCACTTAAACTAATTGTGAATCTTGGTTAAATCTTACCTTTGATTTGTCGGCAGCCAACCGCAGATAGGAACACTCCTCTTGTTTGTTGAGAGAAAAGTTCGCTAGGACAAAAAACCTATCCTTTTTCAACTTAGTTGCCAGCGTTTTCGCTAGCGACTTCCCAATGCTGACAATGAACATCTCATGGATGTCGCCTTTTTCCGAAATTGCATAAGCAATGTAGTTTGAACCTCTTGGCTCCAGCTCAGTAAGCATGTATACAACCATTCTTGTCTTCGATGCCATCTGATGATGAAAGGAATAAGAGGAACCAAAAGACATGGACTATTTCAAATATGCTACTAATACTGGAATGTTTTCAATTGCAACTTGCTATTTTGGTCTTGAGTTTTATGGTCAGACCACACACAATAGACTGCTTGACATAGAAGTAGATCTACATTCGAAAATACCGGGTCTATGCTGGCAGCTGATGTAGTAAGTTGATTTACATATTGTTCACATTGGAATGTAGAGGTCATGAACTGTAGAAATGTAGATTCCTGTTGGACATTGAAATTGAAATCTCCCACAATAAGAAAAGGCTTATCAATTGATACTTGTGGCCTAAGTTGAATTTCAATGAAGTGTTTGAATTCATGGAAAGAAGAAGAGGGAGCCCCATAGACTGTTGATACTTGTATTGGCAATGGACTAGTGACAGTCACAGTCATGCATTCAAACAGATTACTGGTATGCAATGATACACTAGAATTTGTACAATTTTGCTTTAGAAACATCACAAGACCATGTGGTGGGCGTTGCTGCAGTTTGATTTTCATCATTTCTCATTGAAACAAATCCAGGAATATCATAATCTTTATCTCTGCTTGTTAATCTACTTTCTGTTACACATATTAAATCAGACTTAGTCAAATTATGGTCTTTCGATAGATCTTTGAAATGTTTATGAAGTGATCTGCAATTTTTAAATGACAATGTTAAAATAAATGCTTACATTGGAGTATAACATAGATTCATAACAGAAGTAGATTTCATCCGTTCCATTTCATTGATTACACTTTCTGTAACCTTGATTTTTGATTCATTAAGTTCCAACACATGGATACCTGTTTTTATTGTTACTCTACTCAATGCCATATAGTGTGCATGGGCAATTGTAGATTTCCCCATATCTACAGCTACTTGTGTGAGTGTGTCACATTCAGCTTTATGTATGGTCTTGGCACATGTAGGCCTTAAAGGAAATACTGTCAATGTGTGCATTGTAATAGGTTTTGTAGCGAGCTGTGGCAATTTTACCAACATCTGGATTGTCAAATTTAATCCAGAGTATACTAGGTAAAGGTTTATTAGCGTCAATGTAATGATTTTTTTTTCTTCAATACACAACCACTGCCATTTGTTATGCCATCTTCAACATTTATATTTGCTATAGTTTCATATTTATTGCCAACTGCAATTGTTAATGTACCAAACAGACCAGAAGTTGTACTAGCATCTTTCGGTATTGCAGCTTTCATTTTCTTTGATGCTGTTTGCCATATTTCCACAAATTGAATCTTGAGCAGAAATAGTTATGTTTTTATTACAAGACAAAGTGAATGTTTATCGTTATACTGATTGACCAAAAGCGTTGGTGGGATATAAATGTGGAATGCAAGGCGAAATTAGTCTTTCATTATGTATGATGCATGATTTTAAATCCTGTATGTCGGCTGCAGTATGTTCTCCTTCTCTAAGCCTTTTTAGTCATTGTGCAAATTGTATGTCATCTTTTTGTCTCATGATTTCTGTCAATTCATGTACAGTAAAATATTCTTTCCACATATTTGGCGCAAGAGGTCCAAAACCATGCTCAAGATCTTCAAATATCCATCGATCCATAACAGGTTTCAGCAGGAAAAGGTCAGCAACTGCAATTATGTTAACTCCTTCAAATGGTTTTTTTATTACCCATTATTTCTTGCAGCCTTTCATGTATGAAGAGAAAGTGTCTATTTCCTACCATCGAAATTTCATCAATGATTACAACTTCTAGACTTATACTGTACTTGCAAAGTGTTGAGCTTGTGAGTGGTTATTTTTTTATAGTTGGCGCACGGAGCAAACAAACAGTCTAACTGGTAAATTCCGCTTTTTGTATAATTATATTTATTCAATCTGTATTGAAAGAAAATAAAGAAAAATAATCAAGAAAATCATTTAAGAAGAGCGCCATCACTTTGAAAACTTGCCAAGCCGTAAATGTATCATCGCGCTTGTACCACTACTTATACACTAAGCCTAGCTACACACAATCCAGCTAACTGTAAATCCATAAAAAATGAACTTATCTAACCTTCACAGGGCTCGCCAAACCATAGAATAATGATTAAAAGCAATACACAAACATACACGCACGACCCCCGGTCGGAACAGTAAGAGTAAACACTTGCCCACCCCCATAAATACGGCAAAGTTGTCGAGTATACTCAAAATAAATCAGTAAGTAGTCTATACACTGCTTACGGTTAGGCCCGCAAAACATAAACCTTAAACTAAAGACAATGTCAAACTTATAAGACATTATACATGAACATTATATAAGAATACCTACTTCTTTGGCGGAATCACCGGTATTTCTCACAAAACTTTAACACTTCTATTCAACGTAAAAACATGTAAAATGATCACAAACTGGTTAGCAGAATATGATTGAACAGGTTAGCTTTACGGTATGACTAACTTCTCGTTTTCCAAGAAAAACACGACAGAGCGCTCCCTTGGAACGCCGATTGATACAACGAAACAATAGTTGAATCCTCTATTTGGATCAATTTTAAAAGCAGAATGAAAAGTGTGTCTATGAATATTATACGCAGCTTTCCCAGTAGGTGCACATAATAAAATTCTACACTGCTCTGGATCAGCGCCTTCTGTCGAACAAAGCAATCTGTTCAAAGCTTGGTACAATGTTTTCACAACAATTGATTTTCCTACACCTGCTCCGCCAGTTAGAAATACATGTAAAGGTTCTCTGTTTGTAGTCATCCATTGCATGACATGCGTGAACAATTTTCTTTGTCGGACATTTAATTGAGACAAAGTTTCAAGAAATTGTTCATCTCAAATGCGTTTAGACGAATTTTCAACAGTTGGAGATGCAGTTGCACATAAACCTATTTCATTTGATATGTCAGAAACAGCATGTGATTGTACAGTGGGATAAAAGAAGCTGTATTCAGTACAATATCATGTTCCTAGCATCAAATCATCTTCTTCCATTTGTTGTGTCATGGGTGCAACTGTTGGCAAGCTATTTTCACTGAAATAGTCTAACATCGCTTGTGTCAAATCTGCATGTGTCAAGTGCTTTTTAGGTTCATATTTATTCAAATAAGGGTTTATGACATCAACATGAGACATGAAGCTGTCTCTCTCTATATGTGTTGTATGTACCTACCAGGTGAGATTCATTGCGCCAAGGTTTGTACAACATAAGCTTCTCTGTATAGAAATTTTCAGGACCAGTCTCTTTGTTGTAGTTACAAAACGTATTACTGGACTTTGACTGTCCTGATTGAAATACCTGATGGCAAGGAGATGCTAATGTCAGTATCTGCTGAAAGATGATCTTCTGAATGATCAGTAATTGTAGGGTCATCAGCATAATCATCACAATAGTTATCTTCTATTTCTTTGGGGAATTCCACAATTAATTTTCATACATAATCAGCTAAGGGCCAACTCTCTAGCATTCTTGGTTCTGATTGAGTAACGTTCAAGTACATTACTGCATTCAATATCAGTGTCATTTGGGTTCATTCCTCCAAGCTTATCCTTACTCTTCAAAAGAAATGTCCTATCTTCTTTGGGAGATGTATTACAGAAGACTACTGACCGTGAAGATCTTGTAATAGGTAGTTGCAATAAAAGATAAGCAGCTTCTTGTGCACTTACTTCTACAGCATTTACAAATTTTGTACCAAATATTCGGACTTGATTTCTGATGTCTAAATTGCCTTGTTTTGCTTCTTTGCATGCTTGGTCCAAAAGAACACTCATTCCCCGTTAACTTACTCATATATGCAACAATATAAACAGCACATGCATATGGATCAGTAACAAATTGGATGTCATGATTAGCTCCATAGACTCAGAACAAATTCTTCATGTAACAATTAACCCTGATAACAGAAGGTGACCGTCTTCTTCAGTTAGGCCAAGCACTAATTTTGCTTCATTGTAATATGTTGTTCATGTGAAAAAGTTTCGGTTTCAATTGGTCTCAGGAGCATAGTTTTGTTCATCGGTGGCTTGGGAAATCCAAAACGACATAGGTTTGCCTCCTTTACGACAAGTTTTTGAATGTTGTGTCTCTCAAATTCCAACATTGCTACTGAGTTAACCGATACATCATCTGAACAAGATATATATTTATTAGCAAATGTTACAATCTCTTCAGAGCTGTTATTTTCTACAGTTGGAGCATTTTCTATCCAAACAGTATATGGGCATGTGGCGAACCTCTATGCTGAAATTCTATCCTAAGAAAGGAATATACAATTTTTCCAATTGGATGAAGATCAGATTTAATGACATCTATAAGAAAAACTTGAAGTCTATGATCAAAGAAGCCTACGCATGTTACAGGATCTGCTTTGACTAACCTGCAGCGTGTTTTCCAGTTCATATTTGCCAATTCTTCATCAGTAGAATTTTTATTATCAATCATTTTGCCAAGTACTCTCAATAAATCATGCCACCCAGTATCTGCTGCTGATAAAGGCACAAAATAAGTTGGATATCCCAACTACCACCATTGCTAAAAGCTCGTTTTTTCTTTTTTCCAGGTATGGTGGAGAATTTCCTAATGATCTATATATTCTGTAACCTTCATCTAATTTTAGAAGATTGTTTACTTTTCCCTGTCTAATATATCTCCAACTGTATGTATACTGTTTACCATTAATCTTACATCTTCTGATAGCAAGGGTAACTTTTTCTGCGATTTGTTTCATTTGAATCTTTTTCAACTTGAATAACAAATTAGGTATGCAAGTAGCCACACGTCTATCAATGCTTCGGAGCTCCCATTTACAAATCTCACTATAATGTAGTGGTAACCTTTGCTGTGGCCTCCTGTTACCACATGTAATGTAGGAAATGCTAGAAACTCTGGATCATGAAAGAATGAAATTGGTATTCTATTCTCACCTGGAGCTCTAGTTATTACTTGACTTGAATCATATTATGAACAGGTCAAAAGTGTATCCATATTGCCTTCCTCTTGATCATCATTTATTTCATGAAAAGCTCCAGAATCAATACTTTCCTGCTCAGGTTCATCATCTGCTGCAGTAGATAATTGTCCAATTTCCTCTGAAATAACTTTTAGCTATTCGTAATCGACTTGTATCTTTAATTCTTTGAAACAGAACCATTGTTAACCAACCAATGAAGTCCTTCCATTACTTTCAACGGTCTTACATTCTCAACATAAACATTACATATATATGTCAGTCTTCTTTTCAGCTTAACTGGTACAGTTTCAGATGCAGTTAAGTGTCTTGACAAAGCAGTAATTGTTGGCATAGTATCGACTGGAACATTAACAACATTTCCTCTCAAGGACATTTGTCCACCCCTACGAAGTTCTCTCAATGGCATAAAAGGAATACGTGGAGATAGTAATCTCTCTTCCAGATTACATAAATTAAGCTGTTCTGGTTTATCATGAAAACCACCATGGTTCGCAATAGACCATGTTGGAATTATTCCTGTTTTCATATAATTTGGACAGGTGTGACAAACCCACTCTTGATTTCGGATAGATAAATACCCAGTAGTGCATTCACTAAGAACTTTATTGTACTGGCTAACAGAATGTCTAAACCCATGTTTGGTGACAACTTGTACAAACATAACTTGGTCCATGCTTTTTTTGGCTTTAAACATGTCATGAAGGCTATCTATTGATTTTTTTATTTCTTGGCAAAGGTTTGTTAACATTTCCATTACCATGTTTTGCAGATGGTTGAGTGCAGCTTGTAGTTTGTTGATTGCAGGATTTGTAAGGCTTTCTCAGTTCACGCAACCTTTTTTGTATTTGCTTTGCTATTAGTTGTGGTGTTATTGTTAAGTTTGTATACAGCTTCTAGTTTTCTTATTGCACGATTTCCGAGGCTTTGACTTTTGTAGTTGACCTTTATGTGAGGGTTTTTCGCCTTTAGTCGAACTTCAATGATGTATGCCAAGCCTATTTTTTTTTTAACATTATTCTCACAGCGCTTAAGACTTGGGTACCTGTTGTGAACTATTAGATTTAGATTTACTTTTCTTTGGAAATCTTTTCGCTTTCAATTTTGCTAATGAAATTTTGTTCTTAGTTAAGGCATGCGTCCTATATTTATACAACCGTTGATGGTTATCTTTCCTGAAATGCTGTGTATTACTGTCATGTGTAGTACTGTCAGTAGATGTACTACTTTGTTGGTGCGAATTTTGGTATTGCAAATAAGATGATAATGACTGTACCGGTCGTGGCAAGACGCAAAAAGACGGATGGTTTCGAACAAGAAGTAAAGTCACCGCAATTTATTGGCTCCGCACTCGTTTTATGACTATAACTCCCGTAAAACTATCGAAAATACAAAAATAGAAAACTTACAGTACTAAATACATTTTTATAATTGTTTTTTTGCATAAATAAAAACTACACAAATTTCACTATTGCACAAACATGAACCATCAAATACACATGAAGAAAGCATTTAACCTATAATATATAAACACCAAAATACCTCTTTAGCCTTTTAATGTCGAGAACTTCCAGCAACCACTATTACCAACTGCTTACGTGGCATTACGTGGCTTCGCATGGATCTCAGATCTTAATATATAAATTACTATACGTGTTCTGGCTAAACGCAACCAATGCCAGCCAGTGGTCCCTTTTCCGTGTGCGCCCAATATATATCAAAGGACATTGAAAAGGACTTATTACGTAAGATAAATCACGAGGGTTCAACGAGCCAATCACGCAAGGTACTCGTTTAAACATGAGCAAATAATTATGCAGCTGAATCTTAACAATTTGAGGTATGGTCAAACAAAGTTACCAAATGTTATATAACAGACAACAATACGAAAAAACGCAAAATATATTTCACTACAATGACTTAAAGCCAAACATGTCAATTGATCCTGAAGAAGTATGCATGGCAGATTGTATTGAAATTGGTTTTATCTCTATAATGGTTGAAGCACACAGAGAAAAAGAATGACCTCAATTGCGTACATGAGAGATGAGATTTTCTATATTATTAAAGTAAAGTTGAACAGCATTGCCATTATCAGCAAGCAATCCATGATTATTTCTACTGTGTGAATGAAATACCCCATATGTATCATTTGTTTTTTTTTAAATATTGCTATCATATATTCTCCAAGAACCATAACATTAGTATCAGATACACACAATGCATGTTGAACAATAATATCAATGGGTTCTAAAATAGATTGACCATGAATCAGCAATTGAAAACTTGCCATATATACTTGGGAAAAACTTTAGATTGTGTATGATGTTATCAAGTGATACTTAAGGTGGAAAAGCATTTGTACTTAAATATTGGGAATTATCAAGGTGATTCGTGAGTATTAATCTTTCCCTTATTAATCTGTACAATTCGTGACCTTCTCGTAAGATTCTATCAATATGAGAGGTACTAATAACTTCATATATGTTGATTAAAACAAGAGCGATAAGAGCATTGCAAGAACATTGTCTTCCAGCTCTGAACTCTGAGAACTGGTCTCCCTGATGAAATGAACCCATCACTATGTATGTAAATAAAATATCTACAGTAGGAACTTCAAGAGATGTTGGTGTCCGCCATTGTGTATATGTTGCAATAGGGTTTTCTTGATTCAACCTTCCTGCACGTGACCTCCTAGATTTGCGGGGCATTATGTTTGATATTGGTTATTCGGACATTTTTGTTCAGATTATATGTAATATACCTGTTTTGGATATTAGTTTGGGCTATGAAAAACATGTGTCCAAGCTAAGTGTAATCAGTTATTGTTACTAAGTATTAGTAATCTGAATGTAAAAGACTATATGACTGTTTCAGATATTATTTTGGCTATGGAAAACTATGTATACTTGCTGTTGCTAGGAAAGTTAGTATGTCCAAACTATTGCAATAGAACAAAATCTAGATTGAAAAGTGACAAAACTTGCTCCAATTTGGTATGGCTTTTTCCAAACTGTTCAAACTTGTATAAAACCAGCAGTGCACCAACACCGAACTATTTCAACTTGAGTAAACTTAAAATGCTAAACAAACTTTGAAATAAATCCAAAGCAAACTTTCTTCAAACTTAACAATACTATACCTTATGAACTGGATGTAGATTTCAGATGTAAAGAAAAAGAATGTATTAGTATCAATACGTTACAATTAGACATGCATTTGCTCTGCAAACAGTATATCCCTGCGATCAGGGGCGTCAGAGGCCATAGTGCTGGGCACATAGGCAAGACATTTCGACATACTGTAGCGTTACCGCCAAATTGTACGAAGTTTAACGAGACTGTTCCACCGTAAATTCAGGAAACGGAAAAGTTGATTGTTCAAAGAATAACATTGTAGCCCCAAAATAAGTCACGAAACACAGCTATTAAAGTTGGCTTCTATTTATTAATGCAAGGCACTGACTTAAAAGTCTAAATAACAACAAGGTAAACAAGAACTGACTGAATAATTACTAACAGCTAACAACTGACCGAGTGACACAGACTAAATATGATTGCTAGAGTAGCAAACTAAATGGTAGCTGACAACTAACAACTGGAATCTGGCTACTGCCCACTGACTACATCTCTTTTTAAACAGAACCCATGCTACTGACCACCAATCCTGATAAGCAAGCCAGCAGTCTTCGCACCTTTTTACAAAGAATAATATAAGCACATGCATACAATGAAACTCTCCCAGGACTAATAATAAGATAAGAGCATGCAGTAAAACTTTCCCAAGCTTTTAAATCAAGATAAGATACGCTTATAGCACTTATTCTTATGGCTCATAAGTTTTTTTAATTAATACTTACAGAGTCTCAGGAGTACAGATTATAAAGACTACATGAGGCTCTCTCATTATAGTCATATATACTATTGTGTGAGAAAATTTACTTTCTCACCACCCTGAAGTCAGAACAATACTTTGAAAACTTTCTTTTGGAAAAAATTAGATTTTTAAACAGACTTCAGCATCACTCTGGAATGCTGTGGAAATAGTCTATTAGTATGTACATCTACATAGGAGTCTTTATATTTTGAAGGAAGAAGTTAAAAATTAACCAGGCAGGTAGTCTCCAAAAATGTGTCGGGCGGCCATTTAAAAAATGAAACAAGGGCCTCGTAAATTTTGTTTTTTATTTGGTCTAAACAGAGACATTAAATTTGATAACTCAAGAATTTTAATTCCCTTGTACAACTTATAACGAGCGAACCTAACTACTAGGCCCTAAATTGAAGCTTCATAGGGGAGCAATAGAAATTGACCACAGATTGTGAAGGTCGCCATGATTTTCATACCCTGCAACTCGGGAAACACCCCCTGTATACGTTTGATACAAACTGAAATAAACATCTTTCAAACATTGGCATTGTTTTCTTCTTTCCCAGAGACTTCTTCATAGACATCTTGAAATTTTTTCAAAGTCTGAGGGGAGCAGGCGGAGTGGCTACGATGGCCCCAGTTGCACGATACTTATTTCTTATACTTATACTTATTTACACCAAAAAATGTTGAAGAATATTTTAAGTCGGAGGGGAGTAAGGAGAGTGGCTACGATGGACTGGTTTTCATTTCTGCCTATCCTTTTATAAAGAAAAATGTGAGGGGAGTAGAAAGAGTGGCTAGATGGCTCCGATTGCATTGTTCTCATTTCTGCCTATCTTTTAATACAGAAAAATGTTTCAAAATTTTTTTAATCTGAGGACAGTAGGGAGAGTGGCTAGGATGGGTCCAGTTGCATCGTTCTCATTTATGTGTATCCTCTTCTACAGGGAACAGTGGAAAAAGATTTTCGATTCAGAGGGGAGTAGGGATAGTGGCTGCGATTGCATAGTTCTCAAGAACGTAGCCATTTAAGAACGTAGCCACCTAGCAGCCACCTAGGCCTGTAGGCCTAGTTGGAGCCTTTATTACATATATTTCAACTGGTAGGTATTTATTTTTCTCATGCTGAAATATTACGAAAATGAAGTTGTTCAGACTATGCATTGTTCCTAACTTCGCATAACTCTTACTATAATAAATTACTTACGAGTACGACTAGCCTAGTAGTAGTAATACTAGAATGACCATGCAAAGTTTACAAACAGAATATGAGGGTATTTTCAACCATTCAACTGAAGAAATACCCGTATAAAACAAATTTCAGCCTTTATTTTATTTTCTGTACAGGAAAATATTGACTAGCCTAGCCTATGCCTAGGTTGACAACGTCGGAGTATAATTCGAACGGCCAACTAAAATGGCGGCCAAAGTTGAGTTTTGCGAGGTTCTATTGAAGTAAACACAATGTTCAAGTACCTGACGGAAATATTTTTCAAAGGTCATTTTTTGTGGGAAGATCGTAAAATTTTGTGACCTTACATTCAATTTATTCATGATTTTAATTACATATTTCAAAACTGGTTGCTTTTCATTTTACCCTTGCTGAAATATTACGAACATGCGGATGTCCGATCTTAGCAGAGTTCCTAACTTCGTAATACTGTATATAGGCCTAGTATACACTAGTACAAATCAGCCTTAACTTAGCCCTACGCTAGGTCCACTGTACCATGGAGCTATAAACAGATGACTGTACTAACGGAGTAACGTTAGATGGAACAGTAAATTACTTACCGCTTTCTTCTACTGGCGAGTTGGATTACCAATATTCCGCTGCACTGGATCTATCTAATTGTAGAGAGTTGGATTTGGTGGTACGTGCACGTGCAGTCTATACGGAAATACACGCAGCGCTGCAGGCGTGCACAGCAGTTCTATTTTTAACCCAAACATCCAGCATATCAACAAGCGCTCGTCCAATCACAATAGGAATCATAAATTCAACTTATTACTGCATGATCACCGTGTGTTTTTATTTAATTATCATAAAGACACAGAGTTTAATTTAAAGGTACAGGTAAAAAATAATAAAACTATGTTGACCGATGTAATTGAGCAAATGGTTACGTCTCCATCGCAATATCTTTAAGCGCTGTATTAACAAGAGCAGCAATGCAGCTGTTTCTCCATGTATATTATTTCCACCGATGTAAAATGCTATTGAAACATTTCTTGAGAAATAAATCAAGGTGATCCGTCTTAAGTGTCTCGTCTGGTTGAGCTATCAGTGGTTTTCATCGGTATCCATGCAAATCACCAGTTCCAGAGCAAATGAGCCTACAACTATATAGCAAACTATGTCAATATAGCTGCTGCGGTTAATAAGATATACTTCCTGTGAACTTTGATGATAATTACCAAATTTGCTCCAATGACCTCATGTACCAAGTTTCATGTTGATCTAACAATTACGGTTTATTTCACTGTCTAGAGTGAGGTTATATATAGAATAATCAACGCTCTGGGTTTAATACAAGCGAAGCCAGAGTGCATCCAGCGATAGCATTAAACACAGCGTTGATTATTTGTTAGATAACCTCACGATAACACCAATCAAATTTGAGGATTCTATTCAAGCATAAATGAATGTGTAGTAAAATGACCTCCCCATTTTGCAGCAAGAAATGTTGGCTAAAGGTACCAAGTTTCATGTTGATCCAACAATGTCTAGTAATTTGACCTGAAATTGTCATCATTTTCAACATATTAACATGTACAGAAATGACATAGTCGTAATTGTTCGTTTTATAGGCTCGTTTTATTTCAACACTATTGTAGAAATGGCTGATAGAACTATAAACACAAAAATAAGGAAGAACAAATGATGTAAAAGGAATATAAAAAGAAACTTAAACAATAACAATGTCATAGTCTGTCTAAAGACTAAATGGCAGGAATGTGTTGGATATTACATGTCGGCAAGGTGATATTAATTTTTTAGTTGAAATACAGGTGACTTTTGGAGCACACATGATAAATAAGTACTATTTTGGGGGAAAGAATCGGATGAAAAGACTGGGGAAGTATAAAATGATATGTTGTGAAGGTAAAAGCCTCTCTCTGAATAAATATCATGCACAGCCGCTACTGATTGTGGATCTATCCACCAAATATGAAGTTTGACCATAGTTGTGCTTCATGTGGAAAAATTAATTTCAACCTCTCTTACTGGATTACTGGAACAATAGATAAACAATATGGGTAGACTACTTCCTTTACACTGCCCAAGATAATGAAAGGTATATGTGAATACTGCAAGTAATAACCATAAATCTGTAAACACCGCATTTTTCAATGGTGGTGTTGACAAACAGAATGAGGTCACTACTGACGTTGTCTGGTAGGCTTCTTATCGAACCGTATGTAAAAAGTTTCATTGTAACTTGCTTAAGATACTGATTTTTGCGAATACCATTCATCTACATTTACTGAATTGTTACATGGCTTGTTCAAAAGTAGTCAAGAATACAGGTTTTGTACAACCTGCATTCATACCTACAGGAGGACATCCTGTCACACAACCATGATTGCATAGATTCTTTGAGCCTCTGGCAAGGAATACAAAATAATTTATTTGGAAATAGACAGTTTGATATGTAGTGAATAACTTCAATAAGAAAACTTTGTACATGAATATGTTTCACTTTGTATTTACACAGCTGTCTTTTGCACGTAGTTTAAAAATTAAGAAGTGTATTACATGTTATGGAAACCCCTGTCTAATGGAACAGTAATAGTTTGTAAAAACGAATGTGTAATCTGATTATATTGGCTTAACATTCAGGGAGGACATGACTAACTTTTCTTCTGTCCCCCACTCCTTCTCCCCTTGTTCCCTCCCCCCTTTCACTCATCCTCCCACAGCTCTCTTCCCCTCCTTTTTTCTCCACACCTTTCTGTGTTTGTCCCTCTCCAGTTTATTCCCTACCCTGTTCCTTTAATCCTTTCTTTGTCCCTCCACTGTTTCTCCTACCTTTCCTCTTTCCCTGTTGCTTTCTTCTGACCATCTCATTGTGTTCACCATGCTCATTAACCTGTCTGTTTTCTGTGCGTGTTTTTCTCCCTTCTGTTACTGTACTTGTCATTTAGCCTCTGAAGAAGATCCTGCTAGGATCGAAACGTCAGGCCAAGTTACTTTTACAAGACTTTTAATTGTCTTAACTTAGATTGAAACAGCAGCCAACAAAGGGGAAGAAGCTTCACCTAACAGCCCAGTAACATCATCTCCTGTTAAAAAGACCCATGAAAGTCCCACGAAGAGATCCAGCTCATCCGTGGATGATCAACATGAAAGCGACGTGTCCTACCAGCCAGGAAGTCAATACACTTCGTTAGAGGACGAGGAGGATCGTGATCCTTCTCTTTCAGAACGTTGTGTTTCGGAAAGAAAATACATACATACATGCTTCAGGTATGTCACTGATATCCATAAAATAGAGAACATGGGCACACTGCACAGGGTTACGTTGTACTGTATAAATGGGCATATGGTGCTGGATTGGAGGTCGCAGCCAATGGTAGGTTCTATTCCAGCCGCCAATTTGATGGTGAGTGCTGCATTGCTTTTCAGCGGAAATACATTTTCAAAGTTGTAACAATTTGCAGATTTCCTAGGGTTGGAGTTCATTGGGAAGACAACTTACTACAGCATCCAAAAGACACTTCTCCATCTAGTGATAAACAATGCATTTCAAACTGAGCAGAGAGCCAGCCCAGCAATCATAATTGGGCCCCAAATGGGCTTCTCAATTGGGGCCCATTCAGATTTCTAATTCGTTCCACACAGGGCCCAATTGGGCCAAACAGATTGGGGCCCACGAGTGGCCCAAACCAATGGCATACGGGAACCAACCGGGCCAGCTGTCTGGGGCCCAGCTGGAACCCATTCTGGGCCACAATCGTTTTGGCCCACACAGAACCCATACTTTACCAAATCAGGCTAACTGCATGGGGCCCAAATGGGACCCATTTCGGGCCCAGTTGACTGAGCTTGACCCAAGTGAAACCCACACTGGGCCCAACTGGGCCAACAGTGTGGTCCAAATTTTAACACCAGCTAGTTCACTGTGTCCCTTAAAATAGTTCAGTTATCTACAGGTTCACCACCTCTCAGCATTCAGGAAAGTGGCTGAAGTCCAAGATTCAATCACGACCATGGGATGGGGACGTAATATAACAGTCCTGGGAGCATGCCTGAAGTGTTTCTTTAAGTTAAACGTTTTTCTCAGCGTGAAAGTGTAGTCGCCCCTATCATCCAAAGGACGAGAGAAGTGTCCCACATATTATAGTAGGTTGTTGAATGGGGGGTCAATAACACTTGAACCGTTCATGTACTGTCGTGGAACAGCAGAGATTAATTGCCTCAGAAACAAATCCAAATAAAAAATAAAAGTATTCATGTCTACATTCGTTGAAATATATTTTTCAAGGAGACAACGATGAAAAGTAAACAATAATTCATATACTCCATAATTACATTTTATTAAACTCTCAGAACTTAAACTATATGCATCGTAATTGGAGGGAACATTTTGGCATTTGGATGTCCAGGCAAACCCTGCAAATGTTAACGATGAGGGCAAGATGCTATATATATTGCACATACTTTTGCATTGCAAATGCAATGCGAATGTTGCTCAGGGCCAGGGCCAGGGATGTAAGATCATCCTCTGGATCAATTGGAATCCTAAAAACATGAATTCATTTAAAATCGTGGCAGAAAGCTCAACGTTTACTTTTTCTGGCAAGGTGAGAATAAACATCTTCAATGTTTTATGACAAGATAATGGCATAGGTGATAACAAATATTACTACAGTAAATCTGGAACACCAAAATATATAAGTGGATGGATGTACTCTAGAATAATGAACATTGGTGAGCAGGAATTAAGGTGTATAATCATTTAATGTAGATACGACACAATGAAAAAGAATGGAATGGTTTAGTACTAAGCATAAAAATGGACATTATAGGGCAAGTGTACTCAAAATGTGATTTATGTATGTTATAGAGCTTTAAAAATCATGCCATTAGCTATTCATCCCATCTCTGTAGCATGTCCGGCAACAATAATATTTGATGACATCAGTTCCTTAGTTTTGTAGCAATTCCTATGTTTTATATTGTTATTCATAGTCATATAAACATGGAAGTTATAACCCTAACCGTTGTAAAATGTTAACATGTTATGTCAGCACTTGGGATTTAGATGATGTTTACACAATACTATTTATTTTACATGCAAGGAACGTGTGGAAACATGCGTATGTATATATTTATTTCAAAGGGAAATATAACACTTTTAGTAATAGCAAGGTATTGACATGAAAAATATGGTGTGGCCATTCTACTCTGCCAAACTGCAAACATTGATATCTCGGTAACTGAACATGCTATGAAGATGGAAATCGTGCTACCGATATGATTTTCAATGCTCTATCAGATAGGTGAGCTACAGTTTGAATAAATGCCCCCTTTAATCTACAAAAATCGTTTTGAAAATGAAAAATACATATTAACAAATGTTGAAATTGTCAACGAATGAATAGGTTGACTGCGTCCAATTGATTGTGGAGATCATGTTGACAGGCCTTCAGTTATCCAGTAGTGAGTATTGGCGAAAACAGCTGCCTACTTTCCTGGAAAGGAGGCTGTAGCAATAGTAATAAAGGCAAAAATTATTGCGTGTGTGCTCTTGTTGAAAAGCGTCCTTAAAATATTGGAGACGTGAGAGCCGAGGAGCAGTAACTGGAGATCTACGAAGCACTCTGTGACCTCAAGAATTGCTGGCGAATTCCGTATGGTTGTTAAATGCCTGCAGCAAAGCAAAGAATGACCCAGTCGTTGGTAGGATAGCGACGTAGTTTATTGTATACAGAAGCAAGTCTGCAAAGTGGCTCCTCTGGTCCTTCAGGCCTACGATAGCGATCGAAAGAATATGCCGTTGAATCAGCTACAAACAAAATTAATGCGTGGTGATCCACTACGAGACATGTGTATTGGAAAACGAACAAGGAGACTTGTATGAAAAGTTTATAAAGACAAATAATACACCAACCGCGATTGCTCTGCAACTGTAAAAGGCTAGGTCAATGTAGACCGCAAGGACAGGCTGTCGCGAGTAATACACGAAATGACATGCCAACAGGTCTAGGCTAGTTGGCTGATAATGCTATAGGCCTACTGGCCACCGTTAACAACCGCACCACTAACGTTCTCTAAATTAGAGATTCAATAATCTAATAATGATCTAATAATTCGGATCAGCCAGTCATTTAAAATTAAATGAAAAGTGGTCGGTCCTCCAGCACACAAAAATACACACAGTACACCGTCGCTCAGTCCAAGCTTAGATCGGTGGCGAGAGAATCTTCACGCCAAGCCGTGGTTGGAACTTCCAGAAGGTGACGCGAAGTAGTAGTACTAATAGTAGACTATAGGGCGCCTAGGCTTAGTATCCTATGAACAGCAACCGTGCTAGGCTACGCTGATAAACAATAATCACCTGCGACGCGGACAGGAGGTGATCGTAAGGCCAAGAGCTCGCGGAGCAGTAAATAACACGAGCTGGCAAGCTCCGAAATATAGATAATAAGGGTTGGAGTTCCCGAGGTAAAGATATGCGTGTAGAGCTGTAACTAAGTAAATTAATATAGGTCAGCTAGTACTCGTAACAGCAATAATGAACATGTCGCGGAGGTCCCAAACAAAGATGACGCATGTATTCCTCTGGTGAGTCCCTTATAGTATTTTCCAAAGGAGGCAACCCGTCACAGAAAGTTTACACTTCCGGAGATGAGGGTGCAAGGAAATAAAACTTGCTACAAATTTACCCAAATGAGTCACACACAGAAAAAAATGGATTTCGTTGAATCATATCGCATTTCGGAAAGCCTTCTGTCATTTCTTTAGCTTTCTTGCCGCAGAATGATCACGTGAGGGCATGCAGCGCGCCTAAAAAAACGCGCCTAATTCGGGAATCAGTGTTACCAGTTGTCATTGTCATAAAGATAGTGCAGTGTGAAAATGAGATATATACATTGAAGTCAGCCGAAAGACTGAAACCCCAGGGGCGTACCGTACGGGGGGGGGGTGTAGGAGGGGGGGAGTTCGTCGGTAAAATCAAATATACTGATGACCTTCTTTCTTTTGTCATTTTTTCGGCTAACATTCTTACCAATTTAACATATTTTTCGCAGACTAGCCTCATTTTTTCAACGAGATTGCTAACAATCAATTTTGGTTGCTAAATTTGGGTCCGTACAGTATCGGGTGATGGAAGGTGTGACTCCCCAGGCTGTAATGCCAAATATTGTACTTACACCATGATAGACATGGCAACCCAAAAGATTGTTTGGAGCGAACTGGTGCAGGTGTCGGAAACAACCAGCTCAGTTGAAATGGAGAAACTGGGTTTTAAAAGATGCCTGGACTACATTTTGGACTAAATTAAAGGTCGGTGTTGTTGCCAAGTCCGTAAAGAAGAAGCTTGTAGCCAAAATGCAACAAGAAAGCTTGTGAGGATACAGGTCATCTCAGATCATTTGTGGTGGTCTGCACAAACTTGTAATGGGGATGCCCAGTTACTGGGTAGAAACGTTCTCTTCCATAATCTACCACATCGTGAATAATCACAGCTGTGATACCTGTGAAAAGTTCACAAAATGCGCCCATCCACAAATCGAAGAAAGTGCCGAGGTTGAAACTGCCTGGCTGAAATAGGATTCTGCATCACACAATACCATGAAGGATGTACTCATGAAAAAGCGACTGCTGAAAGACATTCATAAGCTAACAAAAGCATGCCAAACAGGAAGCCTTGAGGTTTTTCATGGAGCACTACTGAAGTACTGTACGAAAAGGCAAGAATTCGACTTTCCCAATATGATGGCACGTTTGCAGTTAGCAATCATAGACCATAACAGAAATTGTGACAGGCCTGAAGCTACCACCAATAAGCCAGTTCATGTAGAAAAAAAGCTACGATCATATTTATCCTCTCTTGGAAAATGTTATTTCCTTGAAAATGTAAACATTGTCTGTTTTGCCGATGCCAGTATGTATTTACCTAAGAATGTTGCAAGGATAGAGTTTCCGGGCAAAGCAGCATTGGTAACTAAGTTTAAGTCACGTTTTGATAAGGCTGGGGAATCTTAAGGCTATATAAACAGCTTTAATTAACTTTCTTGTTTAGAATACTATCGGTTCTATGTAATACACCTCTTCAATTATGCAAGTACACTATGTTTGTGTTTTATTGTTTATGAAAAGTTGATGTTTTTTTATATCAGCATTGCTTTGGATATATCATTGGAGGAGGGTGCATGGGTGGCACTAGGCCCTCCTGGACTGGAAGGGGGTTGGACTACATGTTGGGGGTACTACTTGCCAGCCGGGCCTGACGAGCTTAAATTCTGGTTGCCAGCGAGTGAAATCCACTTGCTCGGGGGGGGGCAGCACTTTTTGCGATTGATATGGATTTTCCAATTTTTAGGCACGACTATCTGAGCGTAGCGCCACCATCGGTTGGCGCAGAGCATACAAGAAAATTTTGAATTTGGGGTTTTACAAACCTCCCCCCCCCCCCAGATGGCCGGAAACGGCCCTTCCCGAGTGTTCATTCTGGTTCCCTGGCCTTTTGCTAACTTCATACACCTCATTCCAGATCACTGTTAAACCCAAAAAACAAACGAGTTAATATAGTACGTAATTCAATACTACATAATGTATTTCAAATTAGCAAGGTACATGTGCAGAGTAGTCTTACTTGTCAACTTCTGATACATGTAGATAGAAAGATAGGCCAGAAATGTTTTCGATACAACTATAGCCAGTAAATGTTTAAGTTAGCCTAATAAGAGAAGGCGAGAGCTATACGACGTTTGCCATCTGATGCAAATTTCTCAACTGAAATATTATTCGAATAGTTTTTCCTGTCTAGACTCTTAAATTATGGGTGTATTAAAAAAAAGGATAACTTGGCCAAAAAAGGGTAGGCCCGGGCCTACATACTGGCAACCCCCCTGATCATATTATGAGCAGATTTTGTTTCCTGTTTTAATTCTTTGACATGTTCTTTTACGTAATATATCACAAAGACAAACATAGTGCTCTTTAACAATTTTTCCAAAAGGATGATTCTTGTTTATTGTCCGATGTCTGAAACTTTAATACATTTGATTAACTTAACTGATGGACAATATAAACTTTCATATTTTGTAATAGTCAAATATGCAGTGGTGTAAAAAAAAATTGTTATCGCAGTGTATTACCAGTGTAATAATATTTATAGGAAGTGCGTAGCACGTAAGATATCTTAGCTTCGTAGCATTCATGCTGTTCAACTGTAGGCTTGTAATAGGCTATAGGCTAAATTTAGCTAATTGCATCTGCCAAACTAAGTAGCTTAAGTAATTGGATCAGTAGGCGTAAATGTTACAGCGATTATAATCGAGTAACAGTTTAACTATTTTTGGCAAACTTGTAACCCCGAAAGGTCAATAACTGACATGCAAATAAAAAACTAATGACATTTGAGGTATTTCTTATGCAACATATCACTAAGGTGTCATATGTTAGTCATTTGAAGTATAAAACTTGCAAAGTAATGTATCACTTCACACAAGCTCTTGTACTTCCTTTAATCTAAGCTAAGAGCATCAATAACTTCACTGACACAACTATCACGAAATCCGGTGTATCGTCCATCTGGCTCTGAAAATTCTTCCCTTATCTTTCTGACGACGCAAGATGGAACAACCTGTCTGTTCTTTTTGCCTAGTCTGCAACGAGTCCACACTGTGAAGGTCCGGTATGCAATGTTTGTAAACCGCCCGAGGGAAAAAAATAAAAAAAAAGTTGCATGTAACAAATTGAAAATAAAACAGTTCTGTCAAAGCATAAGCCTATCAATTTGTTTTTGTACAGAGATTAGCTTGTCTCATAAAATATACCATAATCTTTGTACAAAATGAACTATTTTTGTGTGACGTTACGATAACTTTCGGTCAACATTCCACACAATACGGAGCAGCTCTATCACACAACTCTTATACGACTTGAGGCTTTCTATGAGTAATGATTATGTATGTGATCGGTGAAACTTATGTTAAAATTCTATGTATAAAATTCAAGCAATCAAATTTTCTGTTCATACCTTCTTTTACAATAATGTAATAATAATAATAACAATATTATAATAAAGACAATGGATAAATTTCCAGTATAAATTTTGTTATGACCATTGTCTCAACAAGTGTGGTTTTGAATCCGCATGTGCACAGTTAGTCGGCGAGTGTTTTGAATGGATATGACAGGACCAGATCATAAACAAGGAAATATTTTCTTGAAGTGAAGAAATTGCAAAGAAAGATTTCTCTGTTCCTAATGATACACCAGATATCGAATTAAGGAGTTTTCAAGGTATTGACTGTATTTATGGAAGAGAAACACCTCCCACAGAAGCACATGACCAACCTAGTGGCTGAATGTTAAACCTTCCAAAGATAAAATTCGAGCACTAGTAAGTATGTGATCAATTATTACTACCCAAAAAAAAATCAAAATGTAACAAGCCTATCTTTTTTCCTTCTAATTGATGGTCTTGGAGGGACTCAGATCTGTACATACTCCAGCATGTAAGCTTGTGAGTGTGATCTACCCTCAATTTGAAGTTTAATTTGTAACAGAAGGAAATGACAATTCAGTAACAGAGATAGGCTAGGCCTAGACATAAAAAAGACAACCTACTTGTTCTCAAGTTCAGTTGGAAGAACAATATCATCACCTGTTGCATTTTTTTGCTGCATAATTAAATTGGTCCTCAGAACGGCACGATTTAAAGATACTGAAGAAAAGTCTGTATGGGCAGTAATGCACATATTTTCACCAATAATTTGGTCCATCAATGAGTTAAGGGCTGTTCTTTCTAAACAGCAAACACATTCTCTTTCAGTTGGCATCACCATACAATCTCTGCATTCGCACCAGTCCATATGTGTTAGCCTAGAGTTATTCTCATCAGTCGATGCATCACTTTCAACGTAAGAAATGTCCGTTCTCCTACGCACAGGTTCAAAATCGTATGGCCTTGGACCGTCAGCCATACTAAAACGTACATAAATTTCAACAGATTTATTGTTTTAAAACATTCAATGAAGAGAAACGAGTGAAGAAACAACAATCAAGAACAATCGTAGGTTTCCATGAACAGTATATACGCGGTGTACGTACAGCTGTACTGCATTGTGTTTACCTACATGTACTGCACAGGCACTCGTAACGTTATATAGGTGTATAGTATACTATACACCTAGATAACGTTACGAGTGTCTGTGCTTGTACTGCAGGCAGACCGTGTACACGATGTTCATTTGGTGTTGACATTGAGGATTTCACGTCACTGCCTAGTGACGTGGATTTCACGTCCACTGGTGAGGATTTCACGTCACTGCCTAGCGTACGAGGCTAAAAGCTTTAAAGTTCTGATTATTTTTCAATTAGCGAGTTGTTAATCTTTAATTTCCACGAGAAAAAATCTGTGGGGTAGGAAAAAATGTAAGGTATCGTTTAATGTAAGGTTTGTGTACCTGAACCATTCCTTTAAAGAATTACAGGGCTCAATGGCCAAACTTGAGTCAGAGCTTGGGAAAGCCCGCGAATTTCAGGCCAAACGAATAGACACATTAGAAAAAAGATGGCGGCCAAAACCAAACAATGCGAAGAACTCAACCACAGAGTAACACATCTCGAACAGGCCTTGAACAATACCTCATCGGACACAAACAAGCTGGAAAGAATGTCTCGACGGAACAGTTTCCGAGTTGTCGGCATACCTCAATCTGAAGGGGAGGATTGTGAAGCGATCGTCAAAAGCACGGTAACTCCTCTACTGCCCGATGCTCCAAATATCTCCATCGAGCGATGCCTCAGAGACGGCAGGGGGACAGACAACCTCACATACTGGTACGATGTCACTCCTTTAAGGATAAGGTCTTCGTTATGAAGAACAGACGGACGGCGCTGGTAGGACGGACATTCATCGTCGATGACTGAACCAAATTAGATTTAACTAAAAAGAAGAAATGGTCTACCCAGGTGAAGAACCTCTACGATCACGGAAGAAAATTACGTTTGACAGGAGGGAAATGGCGTGACATCACGGGAAGCCATATTAATTTCAACTCATTTTTCATTGGCAATAGACTCCTGTATCGTTGTGTCATAAGGACAATATGTCCTCATCAATTGTAAGTTATCCGTTGTATATTCAATACTGTTTTCTTTTTGACTCACATGTAGTACAGGCTACCCTCACTATATATGAGCCCAGGCTAGTGCTATTGTTTTGGTTGATTGAACCACTTCAGTTGATTTGGGTGAAAAGAACACCCCCCCCCCCCGTTTCATAACCAGTTGATTGGTGTTTTATTGTTTGTACAATAAGTTGTACTGTAGTAGGTTATCTAGTGGCCTATTATAATATTATGTATTTTTTCATCATGGCCTTGTTACGTATTAGTACTTTAAATGTTCGTGGAATTAGGCAGCATAAAAAACGCCGAAAGATTTTCACGTTCCTCCGTACTTTTTATGTTTATGTAATGTTTATTTTTTACAACAAACTCATAGTAGAGCAAGCGATGAATCTTATTCGCGCAATGAATGGGGGAGGTGATATAATTTTTAGTCACGGGACTTCATCAAGTAGAGGGGTTTGTCTTCTGTTGCACCCTCGGTTTGAGGTGACCATTCTACACATTTCTAAATAAAAGTATTTTTGGCGAATTCAAAATATTCGACAGTATTCTCACTTTGGTTTGTATGTATGGTCCCAACTTCGATTCTGATTTTTTCAGTCATATTTGTGCTAAACCATTATTTTTCTTGTCATTGTATAATTATTGGTGGGGATTTTAAGTTTGTGTTTAATCTGGCTATCGATAAATCAGGAGGGAATCCTAACACCAATTTTAATGCTCGTGATAAGTGTTTATATGGAATGGTTAATTTAATTGATGTTTGGAGAGAGAGAAATCCCCACAACAAAGAATTTACTTGGAGATCGAAGTTCATATGATATTTGTTGTAGTCTGGATTTTTTTTAAATCTCTCGTAGTTTGCTAAATTGTAACCTCCTTGCATATCACTCCATTATTGATTTAGAAATTAGCATTAATTATGTTCAAAGAGGTCCGGGATACTGGAAATTGTATTGTTCATTGCTTGCTGATCATTACTACATTCAGTTAATCGAGATCACGATTGCTTCTGCTGTAAATTCCATTCCCCATAGCAACCCACCAATAAAATGGGAGTACATTTAAGTATAAAATCCGTGTTGCTTCTATTAACTAATGTAAGAAAAAACAAAGGAAAGAAAGCATAATGAGGTTCATCTCCCTAGACACATCGCAGAGTTACAGAAACAGTTTCATATGACTCAGTCTACGGAGGTACTTTTGCAATTTTAATATTGCAAGGATTATAAATTAAAGGGCATTATAATACGTTCTACAGCTGAATGGGTTGAACAAGGAGAAAGGAATACAAAATAGTTTTGGCATCTCGAAAGCAGTAATAGGAAAACAAAGGGTATTAGTCATTTCAAAGATGATAATGGTTTTATTTGATCCCTCAGAATTTGGAAATTCTTAATGAATTGAGCTCTTCATACGACAATTTGTATAAGGGAGAAGAGACTAATAATTCTACTTTTTCGATCATGCTGTAGTCTATAAGCTTTTAGATAATGAAAAGGCAGGTTCGTGTGACGGTTTTTTATCCGAGAGTGAATGTAAAGTTGCCATTTTTTCTATGGTTAACGGTAAGAGTCCTGGCAGTGATGTCCCTGTAGACAAGCAATTTTGGTCAAGTATTGGTTCTATCGTAACTTCCTCTTTGAACTATGCTTATTCTCAGGGTTCCCTCTCCGACGAGCAAACTCGTAGTGTCCTCTGCCTTATTCTTGTTAAGTATTTCCGGCCAATTTAACTTTTAAATGCTGATTATAAAAAAAATTCAAAAGCATTAGCAGCGAGGGTAAGGGTTCTTTGTGCTATTATTGGCCCTAATCAAACTGCTTTTATGAAAGGTCGCTTTATTTGCGAGAATATTCGCTGTATTTTTCATACTATTGATTTCTGCGGAGAACAATCTATCCCGGGTTTTTTACTGTTTATTGATTTGGAGAAAGCCTTTCATAACTTGAATTGGAATTTGATATTTCAGTGTTGAAATTTTTTCAAATTGAATGACAATTTTTTCCATAGGGTCCGTACTATAATTTGCAACCCTACGGCATCAGTCACTTACAACGGTTATTGATCTAAGTCATTTTGTATTTATAGAGGAGTGAGACAGGGATGCCCTTTAAGTCCTTATATCTTTATTATCTGGGCTGAAATTTTAGCTATTAATATCAATTCCAATCCACTTATCGGTGGTATTTCAATTCTTAATGAAAGATTATGCAGTATGCAGATGATACTTCAATTTTTCTTGATGGTTCCCACACTTCTCTGAATGAAATTTTTCATATTTTTAGGGATTTTGAATTGGCATCTGGCCTTAAAGTAAACTGTGATAAGTCCAATATTTATCCACTTGGCCCAATGGCCCAATCACTGTATTGGGTATTGTGGTTAGTAATGACAGACAGTCTGCTTCGGCTGAATTTTCTCGCAAAGGTTGCTCGCCTCAAAAATATTCTTAATATGTGGTCATTCGAGACCTCACCCCCTATTGGTCAAATTGGCCTAGTTAAAGTAATTTGTAATCTCTCAGTTTGTTTATCTTTTTCCGAATCTTCCGAACCCGCCTGAATATTTCATTCAGTTGATTGAGTCGAGTAATTATAAGTTTATTTGCTCGGGAAAACCTGATAAAATTATGCGTACTACTTTAAGAAATCCTATTTCCATTGGTGGGTTAAAAGCAGTTCATCTTAACAGCTTCATTGATGGTTTCAAATGTATTTGGGTGAGGCGATGGGTGGTCATGACAAAAGTGTTGCATTATGGAAATGATACTTGCACTTTATGTAAGGAATTTTGCCAAACATTGTTTATTTGTTTGTAATTATTGGTATTAAGAGTACTAATACGTTTTTAAATGATGTTATCCATGGCTGGTCCCGTTTTGCATTACAGAACCCAACTTGTAATTTCAAGGATCAAAACATTTGGAATAATCATTATATTAAAGTTGATCATAAAGTTGTTTTTTATCAATCCTGGCAGGACAAGGGGATAACATATTTAAAAGATTTAATAGATGACAACTATTGTGTCCTATGACACTAGTCGTTGACCAAAAAGTATAACTTGAATTGTCCTCTTACAACGTATTACGGTATTATCCACGGAATTCCCAGTCATTGGAAAGAGTTATTTACCCAGGGTGATAACAATGGGGTGTCTTTACTGGATTCTATTCATAACATTCCTTTCACGTTATATATATATAATCAGCTTATCCAAAGATTCGTAACACCACCGAAGTCAAGCTCTAAATAGAATTCACTTCAATATAGGTGAGCTTCAGTGGAGAGATATTTTTCAGATTCCTTTCCAGTCCTCTTTTTTTTAATGAATAAGGAGGATAGTCGACGATGTACGTTCTGTGGGGTGAAAGAGATGAAACGTTAGTTCATTTATTTTAAACATTTATGTTTAAATGTTCAGCCAAAAATATTAAATAGTCAATTTGTTTTCTCTAAGCAAGATATATGTTTTGGTTATCTTCTTCAAGTAAAACACCCTATGAATTTCCTTATCTTTCATATGAAGTATTATATTTATCAGGAAAAAATGAACAGTGGTATTCCAAATACAAATGCATTCTTCAATAAGTTTATCTTCTTAAGTGTGAAACTGATTCAGTTATACCTTCATTATCTGCTGCGTGGGAATATTTATTATATATTTCGAAATTGGTAATACTCTAATATACTTGGTTAATCGATCACTTTAGTTTTCACAATTATGGTCGCTATTTAAGAGATAGCTATTGTTTATTTACGAAAATGGAAAAAGAAAAAATTGTACATTGAATTCAATTGTTTTTCCAGAGACATGAACCATGATTACACCTGTAGAGGGTGCTACCAAGCTTCATTCTCCGGAACATTGGACTTTCCTTAAGAACACTGAGCAACAATTCCTCCAACTTGAAAGCTTTCACAGCTAAACGTGAGGGTATACTGCTGAGGGAAGCCCTGTACTTCATGGTTTGCCCAACAAGGGGTGGGGGGGGGGTGGACGATCGCACGCCTGTCGCCGTGGGAACTGATGGTTTCTGTCTGTTCAACGCAATTTCAGTTGCCATTGAAGGACACGAGTCCTTATCGAAGGAGTTACGACTACGGACCTTCATTGAACTGATCACATATGCAGACAATATACTGACATGCATCACAATTCAGGTCTGGATTTGGTCAGCCCAACATGCGAGAGTGCATGCTCGAGTTGTGCCACAGATGGCGCATATTCATCAGCATCGGGGCACCACCCATTTATCTACCCATGAACGGCACGACGGACCTGTGCGTTAAAATCCTAAATTTGACATTTCCACCCCGAGTTCTGCGTAAGAGGGCACCTACCTTCTTGATGTGTACATGTACAGGACATTCTTGAGGTAGTACATGGATGCCAAACAACTTTGTCCCCCTCATCAGAAATGTCAACAACAAAAAGACATTTGCACAAGTATTGGCGTCATCAACCCCTTCTCGTCGGAAGCCTGCCAACTATTCACCCGCGGAGACTCACAATCCTCACTAAGCAAGGACCAAGTTGAGATCCATGACTAGACTTAATCTACCACGCCCCTGTCTCAAGTTCATAGCATCTCACTACAACCACTGCAAAGAGAGGACCAAAGTGACCTTGAAAACTATGACTTAAGCACTTCTGTGTCCCCGCCTTGTGGTCCTTCTACCCACAAAGTCTCAACACCGCCACCCTCAGGTATGGACCCATGCGAACTTGAGGTCTATGACTTAACTTTTTCAGTCACACCCCCGGCTCAAGATCGATGTTTCATCACCATCACCTCCAGAACCCCCATGATGTTTTGCCACAAGTTCAGCGACCATCTGAGGATGAGTTCGAGGACTCCATGTCGGCTCCTTTTGGAAAGAAACGGAAGAGAACTCATAAAGAGATTGAAGACGGCGTACAACCTCCACTTCAGATTCGGAGGGCTCTGATTGTTTTTTGGCTGATTACAGTACACCGCAGTTCACCGCAAACTCCCCCAGGTAACAAGGATAACAAGTATTTTCTTATTAATAACTGTGTTAATGTGGTAAATCGAAAACATGGTAAAAGGAGTGATTTTACATACGACTGTGGAGTCTGGGACTATAAATTGACATCAACAAACAGAACAGATTTCTTAAATGTAAATAATAGTTTTGTTTGTACAAAGAAAAAGCAGGGAAAGTATTGTAAAGTTGTTAGTGGGCAAAATATTGAAGTATCCCCTCATCCATTGGACAACGATGTAATAATCATTCAATCATTACCTACCCTGAAACGAGATCATTCATTCAAGAAGCGTATATGTTGGTTTGAACAACTTCCCCACGACGACTGTGCAAAATTGAACATTGCAGTTGTCGAGTATCTCGGTAAATTTCCAAAGAAAGGGAGTGCTCACGGTATTCGGAAAAAGGAGACTCTGAATACGTACGATCAACTAAAACGTGAAGAGATGAGTTACGAAATACAGTGAAGGAAGAACAAGCCAGAAAAGTTTACACAAACATTGCACCCAGGAATGTAAAACAGGTTCAAAATATGAAGTACCGTGTAATTTCTTCAGATAGACCAGGTGGACATAGGAGAAACACGGCCGAAGATGTGCAAAGTGTAATGAACATGATACATGAAAATCCTATCATTCAAGAAATCATTCAAAGCAAATCCAATCCACCTTCAATTATTTTGTATACTGAAGAGGAACAAATTTCAAACATGTGTTCAGATAATTCTTGAAGAAGTATACTGGGAATTTACCGCACATTTAATTAAGGTTGTTGTTGTGTTATCTCGTCCGGAAAACCTCTCATATTATGTTTTTTTCACATGTACAGGGTATGCTGAATTTACGAGTTAGTGAAATTCATCTTGGCTTTAGTAACCTTATAATTGCTTCTGATAAGGGAAAGGCTTTGGTAAAGGCTGCCCGAGTGTTTTACTCGTGCAATATTTGTCTTGTGTAGCAGAAAATGTGTATTACAAGAAATTGTGGGCAGATTTTGAATTCAAAAGGTGCTTTTTACGTGACCCGCCGTGCGGGATCGAAAACGTCATGGCCAAACGGCACCACCGAACCATCCCACGCTGACAAACGAAACTCAAGTCAAGCGAGACCTGCAGAGACAAACCCCCAACCACCCACTTAAAACATTCCAAATACCACAAAAGGACGACCAGAACGCAACGAAACGAAAGACCCCTCCCCAATACACCACCGTCCAAAAAAGGCAGCCCCATACGAGCGTTCCGTATTGCTAACTCTCATCCACGTAGGACTAGAGGTGCGTCAGAAACTTGTCGCAACTGTTTTAGGTCGGTTTGGGGCTGTGAAGGCTGGGGGCTCTGTCCGACAGAGACTCCGGAGACTCGGTGATCATCGAGCCGAAAGTGCCACTGGGACGAGCTGATACGAGGAGACGGGTGAACCCTCTCTAAAAAAGTCGGCTTCAAGTGAT
The DNA here is from genome assembly GCF_037975245.1 of Apostichopus japonicus. Lineage (NCBI taxonomy): Eukaryota > Metazoa > Echinodermata > Holothuroidea > Aspidochirotida > Stichopodidae > Apostichopus > Apostichopus japonicus. The sequence goes on from NC_092577.1 coordinate 15,727,590, forward strand.
ATGTCGTCTAGGGCGCGCTTGAAGCTTACAGAATCGTCCTCGGCGTAGTTTTGCCTCATTGCCCTCTCATGGCCCATACACCTTGACTTTCAACGTGAATGGCATGTGGGATCATTGCTTTGAATTATATTGAAGTATCCACAGGATAATATCTCCCTTTGTACTGTGTATGCTCCCAATCGGTCTTCTGTTAGACGAGATTTTTTTGACAGGCTGCCTTCCTTTGTTCCTGGTAGTGCACCATGTGTCATGGTCGGAGACTTTAACTGTGTCGCAGACTCGGGTCTCATTGGAAGCACCAACTATCCAAGAAATAAAAACTGCACTGAAGGCCCTTAAAGACGGAAAATCCCCTGGAGCAGACCAAATTTCAGCAGAAATGCTCAAAGCAGACATTGAGCAAACCAGCCTAGAATTAAAGCGGATTTCTTACCTCATTTGGGAGAAAGAGACGGTTCCTACACAATGGACAATGGACAAAAGGACGCATATGCCAAATTCCGAAAAAAAGGTAACCTTCAAGAGTGTAACAACTGGCGAGGAGTTACTTTACTGCCTATGGCCAGCAAAGTGCTCAGCAAGATCCTTATCACCAGGATACAGACAGGTGTGGATTCATCACTTAGGAAGGAACAAGCCGGCTTTAGGACTGGAAGAGGAACTGTCAACCAGATATTCTGGAGCAAGTTAACGAATGGAATGCTACACTGTACATCCACTTCGTCGACTTTGAAAAAGCCTTGGATTCCATACATCGAGACAGCCTTTGGAACATAATGCACCAGTATGTAATCCCCCAGAAACTGATCCAGATGGTCAAGACCCTTTATGAGGACTTCCAGTGCTCTGTCATCGATGAAAATGAAACAACAGACTGGTTCCCAGTGATGACGGGAGTGAAACGGGGCTGCTGCATGTCAGGTTTCCTCTTCCTACTGGTGATTGACTAGGTCATGAGGAAAACTGTACAGGGTGACAGGACTGGAATCCGATGGAACTTCATAACCATGCTGGAGGACCTCGACTTCGCAGATGATCTCGCCCTTCTATCCTCAGCAATGAATCACCTTCAGCACAAGACAACCAAACTGGAAGACAATGCAGCCAAAGTTGGACTTAAACTGAATAGCAAGAAATGCAGTCATGAAAGCCAACAGCAAGACTGGTGACAAATTGAAGGTCACAGTGAACGAAGTGGAAGAGGTAGAGAGCTTTACCTATCTTCGTGCAAGTGTTTCAAAGGACGGTGGAGGCACAGCAGATGTAAAGAAGAGAATAGCCTTGGCCAGCGCACAGATGAAGCGACTATGAAACATCTGGCAAGCCAGCGACATCAGCAGTAAAACAAAAGCCTCCCTTTTCATGAGCCTTGTCTTGTCAGTCCTACTTTATGGATGCGAGACTTGGAAACTGACAAAAGGAGAGGAAAAGAAACTTGACATCTTCCAGACCAAATGTCTAAGGAGGATTTACAAGATCAGATGGCAACAGCACGTCTCAAATAAGACAGTTCTAGAGATGGCAGGGGCAGAGAAGATCAGCGAGGAGGTGAGAAGATGGGAATGGATCGGCCATGTGCTGAGAAAAGACCAAAACGACGACTGTGCTGTGGCCCTCGGATGGACACCTGAAGGAAGAAAAGAGGCCGCCCGAAAACCACGTGGCGAAGAATGGTGGAGGCGGAGCGGAACTGCGCAGGATGAAGTACATGGAAATCTGCACGCCACGTAGCTGTTAAGGTAAGACTCGGGTCTTCACAGACTCGGGGCTTCTGTGCCTGCCGGTCCTGACACTGGGATCACAGAACTGGATAGATTCACTTCGGCACACCTTTTGGCCGATGTCTGGAGGGCATATGCACCCGTGTAGTACGGTGTATACGTGGGTGAGGCCCAACAGAGAAGATGCCTCCAGGATAGATCGAGTATATGCGCTCGTAAGTTTTAAATGTTCGGGTTGCGTGACGCTGAGCTGTCCGCTCTCTGACCATGACACCACTGTTGTAGCACGTTTTGTTTTGCCTTCCATTTTCCCGATCGGGCGGGGCCTATGGAAGCTTAACTGTCGGATTCTTGGCGAGGCAGAGTTCCGCCAAGGTTTCGAAACCAGGTACAAAGGATGGCATACATTGAAGCCAGCCTTTGCCTCTGAATCCCAATGGTGGGATGATGTCAAGTAGCGCATCAAACGCCACGCAATTCAATATTGCGTGACCCGCGCACCTCGGCGGAGAGAAAAATTCTCGAAGCTGTGCATGGAGGTCAAGTTTGCGATCCCTCGGCTGTCATCGCTTTGCAGACTTTCTACATAAAAAGTACCACGGTGCCCGCGTCAGGGCCCGTGTCGAAGCGGTGGAAGCTGAGGAGCGCCCTTCACTGAGGTTTTACCAGTCCGTTAGCTCATCGGCGGGTGACAGACATGTCCTATCTGTGCACGCTACTGATGGGACCCTCACGGAATTGTCCGCGTATATAAAGATTCTTATTTCCAGTTTGTTTACGCGTGGCAGTGTCGACTTGTCGGCACGGGCCGATTTATTGAGGGGAACCTCAAAAACTGTTCTCCACGAGGTCAATGATATTTAAGGGGGCGCAATAACCACTGTTGAGCTTTGAGGGGCGCTTTCGAAGATGAAGAATGGCAATTCCCCGGGTTCGGACGGGCTTCCGAGGGAGTTCTACCTCCAATAATTGGACCAGACATCAGAGCCGTCTTCGAGGACGCCGTGCCAAAGTGAAATGCGTTCAATATGCAGATGACGTCACGTGTGTTGTTTCGAGTCTGGGCTCCTTTCGTGCCCTCTCGCAGGATTAATTTATCTTTGAGAGAGCTACCGGTGCAAAGTTGAATCCGGAAAATCTGTTTAACCTGGACTTCCTTTTTTTGGACGCTGGTGTGCTGGGGAGGGGTGTTTCGTTTCGCTACGTAGTGGTCGTCCTTTTGTGTGTTTTTTTGTACATGTTTCAGTGGGTTATTGGGGGCTTGTCTCTGCAGGTCGGTGGGCGTATTTTACTTTGTGGATCGCTTGACTTGAGGTTTCTTTGTTAGAATGGGATGTTTAGGTAGGGCGGTTTTTTTTTTAAGGAAAAGTCGCGTTTTTTTTAAGGAAAAGTCGCCCAGTAAAGAACCTGGGCCCGAAACCAAACTACCAAACAACTGATCCGCTCTCAGCCGCAGTCCCCTTGCATCGGGACTTTGACTGTGTAATCATCGTCGGGTGTGCATCACCATTCCCCTAGAAAGGGAACAGATACTACACAAACGAAACTCAGGTCAAGCGAGCCAAAAAAGTACATGCGCCCACCGACCTGCAGAAACAAAACGTCCAACCACCCACTCAAACAATAAAAAAACCACAAAAGGACGACCAGCACGCAGCGAAACGCAACACCCCTCCCAGCACACCACCGTCCAAAAAAAGGCAGCCCCAGATAAACGGCGAAAATCGCCTTAAATTTGAAGGCGAATGTCACAACATCACGTCTATTTCTCCAAACAAGTTTTTGACACAACATAACAAACACAAATAATGCGCTGCAACACAGCAACAGAACAAACTGGAGGATCTACCCCATATAAAACAAAACCCTGTCCTACCGACCAGGAACGGTCTCCCGTTAAACTGTCGGTCCAGGTCTGAAACCACTCCCACAAGCTTGAACAATGCCAAAAAACATGGGCAGTACTCTCTTAGCTGTCACAGCCGGTCCTCGGGCACAGTCCATCACCAAATCGCCAGTGATATCTTTTCAGATTGGTCACCAAGGCACCGTGTGCAATTCTCCATGCAAGATCACGGAGCCTGCAACCGTTGAGCCTTGAATGCACCGAACGCCATACTTCGGCAGGATGACGTCTCTGTACAAAAATTGCATTCAAGGCCCTATCCCGCAAGGAACTGTGAACGAGGGCCGGCCGTGACAGGTCAACGGGGGGCAACTCAATAAGAGCGGGGCTATGTCAATGTTCCCAGGGTTCGATGTTCCCAGGGATTGATGTCCCTTTTCTTCAAAAATCACCCGAAGGGACGTTGTTCAGTAAGAGCCGCACAGAAGTGTTGACAGCCACTCAGTGGCCTCACAATTGGTGCTTTCAGGGGAGGGGTCTAGTAACTCGCCGTGCGGCCCCAGAGGCTGAACAACCGGGTGCTCGGACCAGGCGCATACCGAGAGATTTGTCTGGGGGCTCGTAGACGCAAAATGCTGCTTGTAGAAAGACAGCAGTAAAATGTCCACCGAACACTCATAATTTTTGTTTTTTCACTTGGTCATGTTGGTTTGCCCCTCCCTGTAGTTATCCTACTGGCCCGGACTGCATGTTTCTTCGCAAATCCCATCCCAGCAACACACAATGTTTTTGAAAATCCACACTGTACCCTAAAAGTTTATGAAAACGAAAATTCGGGAATGGATCGACCGAATTCGGGCAAAGAATAGGTGAAATTTGTACAGAGATACAGCAAAATTGAAAAGTTTGCCCGAATTGTCGACTAAGTGCCCGAATTTCAAATGAGCAAAAGTTTCCCGCTACTCGCTCAAAAGTGATTTACGGTTTGCTTTATACACATGAACTGCTGTAAAATTCTAGTAGCTTTCGGAGAAAAACTTTCTGCTTCCTTGAACTGAAAGTGTCCTGTACGCCTATGTTTATCTCCGCCCGAATTTACCAAGTCTTTGCCCGAATGTTCGTCGTTTTCCGTCCGAATTCTCGATCTCAACATTTTTTTGGAGGCAGCCCCCCCCCCCCGCCTCGTACGCATGTGACGGAGATTACAGGGACTAAAATACTTATGGGCAAAATCACCATTGTCAACGTAGGCCTACACAGTGGTTGGCAAGGAATTCATATAGGCCTCTGATGCTTGGTTACATCATACCGCTCAATTCAACTTGAGTAGCCTATATATACCGTACTCTTCCCGCCACTTGCCGTCATTTTCCATCTCTTTTCATTCTCTCATTTCTTTGTCTTTTTGTTACGCCACCGACACTACTATCAGCTCCTTTTTCATTTCCCAAAAAAAGAAAACCCCTTTTTCATTTCCAAATCAGAAAAAAAATCTCATTTGGAGCACCAAATTGCATCTAAGGCCAGGTGGAAAATACAAAATTAAGTTGACAAAATGGAGTGGGTGTTGAAGTGTGCTATATTGCACCAAATTGCATCTGAGGCCACCTGGAAATGCCAACAAAAAATCAAAAGGGGGAGGGGGACACCCCGTCCCCTTAGACCCCTCCCCCAGGCCGGCCATCAGTCTTCAGCCCCCCCCCACTCAAAAGTTCCTTCCTACGCCACTCAGCAGATTTATGTGGATATCTTTGGGGTTGGAAAGAGAGACATGAAATGAAGGCTGATTGGAGCTTTAAGAACCATAAAGCTAAAAGGTATAGTGATTCCCAGTGAAACATATTAGACAAATTTGGAAGCTTGATTACGATGATTTTCAATATTTAACCCATGTAGACCTGACCTGTAGACAATAAGGCATTCTCGTACACACCCGTAGGATTTTCTTATTAACTATCATGTGTACAAAACACACCACAAAATCACCACTGCGCGCCAATTTTTTCATGCATTCTATGGAGAAAAAAAATCGGCACTCAGTAGAAAATTCGGGTACTTTTTCCACTTTTACTTTGTCTCTGCTCGAATTAACAACTATTCTTCTCAAATTTCTTCAGGGAAGCAGTCTGCCCCCCCCCCCCCCCCTATGCCAGCCTCGTATGGCTGCGCGCAGAATGAAGAGAGAAGCGTAGGGATATGCCCAGCAATATCTTGACATTTGTGATATGGATCCAATTCTTGGGGGGAAAAAATCGTTCGCAAATAGAGAAATTCCCCCTCCCCCTCCCCCTCCCCCTCCCCCCCAAAACATTTTTGGCCGAATCGCTGCCTCAGTGAAACGGAACATTTATTACTCTCCTGAACTTCAGGACTTTTACTGCATTTCGTCGAATGCTAAAATGCCCATTTTTTTACATTCCAAATTTACTAAACTGACATTCGAGTAATCATGATTTGACTGCACTGTTGCATTCCAACTGTCCAGCAACACTAAAAGCTCAACTTTCCGTCATATCGATGATGTATCCATTGTCTCGTGTAAGTTCCTGTAACTTTTAGACCTTTGACATGGGAAATCCTGATTGCGCAATGCACCGCTCGGACACCTACTGTATTAATTGACTTGTACGCCCTATGTTGTTATAGCGGTCGATTAGGTCCCTATGTTTTGCGTTACTGTTCGATTCGCAATACAAGGGAGTATAGCCAAGACTGAAGAGTTCCCGAGCTCTGTTTGTATAATCTGCACTTTGTCATTTCCAATTATTCTTGTTTAAGTTCTGTATGTCCTTCACATGGATGAAGCAAAGATAGTGCAGGGTGAACGCGGTGGTCGTATTCTAGCCTCAGGGGGCTTCCGATACCAACTTCATCACCGGAAGCAGCTCGAAATGACTTGGCGATGTTGGCGACGCCCGTGCCATTCAAAGCTTTTCACCAATACATTTGACAAAGCTGCCGAAAACCCAGATATTCAAATTCGAGGAAGAGAAGAACACAATCACCGACCAGACGACGACGTCATAGACAGGAGAAGTTTCGTCGACCGCTGTAGGGCCGAACTTGATAGGAACCCAACTATTCCGATCAAGAGAGTATACGAAAGCGAGATTGCCAATGAGCCACGTCGAGTTGCTCGTAAAGGAGGCGGTGATCGCCCGCAAGTGCCTCAATTACAAAGCGTACGCTGACAGCTTCATAGATCACGTAGTAGTATGATCCCTGAAATACCAGATTCAATTGATGTCGATATCAACGGTCAATGGGCTGAAACTTGGAATAACGAACAGTTCCTCGTGCACCAAGACAATGATTGGGGACTAGCTATATTTGCTACAGAAGATAATCTAAGGGTGCTGCGACGATGTCGGCATATTTTCATGGACGCAACGCTTCGGACATGTCCACAGCCGTACACACAAATTTTCAACATCATCGGTATGGCCTTGCTTACAGCATTGATGACCAATCGTACCGTGGCCGATTACAGAAGAGTCCTCTTCGTCATTCGTAGAGAAGTGAGGCGGGTTTCTCGGCATAGATGGCGCCCTACTAACATGACCTGTGACTTCGAGCAAGCTATCATATCAGCAGTCGGAACCGAATTTCCAAACATAGAAATTGGCGGTTGTTATTTTCATTTTACGAATAACATGTGGAAGCATGTTAAGGATCTTGGTCTGGCCAGAGCCTATCGGCAAGACGAGCAATTGAAGAAAGTGTTAAGGAAATTGATGGCGCTGGGATATTTGCCTAGGGCTCTGGTGAGAATGAATTTCGACTTGCTAAGAAGGAGAAACGCGACCGCTCGCTTAATGCATCTGTATCCGGCCCTTGCCGACTTCTTCGACTATGTGTCAAACAATTATATCAACGGGCAATATCCTATCACCCTTTGGAACGTATACGATCGTGACATGGAAACACGTACAAACAACCGAGTTGAGTTTCATTTGTAATCATACTTAGACGAACAATAGTTCCCGATGCCGGTGCCCCCGTTTTGTGCCCCACAGCTTTTAATGAGGGAAACTCTGCACCCGCCAATGGGGGGTGCAGAGTTTAAACGGTTAACCGTTTAACCGGCCGCAAATGCACTATCCGTTTAGAAAATCAGAAACAGTATAAACGGAAATATTTTTTAACAATTTCCAATACATTTTAAACATGAAATTATTTAAAAATATGTAAAGAACTGAGTAATGTACTGCAAACTATGAATATAAAACAGAAAACGATGTTTTGGGCATGAATAATGTGTTCAATATAATTATTGTAGTAGGCCAATTGTCATGAACTCATGATAGTGTCGTCAATTCGTTTTCTCAGTTTATATTTGCGACATATATCACCCCGTACATGTACATCGATCAATGGCATGGTGATATCCCGTGTAAAAGTATGTTGACCCCAAAAGACACAAATGGTCGTTCTATAAAGTACCCTAATCACATTAACAACACAAGGACAGTTTGTTCTCTCAGGTCCGCACGTATTATACTGTGCATGTATTGCGGGCGATATTAGCTTTTTACCGTCACGATAAATAGTTGAAAAATTATCGCAATATTTCGATAATTACGATAATTTTTCCCCTAACAGAATTACCGTCAATGTCGAGCTTTGAGTGGACGGAGAAAGAGAGATATATGGAGGGGGCATTCAAAGAGAATATCTGAAAAACCTTACGATATTGTCCAAAATATTGATGCTTAGATAAGTGCTTCCTCACAATCAACGAGCCGCCCCAAAATTCGCTCCGCTTGCCCAAGTTTATCGCACCTTGCCCAAGTTGCCCAAGTTTATCGCACCATGGGAACGACACAACACAGGACGCAGGGTGTAAATGTTGGAGTAATATGTAAATTATGAATGGTACTTTGCTGAGCGGTTAAAACTGAACCTATATTGCGACACAAATTTTGGGAAGCTGTTGTAGAAATAACTTTTGTATAAAATGTAAAGTACTGTATGGCACATGACGTCGCCGAAATCGGACGCTGCTCAAACCAGTTTCAACTTGATTTTTACAATCCATCGCACGACACGTGCGTGCGTAATTGTTTTGTAAACATGACTTTTAATGAGTAAGCAGGAAAGGTGGGTAATATTTGCTAAGTTAGGCGAGTTTTTTTTTTAAATGTTGTGATAGATAAGAGAAATATATTGTTTTTTTCAAAAGTAACGATGTTGCCGAAGGCCGAGTTATATAAATTCAGTGATCTGAACTTCTCAAGACCACGAATACTGATGATGTGTGTCATTCTTTTCAGCAATCATTACACGAAATGTTCGCTATATTATTGTGCCTTTATTATTAATTAACATACATTGATTGTCGTCTTGTTGCCTGAATTGCTACCTGCTGGGAAAAAAACCTTAATTATTGTACTCATAATGTCCTATTTTCATTGAAAGTCGAGTGACGGTGCGTCGAAAAAGCCGCGATCGGAAAACGGCGTTCAAACGTTTAACCGGACCGGCGGCGATCCGGTTAACCGGTAAGCGAAATATCCGTTAGGCCACCCCATGCACCTCTCACTGGATAGGCTATATGGACATATTGATCGAGGCGAGTTTTAAACACATCGTTTGAAATAATCCGTTGGGGCTGGCCTGCAAGTTTGTGATAGGCTATAAATTTGAAAAAAATTCGTACTTCTTTATTTAAGCAAGCTCGCAAAGCTATCGAATTTCTGATTAGCCTATCGACCGATAGTTGGGCTCTCAATATGGGCTCTCAATATACGACCTATTTATCACTCAGCTTTTCCAGATGCCCATTCCCCTACCCAGCCTTCTACGAATTAACAGGGACAATGTTGTTTTGGCTAAACACTTAGGAGCAACTAGATTAACAGGCAGTACACAGTACGGCAGGTACGACAGCTAACGTACCACTTTTCAGCGAATATGGAAAAATACAAATACATCTTGAGGGTATAACTCTTAGATCCCCATTTCGGCCGTGTCACTTCACATTCGGCCGTACCACTTTAAAATCGTTCCGACGCGCCTGAATAGCCTATTCGTACGAAGAGGATGTTTCGAAATTCTTCTATCGTTGGAAGCTGGAGTGTCGGGAAGGGGCTAAAACAAAAAGTGAGGGCTACTTCTGGGGGGAAAAGGAGGAGGGGTGACGCCGGAGTAGCCCGACCCGCGCCTGGAAGTGTAATATTCCACTCTTCCAGGGCCCTTCGGAGAGGTCAAAGATTTATATACTGCGTTTATCTAGTTCATATGAAGTCGGGAGATATGTGGCGGGCGAAGCGAACAGAAAATTTCAGCTGCAATATGGGAAATTGTGCTTATAAGGGTGAAAATGGATAAACCGTATGAGTCACAGACCCACGTTGGGGTGGGTATGGTTAAGCTAACATGATTTCGCGATGCCCCCAGCCCCCACCCTAGTTTGTGCGAAGCGCACACGAATTTTTCCGTGAAAAAAATAACGTACCGGATTGCTGAAAAACACACTTGACAAGCTCTACAAGTGCTTCCTAAACAACAGGAGCATCATAGCCACAGGGACGCGACCTTTCGTGCTCCAGCTGCGACCAAATGAAATAACTGCAAATAAAAACATCCAAAATAGTTTTGACGCTTTTTGCCTCTACTAAGGAAGAAGAGGGCACCTCGGCAGGAGGGCGTAGGGAGGGGGGTAGCTGCCCGCTGTCCTCGTGGGTCCAGCACCCCTGTTGTAAACAACTATACAACGGATAATTTTGAGAGATAATCGAGGCGTCGAGCAGCTGGATGCGCATGCCCTCGGGCTCGGTGAGAAAGTAGCATCCGGACAAAAGGGGTGCGGCAGTTGTAGGCCACACGCCCACCAGAGGTTGCCTAAGCAAGACGCCTCGGTACATGAAGAGCTGTTTTGGTATTGGAGAGCGTGGTGACCTAGTACTCTTGGGCAAGGTATTCATCTCAGCTTGCTTCTCTCCACCCATATGCTAATTGGGAACCTGTAAGGAACCTGAGTATACCGTGCGCCTTTGGGCTGCTATATAGCCTACTCTCCGGATTTGTTGGAGTGCGTGCCTGGTTCCAATGATCAGGGGTAATGACTGTGTGAAGTGTTTGATGGTGAATTGCGGGGTAAAGCGCTATATAAGAATAATTATTCATCATTAACATTATACTCATTAACATCCATTGCTCATAGGAGTTAACAAAATAGTATGATCAGAATATTAAACGAACTTTGTTAAAACCTATATTGAACTTACTCTGCATACATCGTGGGAACGTGAAAAGGCGAATAGCCGAGGAGTAGCTTATTCCACCTTATGCATGTCTCGAGTCTTGAAAAATCCACTGCGTAGTTGGCAAACATGCTAATATGAAAGTCATGCGTATGACCCCATGATAGTTTCCCTCGTACTATTTCTTGATTACAGGTTATGACCGTCAGCTCAACGATGGAATGACTGTGAGGCACTCATCCCTTTGGCCCTTCAGACAGTTGAAGGATGTACAGAGCCGCGTTGAAGCAAAAATTGACGCGGCAGATCGTGGTGAAGAGCCACCACGACGTAAGAGGAAGTGGCGCATTCTCGAACGTCGCCTTCGCCGACTTAAGGCACAGTATCAAAACGGCAACGTGCCACTGCAGGATTACTAGCGAGCAGTTACCTACTGTGTTGGCGATTTCATTTGAAATTTGGCAGGCAGCGACACATTATGGTACATTCGACTGGTGTAAATGTGTTTACTAAGTCTTCTTTTCGACTGATTAAACGAGATCCCAACCGAACAAGAACTATAGATCTGACTGTTATGTTCAATTCGAAAAACTCAGCCCAAACAGGACGCGTATATACGCCTCTTGTGACTTATTTTATAGTTATTGTATGGCTAGGTGGACGATGTACAGCACCTCACTCTGTTGGTTATTCCGTTTTATCGAGGCTCTTGTTTTCTTTTTGCAGTTAGCATTATAATGATTAGCAATCGCATTTATTGTTATTTCATTGCGTTCGTAAACGTGATCCAAGTCAAAACGCCTGTCTGTGTCTGTGTGTAAATATGTGCAGTAACTCACTCATCCCTTTGGACCTTCATAAGACCGTTGAACAGCCTATTGAAAGATGTCCAGAGCGTCGATCGAGGTGTAGCGCCACCACGCCGAAAGAGGAAGTGGCTCATCCTCGAACGACGCCTGAATTCCAGGCAGTAAGCGCAGTGTCAAAACGGTAACGAGCCACCACAAAGCCGTAGCCAGCAACTTGTAGTCCACTAATATTTCAGTGTGACATGCATGTGCACGTGAAGTATGTGTTACTTTTGAGTGCTTTTGTATTCTACTTCAGCAACAGTTCTTGCCGAATACTTCTGAAGCCATGCCAGATTACAGGTCACTAAGTTTTATACCCAGACATAGTTGTTTAGTAATATGTCATAGAATGTTACATTATGTTAGTTGGGTTGTAGTAGTACACTGCACTATTTACAAAAAGGATTATAGAAAAATTATATGGTGCATGTTTAGTCACCTCCCACTGCTTGCATTACAAAACCAGATATTTTAATCAAACTGCTTTTAAGAACTAACGGTCAAGTTATTTTGTGAACCTTTGAAAGGAACATCAATCACCACTAAAGTGAGTGAGTGACTTTCACAACGGGCTAAGTGTTGTTAAACTGTTCTTAAGTTGCGTTTTTTCGGCCGATTAAAGAACTTTGTGGTGAAAATTGCTACTGCAGCCGAAGGCACCTTTTATTTGAAATCTTTACATGATGCATATTTATAGCTGATTTAGAGAGAAACTGGATACAAAGTTATGATAACTACCTATCCTCCTTTAAGAGCTGACCATCACAGCCTGTATCAAATATCCTCAGCGTGTATTTCGAAAATTTACTAATTGAATAGTTGTACCAACTATGTCTTATATATTAAAGCACCTTTTTATTTACTGTTTCATTTTAAGTGGAATGAAGTTTAAAAAAGCAACACGCTACTCCAGTATTTGCCAAACCTTGAAGTTTTACTGATATGGAAACACATTTATCTTTTATTTACTTAAATGAAGTCTCAAAAGCAACGGGTAAAGCCAGAATCTGTCAAACAAAGAGACCAAGCATAAAGCACATCATTTATGAAATGATTTTCCGTTTTAACGTCGCCTGGCATAAAATAATTCCCCCCCCCCCTGTTATCTTAAACATTTTCCTCAGTAGTGTCTGTATATCTGTCAACCCATTAATCAAACTGCTTGAGTGACATTTAATCCTCCCTCTGAAATTGCATAACCATACCAGTATGTTTCATTTGAAGTGGGTTTCCCGCCTAGATAAACTTGTACAAAACATTATCCACAAGCTTAATAAAATAATTGGAAGGATCTGGTAAGCATCGAAAAAGATACAGCAATTGACATAAGCAAACGCTGTCAGCAAAATGATTTCACCAATAGGAGTAAGTACATGACCACCAATAGGAGTAAGTACATGACCACCAATAGGAGTAAGTACATGACCCAAAAAAAAGTTCATATCCATCATCAAGTTCTAATTTCGATTCCTAATTTCATATCTTTGCTGTCTCTACAATTATCAATATCAATCATGGTACAACAAATATAGAACTTGCATTTACACTACTTTGCCACGAATAGTCTCTGCAGGTTACACTTCATCCTGCGAGTGTTGCCTTTAGCGCTCATTGCCTGTTTGTTGTTGCAAGGTTTAGTACTGTCGTAGAATATTTAAGAACTTGTTTTTTATATGTGGTATCCGTCATCTTGGGTCAGTCTCTGTTTGACTTTTTGGTCATATAGTTTGACGTCAATGACAACGGCCAAATTAGAAGAGGCGAACAAGTCGACCATATCTAGATGTCCGCCTTGAGAAAGCTAGGCCTATGAACCTATGTTACTGTAGACTGTAGTGGTGACGACCATCAAAACTGTGTCCACTTCCAAGTAGTATTCAAACGATTATGCATAACAGAAAATACCGATTATTTGAAAAAGAGAAAATCTCCCGTTTATACGAAATCGGCAATAAAGTTTGTGATAGGAACAATTATTGTTGTGATTTTCGTGTTTCCTTTTGCTTTCCTTGTAATACAAGGCTCTTAGGTATCCTTTTGTTTGTACCAAATCACCTCTGGAGTTTCTCGGAAAGATTTTATTTTTGTTTAGAAATTTCCAAAATACGAAAATATGATATCCTACCTAATCAGCACTGTGCTAAGCGAATGGCCTAACCACCTCGACGTGTATGTCACCTGTTAATGGCTTGAAATGGGCTAAGAATAGTTACTCAAAAAGCATCTCAGACAAACCATCCATCTTCAATCTTTACCAAAGTTGTAAATTTTAATTACACATTGCCTACATTCCGACATTATTTTGTGCTTATTTTCAGTATTACACCGTTTATGAACAAATAGAAATGTTACCAACTTGAAGTTAAACATACCTATTCGTTACCTATTTAACTCCATTGAAGTTCAATTAGAAATGTATGCTCAGGGCAATCAAACTGAAACTGAAAAGCAAATTGTACCATCGTAACTTGTTTAAATTACTCTAAAATTACTGAGATTGATGTAAAGAAATAATAACAAGTAGAAACTACTCCAATTAAAAAACAACATTCCCTCTTTAAGACATAGTACATACCTTCCAAACAAATGCCGATTTCCAGCTACGAATTTTTTTTTTTGGCTAACCGATGGTTAGGCTACATTTCCCATTGACTTAGTGTGGTTGTTAGGCTAACATGTGGTCGAAGGTTGCAGTATTTCATGGATATTTTAGTTCGAGCTAACTGCGTCACAATTTCAGCGAATAAAGAGATGCTTAGGCAAGATTTTCCCGTTGACTACGTGTGGTGTTCGGGTACCATGCGCGACGATAGCAGCAAGGAAAGAAAGTATGTAAAAAGCTACGCAAAGTATTGTTTTTTTTTGTTGACGCAAAACGATGGTTGGGCTACAAATCAAATGCACTACGTAGCATTCAACAGTACAACAATGTGTATATGTAATTAGCGTGCAATACACTACACGCCGCGTACCTAACAACAGTACAGAAAATTGGTCGCGAGGATAGCCATTTTCGTATATCTAACATGTAGCTGCTATGAGTCATAGCCAATCTGCTACAAACCAGACTTGGAGGCGGGGCTTAATCATCAAAACAGGGAAACGTGGGCAAAAGTTCCCTACAAACAAGTTTTGGAGCGTGTGCAAAAAAGGCTTGTGACAAGTGTTTGAGCCCGATTTGGACATAAATTGGTGAAAAAGTCATAGAATTCTGGAATAAAAAATAGTAACTTTTGTTGGCCTATGTGATCTATGCTTGCTCTGGAAATTCCAGAGAAAAGGAACTTTGTATGAAGACGCTGAAACCTTTTTAAGAGAAGAGAGAGTCCCACTTACTGTTACAATATCTCTATACATGTAATGTATTGAGATAACAATTACTGGTCAATAAAGTGTGGTTTATGAGTACTTATTGGAAATAAACAGTAGACTTATCAACATTAATCTTAAGCCCAGAAGCCAGTTCGAAATCTTTCAGGATGTTAATAACCTCTCTGAATGACTGATGGGAACCGTCAAGGAATAAAGTAGTATCATCCGCATTCTAGAGGATTCTGAATTCGTTATTTAAAAGAAAAATACCTTTAACATTTAAGCTTGCATTGCTACAAATTCCATAGAAAATACAAAGAGAGTCTTGTCTAACACCCCTAGTAATTTGAAAGGCGCCGAGGAAAAACCGTTATTAAAAACTGCAGCAAAAGCGTGGAATATAACGTACACACTCAACGGCAGAAACTACCATTGAAACTAAAACGATCTATATTCATTAAAGAAATACGGCTATAATTTGTCAATGTTATGATGTTTCCAGTCTTAGGAATAACAATGACATTACTACGTCCCTGCTTCGAGAGACTCAAATGAGTATACGAGCAATTTAAAAGGTATGTTACAACTACCAATTAAAGGCCAAAAGCATCATTACCAGGGCTTTTGCCTTTACTCATAGAAAAGAGGGAGGTTATACATTCAACCTCCGTTAACAGCCCAGCACTATTAGCATCCTCAAGCATCCTATTAGCATCCTTATTAGCATCCTCAAGAAGGATTTTGTAATTTCGATGTCCCAGAGATATGGGGTTATATTTTGACAAGAATACGGGTCACCATAAAAGGATGCGAGCATGCGAAGAATGGAAGTAGTATCAGATATAATTCAACCATCTCATCTGGTTCATGCAACTTGCGAATAGCATTTCTAGTCTTGTTGTGTCTTCTAAATGAAAAAAAAGTACTTAGTATTTTTCTGCCCATAACCTACCCACCTCGCACTAGAACGTACAAAAATACCACGCAGCTTGTAATCCCCCAAAAGTTGCAAGCTTATTACTTTCCGAATTGAGCGCATGTAAAATATCTTCGTCTTGTTTTCTACGAGTCGTAGCATTTGCTTTACTATAATTTCATGACACTGTACCCATCCCAACCGACAGATTCCTAGGGAACCTTGGACGAGGAATAAAACAAACACTGCTCAAGAATTGGAGTGGGTGAAGTACCGATATCCCAAATAAATAGCGAAGCAGGGGTAAAAAAATTGGAGACAAAACAAGACAAACAACCGTAACAAAAATGTCCAAATGTCTGCACTGATTTTTTGTTACTTTGGCCAACCATTTCTTCTCTGCTGCATCGTCTTTTGTGAGGTCGTCGACTATAAAAAAAAATCTGTTCTACCAAAGCAAATCTCCTCTTCCCCATGATAAAACCTTTATCCTTGTAGGATGAACATCGGATGAGGACGGGATGGTCTATTGCCCTGGCCGTTACCATCTCGATAAAATCGCTCTATTTCTAGGGGGAGGGGCATCTTCAAATAGTGGGGAAAAAATGTTTTGACAAGCTCGCAATTTTCTCCTTTAAAAGGGATACCAACTACTCTAAAACTATTTCTGCGGGACATCCTCTCCTGCTTGTTCACATTTGAGTTGTTAGAGGTGTGGGCTTTCTCTAATTTAGCAATTGTTTGTTTACAATTGTTTGTAATCCTTTTCTTTGTCCGCCACTTCTATTCTAGATCATGAAAACTTTTACCTTCATAACTGACGGCTTTTCCCAAGTCACTTTCCAGTCTTATAATAGAATTTTGCAGTTCAGGTAATGAGCGCTCCACTTCATCTGTGAAGTAGGCTTCGTTGCCTAGAAGTGGCCTCTGAACGAGAAATATATTGTTTTTAAAAGGCGGTTTACCTACCCGGCTGATGAATCCAGACTAAGACATTCAGTGTGTGACCTAACGGGTATTTCGCTAACCGTTTAACCGGAATCGCCGCCGGTCGGTTAAACTTTGAAACGCCGTTTCCCGATCGCGGCTTTTTCGACGCACCGTCACTCGACTATTAATGAAAATAGGACATTGTGAGTACAATAATGAAGGGTTTTTTTTTTCAACAGGTAGCAATTCAGGCAACGAGACGACGATCAATGTATGTTAATTACTAATTAGGACTTCGGCAACATCGTAAGGTTTGAAAAAAAAAAACATTTGTCTATCTATCAAAAGATTTTAAACAAAAACTCCCGTAACTTAGCAAACTTTCCCACCTTTCCTGCTTACTCATTAAAAGTCATGTTTAGAACAAATTACGCACGCACGTGTTGTGCGATGGATTGTCAAAATGAAGTTCAAACTGGTTTGAGCAGCCTCCGATTTCAGCGACGTCACGTGCCATACAGTACTTTACATTTGATACAAATGTTACTTGAACAACAGCTTCCCAAATTTGTGTCGCAATAGGTTAAGTTTTAGCCGCGCTGCACAGTACCATTCATAATTTGCATATTACACCAAAATTTACACTCGGCGTCCAGTGGCGGGAAAATGTAACATCATGTAACATGTTGAATGTGTTGTGTCGTTCCCATGGTGCGATGAACTTGGGCAAGTTCGAATGTCGATGACCTATGTCAGTGGGAATTATGTGTGTAAAAACTCGGGTTTTTCCACGTGTTATATATATATAGAAGTTTTACGAAAGCGGAGCGAACTTTGGGGCGGCTCGTTCATTGTGAGGAAGCACTTATCTAAACATCACTATTTGTGAAAAATATCGTACGGTTTTTCACATATTTTCTTTGAATGTCCCCTCCATATATCTCTCTTTCTCCGTCCACTCAAAGCTCGACATTTACGCTAATTCTCTGTTAAGGGGAAATAATCGAAATATGGCGAGAATTTTTTAACTATTTATCGTCACGGTGAAAAGGTAATATCGCCCGCAATGCATGCACATTATAATACCATGTGTGAAAAAAATGGCTGTACACGTGCGGACCACAGAGAGCAAACTGGCCTTGTGTTGTTAATGTTATAACGGTACTTTCTACAACGACCATTTGGGGTGAACATACTTTCACACGGGATTTCACCATGCAATTGATCGATGTACATGTACGGGTGAGGTATGTTGCAAATATAAACCGAGAGAACGAATTGACGACACTATAGTCATGAGTTCATGACTACTAAATTGGCCTAGTACTATAATTATATTGAACACATTATTCATGTCTAAAACATCTTTTTTTCTGTTTTAATTGATAGTTTGCAGTACATTACTGAGTTCTTTACAAATTTGTAAATACTTTTCATGTTGTCACCCACAAAAAGAAAGCAAGTGGCAATGCGACACATTCGCCTAGCGGCTATCCAACATCAATATGCAATGTAAAAAAGAAATACTCGAACCAACTAATTATACAGAATAAGTTTTATAGATTTAACTTCTTAAGTAAATATGTATTTATTGAGGAGGAACTTTCTCCTTAAAAAAAAAAGGAACATGGAAAATAAGGTTACAACGTTCTGTAATGCTGCTTAAGAACACATATGACTCCTGAATACTTAGAGATAACGAATTGCTTTGGCGCAATCTTTACCAGAGGATAACATATGCTAGATTTAGCTTAACTACTGGAAAGTTTAAGACTTTCCAAAGTTTTATACCCCTGGATCTTTTTCAATTGCGAGAGAGCAAACTGGTACGTATAAATTTAATCTTAATATATATATTTATAGGATATTCTTTTCTCTACAAAAGAATGAGATTACCTCTTCTGGTCTGAAGAGCTTTCCCCCCTTTACATCATGAAATTCTGATTTAACATTTATCTTTAAAAAATGAATTCTGAGTTGTCACTATGACGAATATTGCCTAAAGATGTTGTCAATACTTGTTGACATGCGGTTGCTCATATCAGGTTGTGGTAGGTGTTATAGTCGAAGTCGGTGAAAAAACTATCCTCAATCTATCCTCAAACTATCCTCAAAAGCTTCCGGTCTTCGACTCAATGTGAGGAGAGTGACACTGTATCGGAACAAAATACACAATCGAATTCTCTGGTAATACTTTGTCCAAATACAATATACTAAATATGTTGCATAAATTTATAATAACAAAATTGTAACAATAACCCATATATGAATCTTGAACAAAGTTTGTTCCACATACAAACATATATACATTCCTACTCCAAAGCTATGGTGAGCACATCATAACTTTCCTTTATGCACATTACCCTCATGTTCACTACACCACTACACCACCATATAACCACTCTCTGCCAAAATTAGCTTGAATTAATTTGTAGTGCTATAAAAGTCACCATCACTATTACAATCATAGCAAACATCCACTTTCTTAAGGATAGTCAATTAAGGCGTGACTTTCACTATCCAACATAATGAAAAATGACTACACAAAATGAAACTGACTTTTGTGCACCTCCTTGTTGCATCCCAAATATTACATATACAGAACAGATTAATATAACAAGTTTCTACTAACAATGGTGCCAGTTCTCAAACTGTCACACGAGCTCTGCAATACAGCTATATTTTATCCGGTCAGGTAATGTACTCTCATTCCAACGCTGCCGACAGGCTGCCCTGTCCAGAACACTACATATTGAATGAATCTGGAGTCTCCAGGAAATAATTGTGTTTTCAGATTTCACAGTTAAATGCCAGTCATAAATTACAGTATACTAGCCCAGGCTTCAATACAGGTATCCTATATATAGGATCCTGTGCCCCATGATATGAAAATCACACTACTGTAGCTCCGTCTTTTTCAGCTAAGAGATATATCATGACTCAATCCGATGATGGTATTTTGGAGAGTGAATACAAATCTTATCCAACACTCACTTCACTGGCTGGATGTCATGTCACGCATAATTACTAGTGCATCAATTAGCATAACTTCGCAATACAATACATTGTCATTTTGACTATGTCCTGCCCTGGTAGGTTTCTTTTGTGTGCACTAGCTATGCTATGCTACCCTGTACCTTTGTATTATATTAACTATGCACTGACCTGGTGATGTTTCTTTTGTATATATACTCAATTATGCTACCTTGTACTTTTGTAGTGAATAGAGGGATTAGGATTTATGTAAATTGTCCTACATCCCTGGATACTACTTTCCAACAACAACAACCAGGATTGACTACAGTTAAAGTTACTTGAAAAAACTTTGTAAAATAAACAGCTGACAGATTCACTTCTTCTGTCATAAAAATACAAATGAACTAAATTATACTATTCTAATGTGACACATGTTTAAAATGTATGAGTATTTGTTTAATTTTCCGTTTATACGGTTTGTGATTTTCTAAACGGATAGTGCACTTGCGGCCGGTTAAACGGTTAACCGTTTAAACGGTCACACCCAACAGTAAGTCGTGAAATATTATTTGCATTTAAGTAAAGGGTAAACCTTTTAGAGTTTTGCAATTCTGGGGAGACTGATGAATAAACTCTTCGGCAAACTGCTACTGAACGGCAAAGAGTTTGCGTATTGCTAAAGTAGATTGTAATTATACATTTTTATTTCTTTCTTAATTTCAATTCAGTGTCAGGTGTTTTTTGTAGCAAGGGCTTTGAGAAAGGAGACTTGATCTTGGAACATCGAGGAGAGTTGATCTCTGCAAGGGAAAGAGTAAGAAGGGAGAGAAGGTACCCACTAGACAAATGGAGCTTTCACCACTTCTTTCACTTTGAAGGCAGTACGCAATGGTTAGTACAAAGTTCTGGAATAAGGCTGCCTATAAGGTAAAGTTCAATAACAATTGACAATATAAAGGTGCTTGTAATGAGTGCTGCAGGGAACAGTGTGTCTTCCTTATAGCAATTATAAACACAAAAATTGTCATGAGATTACATTTTCCCAGCCAGACCTGACCATACCCCCCCCCCCCATTTTGGCTGGAGTACAAGCTCAGCCACGACAACCAAAGACCCATCACAACACTCCTCCCCTATGTGATGCTTTCAAAGACAGCTTTGCTGAGCATCTGCAATGTTCTTGTCCTTGTTTATAATTCACCATCATTTCATTTCTATTTGTGCAACTAACCGATTGACCGATATATTTGTTTAACCCTACAGTGTAGATGCAACTTTTACTTGTTAAGGGCTTGGCAAGATGATCAATGACAGTGAGAGAGCCAATTGCAAAATGAAGGTGGTAATAGTGGACTAAAGCTCTATTTGCACTGAAGCTTCTTCAAAAGGACACGGAATTGAGATATGATTACGGAGTACAAAGTTTACCCTTCAGAAAGCATGTAAGTAAACATGATTTAGTTTCCTTTCCAAATTCCATACTGGTGCACAAACATGAATGATCGCCTCCATCTTTTTATGGATGGTCTACTTTTATGGATGGAACTACTTCCGTACTTTGGAAAGGGACTCGAGACTTGTTCCATTCGTTGTGCCAGGGGGTGCCAAAGTGACATGCGTTGAATATGCAGATGACGTCACGTGTGTTGTTTGGAGTGTGGGCTCCTTTCGTGCCCTCTCGCAGGATTGATCTATCTCTGAGAGAGCTACCAGGGCGAACTTGAATCCGGACAAGACAAAGAGCCTTCGCCTTGGTAGCTGGAGATACAGAGACTTGCCATTCGGTGCATCGTGGTCAGAATATGAAAATTAATGGCATATGGTTCGGCTACGATTCACCTTGTGATGTCACCTGGAACGAGAGGGCTCAGGTTTTTGAGACCAGGCTGAAACCTTTGGCACCCGCTGGCTTTCGATCTTGGGGAAAGTCACCGTAATTAATCGTTTTGTATCCAATTCCGCGTCGCGTCCTGGTGCGGTTGAAGAGAGCGATATTTTCGGGTGGTACAGAGCTTGTCAAGAGGGGGGTAATGTACCAAAAACTGGAGAAGGGTGGGTTAGGGGTGGTTCATCTGGGAAGTAAATTGACCTTTTTCTTATTTAAGCAAATGTTTGAAGCGGTAACTGACCCAGGGTTGCCTTCTTCATATTTTGTACGTTTTTGGGGCGGGTTGCACTTGCGTCGATTGGTCCCGGCGCTGTTTAGCAACAGAGAACCGCACAGTAGTACTCCAAGCAGGGTGGTGCGTGTCATTTGCTCCGCTCTAATTGAGTTGCCCCCGTTGACCTGTGACGGCCGGCCCTCGTTCACAGTTCCTTGCGGGATAGGGCCTTGAATGCAATTTTTGTACAGGGACGTCATTCTGCCGAAGTATGGCGTTCGGTGCATTCAAGGCTGAAGGTTGCAAAGTGCGTTATCTTGCCTGGAGGATTGCACACGGTGCCTTTGTGACCAATCTAAAAAGGTATCATTGGCGATTGGGTGATGGACTGTGCCCAAGGACCGGCTGTGACAGCTTAGAGGGTAGCGCCCATGTTGTTGGCATTGTTGCTTTGTTTTAAACTTATGGGAGTGGTTCCAGGCATGGAGCGACCATGTTCATGGTCGGTTGGACAGGGCTTTGTTTTGTATGGGGTAGACCCTCCAGTTTGTTCTGTTGCTGTGGTGCATCGTGTTATTTGCGTTTGTGCTATCTTGGAGGAATATATGTAGTATAGTTTTTAGGGGGAAATTTGCCAGTTGGTAGAAAGTCCTGGAGGCGGTGAAGTTAAAAGCGATTTTCGCCGTTTATGTGGGCTGCCTTTTTTGGACGCTGATAGGAGGAGGGGTGTTTCGTTTCGCTGCGTGCTGGTCGTCCTTTTGTGGTTTTTGGATTGTTTGATTGGGTTCTTGGGGTTTGTCTCTGCAGGGCGGTAGGCGTATTTCACTTTTTGGATAGCTTCACTTGAATTTTCTTTGTTAGAATGGGATGTTTAGGTACTGTCGTTTGACCGTCACGTTTCGGATCCCGCAGGGCTGGTCGCGAATATTTTTTTCCCAAACTGAACTGACACTGAAATTATTCCAATCAGAATCGAGGAAATAATTTCAGTGTCAGTTCAGTTTGGGAAAAAAATATTCGCGGGCGGGTCACGTAAAAGGTACATTGGTTGCCTTCCATTTCACAAACATCAGATCTCAGAACATCATGGTGAGGGCATCGGACACAGATATAGTAGTGATTCTGATTGCTTCTCTCGGACAGCAGTGCCCAGAAGTTCGTTAAACCAGAAACATCATCATGGATTGCCGGATGGGTAACAACGAAGGTACATCGATGTTACCAACATCACTAATGTCTTGGAGGAGTCTTGGAGGAATGTACAAATTCACCTTTTTCACCTGTATGGCAATAGAGATATACTGAGTTTGACAAATATAATTCTTATGAAATATGAGATGCACATAACGACTTGTAATTCTTGTCATTAATGTAAGCTTCATAGTTTACATGCTAAATTACAAAAGTACTTAGAAATTAATTGCACGGTGTACTCTCATGATTTGCGAGCAAACTCAGATTTTCAAATATTCAGAATTATTTCAACGTACTTCAATCTGTTCTTTTGTCATCAATAGGGTCCTATGAAGCCAGCAGCATTATTTTGGGGGAATAAAATGTTGGTAATAAAGTACAACTGATCTATTTTTTTCTTCCAAATTTCATTGCTTTCATAGGACAATCCTGTTGCGAACATCAAACGAGTGGATTGTGCTTTGTTCACCTTGTCGCCGGACACTTTCATCTCATGTCGCAAGGTAGTGGAAGCGTGCTGTGACGGCATTTCCGTGCGAGAATTTTTCGCCAACTGATTATGGATGGGCAGTTGAAGATAATGCTGTAGTTTCAGTCTGGTTTGAAGGACCAGCAATACCAGTGAAGCTGTTCACTGGCCAGTCGACAGGGGAAGAAGACGATCTTGAGAAGAATGATAATGAAGATGAGCCAGAAGACCTAATGAGTGACTCTGATGAAGAGGCCTGGAGTGAAGACAGTGATTCTGCCAGTGACAAGTAGACAGCAGGCTCAATGTACAGATATTAGAAACTCGGATCAAACTGACTGAGGTTTTAGTGCATCATCATTAAGTGATCATGCTAAATATATACAGATACGTGTAAACGAAATGTGTAGGTTAAAATATGAAACTTTTAAAGATTATCATAATTTTTTAAGTTGCTGTATGTATTTTCATTTATAAATCAGGAGTGGACCCTCTGTAGTCAAATAGTTTGCATTTTGGTTATTTATATCAATAATGTTCAAGCTGTTTGCACGCATGGGTGACATTATCAAAGGGAAGACTAATCTCCTCTGCCTTTTAATTACAATGGATGTGAAACGATGCAGTGGCACCAAAACCTAATCCAACTTGATATTATCATGTTTGGTTTATTCTACACTGTCACGTAAGTGGATGCAAAATTCCTGGTGTTGATATGCTTCACGGTGTGCATTGGAGCACCTGTGACGCATATAAAGAGGTAGTTAATTCCGGGTTTCTCGGCTCCTTATTGTTCGTATGTTTGACCTAGATGTATCGGAATACCTGGGCTTACAAATTGTAAGAGCCGTTACGTAATATTAGCTTCGTGTTTTATGAAAAGTTGATGTTGGGTGGGGTAAAAGAAAGTTAGTCAGTTGCATTCCATCTGGTAACCATATCACGTCGGCGAGACACGTATTTTTAATCGAATATTGTCACTGAGGACAATTTTGTGTACTTGTTATTGAGAGCAAGCCGCTTCGATACATTGTATTCTCGACGCACGAGGTCGAGCAGAGTGCTTTATTCGTTAACTGTGACAAGCGAAGTTTGCTCTAGTAAACCAGATTACGGGCAGGCTACCCCCAATAATCTGTGAGTATTCCAAGTATTAATGTAAAATGCTTGAATTGAAACGAAATTCTTAAAAATTGTCGAATAACTAGTAGAAATGCTGAGACTAACACATGTAACGAGAGTTTCTTTTTTGTCGCATAATTGTTTTATTATTGAGGTTGGATGGAATTTGTATTTAAGGAACAAGGGCAAATCTTTAACTTGTCGCGTAAAGAGTTTATGCTCAAAATTTATAACATTATCTTTAGAAAGCGAAAGAAATGCTGTATTATGTTGAAGTTAATGTGTCTCGTAAGGAGTGAGTTTAAAATGTCCCTTATTAGTTACGTTAAACCAATCGTAGTTTTGCTTCCGGAAATTGACCGTATGTTTACCAAAAATATTAGGAATGGTTTTCTTCCTCTGTTTGTCTACAGGGTTTTATTTTTGGTGACTCCAAAGCTAACTGCCTTGGGTCACGGGGTTATTCTTCGGTGCCAATAGATGTGGTCAGGTCCATTAACTTTTAAGACGCCGGATACAGGTATCCTACCTCAGGGCGGCGGAACGGAAAAATTATTGGGGGGGGGGGCTAATGTGTGGAGACTATCTAAGCGGAGCGCCACCATCGGTTGGCGCGGAGCGTACAAGAAAATGTTGGGTTTTTTCAAACCCCCAGATGGCCGGAAACGGCACTTCCCGAGTGTTTAATGCTGCAAATACCTAGCCATAAAATATGGGTCTCAAGCCTGCAATTTCTCAGATTGCACGTAAAAGTCTGTAAAAACATTGTAATTTGTATATTCGATGGTGTTCTAAGAGAGTAGCTATTACTCGTAGTGTACTCGCAAAGACGTTTTTGAGTGTAGTAAGCGCAGTGGCGGAGCTAGGGGTATTGGTCAGGGGGGGGCAAGAATGGTCTGTAGGGGCACTTTCGACACTATCTAAGCGGAGCGCCCCACAGGTTGGCGCGGAGCGTACAGAGAATTTTTGAGTAAAGTTACTCCCTAGATTGCAGGAAATGACCCTTTCCGGGCCTTGCTAATTTGCAGATAAACGGAGAATAAATAGGTGTCGTCGCCATTTTGTCGGAAAATTACACCAACAGAATATGACAAATGTCAATAGGTATATGAGTGCGCAATAAAATAGTCAATAATCGCGAATAAGTAAAAAGTAGTGAAAAGCTGAAAAGGGCGCCAGCAGTCCATTTGAGTCCGTCAGGGGGGGGGGGCGTCCGCCCCCTGACTGTATATATGGACGCTCCGCCACTAAGTAAGGGGATGTTGGAGAACTGGCTGAAATGAGGCAAGTCATTGGCCTAAGACGAAGTTGTGTTACGCTTACCGGTACTCACACTCACTGCTTCCACTTTTCACGGGGCGTAAAGACGCGGTCGGGGTGACAATGTGGTCTATAGCCAGGGGACGGGCCGAGGGTCCCCCAGCAATTACTAAAATTATTACACCTATATAGTATACGTGTGCATCGGACAGATCGACAAGTATGCATTGAAAAATGGGCAGATGTACGTTTCGGAGCCTTGGTAAATATTGGGGGGCTTATCATGCATTTTCCCCCTCAACTTTCATTGGGGGTGCTGAGCCCCCCAAGCCCCCCCCCCCCGGTTCCGCCGCCACTGTCCTACCTTTGACACGTGCCAAAAGCTGAATAGTTTCACTCATCCTATAGCGACTACCTTGTGGGCGGTGATCTTGTGAAGTCTGTCAGTGCAGAGTTCCATACCAGTGAAGTCTGTGAAGAGTAGTATACCAGTGGGTGTGTCCTATACAGTGGCAGTGTCAGTTAGCAAAAAGGGGTAGGATTCCCTGGATAAGTATCCAGGGGGTGTATTTCCTTTATATTTTCTTTTGACCAATTATCATTGAAACATCTTGTGCTAATAAATCCATGAGAATTAAAAGCAGAGTGTTTGCGTGGTTTCTGGATTATCACTTCATTGTTACTTTCTAGAAAGGGTCACTATGTGTCACTTGTGACATACACCAAATATAACATCATTAACTGTGACAGAAGTGAAATAATTCCTTACGCAACATGGGAAGAAGAAGAGCAGATAACAATATTAATGAACTTTTACTTTCATCCAACTTGTGAATTTCTGTCACTTTTCAAGTCAAATGTATTCATTATAAGTAGGGTTTATTATTGTACTTTACTATTTTCTGTGGTGTACTTCAAGTAAATGTTTTGTTTTTCTATCTTCCTGTAATATTGTTGTGCAAAAATATTATTACTCATTTTACTGTGTATATTGTAAACAATGGCCAACAAAACAATGATCTGAAGCCACTCAAATGGTTAACTGCAGTTCAGTAATATATGTATTAACATATTATTTTTATGAATGGTCGTAAACACTTTTTTGGTAAGTAATGGTTATGTTGTGTTTTACAGAATTACATTAAGACATGAGCATGTTACATTTCAGATTCTCATGATAGGTAAAATTAATGAGCAATAGTTGAAGATGAGTTGGCCAAAACAAATGTACTAAAAATGGGGGGTGCAGAGATTTTCCCTTCATTACTAGATTGAGGTACATGGTTCCAGTAGTGACTATACGGCCTTTTCGGATATTTTCTTGATTTTATCTCCTAATGTATTGATACCCAATGGTGCTTTGATAAACCATGAAGACCCATCTTCTGGCGCAAGAAATAAGTGACTGGACGGACACCTGCTAGAACCAGAGATTTCGTACATATGGCCACTAAAATCGTCACGTCTCGATTTGGTCATGATGTCACGATGGACGACATACCTTAGGTTTGCTCGTCAACTTCTACACTATAGTCTGCAATAGACATACTATGCAAGTTCTCCCTGCCACGATTGGCAAAGTAAATCAGAATTTCTACAAATAACTTGTTCTGTAGGCCTTCAGGTGTCGAGTGAATCCAGAATTGTTGTCATGTCCTCTTTAGCTCTCTTTAGCTCTCTTGTGCTTTACGTATCCTTTCCCACTCTTCTTCAACTTTACCATCACAGCTTTATACATACGGTTACTCTCTTTGAACTCGTCACATTTCATGTCAACATCCAACAAGTAACGGTGTTGGCCAAACCTTCGCATATAGCGATCCACACCCTTTTCGTAGTCCGGCATTAAACCGCGAAAGGAAATTGTCAAGATCTGCCGTGTCATATCATTCAACTGCCTCCAAATCAGTCCCGGCACATTTTGAAAATGATTCGAAACGTCCTACGGCGATTTTGTTCTTTTTTTGTTGGTGTTAGATGCATCAGCGTCGCTCAAATTGTCTGCTAGTTCTTCGTCCTTGAAAAGAACGAAATTTGTTGCACCGACCGTCGCCATTGTTGCTGTGTCAATGTGTTGCTTGAAATGAATGGAGGTGTCGACTGCTATATGTTTTGTTAGAGTAACACTACACTCGGTGTATGTAACTCACTGTTGTATTAAGATGGGTAAAATGCACTCATGCAACATATTGTTTTGAACAAACAGGTTTCTCTGCTCTCTTACCATTGAAAAAAGTATAACCCATGGTTCTATTTCATAGAGTGGAATAGAGCCGAGTTTTGCATGCAATAAACGAGCAATTGACCAATCAAATGACTAGAATACAATTGGGTGTTGTATAATAGACTATGGCCAACATTCTCCAACTAGTTTCATGGGGTTACCTTTCCTCCTGATCTAGCTCAATATGGGGGTCGGGGGCTTTCGGGGCGTCTGCCGGGTACACCCCACCACTTCTGGCAATCGACATTCATGTAACAGTACACTATGCCGAACATTTTTCTGTTGGTTTCATGGAGTTACCTTTCCAGCTGGTCTAGCTCATTATGGTGGACTCGATTGGGGGCGTCTGCCAGCTACGTCCCACCATTTGAAATGTCTGGCAATGGTCATTTATATAGCAGGGGACTATGCCGAACATTTCCTCATAAGTTTCATTGGGTTACCTATCCAGCTGATCTAGCTCAATTTTTGGGGGCCCCTTTTTAGGGGCCCCATTGCCACACCCACCCGCTAGGACATGTCAGACGCCCCATTCCTTACTTTGTAATAGATATGGAATTATGTTATAAACATGAAAATTGGTTACCTTTCCAGCTAAGCTGGCCCCGGTAGAAGATAGTGTTAAGAGGAAGATATACATACAGCACGTTCAGAATGAAGGGGAAATGAAACTTAAACCGTACTTGGGTAGATGGGTTTGCTACGAAGGGTAATGTCAACATTGTGAAAAATACTTTTCTTCGATTTTTTCAAGCGCGTGTAATACGGTATTTCCTAATCGCCTAAGCCATGCAAACTTTGTACAAGGCTGGTCTAGGCAAGTGAAATTACAGAAAGGATTTTCTTCTAAATCGGTTATTCAAATTTTCGTTCCTAATGAGGGGGTCCTCTATCGGCTCTACTTTTCACCATTTACACAGGTTGCAACTGCGATGAGTATGCAGGTGATACTGCTGTTTGCTGCAGAATCAGTAAAAGCACACACAGTAAAGATGAAGACGATTATTAGTACTTTATTTGTACAATTGTTAGCTAGCTTGTGTGAGCATAAAAATCTCATTTTGAATGCTAATATTGTTAGAATGTTAAAGAACCGAGAACTATAATTCAGTGTGCATGGACGATAACTTAACTTTACAAATCATATCTCGAACATGTTAGCTAAAGTGTATTATATTGTTTCGACATTAGCATTCACTGTTCCATACTTTTCCAGTGATACAATAGAAAGGGTGTTCGCGGCGTTTGTCTTGCCCATCCTAGTATATGCGGTTCCAGATTGGTATAAGACGTTAAAGATAAGAGAAGAATAAGAAGTTTCCTTAAACTTTCTTCAAAAATTTAAGGCTTAATTATGAGAATCTTGTATATAGAGTCAATGAATCGGCTAGGAATGAATTTGTAACACTTGTCAAAAATATTCAAACTACTAACGAACATCCTCTACCATTCCAAGCTCAACTCTCTGTGCAATAAAACAAATTGTAATTTGAGAAATGCAAATATCACGCCATGTTTTAGCATTATACTCTTTAAGAACTCGTTTATTTACAGAACAGCCCTTTTTGTACAAAACGATTCCTTAGATCCTTTATGGTTGCTTTTTGATGTTTTACAATATTTACTCTTTAAGTACTCGTTTTACATACAGAGCAGCCCCTTTTTGTAAACTGGTAAAGACAGCTTCTTAGATCCTTTGTTGTAGCTTTTGGACAAATTTTGTAACGCTTGTTATCGTTCATTATCTTACTCTCATAAACTTGTATATGTCTTAACCTGTATTTTGGATGTTCTGTATATTGTTAAATTCTGTATCTTTATACATTTCTCTATAAATTTATACTGGAATAAAGAAATGTAAATGTAAGGGTGTTGGTGGCACAGATGACCGACGTCCTACGACGAGGGCACAATACATCCGTATCATCAAATTACAATGGGGGAGCTCTACAATCGGACTGTAAAGAGAAAGCAATTCTTTCGTGATATTTATGCGGGTGACGTTTACCTACAACTATAGGGGGCACCAGTGGAATCAATTAAAAATACAGCTGTCCCCGATATGAAAATGAGCATTGCACAACTACCAGCTTCGGGGAAGAACCAATGGCGATCATGGGGAGACGGACCGCAACCTTAATGAGATTTGGTTTGCCGATAGAATGGAAAATAGGGCTGTAGCAGTACTACCTGAGTACATCCACACACTTACAGCAAAGATCAAACAATTGAACAAGTACCTCCAACTAAAGAATATAATGCAGGCCAATAAACAAGCGATATCCGGTATAATGGAATGTTCAGAATGTTCAGAAGGGATTGCGAGACATCCTGGTTAAACATGAGATGGACAAAGACCTGCTTGAGATGTACTTGATTATGAGCCACTTATTGAGCAGCTGTCAAGACTTCTATTGGTTTGCCCTGTGTCCTCATGCGAATCAGAATGCCTATATCAGAATGTCAATGCATGAATTTTCTGCAAATTGACGAGTTGCACACTTACTACCATCTCGACAAGATGACAAAATTCAGAAAATTGACGAGTTGACGAGATAACGGATCTCGTCAATGCATGAATTTTCTGCAAATTGACGAGTTGCACACTTACTACCATCTCGACAAGATGACAAAATTCAGAAAATTGACGAGTTGACGAGATAACGGATCTCGTCAATGCATGAATTTTCTGCAAATTGACGAGTTGCACACTTACTACCATCTCGACAAGATGACAAAATTCAGAAAATTGACGAGTTGACGAGATAACGGATTGAATTAGGAGCTATTGGTGCAGTGCGCACTGTACATCCAAATGCTGCTCGGAAAGGATGTCTCTTCCATCTATCTCAATCTGTGTGTACCGACGAGTACAGGCATCTGGTTTACAGGAGGCATATCTAAACGACGACGCATTCCAATCTAGTGTTCGTATGCTTCCAGCTCTTGCGTTTGTGCCCCTCCCTGACGTGGAAAACGCTTTTATGGCTGTCTCCGCAATTTGGGGAGCTCGTGGGAGACAGATTGTCGACTACTTCGAAAGTACATATATCGGACAAATGCGAGCTGGTATGAGAGAGGACCCATTTTTTAGCAAGGCAGTTTGGAATGTTTCCGACAGAATGGAAAACGACCTTCCGAGGACAAATAATGCACTGGAGGGGTGGCACAACGCATTTTCGCAATCCATTTCATGCCCGCGTCCATCGGTATGGACACTAATTCAAGCCCTAAAGCGGGAAAACGCCATGGCAGCCTTGTCGATAGCCCATATAGAAGCTGGACAACCGCCTGCACCACAGAAGCGAGTCTATCGAAGGATCAATGACAACTTGCGCACTGTATTCCAGGATTACCAGAACCGCAATACAATCGACTTCCTTCGGGCCATTTCATATAACTTGTGGCATTGAGAATGGTTGAGGTAAAGTCTGCAGGTGCCGCAGTATTGGACACATTCAGTCATAGGCGTAGGAGCCTAATTTGATTTTTTTGGGGGGGGGGGCTGTAACGACTTGCCCGACAAACATAGGCAATATTTTTCGCGCGCGCTCAGCATCTTAATCTGCATATCATATAGGCATTCATCAGTTATTACATCACATGCAAATAACCGATAAATGCCTGTATTAAATGCACATTACGATGGTGAACGCGCGTGTGGCGCGCAGAAAATCTTGGTAACATTTTCCGTCTTATTACCCATCCATATTGGTTATAATTATTGGGCAAGTTGTTACAATAAGAACGATAATAATAATATCAGTTTAACCAATTAAAAAACACATTGCAAATTATTCTGCTTTCAGTAGGTGCCCTAAAAATTCTCAGCATATTGCCCGAATTTTCACCAAAGACTTTGGTTGGGGGGCTGCAGCCCCCCCCCCCCTCCTACGACTATGCATTCAGTCAGCAATCTGTTTTGGTGAATGTTTCAAAACTATTCGCATTTAATTATTTTGTTACTATTGTCCAGTTATATATCATTGTCAGTAAAAGGCGCCTAAAATCGGGTTATCCATGTTTAGCGTATATCGTCAAATTCTATTCACTTTTTTGGTTCTTTGTCGAATGAACGGACCTATACAGCCGTGATGGCGTGTGTACGACTGTATGTGTGTATGTGTATTGTAACCATACATACTCAGAAACTATAAGTGTGATCATTTTAAAAATTGGTAGGTTGAAGCCCCACGGTATCCAGTCAAAACGTCCCTTTACTAAAACCTCCCCGCTTTTGATAATCAGTTGGAATGCAAGTGTGGATGCTTTAAGTTCAAATATAAGAGTAAGGATAAGTATACTTTAGGTTGGAAACACAGTTTTTAGGGAAGTGCCGGGTATGAGGGCGGAAAAAAATTTTGAGTATCATTTTCTCAGAAATAATATAAAAGTAAAAAGGAATTCAAGAGGGCTGTAGGGTTATAGCATTTTTTTAAACACGAGTTGGTTTCTGAATGAATATATACGATATTGAGGGAAGGGAATAAAAAAAAAGTTGTTTTGTTTACGTACAACAAGTTACTTTTGGAATCGGTGCGAGACGGGCTGGATGAAAGTGATATATATTTTCCTACAGCACATACGCTATTTTCTTTTTCTGAAGACACTTTATATTTTTTATTTTCGTGATTCTTTGCCTTTTTTCTATAGACCCTTTTCCAGAATAAATTCTGCTTTTTCCTTAATTCGTGAATTCACTGAAAAACATATAGGGTATACTTTTTCATACCAAAAATAATTAAACGATGTAGTCCTTCATGATTTATTTAGCGCCTGTAATCCAACTTGCATGCCGATAACTTAGCCAAATTATAACTTAACAAACTCAGAATTGGTAAGTGAGATCATTCTCAGACTTAGTATTAGCAGATTCCCCTTAGGCAATTGATGAACCCTATTTCTTGTGTTGAATCTCATTCACAGTGAATTCCTTCAAATATAAATATATGCTTTACCAGTAATATTGGTAAGAGACCTGGTTAGAAACCCTTATTAAAAGTTGAATATTTTGCTATAATGTCTTGGCAAAGAGATGTTGTCATTTATTTTATTCGTAACTTAACAAGATCAACTTTTCCGCTTTCAATAATTTCAAGCTCATAATTCTTGCTGATTATTTCTACATTTCATTCTCAGTTTCAAAATTAATAAATCGTTAGAATATTATTCAGTAATCCAAAACGTTTCAGAGCATGGGCTAACAGAAGTTCAAACATTTAGTCATTCAAAACTCTGTATTGTTTTTCTTCCACGTTGACTTATATCAATAAACGCTTGTAAAAACCAAAGCAAATTGTTCTGTTGGTATTCGTGTAATGAATTCCTAACATAAAAGATAAGTACATAACCTCACCAGTAACTTGATGAATAACTCTTCATTCGAACTGCTTAAATATCAGATGTGGGAATCCAACAAAGTAACTCATCTGGAGCGCGGAGGCATGATGTCCATATAATTATCACGCATTAAATATATACACAAGAATTTTCTTTGATAGGTGTCAAAACGCGTGTATATGAAGGGACCGCGTCCGAGGGGCCCCGACGAAACGCGTCAAAACAAAAATGGCCGTGGCTATTCTTGCGACCAGAGTAACAATTATTTAGAAACTATTCTTACAACATCGGCGAATTTCCGGTTACGCATGCGCAGTAAATTAAATGAAGCAACTGCGCATGCGTAACCTGAAATTATTGTTACTCCTGGTTGTAAAATAGCCACTTTGAACAAAAATACGCTTGAAATTAAAACTCCCCCTAGGATATGAACGTTTTGACAATGCGAGATGATATCCAATGGATTAAATCTATATGAGAATTGCTCTTGGTAGTTTTTGCAGCGGATAAAACAGAATGTAGTGCAGATGAGTTGTAATATACAGTTGCATGCGTCTAGCAGAAAATTCTTGCTTCCAGGGTGAAGTCCTTCTACTAAAACGGCTGCACATGGTATGTATCCACAAAATTGAGTCATGTGTTTTCTCCAGACTGTCTCTTGATTGGCCAGTTGTTGCCATAAACAAAAACATCTACTAGGGTACGGTAGTGAAGGTATTTCAACAACAGGTGAGCTTGCCTGATTAATTCTGTTGAGTCACAATGTTGAATAGGCTGACCAGCGGTGTTCAAAAGAGTGGCTAATGCTTTTGGTTTATATATGATCACAGGATTGTGGTTTCGATTCAAGCTCTCACCCTTATGTTGTGTCTTTGGGCAAGGCACTTTTATCTCGACTGCCCCTCTCCATCCAGGTGTAAAAATGTGTACCTGTGAGGTAAATATGGTGTGTTCGCTGGATTCTCGGCAGCCAGCCTGATGACCAGTGATTCAAAATGCTTTGAGATAGCTGTGCCATATAAAGCGCTATACAAAAACTAACATAACATAACAAATCATCAATTAAAATTACTCAGAAGGAAAATTGAAAATGGTAAGTCGCAATAAGCAGGAATTGTTCGGAGATTAATAATACAGAGTAGTGTCACTATAACAAATAGTAAATTATTCGTAACTACCATCAGTGAGCAATGCCCAAACCCACCCCCCCCCCGGGCATCGGCCCATTGTCAAACCCTATCCAGGAGTTTTGGGGGCTTATATATGAAACACTCGAATCTTTTTTTAAAAGTCGGGAGGAGGTTAAAAGGGCCACGGCACACGACGACCCTATTGGTGCCAGTTTAACCGGCACCCTGACCCAATTTGTAAGTATGCTGAGTTGCCCGGCGACCAGGGTATATGTTGAGGCCCGCGGGAAACTAACCTCGTAAAAAGACGGGCGTATCCGTCGCTGGCATATGTCAAGGGGCATATTCGTCCGGGGGTATTTATCCGGGGGGGGGGGGGAATTGTCTTGGGGGTATTCGTCCGAGGAGGTAGTTGTCCGGGTGGGTAGTTGTCCGGGGGGTTTATGTCCTCGGGGGTAATTGTCCGGGGGGTATCTGTCCGGTCGGTAGTTGTCCTGGGGGGTAGTTGTCCGGGATGGTATTTGTCCGGGGGGTATCTGTCCGGTCGGTAGTTGTCCTGGGGGTAGTTGTCCGGGATGGTATTTGTCCGGGGGGTATCTGTCCGGGTGGTAATCGTCCGGGGGGTATTGTCCGGGTGGTAATCGTCCGGGGGGTTATTGTCTGGGGGATTATCGTCCGGGGAGTATTTGTCTGGGGGGTATTTGTCCGGTCACGGTCCATGATGAGACTTCACAGTTTCCGATGAAACTATACGTATGGCCGATATTTCGAATGTAAGGCGAAAACTGACGAGAAGCACCCTCATTTGATTGTGGCTATCAATTTCAAACTTGAATGCTGTAAGTTCATCACACGGACATCAAGTGTTCCAAATGTGAAAAGTCAAACAAATGCGAGAAACATAATGAAACTAATGTAACCTTTAACATTCGCGTCAAACACTCCGAAACAAATAATTGGTACTCCGCAATCCATCCTAGCGTATCTTGCGAATTGATCGTAATATACTGCAATGGTAAATGAATACACCATACGCCGTAACGACCATATACTTCTAACTACGGTAATGACAGAACGCACTTACAAATTAAGCGTACACACTAATTACGTAAGTTGGGGTAATAAGTTCAGGACAGTGTTATTCGATGCAATTATCCGACTCCACAAAATGCCACTGCTTCCTTTCACAATCACAAAACATGAAACCTTCATTAACAACCTCTGCTACCTTCCAACGTGCTTTTTACGTGCAAAGAAAACGGACACGGACCAAAGGTCAACAGAACCCAAAACAATATCAGTCTGTAAAACAATCACCACAAACAACCACCTGTAAAACAACCACCAATAACCCAACTGAAACTCACACACACAAATCTCTCACTAACGTAGCGTTGAACGTGACGTGAAAAGGACACGGACCCAAAGGCCAACAGAAGCCCCCAAAAAAACCCAAAAAACACTACAAACCGGCCCCAAAACCCCAACTCCAAACCACAAACAGAAACAACCGAACCCATATTATGCAACGACCACACAACCCCCACACCCCAACAACTAACTCACTCCAAATTTCATCCGGGGAACGCCGTCCCGATAGTAGACGACAGGCCTTTTTGGGGGTACCCCTCATCCCATTCACATTAAGGGTGACGAGGAATAAGGCGTCCGGTGTCATTATCTACGATGTTTTTTTCCTTTTTCCCCAACACGGGTCTTTTCAGGCACCTAGCCGTGTTGCCCCTTTTCCTGCGAGCTAGCAGAGTTCTTAGCTCTTCGTCAACATTGATCGAGTGGACCTCCCTGTCAGGAACAGGAGGTCCACTAGCGACCATTGTGTCCTTCCAACACTATCACAGCTTTCGTCTCACACAACCTCGGCTTTTCCCTTTCCTGGTCTCTCGTTAATACCTTCGCTCCTCACAAAAGCCACAGCCCAACTGCCGTAAACCCTTCTACCTTCCTCTCCTCTAGCTCTATCCTTCAACCCTAATAACATGTCTAAGTAATCCTAGCATTTTAATCCCCTTTAGCTATCCCTGGGACATGCGCAGCCTTCTCCTTACTTACAGACTTCATAACACATAGCTACATAGTATGAAACGTTAGCATAACAAAATACAACTTCAAATCTCCCAACGAAGGCATCTCAAACTATAACATTATCACAATTAACCGTAGGGATACCCCCTTATGCTCAGATATTAACAATGAAAACATTAACTTACATCGTTCGCCTTGAAGACAACCAAATTTAACTACTGGAAATGTTCCATTTCTTCGTACACGAACTTGGTGGCGCTTTACTAAATATCGTGTCCGATACAATATCTTGCCTGCATAGGATAAATGAAAGATTGCTGCCCTTGGAACCGCTCACCATAATATTCTCTCGTTAAGACTCGGAAATCATCTTGGCTTACAAGATTGGTTTATGACTTACACCACACAGCATGTCTCCACCTCTTATCCTGATGTTCTGGATCATTCTGTTCCACAAGGCTCAGTTCTTGGTCCTCAGCTATTCACCTTTCTATGCGATATTATAGTAAAAGCCAGTTTTCTATGACAAGTTAATCATTAACTGTCAAGGAGACTGGCAGGATGGGAGATTGAATAAGTGCATCTATTCCTCCAAAGTTTTTTTTTTACAAATAGCACAATTTACAGTAGCTCACTTGGATTAGTAACAATGTTGTTTGTAAATGTTTGTTGGGGGAGGCGGGGGTGGGGGGCTGGTATTCAAGCTCTTGCCATAGGTAGATACAACATTACACCTTAACTTCACAAGTTTTTATTTTGAAGTACACCAGACATATATGTATACTTTCATCATAGTACATCATTCTTTGTTTGTTTGTTTTTTTTGGGGGGGGGGGGTATTTCTATTTTTAATACATTTTAAAGAACATTGTGTTTGGAGAAAGAAAATAATCATCATTGCTTGTCTGACTTGGGAGTAGGCCGCATGTGCGTTGTCTTAGTTGTATGGACGATGTTGAATGATCTTAGTGATATGGTCCTATTGTTCCATGCTGTAAAATATGAAGTTAGAAATTAAGTGTTGTTATTCCATCTCATAGGTATTCAGGAAGCTGTTGTGACAGCAAACCTCTTGGAAAATCGTCACTAGCATAACCGGTTGATGCTAACTTGGATTAGTAACAACGTTCACACTTAATTGTTTGTATATTTGGAGGGGATGTGGGAAGGGAAGACTGGTATACAAGCTCTTGTCATAACCAGGTAGCATTACACCCTTGCAACTTCTCGGGTTGTTTGTCAGTTTATGAGTTTAAATACACTTAGTTTATATATCCAGTTTCTATACATGCACAAATTTTCTGATAAGATAACACAGGTTACTTCCGGGGTGGAAGAAATAAAGTTTCATAACAACCTGCAATGATTTCTAAAAATGTAATAAATTGGCAAGAAGCACCAGTGTCATCTACGTAGTCTATATGTAGGTTTGGAGCACATGGCCTGCTTCCAGCTTATACTTTACACAATATAGTACTAGGATCGGACAACTATAGGCAAGTAATATTTTGCAGACCAGAATGGTCCTGATTATAGCACACTTGTTAGTTAAAAACAAGTTTCTAAGTGGAGGGGCAAGTGTTCCCTGGAAAGTAGTGTAATCCAACTCCTGAAGCCTGCATTGCTACAATTACAATGGAGCTGAATAAACTAGTTGAGACTTGGAAGGTCAGGGTGAATTGCCAGTTGCTTAGCAACTAGGTCATTGATTGGATAAGTGACTGAACCTGAACATGGGCACACGGGTATAATGCATATATGTAGAGGTCATAATGTCACTGTGTTGAGTGTCGTATTGACAAAACTTCAAGGTTTTGCAGTTAGTGTAGAGACTAGTTTTCAGACCTGAACGAATAAGGGAGGAGGGAGGTCGTAGGTCGGATCTGTAGCATTTATCTAGTCTAAGAGTGGCATCGCGCAAACTTTGTTGTGACGGGTTTCCTGACCTGCCGCAGACGATAAATAGTGAAACTTTTCTGACTCCTCGTGCAGTCTATTTTACATCCTGTCCGCGGAAGCTGCGCCCGGCTCGGATATATTATATTTCGTCATTGTTGGAACTCCGTTTCATCGCCTTAAATACTGGCATCGTCAGGTAACATTGGATAGCAAAACACGAAGCTTAATATTTACCGAAGTTTTCACTAGTCTCGTGGACCAAATACTTCAGTCAAGAGTTTGACTAGTGAGTTGTTTAGTGAGTTTACAGTCGTAGACTGTACAGTGTTAGTGTTGTATTATAATTATAGAACGTTACTACAGTAGTACCGCGACGAACTTTTCAGCGTTACTAGTTGCTATCGTTTTACTGTTCATATTTATTATCAGTTGTGGTTATCCTAACAAGTCTAGGGTCAGTCGTTAAGCCTAGGTTATTACTCAGTCCGATTGAAGTCCAGCTAGCCTAGTTTTGTTACCAGTTCCCGGAGGCGAATAATCGCCACTGAGCTGGCCAGTCTAGGCCTGAACGGATCATCTTCGCTCACGTTATCCGCGAATCTCTTCGAGACTCATGGGCAACATTCGGAAAGCCACAGTTCTTTCGTCGCTGGACCTACCACTCAGTAACAAGACAGTTCGGATCAAACAATGCAGGTATACCATCATTTGTTACTTGACTTAAACATTCTGTGCATGCATCCCTGATAACGTTAATTTGTTATAGAATCGTGTATATTCTATAGATTCAATTTGGGAGTGCTTTAAAGGGGTCACGGATGGAGAGTCCTGTTTGTAAAAAGATGTGGACACATGCAGAGGACCAATGCATGTCGAATGGAGAAACACAAGACGTACTGGAACAAATAGAGCAGAGCCAAAGGAAGCAATTAATGACTTAGAAAGTGATACGAACTGATGGAGACTGGTAATACTACAGCCACAAGTCCAGCCAACAATACCGGATGCTCCTACTCCATCTAAGAAGTTGAAGGTATCGCAGTCGAGTTTGTTTGATCATGTGAGCAGAACTTCAGCTGATGCCTGGGATAACTTACATGAGAAAGTTGCAAAATGTTTCTAGGGTTGCAACATACCTTTCAATGTCGGCGGAATTGAGTTGTTCGTGGATCTCATCTCTGCGACCAGGATACAAAGCTCCCACAGCTAAGATGTTGAGTGGACCACTCCTCAACAAGGTCAGCGATGGGCTTGAAGAGGAACTTTAGGGGGAGACTGTTACCTGTGGAAGACAGCTGGAGCAACTTCCACAATGAGCCGGTCATTGCAACCTCCCTCCACGTGGATAACAAGTCATACTTCGTAGAGGCGATAAGCACAAAGAGAGGGGAAACTGCAAAAACATGGTTACATCCATAGTGACTGACAATGCGAAGAACTTGGGAGTCTGAGGAGCAAGCTCGAAGAGGACGATCCAGATCTCCTTGTGTATGGTTGTTCCAGTCACTTGCTCAATCTCCTCGGAAAATGACTGAACTCCTGCATCCATTATATAGCACATGTTGTTGAAGTGCACAAGTACTTCCGCAATCACCACAAGCCTGCAGCATGGCTGAGTGAGCGACCAGGAAGTCTAAAGCCACAGCTCCATGGGGATACCAGATGGAAGAGCCAGCTGACTGGGCCATGGCTGATATACAGTACAGCAGGGAGATGTGATCTTGGGCTATGCAGCATTTTGGATTAATGCTTGGAATCGGCAGTCATACCATGGAGGTAACAAGAGCCCAAGGGCACTGTGGTTCCTTGCGTAGGGGTATATGACAATACACATAATATTATCAAGCAAGATTGGGCTCAAATAGTCAAGTAATTGTGGTCCTACATGTACCCATAAAGTAACCAACACTATAGCCAACACTTTTGTGATCACAAATTGTGATTGGATTTTGATCAAAATGCAGTTTTAAGATCTCAACATGGCGTCAAAAATGTAAGAGATAAGAGACCTACAAGCAGGTCAACAGATATGATAACATTGGTGACCACAGATGACATGACCGTTAAATTTGAAAATGTTCCACCACCCCATTCACAACTTGTCCCAAAATATCAACCGTGGCATTGGGATTTAATTGCATTAAATGTCTAAAAATTAACTTTGAACTTGTATACATAACTACACACACAAAGGTCACCCGGAGGTCAACCAATTTACCTTTTTGATCAGTGAGACCTAAATAGAGCATCAAAACTGTAAAAATTCAAACATTTTTTCTTTGCCCATGTTTCCTCCCAAAATACTAGTTTTTTAACATTAATTAATTTTTAACATTAATAACTTTGCACACGAAGGTCCCATGGGGGTCAACCCATTGATATTAATGATCAGAAGGTACCTTTGACATCTGAAAATAGCATCGAAACTGTAAAAATCCCCAAAACAAGTAAAGGTCACCAGAGGTCAAATTGAGGTCAAAGGTCACCCAGATGCGGGTTGACAATTGGATTACATTGAAGCAATTTCCAACCCTAACACAATTTATTCTCAAGTTATCGCCAAAAAACTAGTTTTTCATCATTAATTGACCTTTGGTAACCTCGGATCACATGACCGTTAAGTTTGAAAATATTCCCCTATACCATTTGCAACTTGTCCCAAAATATCAACCGTGACACACCTTGGCACTGGGAGTTATTGCACTAAATGTCTGAAGATTAACTTTGACGTCATATAACTGAACCCACAAAGGTCACCTTGGGTCAACCCATTGACATTTTTGATCGGTGTGACGTGAATATAGCATCAAACTATACAAATTCATACATTTTTGTCTTTGCCCATTTTCTCCCCCCAAAATACTAGTTTTTTAACATTTATTGACCTTTGGTGACCTCGGATCACATGACCGTTAAGTTTGAAAACATTACCCTATACCATTTGCAACTTGTCCATCGTGTCACACCTTGGAACTGGGAGTTATTGCATTAAATGTCTGAAAATTAACTTTGACCTCGTATAATTTCGCACACGAAGGTCACAGGGGTGTCAACCCATTGACATTTTTGATCGGAAGGTACCTTTGATATCCAAATCTATCATCAAAACCAAACATTTTCTTTTTTGTTCGTTTCCTCCCTAAATAAGCACATTTTTTCTAATGTGACCTTTGACCTTTTGACCTTGGTTTCAGATGTAGTTTTATCTTCTGATTACAAAAAACAAAACGACAAGTCTGTACAGCCATCCTAACTCCGACCGAAAAACTTTGACCCCTTATAACTTTGCACAGAAAGGTCACACGGGGTCAACCTATTGACATTAATGATGAGAAGGTACCTTTGACATCTGAAAATAGCAAAATAACCAGTTCACAACTTGTCCCAAAATATCAACCTTGTCGCACATTGGCACTGGGAGTTATTGCAGTTTTAATATTTTCTGTTTTTGGACCATAACTGACCTTTGGTGACCTTTGTGGGCACCAAAAACAATAGGGCACACCTTCTCCATATTGCGGATCTATAGTCCAAGTTTGGCCTCAATCCAACATTCCCTTATTGAGATAGCGTACCCAAGCAAGTGTCACAGACGCACACACACACTCACATACACACACACGCCAACCTGACTGCATAGGTTCCTTTTGCTAAAGCAAGGAACCAAAAACTGATGGTAAAACCATAGGTTGTAAGATTTTTTGGAACAAAAAGTAAATACATATGTGCTGCCCTCACTCACGTAGAATATGCTTGCTAGACAGCCAGCTAACCAAAAATGAGGCAAAGACAGATGAAGCTTTCTGTACTTCCCTAGTTGTTTTTATGTGGTCAAACTGAAAGAAGAAACTGACTGAGTATGAAAGAGACGAGAATAAAGTAGGTTACCTCTAATAGCAATACTACAAAAATGTACCTACTGATTAACAAAACGATCTATCCGATAACACCCATGAACTGGAAGATAGAAACTACAAAGGCTAAATAAGTAAATTCATTAGAACTTGGAAGTATACTGTTAGATCCGATACCCAAACAAAGACCTACCAATGTGAATTAAACGGTGAGCAAGTACATAGCATGACATTTGGAGTGAGTTACTTGGT
Source organism: Apostichopus japonicus (assembly GCF_037975245.1). Taxonomy (NCBI): domain Eukaryota; kingdom Metazoa; phylum Echinodermata; class Holothuroidea; order Aspidochirotida; family Stichopodidae; genus Apostichopus; species Apostichopus japonicus. Next base: position 15,770,236 of record NC_092577.1, read on the forward strand.
AGGTGTGGGCGTTGTGTGGTCGTTACATAATATAGCTTGGTTTTTATTTTCTGTTTGTGCTTTGGGGTTGGCTTTTTGGGGCTGGTTTGTAGTGTTTTATTTGTTTTGCTTCTGTTGGCCTTTGGGTCCGTGTCTTTGGGGTTTGGTTGTTGTTTCACAGACTGGAATTGTTTTTGGTTCTGTTGACCTCTGGTCCGTGTCCGTTTTCTTAGCACGTAAAAAGCACACATAGCATGTGACTGTGCTCTAAAGGTACATACTGAGTTGCCGATAAATAAGGTGAATAAATAATCCTAATATGTGGTGAACGTTGTAAACAATTGATGACACCTCAGTGCAAGGTAATATCCTACATTCTAGAGAATAAACAAAACAACATGTAATTTCGAATTATTAAATTGCCAGGACAAAAAATGTAAACACAAAAGAGGCTGGTAGGCGAATATAACAGTGTTGCCACCAATACACAAAAGTGACCTGCACTAATGTCACAACTGCAGGAATAACTCAGTGAGAAAATCTCAAATATAACGTAAGACAGCTTTTTACGATGATAGACAAAAAGGAATATGGCACAGTGGCCGGACTAATGTGATCCGTGAGACCTTATAGGCGCGAACTATAAATATATTAAAGGGCCTGGCAACATTATTAGGTCACCTGTAGGCACTTTGCAAGAGCAATTAATTGTACAATGAATATACACAGTATGTGCTTTTCACGTGACCCGCCCTGCGGGATCCAAAACGTCACGGCCAAACTGCACTATTCACCGATCCCATTCTAACACAGTATGTATGATTCTACTTCCCCATGACACTTCACTACGGAATTACATGAGATTGTATAATTAAGGATTAGCTTCACTGTGTGATTTGGATTTGGAGATAGTAGACGTATTTTGCGGCTCTCTCTCCTTTGCATGGTGGCGATTAGGTGATGGGATTTGTCCCCGTGTGGGCTGTAAAGCCATCGAGACTATGCAACACCTTTTGCTGGAGTGTCCCTTTGTCCGGTTAGTGTGGGATTGGTTTCACGCCTTCGTTATTGGTTGCACACAGTGGGCCATTAGTAGTGAATTTGTTTTGTATGGTTTGTTGCCCCCTGTGTGCCCAGGGATCTGCTGTTGTTCTTTGCCGCTGTCATCAGGAGACACATCCGGAACAGCAGATGCCGCCTAGTTTTCGATGGGGACGTCTGGAGGGCAGAGGATGTTGTCCCCCTCGTGCAAAGTGACATCAGGTTGCGCATGGAGGCGGAATATGCACGGCTTCCCGACAATGCCCATCGTAGACGCTGGCGCAAGCCTGTCGTCAACTATCGGGACGGCGTTCCCCGGATGAAATTTGGAGTGAGTTAGTTGGTAAGTGTGGGGGTTGTGTGGTCGTTATATAATATTGGTCGCTTTTATTTTTACTGTTTCTGGTTTGGGGTTGGCTTTTTGGGGCCGGTTTGTAGTGTTTTATTTGTTTTGCTTCTGTTGGCCTTTGGGTCCGTGTCCTTTTCGCGTCACGTTAAACGCTGCGTTAGTGAGAGATTGATAAGTTTCAGTTGTTGTATTACAGATTGGGATTGTTTTTGTTTCTGTTGACCTTTGGTCCGTGTCCGTTTCTTAGCACGTAAAAGGCCTCCTTTGCATGGTTTAACGTTGAGGGTTTGGTTAACAAAACCGTCGCGCTTGAACAATGTGCTTCAGAAAACTTAGTGTTGTGCCACCTTTTGTCTCGCTCGTAAACAAGCTAGCACCAGACTTGGGATTTTTTTAGAGGGGGTGGGAGTGGGTTGGGGGCGAAAAAGTGCGAATTACAGTAAGTCTTGACACAACAAAACACAGCTCTCATAACGAAATGTACATTGATTGCCAACGATTGCAGAGGCAGCTCAACATGCTACCAGAGCTGATCTGTGTCGCAAAGCAGACACCCGGAGTGCACCAGTGCCTAGTCAAAGTCACGAAGGTTCAGCCAGTTGTGAACATTCTGCTAGAAGCCCCAGGAGGAGGGCAGATGTTCAGCGAAGTTGCCAAGTTGGCCAGAATATTGATGACCATCCATTGATGACCATTCGACTGCGACGCCAGAACGGTAATTTTCGGCCGTACGTCGTTTGAAGACGTATTTGAGAACCACGATGACGCAACAACGATTTAACAATGTTGCTTTGGCACATTGCCATAAAGAGAAGTTGGACATGGTTGAAATGAATCTCGTTGCCAAATAGTTTGTTTCAGCCAATGAGCGAAGGCTGGGGTTCTTCAGTAAATTTGAATGAGATGTGTTACTCTGCACTGAAGGTGTAATAATGGTTGGAAATTGTATCAACATGGGTAGTACCCATGAGGTTTCCCACACCGTAAGTCCCAGGTAGGATATCCGCTTTGGTGACTCGTTCATCCATCCAATCTGTTCTGTAGTTGATGATGGCCCCCATTGTTTCTGTATATCAGGGAGTCATCGAGTCTAATATAACACTGGAAAAAATCATGACAGATTATTTGAATTTTTCATGATGATGATGACTTGTTTGTGTGATTGTGGATAATCATCAGTAAGGAAGTTGGTGCTCAGAACATTTTGGCCGAAAAAAATCTCATTTGGAGCACCAAATTGCATCTAAGGCCAGGTGAAAATGCTAAATTATTTACAAAATGGAGTGGGTGTTCAAGTGTGCTATATTGCAGCAAATTGCATCCGAGGCCACCTGGAAATGCAAAAAATTTCAATAGGGGACACCCCCTCCCACAGGCCGGCCAGCAGTATGCAGCCCCCCCTCCACTCAAGTACCTTCCTACGCCACTGGTAGTAGTGCTGCAGATACCAGACGCTTTCGAAAAGAATGTTACCACGAGAACTGTTTTTTTTGGGGGGGGGGGGTTGTAACTGTAACACTATCAGTATCAAAAAAGAAAGAAACCTCGTCATTCAACAGTGTAAAAGTTGTGTCTTAGTGAACATGATAGGTATGGAACCAATTTCTGTTCTTGTTGAGGCAAAGGTGTACGTTGCACTTTATGCAAATCCGTGTGGACAATTTCTACACCTTTGCCTTTTGTTTTGTTCTTTTGATGCCATCAAACATATCGTCATCAACTGGCGACGGATTGACCTGTTTTTTCCTCTTTTGGCTGCAGCTGCGCACTTGCTTGAAACTTTCTGTAGGGCATAGGGCGTTTTACTGCTAATTCTTTGCAGTCTCGTTTGTAGACAAACCATGCATTTACCATAGCATTTGTCCACCTGTTGCACAAGAGATACGAATACCATCTCTTACCCTTCAGTTGGTACTTATACAAGGTACACATGTCCAATAAATCTACACCGCCCATTGACTTATTGTGCATACCAATCACTCTCGGCCTGTCCATATTGATATGCTCTTTCTTAGACCTGTCATACCTACGCACAGAATCTAGCAGCATGAATGTTCCCCTGGCAGCTGTGGTTTGATGGATCCGTCTTTTACTGGCTAGGAGAGACCCTGGGATGTTGATTACGGAAATACTTGTTGATCTCCACAATTTGGCAGATCACTCGCTGTGTTGTTACATCCTGGCGTAGCAGATTTAGCCAGTGGGACGAACACCCATGTACTGTTTAGTCCGGGTTGGCGTCTTTCAGGCTTTTGCGCATTGCTTTCATTTTGTTCTCTTTGTCTGTAACAACTGATGTTACCGTGCAGCCAAACTTGTGGAATGCATCTGTGATTGATTCCTTAGCGATAGACTCAAGAGTAGGCTGCGGACTTCTGGTTGGTACCAGCCTCCACTGCTGAGAGAAAATATGACTTCTCCCTCACATGTAGACTGCTGGCGATCACATAAGTATTATGGATGTCACTCCAATCAGGAGGGTGGCTTCCTGTCCTTGGGTCTCCCACCTTTGTTCTGAAGTTGACTGGTGATTACAATGTAAAGGTGTGAAGACCGGGACTAGACGAGTTAGAATCGAACTCAAGTCCGATATCCCCTCTACCTTGTGGGCTAATGGGCACAGGGCCCACATTGCATATCCGGGCCAGCCTCGCACTTGTTGGAGGTGTGGGCTGGAAGGGCATGAGGCCAGGTTGTGCCCGAACAAGCGGTGTAGCCGCTGTTTACAGGTTGGACATACCCTGGTCGAGTGTAAAGGGGATATCGTGTGTAACTCGTGTGGAAAAACAGGCCATCTGGCCCGTTTATGCCCAGACCGCTCTCATACGCCGCGAGAGTGGCTACGGGCGTGGTTGAAGCGGTCCCCGTCCCGGCCTATGACACCGTACCACCTGATGCTCCTGTCATCGCACCAGTGTCCGACACTAGCGCCCCGGTGGAGGCTTTGTTCCCCCTTTCGTGTCCGACCTCTTCCCTTATCGAGCTTGCCGAGAAGGACAAAACGGCGGAGATGGTACCAGCGGAGTGGCATGCGGAGCAGGATGCCGCTTGTTCACCGGTAGCTACGCCCGCTATCGGTGATACTAGTCGGGCCTCGAGTCAACTGGTCAGACATTAAGTGGCCCAGATTCTGACTCGCCAATGGAGGACTGCACTACAGCCTTAGTAGTTGTGGCTAAGGAGTCCTCCGATTGGTTTGACGAGACGACACTCATTGACTCGAGCGGCCCTTCCACCCTGCCCGCAGTCGCTTCCGCTATACCGGACACGATGGTCGCTAGTGGACCTCCTGTTCCTGACAGGGAGGTCCACTCCATAAAAGTTGACGAGGAGCTAAGAACTCGCTCGCAGGAAAAGGGGGAACACGGCTAGGTGCCTGAAGAGACCCGTATTGGGAACAAAACATCGTAGATAGACACCTTATCCCTCGTCACCCTTAATGTGAATGGGTTGAGGGGTACCCCCAAAAAGGCCTGTCTTCTGCTGTCGGGACAGCGTTCCCCGGGTGGGGTTTGGAGTGAGAGTTGGTTGTTGGGTGTGGGGGTTGTGTGGTCGTTACATAATATGGGTTGGTTTTTTTCTGTTTGTGGTTTGGAGTTGGCTTTTTGGGGCCGGTTTGTAGTGTTTTCTTATTTTGCTTCTGTTGGCCTTTGGGTCCGTGTCCTTTTCACGTCACGTTAAACGCTACGTTAGTGACAGATTTGTGTTTGTGGGTTTCAGTTGGTTTTTTGGTGGTTGTTTAACAGGTGGTTGTTTTTGGTGGTTGTTTTACAGACAGATTGTTTTTGGTTCTGTTGACGTTTGGTCCGTGTCCGTTTTCTTTGCACGTAAAAAGCAGTCAGAACATACGTGTGACATCTTGATAAGCTTCACATTTTGGTATATAATTTCATTCTGATTCTTGGGAAGAGAAGCAACCAAATGGGAGAATACCTTAGAACAGATATTATGAACACTCCAATGGTATGCATTATACTTCACACTAACCAAGACCATCTGCAGAAATTTGTCGGGAGCTTCCGAATTACAATGAGTATTGGCCGGCTTAAACCTAGTTTTGACCGGTTCAAACCAGGTTGAACCGCTTTGTGGCCAAAACAGCTTTTCACCGGTGAAAACCCAAGCCAGCATGTGCTCCTTTTCCTTCCTTTTTGAAGTCTTTTTCTGACTTAAGGGGAGATTCACGAAGTCGATTCTTGTTGATCGTACCAACATAGAAGAGATCCATCTTTTCAATTCATTCACCATCTTAAAATTTTAGAAGAAATCGTCTGCAAAAAGCTTATAGTTGTGCTTCTCTGGAAGTGAAGAACATAGCTTGAAGACTACATTGCCACCCAGTCCACATGGTCTAGATCTTCATTTGCTATGCCAGTACCCTTTCCTTTGTATATGTCAAATACGTGCAAATATCCAGAAGCACCATATCTAGCCCAGAGTTTGAAACGACATGTTTAGGTTTCTTTGGGAGGTACTTTATAGGAGAGATCTCCCTTTGAATGCCATTATTATTTCATCAACGCATTGGTTCTCTTGAGGGCTCACATAGCAAAGCTTTCATTCAGCTCATTTATCCATGACCTAATTTTCCAAGCCCTATCTTCCTTTTCGGCATCAGAAACAAGCAAGTTGTTTCTCACATGCAAATGTGATGCTATTTTCTGAAATCGATTTCTAGACATAAAGCTGTCGTCAACTATTTGGTGGATAGCGTGTATCAGACTGCCAGTAACAACCAACTAATGGCATCTGGGCCAAACCCATATAGAAATATATCCCAGTGAACATCTCTATTCCCGCTGCAGACTGATGCCATACTTTTGGTGAGCATAGAGGTTTGTCTCTACAGCCAGCTTTGAGAACATATCATCAGTCACAAATCTCTTGAAATAACCATACGGTGATACATCCTCCTCCGTTGGTTCTGGTTGAAGAGCATCCGCAGCAAATCAGTTTTTGGTGGGACAAATGGCCTTCGTTTATCAAAATTGTAGTTTTCTTGATTTGTTGGGTTTTTCTTCACCGGAATATGTTTGGCCAAAGATGAAAGGGATTTATCATCTGATGAAGCAAATCCCTAACTTTCACTTCCCTCACTGTCTTGTGATGACTCTGCATCGTGGTCACTATCAGGTAAGTTATCAATATCAGAGTTAACCTCTGATAGTTGATAAAAATCACTATTGCCTCCATCCAGGATATCCAATACCTCCTGTCCAGTGTATCGGTGTCTTGGCATAATATTACAAAATATAGAAGCAACAATTGGATGTTCAGGATCTTCATTTCTTTGTTCGTAACATCGATCAGGTGCTGCCCTTCATGATGCTCATGAGCTGCCAATAATGACCTTGCTAGCTGCCACCATAGGTGGCCCCACCGCACACCCATTATCATTTTACTGCATGCAGTTTGCCTCAGGATATATCATCCCTCCTTACCAGGACCCCCATAGAATGGTAATGCATGGCTGGCAGTATTTCCTCACCATGAAGCTATACGCCGAGCTTACATGTACAAGATTGGCCTATGCTCCCAACCATGACCACGGTAGAATGGTAATGCAAGGCAGCCTATATGTCCTTTACCATGTTATGTCAAACACTTATAGTGCCGTGAACCCTCATGTAGATATCTTTTACCTCGTGTATTGCAGTTTTGCCATTGAGTATTGGGAAGTCTACCAAGGAAAAGTTCTTGCTGTCGGAGGTGTAAGCTTAACCATTTCGCATTGAACTTATACTCTTATATAAACATTATTTTCATATCGAAATAAGATGACTGAATAGTGGGTGACAGTTATGCCTAGGCCCTACACACTGCATGTTTTTAGTGTCACACTCAGCTGACGAGAATCACTACTTTTTCCCCAGTGGTGCTTCTTTGTTGGCTGTTTTGTGTGGTGAGGGATTTATCTTCAGCTTTGTTTGCTGTGGAGTATAAATGGGAAGATTAATACACAGAGTGTAGAAAGCATCTGTACAGCATCTGCCTGACAGCGTCAGGGAGATGCTGACAGCATCTCCCTGACTGAATAATAGACAACTTTCCCTATAAAAAAAACCCAACCCCCCCCCAAAAAAAAGTGTCTATTCTACCAAACCATACTTTTATCCCCCGTAGGACCTCGAACAGGGGTAAACTCCTTTTAGTTGTTGCTAAACAGAGTTACTCCAGCTCTCCCTCTTCGTGAAATACTTGCTTTACAATTGTACTCTCATACTTTACTTTATTACTCTGCATTTGACTTTATTACTATTGAGAAAACATTTCACTAGTGGTGAATTTCTACACAAAGTATCAAAAAAGCTGTACACGTGTATGGCTTGAGCATTACATTAGGAAGTATGATGGAAAACATTTTGAACAGAGAGGTCTGCAAGATGTCATCCTCAGAACAGTAGCCTAGGCTAGCTATGTTTGAATCATTGCATACTTCCTTTTTAAAATCACCAGATAAGAGAAGCATGCAAGATTCAATTGCTGAATTGACTGGGGAGAATGTACCCCATGGAGTAAGGGAGCCCAATATCTAAGCGGCCACGAAAGGCGCCTAAGCATGTGTAAAATTTCATGGAAAAGTCATGTTCAACCCCAAAGCCTTTGCTTGTTTTATAACCTTATTAAGTGTGTCATGTCAATCATACCATCAACATTACTTGAAAAAAACATGTCAAAAGAATTTAAATGCAAGTTTGAGAAGGTATGTGAAATCTGGCACAGATATGGATGCAATACAATTTAAGCAGATACAAGAGCATCAATGACGCAGTATCTCAATACTGGAAGTTCTAATTTCGATTCCTAATTTCATATCTTTACTCTGTATCTACAATTATCAATATCAATCATGCTACAACAAATATAGAACTTGCATTTACACTACTTTACCACGAATAGTCTCTGCAGGTTACACTTCATCCTACGAGTGTTGCCTTTAGCGCTCACTATCGTTGTAAGGTCGTTCTAATGTCATAGAATATTGTAGATGCCCGCCTTGAGAAAGCTAGGCCTATCGACCTATGTTACTGTAGACTGTAGTGGTGACTACCATCAAAACTGTGTCCACTTCCAAGTAGTGTTGAAACGATTATGCATAACAGAAAATACAGATTACGGATTATTTTTTTCATAATCCGATTATTTGAAAAAGAGAAAATATCCCGTTTATACGAAATCGGCAATAAAGTTTGTGATAGAAAAAATTATTGTTGTGATTTTCCTCTTTCCTTTTGCTTTCGTTGTAACACAATGCTCTTAGGTATACTTTTGTTTGTACCAAATCACCTCTGGAGTTTCTCGGAAAGATTTTTTGTTTTTACAAATGTCCAAAATACGAAAATATGACATCCTACCTAGTCAGCACTGTGCTAAGCGAATGGCCTAACCACCTCGACGTGTATGTTAATGGCTTGAAATGGGCTAAGAATTAGTTACTAAAAATATCCATCTCAAAAAGCATCCATCTTCAATCTTTACCAAAGTGTAAATTTTAATAACATATTGCCTACTACGGAATGCCATATGTTTCAAAAATGTCCAAAACTATATAAGAATGTCCAAAATAATATAAGCATGTCCAAAAATATATAAGCATGTCCAAATTTATATAAACATGTCGAAACTAATATGAGTATGTCCAAAAATAATATGAGCAAGCCCAAAATAATATGAGAGTGTCGAAAAATTATATGAACATGTCGAATGTAACTGCTTACTTCAACTTTATATTGAACATTTTGGCATTTGAATTCACGCCATATGTTGCAAAATATCCAAAACAATATAAGCATGTCCAAAATAATATAAGCATGTCCAAATTTATATAAACATGTCGAAAACAATATGAGGATGTCCAAAAATAATAAGAGCATGTCCAAAATAATATAAGAGTGTCGAGAGATTATATGAGCATGTCCAAAATATTAAAAAAGTGTCGAAAAATAATACAAAAGTCTCGAGCGTAAATGCTAGATTCAATTTTGAAATGAACAGTCTGGCGTTTGAATTTACGCCATATGTTCCAAATATCAAACTTTTTATTTCGGTATGCTGAAACAAATACACCATATCCAGCGTAACGTAAGACGATGTACAGTTCATCCATTACCGTATAAGTGTGTGTATTTATTTTTTAATGATATTTCGATCGAGAACGATTTTATTTTCGAGGAAATATTAGTTGAGTTGTTTCGTAGCGCGAGTGGTCAACCGGGCCCCAAGGTGCTGTAACTATCAGTGAGTTTACTACGAACCACTGTGTTTAACACTCCACGCGGTTTAATCACTTATCTGTAGTCGGCGAGTTCTTTCCACGAGTTTCCATCTTGATATTTAGTTAAAAGGTGAGAGTGAAGATTAAACGTTGAATACCCCTAACCTAGGCTTACTTTTTAATCCTGGGCTAGTGTTCTACTTCGTTCATGTAGGCTAACCCATAGGCCATAATTCGTCATTTCGTCACCACTGTCAGTAGCCTGGTAGGCCTAACTATAGGCTACTGTATATAACTCCTTGGCTTATCATTTATATCCAACTTTGGGTAAAGACAGTAGTACTAGGCCTACTACTACTACGTACTAGGCATATTAGTGGTTCTGATTTAGAATCCGTACCATTCGACCCTACTTCCTAACCCCTATACCCTACCTCCTAACCCTACTCCCTAACCCTATTCCTTACTTCCTAACCCCTACTCCCTAGCCCTACTTCCTAACCCCTGACCTTAGTTATGCTGCCGATTCGAAGAAAGCTTTCCCATTCATATGGTATGGATTCTAAAGTTAGGCCCTATTAGTAATATAACCTGTGGCTTAGTGTTAATGTTATTATGCAAGTATCCAAATATCATTTTATCCCTATTTCAGTGCGTCGATCGCCTAATTTCTTGCACCCCAATCTTTGCCCTGTTTGCACCTAGGCAGAAAGGCCTATAGGCCCTATACAGGCTATAGTACTTCAACCATGGAAGTATTACCCTGAGTCCTGACAGGTGATACTTCCATGCTATAACTACATTGGGCCGCACTGTTTTCCTTGCAAAATTATGACTCCAGATTGAAATATGTTTTTAGAAACGCTTCAAAATTATCCACTTTTTTACACCACTTATCATGCTGGGCCTAATTGCTTCATTCTTTGTTCAGAGAGGACCAGCATAGGGCTAGAAAATAAAGTTTTTTACTGATTACTTTGGTCTGCACTTGTACCCAAGAAAAAGCTAACGTATTTTCAACGTTTTTTAACCTCATTTCTATCACTATGACAGTATGAGTATGACTACTGTACTCAAAATGTTTTTCACCATTTCCAAGGTTCTTTACGAAGTTAGCCACAAAGTAATTTAAAAAAAGTTTCAACAGTTAATACCAATTAGGCTAACAGCCATATATGTGCATACATTTGAACCATAGGAAAGAATGGAGGAAGAAGATTTTAGATCCCTTGTTGAGGCTTTGACACCAAGGGTAGTGGATGCCGGTAGACAGCGTCTACAAGCATCAACCACATCAACACCAACCACATCAACATCTCAACCACCATTGACCAGCCAGAGGCAGTTTCCACTGACTCAGCCATCAACAAGTGGATGGAAGCCCAGGTAAGAAGGTGTAAAACATGTAAAAGTTTGAGGCTGCATTGTGCTGTTATCATTTGGAACTTAACTATGTACTGTTATATATATTTCATATATTGATCTTTTAAGCAATTATAATTCTGCAATTTATGTACAACATTAAATGAATGCTGTCTTTTAGTTGTAGTGTACTACATAAAAAATGTTAACTTCTTTTAGTTAATTTTTTGTGCTGGATTCAAATCTGCATGTGTCCTAATGTGAGGCTCATCTATAGTATGGTATGGCTCATCTACTGTACGAAGAAATATAAAGAGCGAATTACATGTTTGAGGTAAAGTGTGTATATTTTAAAGGGAATAGTAGAACATTCATATCAGTCTCGCATCTTATGCTAAATATTTCAAGTTTGTACTTTGATGGACATATTCAGTGTAATATCAATGTCAAAAACTGATACAGTAAGATCAACTTAATAAAAATAGCTTTGTTTATGGCAACATTATCTTGGATATACATATGTATAAATTAATCATTTATAATTACTGTACCATGCAGAACACAACATTAGCCAACATCAAAGCTTGTAATAATTACACTTCTCAAATAACAAAACAATATGTAACTTCAAATCAATGTTATGTAGGTGTACCCCAAAAGAAGAACTGAGGAGGGCTTTTAGGAGGAGGCAACATGTTCCCTATAAGAAGAAAGAGCTGGGATCAAAATGCATTGATGTCATCCTGCTTCCTGATCATGAATGGTTGGTTTGCGGTATCATTTCTTTATTAGAGGAACTGGGAACATCTCTGATGATTAAGGGGGCAATATGGGACTAGTTTCATAAGGAATTTGAGAATGTGCTGAAAGTGTTTATATATAAGTCTTCATAAGCATTAGAAAATGCATCGTTAATATTGGTGAATGTGTACGTCATGCTGCACAGAATGGGGTTTTGAGGAATGCTGTGAGACTGTTATTTAATATATTTCCAAAATGTTCAACAGCATATTAATAGTACTCAGTCTTGTTCATAATTAATGTTTAGTGATCATATTCAATGAATAACTTGACATAATAATTTCATTAAAGAAGGGGCCTTTCAATGAAAAAGAAACTTTTACATACTGTACATCACAACATGTTACAGTATACATTGTTTTGTGTTGAAATACTGCTTGGTGATAAAAGTTTTTCAAATTGATAGAATTCTTGACATCAAAGCCTTGTAGGTCAGTCAAGTGTTTTTATAGCAATGCTTGAAAATATTGTTTAATTCAACTACTGTACATAGTTAAGCTGTACAGTCATTAATAGTAACCACAGGCTCCATAGCCAAAGCATTCATTTCTTCATACATAACATGTTACTATTAAGCTGGAAAATTTAACCAAATTAAAGTTCTTGGTATTTTATGTTAATAATGCATGCATACACCAGGAATATATGCTTTTAGCATCCTTTTCCACAATGTTCAAACTTAGCTTCTTAGAACCATTCATTATGTGAGTGCATTGGTGTGAGCTCTTTTGACTGTCCAAAAGCAAAAACTGAACCATCTGAGGTACAACATCTTCAATGTAAATGACATGTACACCTTTAAGTTTTGTGGGCTTATGACTTGGTTAACCAATGAATCATTGTGTAATGTTTAGCACTGCAAATGGTTCAATTTTGAATTAAGAAGATCCTTGTTGAATAGTTTCAGCGATATGATGTACAGTAATGAACATGTGGAATTGACAATTGATTGCAATGATCACAATATCAGGATGCATAATACAGCCAACACTGTATGCACAATAATGTACTACACTGATGATTGTCATTATATTTCTCTGATGCAGGTCTAAAGTGGTACGAGGAAAGGAGAGGGCACAATTTCATCAAGAAGGGTTGTTGGTAGATACGTTTAGGTTCGAGAAAAGCTGGTCAGAGGGCCAGGTGTTTGATGCACTCTTCAATGCATTCAGAAATCAACTGACCACAGCGTCTGGTGAAAGTGTAACGTAAGATTAAATTTCTTTTATTATCCAATGTAGTGGGTGAATCTAGGGATTGATAATGGCTGTATGCATGCTATTATATTAAAAGTTTGTAAGCCTAACAAAACAACATGTGCTTTTGCACTGGTATAGTGCATTTGCGTGACAAGTAAATGAACCATGTAGTAAAATCATTTTCATAGCTGCCATGTATTTGAGGTCAAGATAGGCAACTTAAAACAGTATTTCAGGTCTCACTTCAGATTGGTATTTATAAGTTGCACTTCGAGGGTACACGACCCCAATTGTGGCTTATATTTCATATAACTGTGCATACAATCTATATTCGTTAAAAAAAATGCAGGTACAGGAGAGTGCAGAAATAGTCAATATTTACCCCATTAGGTAGTTCAGGTCAATATTTTACAACAAGCCTGTACATGATCTACACATGCAGTAACTTTGCATGTCCATACATGGAGTCATATGATAATACCAGTACCACTCAGGTTAGCTAACAGATTCTAGGTACTGTGATAAATTATGTCAGAAATGTAGTGCAGGCTTTTTGTCTAACTAGAAAAATCTGCTGTCTTTTATTTATATGAACATTACAGAGTCTTGCTTCCCTGCAACTTTTATGTTAGCCTACCATGAAGGTGATTTTTACACATTCAATGGATGGTTCACAGTGATGCTGTTACAGAGATTTTGAAGGATTGAATTATTTTGGAAATAAATAAAATTAAAGAAATGATACATAAAAGCCAAACTGTTTGTAAGTAATATTCCTCTGTTTTTTTTTTAAAATCTCATGAAAGGGCAACATGATAGTAAGAGTAGTGTGTTGCCTGCATGAAGACTGATGTGAAGGTTTATGGAGGATAATGTTTATGTTTTGTTGAAGTATATTGTTGTAAATGAAATGCTGTAAGTAGGCTGTATTAAATAAGAGTATTTCAAATCACTTCAAGGAAGTGCTCATGAAGTTGTCTTTAATTTTGCCTTTCAGATTTTGCCTTAAGAAACCAGAGGGAGTTGTCTTACTACAACCCAGAATTGCCCCAACAGAAACACTCAGTGGAGAGAAAATTTGCGAAATTTTTTCACAGAAGACAGTATATTTGTGCCCGGATCGGGATCTGCAAGTATTTAAAAAGGTACTATGAGTAAACTACAGTAGCATGTGGCTATATGCTACAAAGAGGACAACAGGGTGACTTTAGTTCATTGATCTCAACTCACTTCGTAATTCCCTTGGTTGATTTTTTTTTTAGATACTTTGTGTAAGCAGACAAGTGTTGATGTGTTCTAGTACGATTGAATACATGAATATGTGCTTGGAACCACATTACACATTACTTCAATAAAGATCACTTCAAGAATTCTTATTTCATGAATTTAATTTCCAATCAGAATGTAAAAAAAGCTTATTATATTTTTTGGGAGTTTAATGTCATGTAAGGCTCACTGTGCTGAAACTTGGTATCATGTTGTAAGGTTATAACAGGTATGTGTTGATGTATGTTAAAGTTTGTATAAATTTGCATATTAATGAGGGGTTGTGGCTTCATCTAATTTTGCAACATTTAGTGTAGGTATAAGAGAATGCCTGTTACTCATTATAGTCACTATGTAGATGGATTTTAGTGAGTAGAATGACCCTATTGTTTTTGGTGGTTATATTACGGGTATTAATGAGGTAATAGGGTCAAAACTTCATGCATAAGTCTAATTTTTAAAGAACCTCAAGTCTGCCAATCAACAATTTCAGCAAGGAATCATTCAATGCACTGCATCTATGTGAATAATTTTCTCTCTTTCTTCCATACTAAGGAAATCATCTCAAGTGATGAAGATGACAAATTGGTAAGCCTTCTCATTTATGGTGTCCATATAATGATTCCATGTTCTTCAGGTACACTTAGCAGATTGTTTGTGTGGAGGTGATGTTATCACTTTATTTCATAGGCCTTCTGAAATGTTTTCAGCCATTATCACCATTCTGTCACTCAGTGTTTTAGCTGTCTGATTGCTGTTTGGATTATGGGTGAAAAAAATTAAATAATTTAACTCACGTCATCCATTTTTATGGGAGCTATATACTGACAGAACAGATTTAAATACTTCAGGACTTTGGTTTGAAAGAAAGTAAAATACTGCATGACTATGGTTATAGAATGGAACCGCAACCAGCAGTCTGTATTTACATTTACAGGAAGATGACAGAGCTGATGAAACACCCCTCTTTGGTGAGAGTTCCAAATCAACATACAGTGAGAGTAGTAGTAGTAGAAGTAAGTAAATAATTTAACTATTCCTGGTTATTGCAACAGACATTGGTTGGCATGTTTTTATTACATTACATGTGTAGCTTCACAATCAGTACAAAATATAACTAAATCGCAGGAGAACGGAAGTATTCTCAGAAACATTGGAAAAAAACAAGGTTTAACTAGTAGAACACTCGCGACAAATTACATACATTACTTTTTTAAGTAAATATGAGCAAAAATTGAAAGCTAGCTGTGTAACCATAACAATGCATTTCCCCTGGTACCATATGTTCTAATTTTGCGAACTTCAAATGCTTTACTAAGGTCCATAAAAATACAGTACAATCTTAGCAACTTTTAACTGACTAGGAAAGACTCCACTCTTAAAAGAAATATTGAAAATATCAGTAACAGGTTTTGCTATGTATGGAAGGACATCCCTTAATTATATCATGTTTAATGTCATCATATCCTGCAGATTTATTTGGCTTAAATTAAGGGAAGCTAGATCGTGCAACTTCTATGAATTTGTCTTCAGTAATGGGTGATATAAACATAGAAGAATCATTAAGATTTACATTATATAGGAAGTCAGCAGCTTTACTAGTTGTATGGATTTTGCTAGAAAGACAGGTCTGTATTGACAAAGAACTAATTGAAGTAATTATTCACAATTTCGCTGATGTTGTTCGATTCGTTATTACCATCATGAAGTGAAGGGGGTACGATGTTGCTTTATCTTTACGATGGAGAAGGTTATTAATAGCACTTCATGTTTCATTTGGATTGTTTTAACAATCTATTATAGAATTAAATCTTCTTAGACCTGCCTATAATAAAGGTGTGCTCCTTTCGATTTTGTGTAGTTCTAAGTTGCATGAGGAGTCTTTTAGGTATTTATGGTAAAGCTTATTCTTTTATTTAATCGTTGGCAACATACTACTGGTAATCCATGGGTGTCTGTTTTTTCTTCAGTCTGCTTAGTTTTCCTAGGTTTGACTTTTTATTGATTCCTTGCCGAAGGCCGAAGGAATCTATGCAGTATGGTGATTGTGTGCGCGTGTGTAATGCCTTAGCTTGTAAACATGATATCTCAAAAAGTAAAAGTTGGTTGAACTTCAAACTTGGTAAGTGGGTAGCCCTTAGAAAGAAGACGATCCCTATTTTTTCCAAGGAGGTCAAAGGTCATTTGAGGTCAACAGAGGTATCAAAGTCTGAAAACCTTGTAAACACGATCTCTCAAGAAGTAAAAGTTGGTTGAACTTCAAACTTTGTAAGTGGGTATCCCTTAGTGCCTTAAGTACTGTTTTAGCCTTTCCAAAACCCAGAAACAGCAGTGTGTCTAGGATTTGACAGTATTACATGTGAGAAATGATCGTAAGCATTGGATGCTTGAGTTTCATGTTGGTTTTGCCACAATGCAACACAATGGTAAAAAGCAACACATGCAAACTGGGATATTCAGAACAGTTTATTTAATGTTTAGGAAACAGCAATGTCCTTTCATAATGTACATTATTTAACATATTTTTGGTAGTTATTTATCATTTGGAACTATTTCATACTTAGTTTTGTTCCTTATTCACAGAGCAACCTTCTGCCACATTTGTTTGTGAAAGATGCACATACATAAATCCATCCTCTGTCACAGAATGTCAGATGTGTTCTGGTGAGTAATTATACAAGGGGGCTCTTATTTAAAAGCGCCACAATCACTAGCAAGGAGTGGTTTGTGTGAGGTCATGAATCATAACGTAATTTTACATTTGAAGGTGTTGAATTCTTGTTTTTGCTACGGTTGGTTAATGTTTTGATTTTGCAATTTCTATTTTATCGTTAGAAAGAAACAATAGCTAAAATTACTTCTGTTCTCCATATGTGTTTTTTTTTTCATTTTTAATGATGCTGGGTATGCAACACACACTATTAAGTTGTGATGACTTACAATGGAAGGATTAAACAAATGTCGTAAAAATGCAAAAATTGCTCTGATTTGTGGGCTTTCAATGAAGGAATTTTAAGAAGAATGGTAGGAAACTTTGCTAGTGATCTTTGTCATATTGCATTGATACATTTTATGTATACTTTTCCTTACGTATGCAATCTGATATAAATTAGGAATAGATTGCACAGTAATAATTTGTCAATCTGACTTCTTACTTTACAGAAGATCCTCTGGTAGAGCAAAGCTCCCCAACAAACATGCAGATGCCAGTAATGCCACCTCTTCTGCAGGCACCATCCAAGCCAAAGGATGGTTCAAGAATGATAAAAGACATTTTAGGCTTTGACAATAATCCTAGTCTAACACTTTATGTTGATAGGGATACTCTATTGGATGACAATATTGCCTTCTTTAAAAAGAAGTTTAAAATTGAAAATCCCATCAAAGTCAAGTTTCATGGAGAGATGGCTGTTGATGCAGGTGGACCTTTACGGGAAAATTTTCGTCTACTGGTGAGAAGATTGTATTCGTCAGACCTGAACCTTTTCTTTGGTACGCAGAGTCACAACCTTCTACCAAGTAACAACCAGATGTTGCTATATTCGGGGATGTTTGAGGTGCTTGGGAAAATAATTGCTGCAGCTTTTGTTCATGGGATACCCATGAACCTCCCTCTCCATCCTGCTGTGATAGGCTGTCTCTTGGATAGGCCAAAAGAAGAGATATTTGGTCACCTTCAGCTCAATGACATTCTTGACCTTGAGCTTCAAGACATGCTGAGACAGGTAGGTATATACATATAAACTTTAATATAGAACAGAAAATGTTATTAAATCTGTTAAGTATGGATTTCATCTTACCCTGCTAGATATTATTTAATGGAAATAAACATGTGAATTTGAATGAGACAACTTTGTACTTTCAAGAATAGCAATTGCATTACATCCAGAAGCCAATAACTCAATATGTGCAGATAAGATGCTGTTGTCATCTACTGTATTATGAAAGAAACTATTCAGTTCATGAGTATCTGTTGTGATAAAGTGGAAATTTGCCCTTTTGGCACTCATAGTTAGTTCACTTCCTTGCTGCTTGCCGGCCTTGGCATAGCTCTGCTTTCAGGAAGTTGGTAGGCAACACAGCAGGGGGTCACCATGCTTCATTGTGACATGCATGTTGAGATCTGTTCTGCCTCTCTACTTTAGGAACTAACATAATCCTGCATTGGATTACTAGTTTTGCATCTGTTTGGCAGCTGTTTATTGTCAGCTTGTATTTGGGTAGTGCTCTACTTAGTAAAGTAGCAACTACATCCATAGGGTTTCTGGGTGAAATATGGTGTGTTAGAGTTTAAGGTGTATTACAGAGATGGTGATGGGGCTGTTTGCAGCCATGTGGCTTGCAACTTCTCCCTCACTCTTCTGCAAACCTCCCTCCAGTGTGTCTTCTGTGGCAACGTAGAAGCTGGGCTGAGAAGCTGGTTATTTCCGTGTAATTGGTTACTAAACCTGGGTTAGAGTGTTCAACTTCCAGATGTCAGAAAGTTGCTGATTGGTTCCTTGGGCTGAGACTGTTTGGTACAGAACTGTTGGCACAGAACAGTCCGGTACTGCAAAAACAGAGGACTAAATGGAGGTCTGGTGTTTATTAGTATTTATTTATTAAGGAACTCATGTCACATGGGTTTGCTACTTTTCAGCATTTCAGATAATACTACTAAAAGAATTGAAGTAACGTAAATTGTGGTTAACTTCATCGTTCTCTTTTTATTTCAGATTTTAGAGTGTGACCAGGATGACGACTTGCTAACACTGGTAACAAAAGAGGGGGGTGCTACCCATTGGCTAGACAGCTGTGGTTGGCCGGCCTCCAAAAAGATGACAGTGAGTGTGTTTGGTCTATTTATAAACTTGGCTTATGAACTTTATGGGGGAGTTTTGGTGTTTTAATTTGGGGGTCAAACCTTTTTAGGGAAATTCCAAGGGTTAGTTTAAATGTCTTAAGGGTCGAGGAAAGGTCTTTCACTAAAGGGACCAAGATCATGACACTATCTAAACAGAGTGCCACCATCAGTTGGCCAGTAGTGTACCAAGAAAAATTTGGCCAAACATACCTGGCATTTTCTGGACCTAATTGATGCATCTTTGACATATTCTTCTTTTTTGGTTTACACCAATGGTGATGTCAGGATTTGCTCGCCTAGGGGACCAGGCTTGCCAAAAGAGAGGCCCTCCCCACCAAAAAAATAAGATAGCAAGGTCTATTTCAGTGCAGTATCATCAGGGGTGATTCTCAAAATACGATATGACAATTCATAATTGACTTAGAGTTATGGAGATGTCTGAAATGTGTGAACAGTACCTGTTTCTGGATAATTTAGGAAAAATCTGTTGCATTTGGTAATTATTAACATCAATCTCTGTTCACTTTGATACACAAGACATCTCTGTCCCTTCTCATTCCGCCTTCTATATCATGTTCAAATTTCCTAATGGCTGGTTAGTACAAATTATACGAGTGTATAACAAGACTGATCAAACTGATATATATATATATCTAATCAAATGAACTGGATGTATACTGCAAAGCATATTTATTCTTCTAACATTTAAAAAAAAACTGACTGATCGATGCATACAAAGTCACATAATGTTGATTTCATTACATAACATTCATACCCAAATAAGTAAGCATGAAGTAGTAAATTATATGCACATGTTACATCGACTAACAGACATGTTTCTTTGTTCAACAGGTGACATGTAAGCATGATCTCGTTCTTTGTGTGATGCACCATTACATTATTGGAATAAGGAGTGCTGCAATATCCTCTATCCAGAAGGGGATGAAGTGTGAGGATAAGTTCCCACTGGCACTCCTCAGTGCATCAGAGTTTAGCAAGCTTCTCACACCACAGCAGATCACTGCTGCTTAACTAAAGAAATTGGTGGAACCATCTATTGAAAAGATGGCTAATGATCAGTCTGCTTCTTCCACATTTGTAAAGAGACTGATCAATGAAATTGGTAAGCGGTTAACTTAAAAGATCTAGTTAATTTGGTAGTACATTTTAGATACTGATGATGTAACTATGTGTTCAATATGAATAAAACAACGTAGGTTTCAGTTCACATAAGTTTCTATATATGCATGGTCAAAGGTCGTTTGAGGTCAGCAAAGCTCAATACATGAAACCACAGCAGGGATGAGAGATACACATAAACCTTTCATCAGTGTCATGCTCATCTAATTCAACACAGAGATCTCTGTCCCACAAAGTTTTCATTTTGTCTATATTTTAAATGGTACAAGTACTTTGTTATAAACATAAAATTGCTCATAACTCTAAAATGGAGGGGTATACAGAAAAGGTCAGTCTTACAATTTGCAGGATTATGAGTGTTGTGCATAAAGTAAGTGGACTGTTGAACAAAACAAAACTGTGGGAGAATCTTAAATGTTTAATGATTTATCATGCTGTTACAATATTTCCCCTTGGTGTCTTCACTTCTCCTGTTAGAACTATAACAGTACACAGAATTCTATTCTAACTGGTACAAACAATGGCAAATTTTATGCTTCACTAGGTTCTCTGCTGTTTAAATTTTGACTGTTAACCTGCCACTACCACTTATCCTGTGTTGTACTAAGTGATCTGCATGAACCAGTGTGAGACCCTAAACAGAATATCTTGAGTAGTCAAGTTATTTTTAGTAGCAGTAGATTTCATCTTTGATATGTTTCTTTCACTTTATACAGATGATGACAATGCTAACAGACTGGCTGTTTTTGCTACAGGATCAGACTGCTTGTATCATGACCTTGCAGAGATCCAGCTAGAGTTGAATACATACAACCAGCAAGAAACCTCCCCAATTGGCAATACTTGTATGGCCAAAGTGTTATTCCCTGTGTCTTTCACAGAATTTGATAAATTCAAGAGTCACATGTTCAAAATGATGGCAGAAGCAGTAGATTTCTTTGGTATGCTATGAATAAAGACATCATTTGTTCCAAACTTGGTTGTTCTGATGTATCATGTATATCATGTACCAAAATATTGCCAAAAATGCTTGAACATCCAGTGCCATAATTAGTATAAAGACTTTGGTATAGTTATTTGGTGCAAGTATAATTGCAACTTTAAAAAAAAAAAAACTTTGAAATGACGAACCTAAATGCCCATGTAGATTGACACCTTTATTCTGAGTGTATGTCTATGGCGATCACTTGATTTTGCCTTTGAGAGTGTACATGGTTCAGAATGTAACATGCATAGAGGTAGCTACACCATCATAATGGGTATTACTCATAGTTTGTTTTGCCCTTCTGCAAGTTCTTTCTTTCTTGTTTTTATGATCATAATGCATTCTTGCTGTGTATGTGCATATGTGTCCCCTTATAACTTGTAAACATGATATCTCATGAACAGAAGCTAGAAGATATCTCATATTTGGTTGTTCCACATTTATTACAAGAAGTGTGTGATTTTGAAAGTCACCAGGAGTCTCCTTATGAAAACTCAGTAAATGCTCTATCTTATCTCCAGAAAATCAGTTTATGTTTGGTATGAAGTAAAGATGCACCACATTGAGCACAGGAAGGCTTATGTAGTTGTTGGTAAAGGCCAGCTGTCATTGGAGTCCGATTCTTAAAATAATTATAGATAATTGGAACTTCAATTCACCTAAGTTGCATTTTCTAGTTAAATGTTACTGTGTGTTGTGAATATTGTTTGATTTTTTATCCCAGGAATGGCACCAACTCATTATTGTCATGTTTTGGGTTTTCTTTTTTAATATTTATTTAAATAATTTGAAGCATATTTTTGTGCCTCTGCATTAAGATCTTGCCACTATGTCAGTGAAACATTTGTTTGTGGCAATAGTAAATATACAATTTAGACTGCACTTAGCTGTACATGCCAAAGTTTCTCTTTCTGCTGGGCTAATTTGTGTTTATACATGCCATTGTAGCATTGTAACCACAGAAGCATTGTAACCACAGACTAAATTCACCACCAGCTTCTTGAATTGATGGCATGCTTGTGGTATATGTATGTGGCATAGTCAGCACATGATCACTTTAGCCAGCCTATTATGATGTCATGCACATTATCGACTAAGTTTCATCACCAAATGCAGAAGTGAAAGGGAGTGTTTCGACCTCTTATCAAAATAGATTTGTGAGTTCAAAACATAGGTCAAAAATGCTTTCTTAGAGCATAGTGATTACAAATAGGTATTTAGTCCTTTATATGATTTATAGCATTAGTATGAGTATAGGCACAAACAGAATAATTCTCTCCAACCAAACATTGGCCTGTACCAACAGTGTGAATAATGGTCCCATTCAACCCATTATGAGGTGCTATAGGTGACTGCTCTCATAATTTTTTTTTTTAAGTAAGCATTGTTTCTCAAATATTACAATGTACATCAAATATAGCGTTTGGGAGATTGTGTGGTTCATGGTCACATTCATCTGCTTTTGAGGTTTGTTTTGTCAAGTTTGTTTTAATTACTATTAGTTGTTGTGATTCTTTGTATACATTTTTTAAGTTCTGCAAGTTAATGCTATTTAGCCTTTCAAAGTTTTTTTTTGGACTTGTACAGTCAACCCATAGAAATAGAGGTAGGGAGAATGATGACAGCAAGATACTGAAGGTGGGATAGTTTAATGATGTTGGGGGCTGTTGGGCAACAAGTTCCCCTTGGAAGCTGTGAAACCCAAAACCAACTAGAAGTAAACAACTCGTTGAAAATTTGTTATATTTCCCATCACTAACTAGTACAAGCATGCTAGTCAGCAATATTCAGATTTATAGGTAACATTTTTTAGTACATGCTCATCATGGTACTGCAGCCACAAATTTAAAGCTGCAGTACAATTTAAATAGCTAACAGTTCAAAGATGTAATATAACTTTTGCTTAATGTAATTTATGCTACATACATCTTTTGCCCAACAGTGCATTACATCATCAAATATATTTTGCATATTTGTTCAATGAGTAATTAGCCTGATGTCATCCCCCCGTTTACTTTTGTATGATTTGATCAACCACATGTGAGCTTGTAGATAAAACCTCAATTTGGTGTATCATTTAGATGTCATTGTATTTCATGTACTTTTCAGCCTTAGGTAGTACTTGTACAAGTATATAGTATAATATCGTTGTAATTAGTAATAAAACCTCATGAAATTACATCTGAATATTTTCTAATTTTTTTTTGTAACACTTGTTGCTATTAACAGTCAGGGCAGTTTTCATGCAACATCAGTTAACCTCTATGACTTGCATATTGAAAAACATGAACTGTATGTTTTTTTTTTTCATTTTCCTTAATGTCAAGCTGTTTTCCTGCTCTGACAGACATGAATGAAAATTATTGCAGCATGCCGTTATTGTGTTAACATACAAAAGTACATTAGGCAGCTGTTGTCATGTTTTTAAATTCCGATATATATATTCCTTTGATTTGAGAGCTGACATGTTATTGTTTTCATTTATTTATTTTTGTTCTATCACAACATAAGTATGACATATGACATAGGAGATAAGAAACAAAACTTGTGAAAGGAAGTGTACTAAAAAACCCTATAGAGCTTGTCGGGTAGTGACACTCCCTAAAAAAATACAGAACTTTACAAATAGTAAGAAAAGAACCAAACAAACAGACCCATCCCTTCCCTCCCCCCATTTTCATTTCGCATTTCTAGTACATGTTGATGAAGTGCTTTTGTAAAGCTTTTTCTAAAAGCAACTCAAGAAGGCTTGGCCTTTAAAGTGATAGGTAGGGGATTCCAAAGTGCGATGGCCCAATGATGTAACCTATTTTTAGAGAAATTGTTGTGACATTGTCTTGGGTGCAGGTAATCAGCTTGCCTAGTATTGTGAGCGTGGATGTTTGAGTTTTGTGTAAAGAAGGCATTCAGAGTATCTGGTAGCATTCGTGTAATGAACGAAGGAACTAAGGAAATTGAGACTGAACAGATCAATAAGCTTCAGTGAATTCAAAGACTTATGATTACCATTATCAAACTACCAACAATCGGCTGTCTCTAGCCGATTCTAAAGTAATTTCACCATATTGTATCATACTAACCGTCGCATTTCATTAGATATCTGTAAGTGTTGGATGTGATTTCAATAACCATTTCAATCTTTTGATTGAATTACAATGAATTACATGCAGGTGATTGATACTAGGTCCGACAAGATCTACATATGATCTACTCCCTTTGTCACACTAATAACTAGAATGAAGACTTTTCACAGTTCCTTGCCTATGTTCATCTATTATATCAACATGGAACACTTTTAAAAAAGCCTAAAGATATGAAAATTGAAGCAAATTTCTGCACATAAACATTCCTTACTAAAATTATGCTATGATTATTGCATAATTAAAGTTTGTTACTGCATGACTGAAAGACCATGCACTGCCATTCGAACAGCTATGTACCGTCCTGTGTGGTCTTCTTGCGGTAAATGACTTACTACACCAGTCACATAGGCCACTTGTTCCTCTGACAAGCTCAACTGGTTCAGTGGAACATGTACTTCGTTGTCACTAGATCCATTACTGTGAGGATCCAGTATGTTTGTATTCTGTGCTGGCAGTACATCTTCGGCAAGAATGCCCCTTACGCTTACAGCATCACTGTCAAAACGTCTGAGTGTGCCAGAATGCCAGTTGAAGAGGGGATCGATTATGTTCTGTTCTCAGTGGGTGATTGTTGTACTGCAGAACAAATTCTCTGAGAGACTCATTTATTACCTGAAGGTACACAAAATGAAGACTGAACATGTCATCCTCATCCAGTGGGTCCAGCAATCCATTTTCTTCAAGTGAGAAGAAAGAATCCCGAAAAACAGAATTAACCCTTTGGTTTACTTCACACCACAGTCTCTCGATTCTTTGATTGTGTACACTTAATCCAGTTATGATACTCCTACGGTTTGGGCCTCTTGTCTCGATCATGAACTGAGCAACGTCTCTGTTCTCCACACCCATGTCAGTGCGCACTCTGGAAGGAATTCCATATATTTGAGTGGCCTCTTGAAATAATCTTAGTACAGTGGCAGAACGGTTGTCAGTGGCACAACGAAGGTAAGTGATGAGCCTACTGTATCCATCAACACATCCATGGATCACAAACCTCCATCTGATGAGCTTGTGATTTCCGTGTAGATGCCTACCAATTGAAAAGAATTATTAAAAAATGTTATTACTTTACAATAGTTCAGTGTGTGTTTGTGAGTGACACCTTGGATTTTAATCATATCTCAACCTGAAATCTAAAGTACATTGCACATGATGAACAGATCTCCAGAAATTCAGAAAAGTTTGAGGAACTTCAAATGAGGTATACATTGCAACTGAATGAACTGATGATTGAGCAGATGATCCACATTGTTGATGAAGGCAGTCAAACTTCCAACGGTGAAAACATTAACCATGCATTGTATCCAAAATAAATGTTAATTCTCATGTGCTGGCAAGTACTCATTCTATAGCCTATTTGGTTGGAATTTAAGAAGGACTTTGTACAAACTACAGTACTTACCTGTCCTCTTGTCTTACAAAGTTATGCCATATGGATAGATACTTTACATGCATGTTTCATTTCTGCAACGGATTCAAAGTTACTTGCCAAAAATATAGCAAAACTTAAAAGCATGATCATGGGGTGGCTTTAGTGCAGCCCAGAAATTTTATCTGCATCCTCATGGCCTTTGAACATCTTTTTTGTCAAGTTGTTTTACATGTATGCAAATTTCCCCTTTTCATCCCACAAACGAAATTGTTCAAAAAGAGTTATTGTGGAATTCTAAATCTTCGAGAAAAACAAGTCAAGCACCAACAGCTGAGAGCTCTCATACTCATACTGACTCTATATGACATTTGACCTAAACTTCCTCAACACCCCTGATGCCCCTTTACTTGGTGATCATTTTGACAAGGTTTCATTTCATCCAACAAAGACTGGGCATTGAGTAGAAATTTTCCTAATTGTTGACATGCGGATTCTGCGCAACCTTATAACTAATGCATTTGCATAGGTTCTATCACAACTAGTACCCTGAAACATGGCAAATCTGATCACATACCATAGTTCATTCGGACCAGCCACAGAGTATGTCCTTCTTACAATTGTCCGTGATCTCCGGAGAGTTCTGCCAATTGGATCGACTCGTCTGATAGCCTGTCGTAGCCTGCTTCTCTGAATTTGAATACCTCGACCTCTAAGTGCACCTATGAGTACTACTTCACCTGTTTGGCAGAAATGATTATGTGCCAACGTTGAAAGGGCAGACCTTAAATGGAATCATGACTAGAATCTTTAGCAACATTATTTTCTATCACTACAGTAGATACAACTTGGTGTTCATCTATTATTCGGTATCAATGCTTGATGATACACTAAAATTGATGACATGTCTACAGTTTAAACTGTACTTTTCATATGTGACAGGCCATAGTTTTGGTGGGTACACAACCCATGTGTCGATAAACCAAATATTTGGTGCTCCTCTTATGCATAGTAATGGGTATTGCTTTGTGGTCATTCTTTGTGAAATTAACCCATTAACAATTTACCAAAACCAAGTAGATATTGCCAGTTTTTATATAACTTATAACGCATAATGACTATGAGATAGGAAGAACTTTGACCTCAACATCCTGAACACCCCTGAGGCCTCCACCAAAAGGTTGCAAGCTGGAGAAGAATTTTAATTGGGAAACCATTCCATTCATTAGGCAAAAGAAAATGAACAGAAGTGACACAATCATTGCTGACTTAGAATTCCTGAATAGCCCATACTTGCCATTGGTCAATGATTACTTTCACCCCCACTAAACTGTGGGAAAAGAGTTCTTTGTGTTTTCACAAAATGGCCAAAAATGACTCCTCGATGACCTTTGACCTCAACTTCCTCACTACCCAGATGCCCCCTTATGCACTTGTCAATTGAATGACTCACCCCACTAACCCTGGACATGGTCAGTCATTGACGAAATGAGTCAACAAATGCGTACATTGACGCACCCCTCAGTCACTTTTACGACTGACATCTCATGTAAAATGACGCACCCATCAGCCACAATATTGTCACAAGTTCACAAAATTTTATGTTTTATATTGTTCATCTCAGCTAAAATGACCCATCCCAGAGTCACTCTTGTGCACAATTTTGATAAAGTGACGCACATGTGAGTCACTTTTTTCAGTGTCAATGACCCACATTTGACTGTGTCAGGTTTGAGGGGTGAGTCATTCAATTGACAAGTGCATTACTTGATGATCATGGAATGCAAATGGGCGTACAGTACTGTATATCATAAACAGCTAACAAATTCACAAACAACATCAGTACAACACATATTATTATCAATGGTACCTGAATGTGGAGATACTCTCAGTATCTCTCTCAGTAGCTGGTCTAGCTCATCATCTGAAATACTGCTGTGGTTGCTACCAGCAACAGTTGACATCCCAAACTGTCTTCTCCTGTAAAGTGTTGTACGGGATATTCCAAGAACTCTTGCAATTCCGCTCCAATCTCTATGGATGCTGCGTTGGCTTTCAATATGATCATGTGTTACATCATACCTATATGTACAGATTTAAAAAGCCCATGATTAATGTTACAAATACCAGCTGAGTATGCTAGCAAAGTAGCAATAATAACCACGATTCTGTCTAGGCCTACTAACAAACATATCAGCCAATGCCTTCAGTACGGCGTATTCTCAATCACACGTACATCTTCTGTGCCAGCTACTTATTATAGTAGCAACAATACTGCAGGCCATGTAACATGCTTTCATTTTAGAATAATTACATATTTCAGGACAATATGAATCAATGTCATGTAAGTGTTGGTTAAATTGTGGTTCTTTTAGAAGCTAAATGCACCTTCACCAATTGTTGCAAGTATTTTTCACACTTGCAAGTTCACACATGTTTGTATTACATTCCAACCGAGGACCCCATTGTATTTTCCATTGTTCAAAACTTCAAATCCACGTACCCTAACCTTAACATTACCCCATACAATAGAATTCTTCCGAGGACGTGGTGCAAGCTGATTCTTTAGAAATCACAACCGAGGACCTGGAATTCTTTTGTTCAAGTCCTCGCGAGTTCCTGCTTGCAGGAGGATCTAATATACATACATACATACTTGGAAATGGTACTTCCAAAACCTAGCTATAGTAGGCTCAACATGATGCAGCTAAGTTCACCGTAATAATGATCCACCTGCCATATAACTATAGACTTTAACTATAAACTAAATTTAATTACAATGCATCATTAAAGGTAATATATGCCTATGAAGGAAATTGATACAGCAGACTAATTCTAAGTTCTTGGGGCAAAACTTTGCTTAAGTTGCTGTTGTTTGTTTTTTGAGGGTAGGGGGCACAGCCCTGCCCAGAAGTGCCCTTAATGTACCATGGCAAATAATTTGGGGTAGATGGTTTAGTCTGAAAATGATCCCACATATACGGCATGTGTACACCTCCCCCCCCCCCCCCACTGTACTGTAGCACCGCAAGTGTCCAACACATGCATTATAAATGCTATTCCTTCGAATCCTTGTCCAAGTGAGTGTGATGCTGGCAGTACTCAATAACGTAGAGCCTAGTTCTGAATACATCAATGATCAAGCCTAGCTTAGTACTGTTACTTATTTGTTGTGTAAACTTCGTCTAGTTTGAGAAGACAGCACATTACCAGTGAAAATTACGTGCAGCCATAGCAACAGTGTATTGGTTAAGTTCAGAGTGGGGAACGTGGCGAGGTAATTGGACTATTTATGGTGCAGTGGCAGTGCTTTTTCTCCTTCTGTTTTTACATCCATGGTTCAGCTAAATTGGTATAACTTACCGTAGGCCAGTACTTACCTAGGTCTTCCCCTTCCTACTCCTAAACGCACTGTAGGGCACCGGAAATTATTTTCTGCTTCATCTGCACGGTTATGTTGGGCGGACAATAGATCGAGGCGCCTGCGACAGTCTAGAATTCTGTTCAAAACCCGAGAAACATCGGGCGAAATCTGATCGTCGATATCGATTGATAAAATGTAACGCAGAATGGTGACACTTTCCTCAATCCGTAAAACCAGTCGCTGCACAAGTCCAACGGCAGACTCATTCCAATCGCGGATAACCCTCTCAACTTCGTCAACTAAATTAGGTAGAGCGGCAAATCTTTCGCCCAAAAACTCCATCTTATTAGGTTATCTACAGTACTTAAGTATACTTTCAACTATTTAGGGACATGAATTAAAAAGACAAAACTAGAAGACTAATATGCTTTTTTAACAAGCCTGGGAACCGTAATTAAGTGTGACAATTGTCCGTTAAAAAAGTTACACAGTATAGTACTTCATTTTCACTGTCAATGTACGCATGTCTGATAACTACTGTACTCGTTAGAAAGTTGTTAGCGCAGGTGCATCTTGTACGTACTTTCGCGCGTGAACTTCTTTGCCTTCGCGTCAATATACGAATAATTTCAGCACCTCTAGGCAGGGCGAAACCACTCACATTACGAAGGGATGTAAAAAGGAAAAATGTTAGGTGATGGTCTTGTTTTTACATATTTTGAATTATTTGCGTCACAAAAACAGAAGAATGTTCCAATAATATATTGTCACAATGATAACCATTGTGTCAGTTGATACAGATTACCTCTAAAGAAGGTATTGTAAGCTGATTTTTTTTCGACATACCACTATAAATGTTCGATATTTGAAACAGATGGCGTGACTTCAAACTATTATTATTATCTATTATTATTCGACACTCTCATCTTATTTTGGGCGTGCTCAAATTATATTTGGACATACTTATATGTGTTTGGACATGCGCGTATTATTTTGGACATGCTCATATAAGTTTCGACATGTCTATATAAGTTTGGACATGCTTATATTTTTTGGGATATTTTGCAACATATGGCGCAACTTAAAACGCCAAAATGTTCACTACAAAATTAAATTAGGCAGTTACATTTGACCCTCTTGTATTATTTTTCGACACTCTTTTAATATTTTGGACATGCTCATATAGTCTTTCGACACTCTCATATTATTTTGGACATGCTCTTATTATTTTTGAACATACTCATATTAGTTTCGACATGTTTATATAAATTTGGACATGCTTATATTATTTTGGACATGCTTATATTGTTTTGGACATTTTTGAAACGTATGGCATGCCGTAGCCTACATTCCGACATTATTTTGCATCAACACTTGATTTTTTTTTGTTTCAAATATCACAAGAAGTCTGTTGAACGCCAACTTTTCATATTCTCATTTTGGGAAACAATGTACACACCCTGAAGAGTAACAGAATGATGGCATTTTGCGAAGGTGATTGCCAGGATTGTTGTCATGTTGCATGTGAAATTGAAGGAGGAAAGCTTCCGAGTAGCCGCTCTAAATAATCCGTTACATCAACAAAGTTTGGCAAGCAGTTCCATACTTCCATACAGTTGTCATGAACATTAATGGTAGTGCATATCCAGACTGAGTCAATATAGCCACATTCAATGACTATTTATCTTGCTGCGTGTGTATAAATTTGTACTGTACACATGGCAAAGGGAGCTAACACATAGCACAATAAAATTAATGGCATCATCTAAAATTGTGTACGGCAACAAAATTTCTTTGCTTGTTGAAAGGATGATGGGGGGGCGTCCAACGCTTCTTAGACACAACGTGAGTCAGAATCAGTTTTAAGAAGGTTTCAACATTTATAGAAATGGACATCCTTAATCTGCAGAATTGACTGGACACTTAAGCACTTGACCAAAACGCTCTCAACACTGTAACATTTTGGGTATTTCAGATGAGAATAACGGAAACGAGATGGATTTAAGTGCAACGTGGTTTATTGTCATCAGCTGAACTAGAGGGTGCATCCTGATATTACGGGATGTCAAAAGTTAGTTGATCACCATGGTGTAATGAGCCGCAGCATTCTACATTTAATAAGTTCAGTCTTTTGCAATGTTCGAGCCACCATTTCCTCAGTGTACTTTGTAACACAAACACACAATGTGATTTGCATAAACTGTGCTGTCCAGAGCGAGTCTCATCTTGTTCTGAATGATTGATGTCCGAATAGTATCCTAAAAACTGATTTCTAACAGTGGAATAACATTCACATTTCCCCTGAATTTGATATTATATCTTGACCCTCGCGTTCGTTATCTTGTCTGTCAAAGTAATTGACTACATTTAACATCGTGTAATCCCTGCACCATGGCAGGTGACTGCGATATTCAGTGGTGAACCGATTCTGGTACGTGTGTACTTTGTTATACCGCAAACGATTTATACCGAGAGCGAAGTGGGACACGTATATCGTTCTCCAAAATCGCGGCTTCATCTGTCCGTCAAATACTAATGCAAGGAATTGAGCCGCATTGTTATTGTTAGGGAATGTGAACGGGTGATATTATGACCTAAATCCCTCAGTATTCCGTACGGTTACGCAGCGATGTCGTGTGTTCGCGGGCGGAGAGCCACGTGACTCAGAGAAATGGAATCGGAAGACGTCTGTCAAGGGAGCTAACGAGCGCGAGAATAACGCACGTGAGTATTGTCTCCGTATAAGATAAGTCGTAATTGAGGTTTAAATCGATGTACTGGAACCTTGGATAGTTTAATGGTCAAAACGGGCCAGTCTCTTTCATTGTAGTGCTTCGTAAGAGGGTTACGAGACGTGCGGTTCCTGAAACGTTAGACGAGGCCCAAGTATAGTCTAGCATAGTCAGTTAATGTGACGGACATTTACTAGTGTGCGTTAGTGCTGACCGACGGAGTCGTGTCTAGAATCTAATTCCTAAGCAAACGTGAATGGAATTTGTACCATTTTTCTGTCAAATATTTTCAGTATATTATCTAACTTATTCACGGTAACATTTCAGCCCCCCTGTTTTTGACGGACATTTACTAGTGCGCGTAAGCACTGACAGACGGAATCGTGTCTAACATCAGATTCTAAACCAATCTCGAATCGAATTTGTACAATTTTTCTGTCAAATATTTTCAGTATATTATGTAACTTATTAACGATAACATTTCGGCCATTCCTGTATTTACCGAAATTTGTGACAGACATTTCATGATCGTGCGTGATATTTGACAGACGTTGGTTGTTGTTGGTTACAGTTGACAGACAAAACAACACACTTATAGAGAATATTTCTTCAAGCTGGGGATGATATTTTTACGACTCTTCCCATTCATTGTCATATTTTTGAAGCTACAATTTAATCTATTGATTAGGTCCGGACTAGTCGACCAGTAACTTCTGAAGGCGTTTTCACAGTCGTGCGACAGTTTGACGGACTTTTAATGTTGTACGTTATGGTTGACGAACGCAACAGTTGAAACATATGGGATTGCTTCCTGAATCGAGTTCAGTTCAGTTCTCGTGGAGTGCGGACGTGTTTTCGGCTGCTCTCCACTTTTCGTTGAACACACCTTTTTGTGTTTTTACGTTGGCCTTTCATTAGTTTGTAGTTTGTGTTAGTGTAGTTTGTGTGTTTTGGGTTTGCTTCGTTTTGGTTTTTGTATAGGTGCGTGGCTTTGCCACACCCCTAGCTGTCATGGCGGCTCGCCGTGACAGCAACATCGTATTGTTGAGTTTTTCGGGGGAGGCTAAGGTCGTCTCCGGACAATTTTTTTTCAGTTTTGCGTTCTGTTGGTTTAAAGGTCCCTGGAGATGTTGACGCGCTTCAGCGTAAACCTCTCCGGGATATGAATTGTTTTGATGTGCGGTTTACCTCGGAGGCTGCCCGCGTCCGAGGCGTCCATGTGTTGGAGGGAGTCGAGGGACTGAAGGTCACACCGTATGACAGTTCGGTGTGGGTGACAGTCCTCTATCTCCCTCTGGACATGTCTGAACAGATTGTTGTGCGGACACTGGGGCGTTTTGGGAAAGTAACCGGCTACGAGGAGCCGGAATT
Organism: Apostichopus japonicus; assembly: GCF_037975245.1. NCBI lineage: Eukaryota > Metazoa > Echinodermata > Holothuroidea > Aspidochirotida > Stichopodidae > Apostichopus > Apostichopus japonicus. Next base: position 15,803,395 of record NC_092577.1, read on the forward strand.
CCTTGAATGTAAGGGTGTAAAGACCGGGACCAGACGAGTTAGATTACAACTCAAGTCCGATATCCCCTCTACCTTGTGGGCTAATGGGCACAGGGCCCACGTTGCATACCCGGGCCAGCCTCGCACTTGTTGGAGGTGTGGGCTGGAAGGGCATGAGGCCAGGTTGTGCCCGAACAAGCGGTGTAGCCGCTCTTTACAGGTTGGGCATACCCTGGCCGAGTGTAAAGGGGATATCGTATGTAACTCGTGTGGGAAAACGGGCCATCTCGCTCGTTTATGCCCAGACCGCTCATACGCCGCGAGAGTGGCTACGGGCGTGGTTGAAGCGGTCCCCGTCCCGGCCTCTGACACCGTACCACCTGATGCTCCTGTCATCGCCCCAGTGTCCGACACTAGCGCCCCGGTGGAGGTTTTCAACTCCCCTTCGTGTTCCACCTCGTCCCTGGAGGAAGTTGCCGCTCCGGCCGAGACTGCCAGCCTGCCCACTGAGGCGGAGCAGGACAAAACGGCGGAGATGGTATTAGCGGAGTGGCATGCGAAGCAGGATGCCGCTTGTACTGGTTCACCGGTAGCTACGCCCGCTATCGGTGACACTAGTCGGCCCTCGAGTCAACCGGCCCAAGAGACTTTTAAGTGGCCCACATTCGGACTCGCCAATGGAGGACTGTGCTTCCGCCTTAGTAGTTGTGGCTAAGGAGTCCTCCGATTGGTTTGATGAGACAAAACACGCCACTGACTCGAGCGGCCCTTCCACCCTGCCCGCAGTCGCTTCCACTATACCGGACACGATGGTCGCTAGTGGACCTCCTGTTCCTTGTGACGAGGAGCTAAGAGGTCTGCTAGGTCGTAGGAAAAGGGGAAACACCGCTAAGGGCCTGAAAAGAGCCGTATTGGGAAAACATCGCAGGTTATGACACCAGACACCTTATCCCTCGTCACCCTTAATGTGAATGGGATGAGGGGTACCCCAAAAAGGCGACGGATTTTACAGTTCTGCAAGTTGCTCCAAGTGGATGTGGTCCTTTTGCTAGAGACCCACATATCTTGTGAGAGTGATGTTCATCTTTGGTCCTTGGAGTGGGGAGGAGGCCTTTATGCCTCGTTTGGATCAGGGGCATCTTGCGGGACTGTAATTTTTGTGTCCCCAAAACTGTGTCATTGTGTGGGAAAAGTGGAGAAAGACCATGAAGGTCGGGTGGTGTGCATACACTTAAGGCTCACGCGGGGTGAGTTGGTGGTTTGCAATGTGTATGCCCCCAACCGGCCAGCATGTAGGAAAAATTTCTTCACGGTGTTGCCATCCTTTGTACCGGGTAAGGCAAATTGTATCCTTGGGGGGGACTTTAACTGTGTCCCTCACTCTGCGTTAGATAGACGTTCGAGGAAAGAGTCCCCCAATTGTACCACCGGCATGATTGAGCTAGGCTTGTTTGTCAAGCACCGAGATCTTGTGGATGTTTGGAGGTCCCAAAATCCCCAGGTGGTTGCTTGTACGTGGCATAAACCAGATGGAACAGTTTCATCCAGACTCGACAGGTTTTATGCCCCGCGCAAGTTTCCTCGATCTCGGTGCTCGATTATGTCATGTCCTTTATCTGATCATGACGCTGTTGTTTTGCGCTTGCAGCTGCCGGAGTGCGTAATTTTTTTTCCTAGGAGAGTTAGGGGCAATTATCATATGTAGGCGTATCCAGACCCTCGCGCTTGCGTGTTACTCGTACAATTATAGCTAGTAGTAGTAGTCGTACACACAGTGTGCGCGACGCGACTGACGTTTTGCACACATGTATACGTATATGCATTCGTGCAACAATGGAGACCTGTTCGACTGACAATCCTTGCGCCAATCTTCAGCTGGAATCTCGCCCTAGATGTAAAGTTACTCGATACAATTGCATTTAATAAAGATATCCTCTCACCCAGATTTTGGACACAATGTACGGATTTCATCTGTCGTCATCACTGTGCGCGACTGACATTAATTTAATGATTTGGTTAATTTTAATCTGCTAGCCTACATTACATGTATTTCTAGCTTCACGGTAAACTTTAATGTTACGGTAAAGTGTAACATGTACATGGTACTAATATAGTAGGCCTACATACAAACTTAAGCCTGCTTTTATGAACTATCAGTCATTCGGTACTTTATCTACTTTGCATCATTGTTTAATTGTACAAGTGGAAAATAATTATGTGATGATATTGAGGGTGACGATTTGATCGCGCTTTAATTTGTATTTCTTTCACTTATTTTCTTCAATTCTCCCTTGGTAATCCTTGGCCAAAAAGGCAAACTGCATTACGTGTAAAACTGTACAGCGGAGATCTATTGCTTTGTACAGCGTACATACTGCGCACGTACACCCGGGCCCACACATGTGTATTACAGCGATCGATGAGTAACGCGTGTCTATGAGTAACACGCATGCGCGAGGGTTGGATACGCCTATATAAATGATAATTACCCCTAACCCTCCTAGGAAAAAAAATTACGCTGCCGGAGTCCTTTCATGTGGAGAAGGGACTTTGGCGGCTGAACACGGAAATTGTTAAAGAGCAAAACTTCAAGGAGCAATTTGTCGAGAAGTACAGAGGATGGCAGTCCCTCAAGCCTGCTTTTCCCAATGCGTTAAGTCTGGTGGGACGAGGTCAAGTCCCTCATCAAGCAGTTCGCAATCAGGTATTGTGTTAAGAGAGCTCACGAACGGAGATTGAAGTTCCATTCCTTGTGCAATAGAGCAAGGGATGGTTCATCGTCTGATCTGCATGCACTTGGAGTCTTTCTCGATGAGAAACTGCACGGAGCCCGAGTGCGTGCCAGAATCCAGTTTGTTGAGGTGGACGAGAAGCCCACTATTCGTTTTTACCGGGACGACACCAAGTCTGTGGTTGACCGCGGAATAAGGGCAGTGTGTCATCCTAGTGGGGTCGTCGTGGAGAGCCCGCAGGCAGTCCTAGGGGTAATTTGGGTCGTTCTTTTCGAACCTGTACTCCAGGGCTGCCGTTAGCGAGGATCTCCAGGAGGACTTGTTGTCTGGTATAGACAAGGCCCCCCCCCCCCCCCCGAGAGTAAAAATGATAGCTTGGGCTCGAATCTCTCCGTTGGTGAGCTCTGGACAGCGGTAGCAGCGATGAAGAAGGGAAAGTCCCCCGGTCCCGATGGCCTCCCGGCAGAATTCTATATGACCTTCTGGGAGGTCCTCGGTTGGGACTTGAGAGATGTGTTCGCTACCGCTTTCCAGTTGAATTACATGAGCCAAACACAGCGGGTTGGAAATATTGTTCTCCTCCCAAAGTCAGGAGACCCTTTGGACCCTAGAAATAGGCGTCCAATAACGCTGTTAAATGTGGACTACAAAATCCTGGCCAAAGCATTAGGAAATCGCTTATCGGACGTGATGCCGGATATTGTAGGTCCTCTCCAGACTTGACCAGGAAAAGGCCTTTGACATGGTAGATCACGACTTCCTGTTCAGAACCTTAGAGTCCTTCGGATTGAACTCCGTATATATTCGTTGGGTCTCGTTATTATACAAGGACGTCACGAGCATTGTCACTGTTAACGGATTAACTTCTGGTCCCTTCCCGGTTCGAAGAGGAGTCCGTCAGGGTTGTCCCTCTCCCCGTTGTTGTATGTTCTCTTCAGCGAAACGCTCAGTACCTCGCTGGACAGATGCTTTGGATTTCGACCCTTCAACGTACCGGGTGGGGCTACAGTTAAATGCGTGCAGTATGCCGATGACGTCACCTGTATTGTGTCGGACCTCGCCTCCTTCAAGCCTTTATCGAAGGTTTTTGACCACCTTCCAAGAGGCTACTGGTGCCAGACTGAACAAGTCCAAGACCAAAGGGCTGCGATTGGGAGGTTGGCGCGGCCAATCCCTCCCGTTCGATGCTACTTGGTCAGATGTCATGATCAAGGTAAATGGCATCTGGCTAGGTTATGGTGCCCCGGAGGCCACCACTTGGGCCGAGAAGGCTGATCAGGTGGAGGCAAGGCTCGACACATTCAGTCACAGGTGGCTCTCCCTCCCTGGGAAGGTTACAGTTGGAAATAGGTTTATTGTTCCTCTCCTTTGGTATCCTGGTACGGTGATCGCCGCACCGGATCATGCCTTGGTGCGACTGGAGAGGATCATTTTTTATTTCATTTGGGGAAAGCGCAAACCAAACCTTGTCAAAAGGACCGTTCTGTATAAGACCCCCTTGAGCGGTGGGCTTGGTTTGGTCCACCTACCATCTAAACTGCGCTTTCTCCTCTTGAAAGGTGTTTTTGTTGCTCTTGAAAATCCTTCGTTTCCCTTTGCTTTTTGGTTTCGATGATAATCGTAACCTTTGCAATCATGCGTGTGTGTATGTGTGCGTTTGTGACGCCCAGCTTGTAAACACGATATCTCAAGAAGGGAAGCTTGGACAGTTCTCATATTTGGTACATAGGAGTATCTTATTGAGTACAAGAAGCCTATTGTTTTTGGTGTAGGTCAAAGGTCACTTGGGGTCACCAGGGGTCAAATAGTGAAAAGCTTGTAAACATGATATCTCAAGAAGCAAAGCTTGGATTGATTTCATTTCTGGTATGTAGGTTGACCACATTAAGTACAAAAAGCCTATCGTTTTTGGTGGATATCGAAGGTCATTTAGGGTCACCAGGGGTCAACTTGTAAAAACCTTTTCATAATATAGTATATGACATGGGCGATTCGCCTCATAAGAATAGGAGAGCCTACTGACAATTGAAAATGATCTTACGGGCATCCGTAGATTTGAATCTGAACTCGCGACAATATCCCCATTGACTTAAGTGTGTCGCTAGAAGTCCTGAATTGCTATGTACATATCTACATACATGTACACTGTCTTCCAAGGCTTGCTTGCAGACCATAGATATATAAAAGTGCTAGAGCTACTTCAACACTTGTGACTCATCCGTATGGATATTTTGCTAAAGAGTTGATGTGATTTCGATGGAATAGTGCACTTGAATGGCGAAGCATGCCTTCTCTAGAAAATATTTGTAGATCATTGGTAGTTGTGGTTGGATGTAAGTTGCACAGGTACCACGAATTTCAAAACATTTCTTGGCCAGCTGCCAAGGAGAAACTAGGTGAAGCACCTGTGAACTTGAGATTTGCTTTCACTTCATGGAGTTGGCTGTAATGTTGGCCTAGTTTTTCTCAACTTGTGAAACTACCATTGACAGGGTGTGACAAGGTTGATATTTTGGGACTAGTTGTGAATGGGGTAAGGGATTGTTTCAAAACATAACAGTCATGTGATCCAATGTCAACAAAGGTCAATCAGGGGTCAAAAACTAGTATTTTTGCAATAACTTGAGAACCAAATGTCCATTAAGGTTGGGAGTTAAAGCTATTGTAATACAATAGTAGACCTGCATTTGGGTGACCTTTGACCTCCAGTGACCTGTATAAGCTTCTTTCAAGTTGATTCTTTGAAGTTTTGTGGGCATATTCCAATCTAAATTGTCCACAAGTGGACTCCTCTGCAACCTTAATGTGCGAAGTTATTAGAGATTTGGTTTGGTTTGTAATACTTGGTGTGCGGATTCATAACATTGAGTACAAGAACCCTACTGTTTTTGATGGAGGTGTGTATAACCACGTACAGACTGACCTGTGTTAGCATGCCATAGTGTTATTGTAACAGCTAGTTCTGGTTATACTAACAAGCAGAAGTCTAGTGCATTGAAGTCATCGAAACCTCAATGCATTTTGCATTCTGGTTTTGTTAGGTACTGGGGTGGGTTTCTTTTGCGACATCACTGGCCCGGATCCTTTTCCTATAACCGGCCAAAGGCGACACGCCCTTCTGGGGTCTATACTCAGATTGGTGACTCTCTTCGTAGAATCAAAGAAGAGGGTGGGCCACATGTTCTGCTGAACGTGGCCCCCTCTGTGTTATACCCACCATTGTTTCGTTCAATGCTCGCGCCTGTGTGCCCGTCGGCTTGCCGGACCGCCATCTCTCCATATGTGTGGCGGTCTGTGTGTTGCAAGTCACTAGATAGCCGTCTCAGGGACTTGGCGTGGAGGATTGCACATGGGGTCCTCATCACTAACCATTTTCGCCTAGTCAGGTGGCGATTAGGTGATGGGATTTGTCCCCGTGTGGGCTGTAAAGCCATCGAGACTATGCAACACCTTTTGCTGGAGTGTCCCTTTGTCCGGTTGGTGTGGGATTGGTTTCACGCCTTCGTTATTGGTGTTATTGGTTGCACACAGTGGACCATTAGTAGTGATTTTGTTTTGTATGGTTTGTTGCCCCCTGTGTGCCCAACCTGGGTTAGGGATCTGCTGTTGTATGCCGCTGACATCAGGAGACACGTCTGGAACAGCAGATGCCGCCTAGTCTTCGATGGGGACGTCTGGAGGGCAGAGGATGTTGTCCCCCTCGTGCAAAGTGACATCAGGTTGCGCATGGAGGCGGACCATGCACGGCTTCCCGACACTGCTTTTCCGTAGACGCTGGCGCAAGCCTGTCGTCTACTATCGGGACGGCGTTCCCCGGATGAAATTTGGAGTGAGTTAGTTGGTAGGTGTGGGGGCTGTGTGGTCGTTACATAATATAGGTTGGTTTAATTTTTCTCTTTGTGGTTTGGGGTTGGCTTTTTGGGGCTTGTTTGTAGTGTTTTATTTGTTTTGCTTCTGTTGGCCTTTGGGTCCGTGCCCTTTTCGCGTCGTGTTGGGCGCTGTGTTGGTGAGAGATTGATGGGTTTCGGTTGTTGCTTTACAGATTAGGTTTGTTTTTGGTTTTGTTGACCTTTGGTCCGTGTCCGTTTCTTAGCACGTTAAAAGCACGCTTCCTGAATCGTACATCTTATATACGCTCTACCTCTACCTCTTTCGAAGCTAACCCACAATACCGTATGAGTTATAATTGTTACCCCGAAGTAGGGGCCGATGGGCGTCCATTAGGGCACAATCTTCAAACAGAATGTTGAGCCAGAAAATGCAGTGGGTGGTCGTTAATTACGGCCTGTTTTCAGAGTGATAATTGTGCCTTTGATTTACTGGATCTTCCGAAGCCTGGACCCCCCCCCCCCCCGCCTCGGTAAGACTACGTGGCACTATCCTGTTGCTTTATACGTGCAAAGAAAACGGACACGGACCAAATGTCAACAGAACCAAAAACAATCTCAGTCTGCAAAACAACCACCAAACTGAAACCCACAAACACAAATCTCTCACTAACGTAGCGTTAAACGTGACGTGAATAGGACACCCAAAGAGCCAACTCCAAACCACAAACATAAAAAAAACTATCCTGTTGATGTGCCGTAAACAGCTACATCCATTATCTAATTAACCAACTCGGGTAATGCCCAGTACGTAATTGGCAGTGTATCATGAAATTCGCCCAGCCACCAGTATATCGTCGCGCCATGCACTATTTTCTAAACGGTAATAAAATCACCCCATGAACTGCATCTAACACTAAATTAACATTATTCGAGAACGGACATGTGAAGCTTTCCAACCATATAATCCACGTCTCTGTCCCATCAACAAATGCCTACTTATCATGAGTTGAAAAAAGCTGTGACGGCAGGGTTCCCAAATCACGCGGCGAATCCAGCATTCACACGCAGTATTATGTGGATTTTACTGTAGGCCTACTATGAATTAGTAACGTCACTGCAGGCCTGCATGCAATCGCATAAATTAACGAAACGTCGGTTAATACTGGTGACAGTCTTGCCGATCTGAAGTTTTACTGATAGTGTAAATAACCGCACGGTCCGATTATCAGTTCAGCCATAGTCCCGAACGATCAGAAAGAGGCATAATATTTCTCGTTTTATCTTTAGGCCTATAGGAAAGTTAGGTGGGCTACGTCAGGTATGAAATACCTTGCAAATAAATACATCGTTGATCGGGGGATTGAAAACTGAAAAGAGAGGTGCGTCCACGATAGATTTTGTAGAAAAGTTTGTTCGCCCCACAGGCCCCCCAATGACCTCGGATATATAGCATACATTTCTGCTAACTTTCTTCAAATTTATTCACTGTGTTCTACTCTTACTCTATAATTCACCAGAATGGTATTGACAATAAAGTTCAACCTGAGGGAGAGGAAACGGAAACAAAATGAAGTGGGCGGGAGCACTGTCGAACGCCAGGGACCAACCAGGCACTAGCAGCAATCAGCCAAGTAGCAGCAGGAGCCAATCTTCTGGGCACTCCAAAGCCTACCGCGAAAAAATGAAGAGGGATCCAGAAGCATGGGCCAGTTTCAAAGAAAAGGAAAGAAAACGACATCAGTAACGCAGGGCGGCAAGAACTGGAGAGCAGATGAAGCGGGATCGAGAAAGTAATCGGCGGCGCCAACAACGTTTTGCAGAGGGGAGAAAGGCTGAAAACTTGGGCGAAAGTGAGAAAAAGAAACCCAAAATACTCACTCGCAGTGACAAACAGAAGAAACGGGAGTTACAACAGATAAAGAGAGTCCAGAGAGAGGATGACCCCCAGCAGAGGCGACGTATGCGAGAGAAAGACGAAAAAAAGAAGAGGGCAAAGCCCAGGCCTTCCGCATGCCAGATATCAAACCACCAGAAATACCACCTGATTGAACTGTCCATGTGTCCAAAAGAGGGCAAATTTGCCAGGAAGGATTGCATCGAACGAGACTGTGCACTGTGTGGGGTCCACTTGCTCCGTGAACGCTTCTCCAAGCTAGAAGACCAGGGCCACTCCGTGATTCACTGGCTCAAGTGGGTGTGACCCAGAAATACCAACATGATGGAAAGACCAAAGCCAAGAAGGTCATGGTGTATCAGAGGGGCACCATATATGAAATGCTGCAAGAAATTCAAGATGAAGCCGACACCCTTGCCAAGCACCTCTTTGTTGCCAACTGGCAGCAGGACCAGTTCACTCAACTCAGTAGGAGCCTTCCACAGAACTTGGTGATGCTGGTTCTGGATTTCGCAGAAAACTACAGCTGCATTTCACATTGGGCCACTCAACAGATCACTGTTCATCGTCGAATACTACCACTGCGCTCATGCTGACGTAGCCAAGTCACATATCGCCCAAGAGGTCCTGGTCTTCATCGCAGATGACCTGTTGCATGATCACAACGCTGTTCACCATTTCGAGAGGCAGGCATTCAGGCATCTGAAAGAAATCAGGGCGTCCATATTGACCACTGCGTTGAGTTTACCGATGGCCGTGCAGCACAGTACAAAGCACGAGGACCCTTTGCTGATGTCAGTTTCGCGAGGGTGGATCACGGAGTCGACTTCCAAAGATCACTCTTCGGATCCAGACATGGGAAGTGGCCGAGTGATTGGGCGTCCGGGATTGTCAAGTCAACCGTCCGACGTGCAGTGATCTCCCAAAGGGTAATCATCAACACGGCAGAGGACATGTTCGACTACTGCAAAGAAAACATCTGCGGTAAACAAAGGCGCTCATTCTTCATTGTGCGGAAGACGGAAATACAGAGGGAACGCTTGGAGCGACAGGTCAAAGTGTCTGTTCCTGGAACACGCTCCTTCCACTCAGTAAAGTGTGTGAGACCAGGTGTGATTGATACTCGCCTTCTCACCTGCTTCTGTGCATAGCTCCATGTTCTGTGCAGGCTGCGTATCAAATTCACCTGGGAGCTGTACCAGTACCACTCACACTGCACCGTGGCAGAGGCAAGCCTTGAAGATGACAACCAAGTGACCGGCATTGACAACGGAGATATTGAGAAGCCTGAAGAATTGTCCAATGTGCAATAAGGCAAAAACGTAGAATGTGGAAGTTGTTCAGGAGGACTAAATCTGAATCTCTTTTGGCCAAGTTTAAAATTCATCAGTTGAAGGTAGAATGCTTAGTCTCTGATGCAAAATTGAATTTCGAAAATAGCATTGCCCTAAAAATCAAGTATAACCCAAAGGCCATCTTTTTTTATGTCAGGGTCAAAGCACAAACTTAAAGATGCAATTATGTCTCTTAGGGCACCACAGGCTGATAATATAGTTACTGATAGTCAGGATCTTGCAGATCTTTTGAACAACTATTTTGTGTCGGTTTTGACAAGGGAAGATATGAGTAGTATTCCAGATTTTCAGGGGGACAGTGATAGGCCTAAACTGGATACGGTCTTATTTTCGGATGAGGTTGTCTTAAAGGAGCTGCTTCTAAATGTTTGTAAAGCTTCTGGACCGGATGCAATCCATCCGTATTTGTTGAAGACTTTTGCACACCATTTCTCTCATTGGTTTTTAGTAAATTTATGAATGAAGGTTACGTTCCTATGGACTGGAGATGTGGTAATATTACCCCAATTTTCAAGAAGGGTGATAAGTCTAAGCCCTGTAATTATAGGCCCGTTAGTCTCACTAGTGTTGTTTGTAAGGTCATGGAGTCTATTGTTAAAAGGCCCATGGTCTGTCAATTCAGCAGTCAGTCTTTGACCAGAGAGTCTCAACATGGTTTTTGTCAAAAAAGGTTTTGTCTCACTAATATCCTTCAGTTTATGGAAGATGTAACAAGCTCACTAAATAGGCAGTCTGTAGATGTTGTGTTCCTGGATTTCCAGAAGGCCTTTCATAAAGTTCCCCACCAGCGTCTTTTACTTAGGCTGAAGAGTATGGGTGTCAATGGGAATTTACTGTCTTGGATCGAGAATTGGCTTGGTAGTAGGAAACAGAGGGTGGTAATTAAAGGTTGTGCTTCTTCTTGGCAGGACGTTACTAGTGGGGTTCCACAAGGGTCTGTATTGGGTCCCTTGTTGTTTGTTGCCTATATAAATGACATTGACGGAGATATTCTGTGTACAGCTAAGAAGTTTGCTGATGACACCAAATTGTATTCTGAGGTCTCTTCCAAAAGCGATTCTGAGAAGTTGCAAACGGATTTGGATAAGGATTTTTCCTGGTCTCAGGGGTGGCAAATGATTTTGAATATTGATAAATGCAAGGTAATGCACATTGTTAGTAGTAAACAAAAGTTTACATACAATCTTAATGGTGTGGAGTTACAGGAGGTTTCTGTTGAAAGAGACCTAGCTATCTACATTGACTCATCTCTGCAACCGTCTAAACATTGTTTTGAAGCTGCTAAAGAGGTAATAGGGTTTTAGGTATGATAAAGAGGAACTTCAGTTTTCTGAAAGAGGACATCGAATTTTACAATGGCTCTGGTTACGATAATGTTTACCCTTCGGATTTTCAAAACGGTTCGTTATTTAATGGAAAGAACACAGCCCTTATCCAAAAACTATATTAAACTGAACCATAAACATACCTCATAACGATCATTTCCAACATCTTCATAGTCAATGTTATCAGCTTCCTGGTATAAGTCATTACCGGCTTCTACCGGATGGCCTTCTTGTTCTTCATAGTGCATATGATGACTGACCTCTCCATGGTCCTGATTCGAAAGAGGCAAGAAAGTGTCATTTGTTTACAAAACCCAGATCATACAGTGTTTTAAGTAATTAATATCTTTTTTGGGGGTTAGAAATTCCTCTTCTTTTTTTTTGTGCTAATACTATTAGCCACACAGGTGTTTCCATGTTCCTAAGAAAATAGATGGGGTCTCGACTCTGAGGTGTTTTTTTTTTTTTTTTGGAAAGAAAAAAATGCCCTTAAGGTAGTCTGTATAGGCCCGAAATTATAGCATGCTATAATTACTAAAAGTTTTTCCCAAAAAAAATTCAAGGTCGTCTTTACTCTCCACATTGTTCTCAGACACTCTTAAAGGAACACACAAGATGACTGAATGTCCCAGTCTGAAAATGTAGCATATTTGGGACCAATACAGCATACCTTTACAGACAAAAAAACGCTACATTTTGAAGACTGAGAAAAAGGATGTATCTTTCAAAATTTAAAGTGGGCATATGGAAACATGCTTTTACTCGGCAACATGAAGCAAATACGATCAGTAGCTTCATATGCAAGCATAATGTGCAAGCATCAGTAGCTTCATATGCAAGCATACATACATAAACTGAACCAACCTATATTCTGGGTTGATGGTTTTGGAGAGGTACCATCAACTAGCATATTCACCACCCCCCCCCCTCCCTTTTACACATTTATACATTGGGCTAAATGGATACGCATTCTCTATATTCCTATTTATTAATATAAGGCTGAAGATGTACACTGTCATGCAAATTTTGGGTTGGTTTTAAGGCTTGGGAATCTATCCCAGAAATATTTTGTCCATGTTCTCAGATATTTAATATTAAGACAAGAAACGCTGCCAATGTACAAAGATTCTTTTAAGATATTGAATGACATCCTCTTGGAGAGCACCATTAATTAATTATGCACTGGTGCGTCAAGAGCTTTCAATTTCCAGCTAAATTTTGGACAAAGAGGCACATTTCCTAGGGGGCGTATGGTGCGTCACAAAATTAAAGGTGCATTAATTTGACAAATTTCTTACTACAATTACTTTAAATCATAATATTCACCACTGACACCAAAGTTTCACGTTTCCAGATGCTTGTAGTTTGTCGTGGTATTCCAACATTTATCATGCAAATACCTTTGATAAGAAAACAAATATCAGGTTTCAATCTTTGACTTTGGTACTGGTAGGTTGGGCTATGGCGTAGGCAATATGCCTAGGCCTTAGCTGCACTTTCTTAGTAGCTAGGCTAGGCCTTCATCATACATGTACAGTACAGAAGATAGATCAATGTTGAAGCTTTAGATATATATAATTATATAAGGGTGAGTCAACCAGCGTAGCCGAAGGCGACACTGAACATTTATTCTTTAACCACCTTATGGACATAGTTTGAGGCTTTTTTTTAACGTTTTGGTATTTTAAAAGGTGTCAAAATTCTACGGCGGAACAATAACGTTAGGCCTCGGTAGCCTAACGTGAAGTTATCGTAGCATAGGCTAGCTAACTTCATATAGCATCGGGTTTGTCCTGAGCTGCCTAGTTACGATTGTTCCGCACAGAAACCATGTAAAGAAAGTCAACCAAGATAAAGCCTGTGCATACGGCATGGTTACCTCTGCCGAACTGCTCACCTCTCTCTCACGTCTCAGCGCCTAATTTCCTTAATAGTTTGGCACAGGTTAGGCTAGGTATAGTAACGTTGGTGTACAGTATGCGAATAGGATGATATAACGGTAGGTAAGAATGCTTGATTACATTGTACATAACTTACTTTTTATAACTCCCTCGAACAAGCTTCCGGCGTTTAGAATTTTGTTCTTCTCCATCCATCTCGCGTATTAATGAGTTTGAGTACAAATGAAAATACAATATGCGACAAAGCAAATGAGATTTTACGATGTAAAAATTTTGGCTAATACGTACCTTTCGTGATCGTCCGTGTCGCTGCTTGAGGCGTCCTGTTTAGATGCATATGTTAGCAGATAATAAGGATCTATTAATTTTACCTTTGGGGGTGAAAATGTTTACAAACAATTTATAGTCAGGGAGGAAACATAAATTCCTCTAATACAGGAAACTATATAGTTCTGAACGGAAAACACAATTCAAATTATGCTTGCTGATCACTATAAAGTGTTGAAAATAAAGCAACATTTATAGGTAAAAAAAATCGACAATATTTTGTTTTGCATCAATTAGTGGTTGCGTCTAATGATGGTACCATGTTACTAAATAAGCGGGAGATTATATACACAATTAATGAAGGTTTAGTCAATCAATGGTTCCTTTTTTTCTAAATAATGTGTTTGAGGCTCAATATATATACAAATGACCATTAAATTATTGGATTTTTACAGACTCAAATATGTAAATGTTTCTTCACTTTTAATTGATATTTTGAAATCCCTTCGTATGTTTATGCATATTCATGCCACAGGCATGTATCGCGTCGCGTCCCCCCCCCCCCCCAAGCCTATAGGATGCTAGAGCTCCGCGGCCGGTATATTACAACTTTTACCGCGTTTTTGTAGTACTTGCAGTCTAACTAACGCTACTAATTTCATCTATATTTCACCAGTTTAATACAAAATAAGTTAAAATATGGAAAACATGCAGTTGTTAGATGGACATCTTCCACAGTTACAAGTATGGGACTTATCGCAGAAACTGACGTCAAATGTGGTAGCTTTGAAGTTGGTGCTACCGTCACAGCGACGTACCGCAATAGTCCCTACGATGCCAAGATACTTTTTATCGGAGGTAAGATATCAAAATTTATACTCAGTTTAATACGACTTATCTTGCATTGTTCGATTCAGTTTCAACAATTGTTTATATGCAATCTGTTTGGCGAATAACATTCGCCTGAAAATTATGCCTGAGAGACTAGACGTAACGCACCAACAAATCGATACGTAGCCTAACGTTTGATTTCTAGTTAGGATTCATAAGCCTAACCATCGAGCCTAACGCGGTAGGATAGGCAAGAATTCACAGTATTACTGTGACTGCACACTATGATCATAATAAGCTGTAATAGCTAGTTAGGCTATAGCTTAAGTTATAGTGTGATCATGTCCATGCAGTACTTTTAGTTCCAGCACGATCGAGGGCCGTGTGATTTCGTGGGGACAAGAAACTCTCAGAACAAAGATTATTTTGTTAGGACAATTGATGGTTCAAATTCAAGTGATTGTCAAAATTATGCTGATACTGTTATTTCATCTTCAACAAATGCACTGTATATTTTTTGCTTCACTCTTCCTAGGCCCGCCTGTCCATACGGGGAATGGAACTCGATTCCTCCAGTATATTACTTAATTATTACTATGGTTGGACTATAGCCGTGGCTACTTCAATTATACAATTTGGTAGACTGATTAAGCAAAGTTTTAGGTTCATAATTACATATGGTACACAAAGCCTTTATTTTCCTGCAGTGTGTTCTTGCTAGAAATGATCACTATACTCTGCTGGATTGTAAGTTATATTAGACTGTTTAGATCATTTTTATTATTATTTAAGTGTAACTGGTTCACCCTGACATTCTTTGTTTTGTTATTTTCGAAGATTTGGATTCAATGAATGAGAGGCTTTCTGCTGTGCTGTCTGTGTACCATCCTCCAAGTGACTCTCCAAAAGGAAGGGGACATCGTGTGGTCAGGAAGGTGATACGAGAAGATTTCTTGGAAGGAGACTGTAATTTCGAGATGTCCAACAGTCAGTCTACGTCAAAAGGTCCTTGACAGGTAAGCAATTATTTCTGTTTGCATCGAACTACGTACCTGTATGTATACTTTGTAAAATATATTTTGAATGCCAAACCTGTACGCTATAGCCTTTCACAGATTATATTGTGTGTTAGCTTATATGTCAGTACTCTGGGAAAGAATATTGTTTATATAATTTGTTCAGTGAATCTTCTCTGTTGTGATGTAATAACCATTAGCCAATGAGTTTCCTGGGTAGTTGCTTATTTATTCAGAGATGGTTTGCTCCTATTAATGAGGGATGATGCTGTAGACAGAATCATTGCAAAACTTATCCAAAATACAGAGGAAGATGATGCGGTTGATGAGAATTTTGTAGAGGCCAGCTTGATTGCGAGCTTGAAGTCTGAGGTTGCAAGCTTACGAAAACGCATAGAGGATTTGGAAAAACAGAACAACCTGCTACAGAACTGTAAGTGTTTGTTGGTAAATAACTTAATATTATTTCTTAACAGTCCATCGTTAACTGTTAACATGTTCCTTTTAAAGTCACAAACTTTTATGTCATTGATTGTTGCAATCGCAAAAGGTCATTTCATCACCTGCAGAAAGAAGACCAGCATTAAACAAATGTTAAGCAACTGATCTGATATGAAATCTGACCTACGACTGTTCAGACAGGCTGTTTTTTAGTTAATGTTATAACTATCAGTAATTCAATGTCTGACACTGCAGATCCTTAACATAGCCGGTCTGTCAAACTGTGCTATGCTGTTCGGCTGAAAACTTCGATACGGTGTTTTACTTTTTTTATATTCATTTTAGGATAATCAGAGACAAAAATGGGTATTTTACTTAGAAGAATCTAAATGAATGGGAATTAAAGTAGTGCTTTGAGGAGGAATGCAGTTCCAAATATTAATATGACTGCTCCAAGTTTAATGGACCAATTCGGTCAATGTTTTGGTCAGTACAAACTTTATTTTTATTTGATTTCCTGTTCTCAGTGCTACCAGACACGCTAACAGAGTTAAAAGATGCAATTGCATCTTTGAATCAAAACAGGTGTAGAATAATACCACCAGCAACCCCACCAAGACGGCCCTTGTCCACATTTCATGTGCCAGTAACACCGCCACCTTCAACTGCTTCCCCACCAAAACAACCCTCGCCTATTGAGTTTCCTGTGCCAGTGACACCGTCATCACTATCAGCTATCACCAAACTTAAACAACCTTTAGCTACCTTGCAGCCAGTACAGACACCACCTTTGCAGTCAGCTCCTGGGACAGTAGAAGACATTGGGAAGGCTCGTATAAAAAATCTTCTTTGAAACTGAATGTCATATGCAAACACATTGTGCTTGTAGCACTGTTTGTATCATCGGGTTTTTCCTAAAAAAAAAAATCAGTCACAAGTCTTCTTTATAACGACCCTATGCACGTGTACATGTTTTCTGCTAGTGTTACTATAGCTAACTAAGCTAACGTAACACGCAAACCAATGCAGGGTCACACACCATCGTATGCAGTGTTACATGTTTACACTCCGGGAGGGGGCTGCAAAAAGTTGTGTGATGTCAAATGCAAGTACTCTTTTGTATATGGTATTGACTGTTTGTAATTAAGTGTCACCTGGATGGAAAATAATTTCAGCCACCTACTGTGAGTTCATAGGCAGAAGAAAAAGGTTGATAATTGTAACCATAAGGCAAGTGGTTTGACCCATCAATAATTTCTTTACTGGTACTGTTTATGTAGACCACAGAAAACTTTGTCATCGATGACAACATTTTGAGAACTTAATGACAGCCATATTTCACAGAAGAGACATGGCAAGCAGAAGTCTCTCTGGAAGAAATGGGAAAGATTATCTTCCTGTGGAGAAAGTGCTATTATTGGTAAGTGTATGAGTATATAGAATATAATTTCTTATCAATATTGTACTAAGTTCATTAGGTGGCATACTCCTATTAGAGTCTATATCAATCCGCTCGATTGTTCAGGAAAAGTGCCAAAAAGCAGCGGGAGAACATCTTTTGTGACCTGTTATCAATCAGTCTAGTTTTTTGTGGCTTGCATGTTGAAGAGCATGAATGGAAGTACATGTGGTGAGAAAATTGGATCAATTGAGGCAATTTTAGACCCCTTTAGGCCTCCCGGGAGCAGCGTAGGAAATTTGTTTACCACTGAGTGAAGAGGTTTGTTTACAAGTGACGAAAACTTCCGGCTCGGATAGCAAAAAATCTACATGGTCATGGTACGGAAAATTGATGGTGCCATGAAAGGCCAACTTGTCAGCTATCCGGTGATGGGTAGCGTTTAGCTAGTGAAAACTTCTATCTAGACTTAGAGACCACATTACTTTTGTGATTTAGTGTGTAAGTCAATGGGGCTTTTAATGGGCGTATGCTACCATTAACGAGGGAATGAAGGTAAGCCAGACATATAACTTGATTAATCACTTTACAACAACGCATGGCACTGATGACTGATGTTAAGCGACACACTACACAAATATTTTGAAAGAGCTATGGCTCAAACAGTAGCATTAATTTATTTACCACATAAAAAATGTGCTTTTTACGTGACCCGTCATACGGGATACAAAACGTCACGGCCAAACGGCACTACCAAACCATCCCATTCTTACAAACGAAACTCAGGTCAAGCGAGCCCTAAAAAAGTACATACGCCCACCGACCTGTAGAGACAAAACGCCCAACCACCCACTGAAACATTCAAAAAACCACAAAAGGACGACCAGCACGCAGCGAAACAAAACAGCCTTACCCAGCACACCACCGTCCAAAAAAGGCAGCCCCAGATAAACGGCGAAAATCACCTTCAACTTGAAGGCGAATGTCAGACTTCACCGCCTCCAGGACTGCCTGCCAACTGGCAAATTTCTCCCTAAAGACAACATCACATCTATTCCTCCAAATAATTTTTTTTTACAACAGAACAAACATAAATAATACGCTGCAACACAGCAACAGAACAAACTGGAGGATCTAATGCATATTGTAACGCCGACCGAATTCTACACAGTCAAGTCGGAACACAGAGTCTTGAAAAATCAGCCAGAGTTCAAGTAATGTCTAAAAACTTTGTTAAAAAGAAAACACTTTCGCCTGTTACAATGGTTAATGAAGTACATCAATTAATCCTCCAATCAATGTTTAAACGCTTTAAGATGAGTTAAATGGTAGCAATACATCTTTGGGCATAATACATGGCTTAACTCATTTACAACACTATTGGAAGTAAAGCAGTACCAAAAGAAATACAAGTGTAGACCAACCCTCGCAGCCTCTGCGAGTTCTGACAATAACTCGCAATATGCGAGCGAACCCTAAAAGTCGTCATTCCTGCGAGCTGATCTGTTTCCCGCTACTTGCGATCTGTGCTGTATCTCGCAAATCAGTGCGAGCTGGGATGCTTTTTACGTGCAAAGAAACGGACACGGACCAAAGGTCAACAAAGCTGGGATGTTTCTCGCAGCTTGCGATCTGTGCTGTATCTCGCAAATCTGTGCGAGTTGGACTGTCTCTCGTAGCTTGCGATCTGTGCTGTATCTCGCAAATCCGTGCGAGTTGGAATGTCTCTCGCAGCTTGCGATCTGTGCTGTATCTTGCAAATCCGTGCGAGCTGGGCTGTGTCTCGCAAATAGTGCGAGCTGGGCTGTGTCTCGCAAATCCTGAGAGCTTAAACTGAAACCCAGGTATAACTCGGGTCTTAAATACACATATTCACAAAATAGGGAGATGGTCGAGCTTCAGCCTTAGGTTACTTTTCAGTACTTGTACGTCAATCTTTCTCAATATACCGCATTGAATTCTGAGCTACGTTAATGCTCCAGCCTTGTAAATTTTAGGGTTACATCACAAGTAATTCTGGCAACTTTAATATTATATTTGGTCGAGATAGATAGACAAACAAACATACTATCGTTAATTGGTTCACTTCACTGACACGGTCGATATAACATTGACGGGTACTAACGGCTTATTCCCAAGTTCCCTTAACACATAAAAGAAAACAAATGAAAATCATTACCAAGTAAATGTCTAGAATCACCGGTCACCAGGTAGAGCCAGGAAACACAATAACGGTTCCTTGATACACAAATATCACAGTAGAGATCCGTGTAGAGAGTACACATGAGTAATATTGCAGTAAACGATTGCAACTTTGCGCGAACTGACTACTTTCACAACTTTTGGGCAACTGCCTCTTACGAACAATAAACCAATCCTTTTTATACCAAGTAGCTTGAATAGCTGAACTCGGTGACCCCCTTTTATGTTTTTGATGTATGCCGAAGCGCGCGCACGCAGGAAGCGGCTTCCTTTTTGTTTTGGAAAACTGTCTACACTGCTGGGAAAACACGGTGAGCTTCCTTAGATCTAAAGAGAAAAGGGTTAAAGGTCTGGGGCCCGAGACGGGGAAATCAAAATAAGAATAGTAAACAGCCCGAGCTCAATACAGAAAGAAACAAATTAACAGTAAGAAATCTGCTAGGCTTATAAGTCAAATTTCTGTAACAATATAAAACAAAGCCCTGTCGTACCGACCAGGAACGGTCTCCCGTTAAACGGTCGGTCCAGGACTGAAACCACTCCCACAAGTTCAAAACAAAGGGGCAATGCCAAAAAAACATGGGCAGTACTTTCTAAGCTGTCACAGCTGGTCCTCGGGCACAGTCCATCACCCAATCGCCAGTGATACCTTTTCAGATTGGTCACCAAGGCACCGTGTGCAATTCTCCACGCAAGATCACGGAGCCTGCAACCATTCAGCCTTGAATGCACCGAACGCCATACTTCGACAGGATGACGTCCCTGTACAAAAATTGCGTTGAAGGCCCTATCCCGCAAGGAACTGAGAACGAGGGCCGGCCGTAACAGGTCATCAGGGGGCAACTCAATAAGAGCGGAGCAAATGACACGCACCACTCTGCTTGGTGTGCTACTATGCGGTTCTCTGTTGCTAAACAGCGCCGGAACCCATCAACGCAAGTGCAACACGCCCCAAAAACTTACAAAATATGAACAAGGCAACCCTGTGTCAGTTACCGCTACAAACAATTGCTTAAATAACAAACAAGTTAACTTACTTCCCAGATGAACCACCCCTAGTCCCCCCCTTCTCCAGTTTTTGGTACAATACCGCCCTCTTCACCAGGTCTGTACCCAGTGGCGTAGGAAGGTACTTTTGAGTGGGGGGCGGAAGACTGATGGCCGGCATGGGGGAGGGGGTGACCCCCTCCCCTTTGGAATTTTTTGGCATTTCCAGGTGGCCTCAGATGCAATTTGGTGCAATATAGCACACTTCAACACCCAATCCATTTTGTTAATAATTTTGCATTTTCACCTGGCCTTATAGATGCAATTTGGTGCTCCAAATGAGATTTTTTTCTCATTCGGAAATGAAAAAGGGGTTTTCTGAATATATTTCCGCCCCCATATTTTTCACTGGGGGGGGGGGCTGGCACCCCCAGCCCCCCGGTTCCTACGCCCTTGCCTGTACCACCAGACCATATGAATGAAAAAATCGGCCTCTCCAACCGCACCAGGACGCGACGCGGAATAGGCTACAAAATGTTATTCATACTGTTTGTCCCAGTAGCAACAAAACTGGCTCTAGGTTAACCCGATAGCGTTCAAACAAGCCTGCGATGTAGCTCTTGTAAGAACATGCATAAAGACATATATATATATATATATTATATATACATATAAACATTGGACAGATCACCAATCTAACAAAACATTTAACTGCATTAACATAGCCTTATTGATTATTTCAAACAAGGCTATGATTATCTACAGCATATTGTCAGAAACAGTTTCCTGGAGCAGACGTCTCTACCATACGACTTAAGATGTCTACCAAGTGAAGAGATGAGGCGGCCTTCTAGGGATACTGATTTCTTCAAATACATTTTTTTCAGTTTATGGTGGTGGTTTCCTCTGAATGTACATTGTAAGGTTCAATAGAACGTGTTCATAAAGAACATGGGCTTAAACTTTGTCTTTTTAACAACCAACAATTAAGGTAATTTTATCAGACAATGAAAACAAAATCAAGATAAGGCTTATTAGATATTTTAGGATCACATTTTTTTGGATGAAATGCAAAGCTTCATCGGTGAGCCCCAATCGGAATCTAAATATATTATTATTATGACAATTAGTGGTAGGAAACTCTGTGATTTTAAGGTAGGGTATATAACAACAAATCTCTCAGAGAATCCAAGATATTTTACAAGAAATTTCTCGCGAGATTAGGAATCTCTCACAAGCTTTTTCTGATGATTTGTTTCTCATGTATCCAAATTCTCGCAAGAAGTTCTGTTTCTCATGAGAAATTTCTCGCGAGAAGTGCTGTCTCTCATGAGTTACTACTCGCGAGAAGTTTCTCGCAACATTTTCTCATGAGAATTTAGATTTCTCATGTGCCCAAAATCTCACGAAGAGTTTCTCGCGAGGAATTTTGATAAGGGTTCTGGGAATATGCTGAGAATTTTTCGGGCACCTACTGAAAGAAAAATAAATTGCAATGTGTTTTTCGATGGTTAACCTGATATTATTATGATCATTATTATTGTAACGACTTCCCCAATAATTCGAACCAATATGGAAGGGTAATAACACGGCAAACGATTGTATGTTTTTGGCGTAATTGATGTAATAACCGATGCATGCCTATATGATATTCACATTAACATGTTGAACGCGAGAGGAGCGCGCGAAAAGTTTGGTTATATTTTCCGGGCAAGCCCCCCCCCCCCCTAATCAAACTGGGCTCCTACGCCTATGAATGGCACTCACCAGAATGTTAGAAACCTTGCGGTAGTAAACGTTTCAGTTGATCCACAGAAAGCCATTAATATTTCTAAATTAGGATTAGATCTCTTACTGAAATATCGCTGACCTAATAAGGTGATCAAGAGTACAATTTTTATGTAGAAAAAAAGGGCATATTTTTATCCTGAGGAAAAGTGGGGGGCACGTGCTCCCTGTGCCCCCCCCCCCGGTTCCGCCGCCCTTGTTCGGTAGTGCCGTTTGGCCGTTACGTTTTGTATCCCGCATGGCGGGTCACGTAAAAAGCATTCAAGGTAACTCAAGACGAGTCTTTCATATAACACATACCTATGGCGCGAGAAAGCGGAATATATTACGTACAAATATATATATGCTGTACTTGCGAAATATATACATGGTTTACGTCAAAAATACATTTTAGAAATATTTATATATATTCTGAAAACAAATATTCTGTAACACAAATACATTTATATAAATATATTCTCTTCGAGAAAAATTCTCTTTCAAATATATATATATATATATATATATATATATATATAATAAATATATATATAATGTATAAATATAAATATATTCTCTACGAGAAAGATATATTTTCTTTCAAATATATATATATATATATTTTGATAAAAAACATATATATTCTCTGACAGAAAAATATTTTTCTTGAACAAAATATATAAATTCTGAGACAGAAAAATATATATTCTGCAGGAAAAATTATATTGTGTGCAAAATATATTTTTATTGTGTGTATGTAAATTATATATATTCTCCAACAACAAAATTCTATTCTGTGCGAACAATATATATTCTGTGCGAAAAAATATATATGCTGTACAAAGTACAAAAACATATGTATTTTTATTGTGTGTAAAGAAAATATTTATATTCTGTAACATTGAAGACCTATTCTGTGCGAAAAATATATTCTGTACGAAAAATATATTCTGTGCGAAAAGATATATATATATGCTGTACAAAGTACGGAGCTCTGTAAGTGCTGACTAAGATGTTTGTTAAAGTTGTTCAGTAACTTCAGCAGTGACCAGCTTGTTCATTACACTGGCCATTCATAAAATCATGTTTGCTCAGAATCTTAATGCAGTTCACAGTGAGTGGGTTTGCGACATCACATTGCACATGATAGTACCAGGGATTATTCCATAACAACTCCCTGATTGTACGACGATACGATCGACAACGAAGCCTTCTGTACCGTAACTAGCCGGCTTAACAGTAACAGCAGCAATATAGTCATGGCGTCCAGATCGGGCCCGTGAGTATGATACAATTATCACAAGATTCGTTGCATATGACTAGCCACTGCAGATTTTCTACAATGCATTGTTAACAATGTGGCCGAAATTAGGCTAGGCTTGCATTACCTACGTCAGTTGCTAGCATTATATTAACGTCAGGCTACTCAAGAAAAAGGCTAAACAACATAGGCCCTAGCCTACCTACTATTTAAACTTACATTTTCTACCATTCAAAAAATCTACTTACACTAGACTAAGAATTAGTATAGGCCTTCATACAGTTCAGCATGATTGAGAATTATACTTTCATATGTTTTCCTTCATGTATCATAGTGTATAGTAAAACCAAGGCTTCATAATTGACGCACCCACTCCTTCAGATATTACTAGCAAGGGTCACTATTTTACAGTGAAGCAGAGTTACATATTTGATGAATTTGAATCCATATTAGATATGTGCTGATCAGTTTCTTTTCTTTTAAAGCTTTTATCACCCTCCCCACCAGTTTTGCACGGTTTATTGCATTTGGATATCTTACTCCCTTATTTTAAAATAACCAAAATTACGACAGTAATATACCATTACTCTCTGGGACCTGACCAGTCATAGCTAGGAGGTTCAGAGCATAGCAAACAGCATCCAAAGTCAATGAATGTGTACTTAGGTGTACACAAAGTTCGCTTTACTACAAATGTGTCAATATAGGGTACTGTATGACATGTAAGATCTCGACTGGGCAGACATTTTGTGGTCAAATTCTGCTCAAGTGTACATTGCATAGGCACAAACACAAAATATTTTGAGTTGATTATATTATGAAAAATGCATACAGTTGAGTGACTTGGATTTTTCAATGATAGACATCACTAATCAAATTCTTAAGTGCGTCAATTATTAGCCCACCATGCTAGACGTACAGTAATGAGTGCTTTTTCCTTCTGTGTTTAAAACAACAACAAAGCGTGGCACATATTACGAATCAATCTTATATACATTGTCACACTGTATGCATTGTGATGTGGTTAAGATAAAGCCAGTCTACGCTGTTACATCTGAAAATTGAGAGCCAAATGATGCTCACAGTGTTACTCCTCCCTCATCAGTGTCTCAAGAGAAAATTGAAGAAGGAAATCATCTATGTTCTGTATAGAGGTGTCATCAATTGTTTGTAAAGTGGAAAAGTGATTGACTGTATTTCACTCTTGTTCCCACTTTACACAGATGGCTTATCACTGGTAAGACAGCATTTTTAGTGTTGCCTTTTCTACTGCTTCTGAGGGGATTGTTCAGTGCATGCCACCTCCAGTACGAAGAAACGAACCAGATGTAAATGTCTTCCTGAACTCCCTGCTGCGCTTTTACGGGCAGGCAGTGAATTCAAATGGAACCAACTTGAATGAAATTGAACACAATCATCGACATGGCATCGAGTTCTTGGATTCTCTGCAAATGCTAGCGCTGCAAGCCGAGGACTGGTTAGTCCATTCTAGGGACTTTGCTGAGCTAAGCAATGCTCTCTATGAAATGGTTGCAATTTTACAGCAACTCCTTGCTAGGCTAGAGCACTTGCAACTTCACTTTCAAGCCAGGCTAAATCCAACATCATTTGTATGTCCAACTGAAAACAGACCAGGTCCAGGCAGACCAAAGCTACTTGTAACTCCGGAGCAATTAGAATATTTATGCAACTTAGGATTCAGTTGGGAAAAGATAGCCCAACTTCTACGAGTTTCAGCCCGTTCCATACGAAACATACGGCATGAATTAGGCATGCCAGTTGGTTCAAACCAGCACAACATTTCAGATGATGACCTTGACAGGGAGGTCCGTGATATTTTAGATGTCAACTCACGCTGTGGACAGACTCTGATGCGGGGAGCTTTGGTGGCCAGAGGTTGGAAGGTCCAGGTATTTAGGATTAGGGAAAGTCTGCAGAGAGTGGATCCTATTGGCGTCGCAATGAGGAGACATTCTATTATTAGAGGAACATATAATGTTCCTTCTCCAAACTTTCTCTGGTAAGTACATAAAGAATGATGCAAATAGAAAACATTCATGCTATATAGTCATGAAATCTTTTTCAATGTTGTAGGTTGGCAAGTATGTGTTTTTCCAATAAAAGTATAGTTATACTGTCTTTGCACAATATTGTATTTGAAATAAGTCCTAAATTCCAGACTCTATTCCATTATCTTATGTTGGGTGGTGTACCTTTTTGTACGTATGTAAAAGCCAAGTGTTTTATCCCATACCCATACAGGTTATCAGACTGCAGTTCTAGGTATCTTGTAAAGCAAATTGATATACTCTTAAATCACACAGTATGTATTATGTAACCAGGGTGAAGTCTGGTAAATACTGTAAATCTTTGGTAATATGTCAAATCTTAAAAGTCCCTCACAATTCCTATGCATGTGTACTCAAAATTAATGGAATTCTAATGTTGAGACGTAGCATTGGGCTACCCGTTAGTTCACAGGACAGTCTCTTCTTAATGAAGTATGGATAAAACAACTTCTCCTGTTTCAGTTTCTATTTAAGTGCCCTAGACTAGTCCAATCCAATGTGGCTCAGCATTAAACATTTTGATATAGCCTACATCGATGTCATTATGGTTATACCTGAGTCAAACAGAGGAACATGGAGTCTTGTGAAAGTTGACAAGTAACTTTGCTAAAATGTAATTGTCATACTAGATTAAATGGTATAGACCATCAGTATCTTATTAAATATTCATACTTCTTTTCTCTTTTATTTGTGCAGGCACATTGACGTCAACCATAAATTAATAAACCCCTGGCGCTTTGTGATACACGGCTGTATAGATGGGTTCTCTAGGACAGTCGTGTTTCTACAGTGTAAAACAGACAATAGGGCTGCAACAGTGCTGCAGTTATTTGAGAGAGCAGTGGCAGAGTATGGTCTTCCTTTAAGAATTAGATGTGACTACCGATCAGAAAATTTTGAGGTACCAAGGGCCATGCTTGAAAGAAGAGGTACAGGACAAGGCAGTGTTATAACAGGTCGCTCAGTTCACAACCAAAGAATTTAACGTTTATGGAGGGATGTTTACATAACATGCCTTCAGTCATTTAGGGCACTTTTCATTCAAATGGAAGACTTTGGTTTATTTAACAGAGATAACGAAATACACATTCTAGCTCTTCAGACTGTGTTTCTGCCTCGTATTAATAGATCTCTGCAGCTCTTTGTCTCTCAGTGGAACAACCATATCCTTAGGACGGAAGGTCTGACACCTCTTCAGCTATATACACAAGGTTTTCTTTCAAGAAATGCCTTTCCACACAACTTCACAGCATACGGCATTGATGATGATGGTCCTATTCCACAACTACAAACCAATAACAATGTTAATGTCCCTAAGTGTTTGGTTGATCTAGATGATGAGGCAATTAAATTTGTTGAGGATTTGGATGTATTGGAGGATGATGGTGAGAATGGTGTACACATTTATCGTCAGTGTTGTGAATTTTTCCAAAGACACGCTCAAAATTAAATTAACCTTCAATGCAGCTTGTTAGGCTAGCCTTTTTTTATATTTTAATTAAACAAATTTCATTATACTCACATGTTTTTGGGACTTTCCAAAACTGTTATTTATGTTTTTAGTTTTACCAGTCCTCAGTTGGGCATATATGTAATTTAGATGTCAAGTTTTCAGAAGAAAATAGTAAAGTGTGTATATCATAAGTAAACTTATCCTTTAAATTGAACTCATACCAGCATGCTGGATGTTTGCCATATGAAGCTAACCATCATTACTACATATGACCCCATGTGCACCTGCATACTGGTTAGTGGACAATCCAACTTTGTAATATTCTGTTAACGATGTTAAAGGGTTTTTTTTCCTTTTTTTTTGGCTAGTTTTCTATTGGTAACCTCATATTGATAACACTTTTAATCTCAACCCAAAAAGGTGGACACTTTATACATTAAAACTCATTTTGGGGTATGTATGTGCCTTATTTGAAAATGCTTCAACATTTATTAAATAATTGGAAACAAAAATGTGTTCTTCGTTGTACAATTTATTGGCAGGTCAAAATATGTCAACATAAAAATTAGGTTTCTCGGCCTCTTGGTCTGATCTGCACCAAACAGGTAAACATCCTTTACGAACATTCCTCTGCCTGTAGAGAATATGCATGTAGGATATATTATGGACATGAACATCATCTCAGTTGCACAATCATACATGTGCTTTTTACGTGACCCGCCGTGCGTCAATCATACATGTTGATGAACTAACACAGCAGCATTGTGCTAAAATAATTTTCTGAGTATGTGTGAAATTAATTCTTGTACTAGCATGATGAGGTTTCATTATCTGTAAGAAAATAATGACTGATTTAACCAAAAGTTCTTGCCTCTTATGTGTATTACCGCCTAGTGCTTTACTGGTCAGGTACAGTACATGGGCCTACTTGTTGGTCCCAGGACTACATTTTGTTTTTATGCCCTGACAGAATTGGTCAGCAGTTGGGCACAAGTATTTAGCTCACCATGTAATATATAGGTGCAACAAAACAGGTAGAAGACACAGAAGTCTTCAGCCAATACCAGTATGCTATTGTAACACTACAGCCCTGATCCCCTGAAGATTTGAGTATGTTATAGTGATTATGTGCAGCACTTTGATGATTAAATAGTGTCAAGTACAGTAAGGCCATGATGAAGATGGCTGAAATTGGCTGGAGGTCTTCTTAAAAGTAATTCTTCAAATCAGTGGTGGAGATGCAGTACATGCTAGGGTACCTGGTTTCCTCAACCCTCTCTTCCCCTAGATAAGATCCCTTTCGTATTATCACCAGCTATGATTTTGGCATATATACTTTCCCACATGATTGCCTCCTCCGAGTCCCTCGGCCTATGCAATCTGTAGAATTGACAATTACAACTGGTACAGCAAGTGCTTAAAAGAACAGATGTAAGGTTTGGTAGGTCCATTTTACCATTTTCTCACCTCACTATATGCCAAGCCTTATGTAAGTATATACAATTCATTTTTAGTAACACACCCAAAATGTCTAGAACTACAGTTTAATGATTGTCTAGCTGAATATTTGCTCCCATACACAAGGATTAACTTATATTCCACAATTAGGCTATGTAAGCTTTTTAGTTTCCTTTTGATTGTAATTACTCCCTCCAAAACTCACAAATGAGTTATCTATCTACAGCAATACCCTTCACCAAACAGAATGATGATGGTGCCCCCACAGACTCATTACCCAATCCCCCCCCCACCCCGGGAATAAAAGGTGTAACTGTTAGACTGTTTATGGGTCAATGAGTGAATATGGTTTCCATATATTTTTTTTTCTATCCCTCCTCACTTGGGTCATACGTTCGTTGGTGGGTATTTATATAGTTCCTACGACCCATTTCATGATTTGTGATTGATCCTGTTTTAGTATTAATGGGCCTACTGCTACTAGCCTACATTAAACCAATGTACGCCTACGCTATAGACCTGAGTTAAGTGGACCTAGCCGTTCCTGAAGATTGATGTAAAGGCTACATGTATGTAATTAGCATAAGCCTAGGCCCACATACCATTTCTTTCATAAGGTTCGAATCTCCGTGAACCTGACCGCCTCAATGCTACCCCGGTTCTGTCTTGGGGCGTCTGCCTTGACCCTGAGCTCCTTGAAGGTCGAAAGAGCTCTGTCAACTCCTGTTGTGTACTGGTGCCGTGCCTTGGCCGAGCACTGACGTTTGGCCTAGTTAGAATGCTATTACTAACGTTAGTCCTAGGTACGGGCCGGACTTGCTGCCCTTCACTTGAAGTTAAACGATGGGATGTGGATGCTGGTGGTGGGTTCTGTGTCAATTGGTCCACCGACGAGTTTGCCACCACCTGCTCTATTAGACTTGAGAGCCGTTCGAACTGCTGCCTCATGTCTCTGAATTCTGAGTGATCGGCCATGATGTCTACTGAGTACTATTCTGAAGTGTTGGTCTAGTAGTGTGCGCTGGACACTGGACTTCCGCGGCACGAACTAGTCCGAACGAGAAAACATCTTAGTTGGCACTTACAGAGCTCCGTACTTTGTATTGCATATATATATTTTTCTTACAGAATATATTTTACGAACAAAATATATTTTTCGTACAGAATATATTTTACGAAAAAATATATTTTTCGTACAGAATAGAACTTTCTTGTTAGGGAATATATATATTTTTCCTTACACATGATACAAATATATTTTTTGCACAGAATAGAATTTTTTGTACAGAAGATATATATTTTCTGTCACAGAATATATATATTTTCTGTCACAGAATATATATTTTGTTAGAGAAAAATATTTTTGTGAGAGAATATATATATATTTTTTGAACAAGATATATATTTTTTCAACAAGATATATATTTTTTCAACAATATATATATATATATATATATATATATATTTCTCTTACAGAATAAATATTTTTTTTTTTATATATAAATATATACCTTAAGGGAATAAATATAATTTTCAGGGAATATATATGTGTATACATATATATTAATATGTCTAAAATGTATTTTTGAAGTTAACAATGTATGTATTTCGCAAGTACAGCATATATATATTTGTACGTAATATATTCCGCTTTCTCGCGCCATACATACCCGTACATCTGACAGGAGTGTGGTTTGTACACGGAAGCTCGTAAGTAGCTTTGCACGTACAGATAATCGTACAACTTACAGTAGGGTACCACTCACTATTAATATGGTGTAACTTTTCGTTTAA
Organism: Apostichopus japonicus; assembly: GCF_037975245.1. Lineage (NCBI taxonomy): Eukaryota > Metazoa > Echinodermata > Holothuroidea > Aspidochirotida > Stichopodidae > Apostichopus > Apostichopus japonicus. Next base: position 15,833,356 of record NC_092577.1, read on the forward strand.
CGTTAACTAACAAAATCTTCAATACACTCGAATCAGTGGAGCGAATCCGTCAGTCGTTAGAATTCTTCACGGTGTGGATTTCGTGGCACGGTTATGAGACACAATGTGAAGTGTCATTTCTTACTCCTGTTCTTTAAGCGTTCTGTTATTTCTGATAGTTTCTTCACCCGCCTGACGGGACACATGTCTATGTTAAGACTAAACCGGGAATTGAAACTCCAGCCGTCTGACGGGACATACAATCTCCAATAAAGAATAGTAGTGCTGCAGACACCAGACGCTTTTGGAAAAAAATGTTACCACGAAACTTTTTTTTGGGGGGGGGGGGGAGTTTGTAATGTTAACACAATATCAGTATCAAAAAGTAACAAGCCTCGCTACTCAACGGTGCAAATTTTTAGTACGCTGCTCCTGGATGGCGTAATTGACCCAATTTTTGCAGCACACCGTCGACATGCACACCATAAATAAGCATATTCGGCTTCTTAAGCGGATTCATAATCCGTCTTCAACGGCTCAACCTACCTACTCTTGCATCTCTGACCATGATACTGTAGTAGCACGTTTTGTTTTGCCTTCCTTTTTCCCGATCGGGCGGGGCCAATGAAAGCTTAACTGTCGGATTCTTGGCGAGGCAAGAGTTCCGCCAAGGTTTCGAGACCAGGTACAAAGGATGGCAAAGATTGAAGCCGGCCTTTGCCTGTACATCCTAATGGTGGGATGTCAAGTTGCGCATCAAACGCTTCGCAAATTCAGTATTACGTGACCCGCGCACGGCGTCGAAGAGAACATTTTTCGAAGCTGTGCGCGGAGGTGAAGTTTGGCGACCCTTCGGCTGTCATCGCTTTGCAGACCTATCTCGATGAAAAGTACCACGGTGCCCGTGTCGAAGCGGTGGAAGCCGAGGAACGCCCTTCACTGAGGTTTTACCAGTCCGTAAGCTCATCGGCGTGTGACAGACGCGTCCCATCTGTGCGCGCTACTGATGGGACCGTGGTTAGTGACCCTCACGGCATTGTCCGCGTATACAAGGATTATTATTTCAGTTTGTTTACGCGTGGCAGTGTCGACTTGTCGGCACAGGCCGATTTATTGAGGGGGAATCTCAAAAACTGTTCCCCACGATGTCAATGATATTTTGGGGGGGGGGGGGACGGAATAACCACTGTTGAGCTTTGGAAGGCGCTTTCGAAGATGAAGAATGGCAAGTCTCCGCGTTCGGACGGGCTTCCGAGGGAGTTCTACCGAACCTTCTGGGCCCGACCTCAGAGCCGTCTTCGAGGACGCCTTCCAAAACGGACTTTTAAACCAAAGTCAACGTCTGGGCATGATTACTTTGCTGCCCAAGTCTGGGAACCCCTTGGACCCTCATAACAAGCGTCCAATCACCTTGTTAAATGTAGACAACAAGTTGTTGGCTAAGGCTTTGTGCAACCGCCTTGCACTGGCTATGCCGCATCTCGTGGGTGATCTCCAGACTTGTGCAGTGAAGTGTCATTGCATCCAGCAAAACTTGTGGTTGTTGCGCGACTTGACCGACTTTGTTATTGAACGAGATCTGCCATGTGCATTGGTGTCTCTGGACCAGCAGAAGGCCTTTCACATGGTGGATCGGGGGTTTTTAATGAATGTATTGGAGACGTTTCAGTTGCACCCGGTTTTTCGTAAATGGATTTCTGTTTTGTATCAGGACAGTTTCAGTTCTGTTATCGTTAATGGGTTTTGTTCGGAGGTTTTTAACGTGGAGAGGGGGGTGCGCCAGGGGTGCCCTCTGTCTCCATTACTTTATGTTTTGTTTAGGGTGCCAAAGTGAAGTGCGTTCAATATGCAGATGACATCACGTGAGTTATTTAGAGTCTGGGCTCCTTTGGTGCCCTCTCGCAGGATTTATCTATCTTTGAGAGAGCTACCGGGGCGAAGTTGAATCCGGAAAAGACAAAGGGCCTTCGCCTTGGTAGCTGGAGATTACAGAGACTTACCATTCGGTGCATCGTGGTCGGATCAAAATATCAAAATTAATGGTATATGGTTCGGCTACGATGCACCTTGTGATGTTGTAGAGTCAACAGCATTTCCGGATTTCTGGATAGCGCCACCTTTTTTTTCCCCTGGACAACGGGTTACGAAATAGACAAACAACACGTTTTGTCGGTGAAGAAAATAGCGTATTAAAAAAGCGTACTTACGTGCTCCATTATTAACCAATCATTACGGAAGTTTGATTAGGACTTACCTTAATATCGCAAGGAACATTATATATCGTATCTACCAGTGTTATATTACATATTTTATCGTTTATTTGTGAAGAGAAGTTCCACATCTTTACGAACTTCAGCTAAGTAGCCTACCTATTAAATCGCGTTACCTATCAGCATTAGGCTGTTGTGTAAGGCCTATACTTCATTCCATTTCTCCGCGGACCGCGATATTTATTTGTGTTGAGGATAGAATCATCCAGTTCATCACTATTCACCTTTATGTTGGATGCCACGAGCCCGTGAACTTATTCTATTTTTATACATCCAGTTCGGATTCCGGCATATATATATTTATATTTCATCTTAAGGAATGAGGTTTCACCAGCAGTGTAATTCTGTCTGTCGCCCTCACTCCTGTCGTGAATACGACTTACGTGCCGGCGAAGCAGATTCCAGACTCCCCAACATACATAAGGAATAGGTAAGAACCTTTTATTATAGTATTTAAAACCGCCTCAACAAATTGGTGACCCCGACGTGATTCTTAGGTTCGAACAACTGAGAATGGAACATAAAATTTCACTGTAAAATATATCACTGATGTCTACACTTTGCAAATTAATTTTTGTTGCTGACTCAAGAGCACATTCATTTCAAAAATATTCTAAGCCACAACATTATAACCATAGAATTAAATACATTATAACGAGGGGTGCTAAGGTGAATGATCTGCTTCAACCCACTTTGGAACAAGTAAGACACTGCAGCAATCGCTGTTACCCAGTGGTCAGAGTGGCTGCAGGGATAAATGACCTCCTAGAATTAAGACCAGTCAAGGACACAACCAAGCCGAAAATTATTTATCCATCTACTATCACCTCGGAAGAACTAATATCTACTTTAGAGTTTTTCCGCAGTAAAGTCACAGAAGTCCACCCCAAAGCTATAGTAATCTTTACCACTATACCCCCCGCAAGCATCCAAAAGTTCCAACAAAATCGTGGGGTCGTCGCACACAGTCAGAGCGAAATCAAGGACATTCAGACCAATTTCAACGACAAGATCGACAGGATCAATGATGCTATATATGAATTAAATAATAAGGAGCAAGTTGGAAAGAAATTCACAACCTTAGCCTGGCACGCGTCGATACGCAAAGCAACCAAACGCACTAATACCCGCACAGGGAAGAAATATAAAGCCAGGGTAAACAATTTCAAAGATCTGTATGACGGCCTGCACGGTACTTCTCGGTGCAAACTAAAGTGGTTTAACCTAATGCATGAACATTTCTCTAGAGATTTAGAAATAATAAACACCATTTAGTATCTTATTGTCAAAACGATACAACAAGAATGTCGGAAGGAGACGACGAACAAAAGAAAGTTAAGGAGCACCCGGAACAACATACAGCCACCATGTCAGCAGTCTCCATCAAACTACCCCCCTTTTGGCCAAACGACCCGGCCATCTGGTTTGCTCTGATAGAGGCCCAATTTCAAACTAAGGGTATCACCGCTCAAACGACAAAATATGCCTACGTGGTAGCCGCCCTACAGCCCGAGGTAGCAGAGGAAGTCCGTGACCTACTACTGAAACCACCAACAACAGACCAATATGACAACATCAAGGCAGAGCTGATATCGCGTACATCCACCTCAGAGCAAAAACGCCTCCACCAGCTTATCAACGCAGAGGAATTGGGAGATCGCAAGCCCAGTCAACTGTTGCGGCGCATGCAACAATTGTTGGGAGACAAGAAGTTGGAGGAAAGCATACTGAAAACCCTATTCTTACAACGACTCCCAATTTCTGCACAAACCATACTGGCGACCAGTGATTCTCTGGACATTGGGCAGCTTGCGGTCATCGCAGATAGAATTTTAGAGGTTAACCAAACACCAACCATAGCACCCGTACAATCCCAGGCAAGCGCAACTGCCTCCAGTGAGATTGAAGAACTCCGGTTAATGGTATCTACCTTGAGTGCTCAAGTCAAAGAATTGTCAGATGGGTTAGCACGTAGAAGCAGGTCCCCAAATAGGTCAGTTTTCAACACCGGCAACCGCCAAAGGTCATCCTCAAGGCGACGATTCGACCAAAAGGGGAGTCTGTGTTATTACCACTGGCGATTCGGGAAGGAGGCAAAGAAATGCCAAGATCCTTGCAAATGGAAAGCAAACCAGACGCCAAAAGACAACACCAGCGCCTAGCGGCGACAGGGACGTCTGGTGCACTATTAGGTCGTCAATTTTATGTAAGAGACAGGCGCATTGGGACCAGGTACCTAGTTGATACTGGGGCAGAAGTAAGTGTTTTCCCAGCAACGCTAGACGACAAAAAGAAAACACACACACACACACTACAGGCAGCTAACAACACTGTAATTACAACTCATGGTCAACGATCCATGACACTAGATCTTGGATTACGCCGTATGTTTTCCTGGGTGTTCATATTAGCCGACATAAGGACTCCAATCATTGGGGCAGATTTTCTTGCTAACTTTTCTATTTTGGTAGATGTCAGGAACAAGAAGCTAATAGATTCACAGACTACTTTACAAGTCAACGGAAGTGGATCGAAAGCAAACCCACTTAGCCCAAGAGTCAACATAGCTAATAGTCAAGCGTACGTCACGAAGTTACTTCATGAATTCCAAGGTATCACAAAGCCGGACTACCAGGAAACTGCATTAAAACATAATGTCACTCACAGCATCATCACCAAAGGTCATCCTGTCACCGCAAGGCCACGTAGGCTCCATGCAGATAAACTGCAAACAGCAAAAGATGAGTTCAATCACATGTTGCAACTCGGCATCATACGCCCGTCCACCAGTAATTGGGCGTCGCCACTACACCTTGTCCCGAAGAAATCTGGAGACTGGCGCCCTTGCGGCGATTACAGGGCTCTTAATAACATTACGGTGCCCGACCAATATCCAATACCACACTTACAGGATTTCTCAAACGTACTGGCAGGGAAACAGATATTTTCAACCATTGACCTCGTCCGTGCTTATCACCAAATACCAATCCAACCAGAAGACATACCAAAAACCGCAATCACAACCCCTTTCGGCCTCTATGAGTTCGTCCGCATGCCTTTCGGCCTCAGGAACGCGGCTCAAACCTTTCAGAGGTTCATTGACCAAGTTTTAAGGGGATTACCCTTTGTATTCACCTACATCGACGACCTACTCATAGCAAGCAATACCAAAGAGGAACATGAGCAACACCTGCGTGCAATTTTTCAAAGACTCCAAGACCACGGCGTTGTAATCAACCCCACGAAATGTGTTTTCGGAGCAGATTCAGTAGATTTCTTGGGACATCACGTGACTTCCCAAGGCATCAGTGCCCTCCCAGAGAAGGTTACAGCAATTCAAGCCTTCACAGAACCAACGACTCTCAAGCAACTAAGAGAATTCTTGGGCATGTTCAATTTTTACCGACGCTTTGTACCTCATTGTGCAGACCTATTGTTACCATTAACAGACATGCTAAAAGGGGAAAGGAAAAATGCAAAAATCACATTAAATGATGCTCAACAAAAAGCATTCAGTCAGGCTAAAGAGACCTTAGCAAAGACAACCTTGTTAACACATCCCCGAGCTGATGCACCAATCCATGTGTCAACCGACGCATCGGATTTCGCTGTCGGAGGTGTCCTTCATCAAACTATTGAGGGACAACAACAACCAATCGCTTTCTTCTCAAAGAAGCTGCAACCTGCAGAAACAAGGTACAGCACTTTCAGCAGAGAACTCCTTGCAATTTATCTCACAATTCGCCACTTCCGCCACTACCTGGAAGGACGTACCTTTTTCGTCCTAACGGATCACAAACCCTTAACGTTTGCGTTGCAAGCTAAGCCTGACAAACATTCGCCAAGGGAAATCAGACAACTAGACTTCATTTCGCAATATACAACTGATATCAGACACATCAAAGGCACCGAAAACCTCGTAGCAGACGCACTTTCGAGGTCACGATTGGAACATATTTCAACATCATCAATACCAACCACTGTTGTCGACACCGATAACATAGCGTTAACTCAAACGACGGATGACGAGCTGGAAAGCTTACGAAAATCATCGTCGTTACAATTTTTAGATGTTCCAATACCAATGACTGAGCGAACCATCGCATGTGACATTTCCACGGGCATTCCACGACCATATATTCCGCAATCATACCGCAGACAGGTATTCGATTCGGTCCACTCATTAGCACATCCAGGCACAAGGGCAACTAGAACGCTAATCAAAAAACGATATGTCTGGCCATCAATGAATCACGATATCGCCAAATGGACACGGCAGTGTGCCAGGTGCCAACAGGTGAAAGTACACCGCCATACCAAACCAGTTTTGTCAACAATACCACCGGCGAACGCACGTTTCAAGCAACTGCATATAGACTTAGTAGGTCCATTACCACCTTCTAAGGGTTACATATACCTCCTGACCATCATGGACCGTTATACGCGATGGCCAGCGGCATTACCACTAACAGATGCTACCGCGAGCACTGTGGTCAACGCACTACTTCACCACTGGATTGCAAATTACGGAATCCCAGACACCATAACTACTGACCGTGGGGCACAATTTGAAGCCCATTTATTTCAACGCATCAGTGACCTTTTTGGATTCAGAAGAATTCGCACTACCTCCTACCATCCAGAGGCAAATGGTATGATAGAGCGATCTCATCGCCGATTAAAAGAAGCCATAAAAGCAACAGACAACCCGTCTGCTTGGTATGAGTCCTTACCAATTATCATGTTAGCTCTACGGAACAACCCTAGAAGAGATACAGACTGCAGCCCAGCAGAACTACTCTACGGTGAACCACTAACAATGCCTTGTGATCTAATTACCGAACAGAAACCCCAAGGGTGTTTGGACCCTAGCGATTTTGTCGACAGGCTGCGACAGCAGATGTCAAGGTTACAGCCAATCCTAACAAGGCCAACTAAACGTGCAAGCTACCTACCAAAAGACATCAACAGCTGCTCACACGTGTGGATTCGCATCGACCGTGTGAGAAAACCACTCGAAGCACCCTACTCAGGACCTTATAAAGTTTTGAAACGAACGGAGCATTACTTCACACTCAAAATGAAAGATAAGGAAGACACCGTTAGCGTCAGTAGACTTAAACCAGCATATCTGGAAGACGACTTCCACACCATCAACCAACAACCAACGTGCTACGAGGCAGCACCAAACACCCCGAGTACTACAACAAACAAACATCCAACACACACCAACAAAAATGCTACAACAAACAAACAAACGAAAGTTACATTTTCAATACCACAAAAACAAACTCGTTCAGGCAGAAAAGTCCACCGACCGAAAAGGTTTATTCAAACATTGAATCCAGAATGAACAGGAAAGGCATTTTAGACTACAATATCGATTTTCATGTTTTTCAACCCTCAATCTGGAGGGGGCTAATGTAGAGTCAACAGCATTTCCGGATTTCTGGATAGCGCCACCTTTTTTTTCCCCTGGACAACGGGTTACGAAATAGACAAACAACACGTTTTGTCGGTGAAGAAAATAGCGTATTAAAAAAGCGTACTTACGTGCTCCATTATTAACCAATCATTACGGAAGTTTGATTAGGACTTACCTTAATATCGCAAGGAACATTATATATCGTATCTACCAGTGTTATATTACATATTTTATCGTTTATTTGTGAAGAGAAGTTCCACATCTTTACGAACTTCAGCTAAGTAGCCTACCTATTAAATCGCGTTACCTATCAGCATTAGGCTGTTGTGTAAGGCCTATACTTCATTCCATTTCTCCGCGGACCGCGATATTTGTTTGTGTTGAGGATAGAATCATCCAGTTCATCACTATTCACCTTTATGTTGGATGCCACGAGCCCGTGAACTTATTCTATTTTTATACATCCAGTTCGGATTCCGGCATATATATATTTATATTTCATCTTAAGGAATGAGGTTTCACCAGCAGTGTAATTCTGTCTGTCGCCCTCACTCCTGTCGTGAATACGACTTACGTGCCGGCGAAGCAGATTCCAGACTCCCCAACATACATAAGGAATAGGTAAGAACCTTTTATTATAGTATTTAAAACCGCCTCAACAATGTAACCTGGAACGAGAGGGCTGAGGTGCTTGAGAGCAGGCTCGAAACCTTTGGCACCCGCTGGCTTTCGATCCTAGGGAAAGTCACCGTAGTTAATCGTTTTGTTTCGCCCATCTTGTGGTACCCGGGCGCGGTGTATCCAATTCCGCGTCGCGTCCTGGTGCGGTTGGAGAGAGCGATATTTTCATTTATTTGGTCGGGTGGTACAGAGCTTGTCAAAAGGGCGGTAATGTACCAAAAACTGGAGAAGGGTGGGTTAGGGGTGGTTCATCTGGGAAGTAAATTGACCTTTTTGTTATTTAAGCAGTTGTTTGTAGCGGTAACTGACCCAGGGTTGCCTTGTTCATATTTTGTACGTTTTTGGGGCGGTTTGCACCTGCGTCGATGGGTCCCGGCGCTGTTTAGCAACAGAGAACCGCATAGTAGTACTCCAAACAGGGTGGTGCGTGTCACTTGCTCCGCTCTGATTGAGTTGCCCCCTGTTGACCTGTCACAGCCGGCCCTCGTTCACAGTTCGTTGCGGGATAGGGCCTTGAATGCAATTTTTGTCCAGGGACGTCATTCTGCCGAAGTATGGCGTTCGGTGCATTCAAGGCTGAATGGTGAAATGCTCCGTGATCTTGCATGGAGAATTGCACACGGTGCCTTGGTGACCAACCTAAAAAGATATCATTGGCGATTGGGTGATGGACTGTGCCCAAGGACCGGCTGTGACTGCTTGACAGTTGACTTCGTGGAGTGCAGACGTGTTTTTTGCTCTCGCTCTCCATATACTACACTGTACTATATTAACTTATACTGTATTGCACTGTACTGTACTGTGCTTCCCGCCAGGCGGGAGTGGTATTTTTCTGTTAGTACGTGCGTGCTACAGGCGTTGGTTTGTTTTTCGATATATTGTTCTTACTTTACTATTACCTTTGTTTTGGTTCGTTTCTTGCTCCTCCGTGGCCTAGCCACCTTGCGGTATCATGGCGTCGCGCCGTGATAGCCGTATTGTTAAGTTAACTTTTACCGGTGAACAAGCGGTTCCACCGGTGCAAGTGTTCAGTATTTTGAAGAGTAAGGGTGTTGCGGTTCCTGGAGAGGTTGACGCTTTGCAGGCTCTCCAGGGTCGTAACACGTATGACTTACGGTTCACCAGTGACGTGACCCGGCAGAAGGGTGTCACGTTGCTGAGTAATGTCGATGGTTTGACAGTTACGCCATACGAACGTTCCGTATGGGTAACTGTCATCCACGTAGGACTAGAGGTGCGTCAGGAACTTGTCGCAACTGTTTTAGGACGGTTTGGGGCTGTCAAGGCTACCAAAATGTGCTCCTACGCACAGGCCCCTGGGGTTTTGAACGGGCACCGACAGGTTCGGATCGACCTAAAGCAGGACATTCCCTCCTTCCTGTTTATTTCAGGGCATAAAGCTCACGTGCGTTATCCCGGTCAGCCCCGCACCTGCTTCAGGTGTGGGGAGACCGGGCACGAAGCCAAGGGCTGCCCAAACAAAAAGTGTGGGCGCTGCCTTCGTCTTGGGCATGATACCTCTGCTTGCCCAAGCGAAGTTGTGTGCTCACTCTGTGGGAAGGAGGGACATTTTTTTCGCGCTTGTCCCTCCTCTTATGTATTTATGACAAAGAGCAGGGGTCAGGCAAAGTCGCAGAGTTCTGACGCACCTACTGCCTCGGAGGAAGCTCCACGCAAGGAGGGGGAACCAGGTGAGGATTCACCTTCCGCACCTGGTTCACCCTCCCCCGTAGTTGCAGACCCTAACCCCGTGCCCGCACCGAGAAAGTCTCCAGCAGCTTCCCCCATCAACTCGTCCAGTTCCGTCCCCAGTCCGCCGCCGGTATCGCCAGATCCGGAGACTCTGTCCGACGGCGACTCCGGGGACTCGGTAGTCATCGGGTCTCCGGAGGCTCTGTCTGACAGCGACTCCGGAGACTCGGTGATCGTAGAGCCGAAACGTGCCACCGGGACGAGCTGGTACGACGAGATGGGGGAACCCTCTCTAAAAAGGTCGGCCTCAAGCGACGACTCAGACGACGATATGTCGTCTAGAGCTCGCTTGAAGCTTACAGAATCGTCGTCGGCGTAGTTTTGCCTCATTGCCCTCTCATGGCCCATACATTTTCAGTTGCAACTTTCAACGTCAATGGCATGAGGGATCATCGCAAGCGCAGTCGCATTTTCCAATATTGTATTTCAATGGAAGTCGACTGCGTTTGCCTGCAGGAAACACATATTTTGGAAGAAGATGTCCCTCTATGGGCTTACGAGTGGGGTGGTGGGCTGCATGCTTCGTTTGGTTCGTCTTCATCCTGTGGCACTGTCATCCTTCTGTCACCTCGTCAGGCGGGTTTTGCCACTAGGGTGGAGACGGATCACGAGGGCCGATTGGTTTGCATTCTATTCAAGTATCCACAGGGTAACATCTCCCTTTGCAATGTGTATGCTCCCAATCGGCCTTCTGCTAGACGATAATTTTTTAACACGCTACCTTCCTTTGTTCCTGGTAGTGCACCATGTGTCATGGTCGGAGACTTTAACTGTGTCCCAGACTCGGGTCTTGACAGACTCGGGGCTCCTGTGTATGCTAGTCCCGACGCTGGGATCACAGAATTGGACAGATTCACTTCGGCACACCATTTAGCCGATGTCTGGAGGCATATGCACCCGTGTAGTACGGTGTATACGTGGATGAGGCCTAACGGAGAAGATGCCTCCAGGATAGATCGAGTGTATGCGCCCGTAAGTTTTAAATTTTCGGGTTGCGAGACGCTCAGCTGTCCGCTCTCTGACCATGACACTGTAGTAGCACGTTTTGTTTTGCCTTCCATTTTCCCGATCGGGCGGGGCCTATGGAAGCTTAACTGTCGGATTCTTGGCGAGGCAGAGTTCCGCCAAGGTTTCGAGACCAGGTACAAAGGATGGCAAACATTGAAGCCGGCCTTTACTTCTACATCCCAATGGTGGGATGATGTCAAGTTGCGCATCAAACGCTACGCAATTCAGTATTGCGTGACCCGCGCACGGCGTCGAAGAGAACATTTTTCCAAGCTGTGCGCGGAGGTGAAGTTTGGCGACCCTTCGGCTGTCATCGCTTTGCAGACCTATCTCGATGAAAAGTACCACGGTGCCCGCGTCAGGGCCCGTGTCGAAGCGGTGGAAGCCGAGGAACGCCCTTCACTGAGGTTTTACCAGTCCGTAAGCTCATCGGCGTGTGACAGACGCGTCCCATCTGTGCGCGCTACTGATGGGACCGTGGTTAGTGACCCTCACGGCATTGTCCGCGTATACAAGGATTATTATTTCAGTTTGTTTACGCGTGGCAGTGTCGACTTGTCGGCACAGGCCGATTTATTGAGGGGAATCTCAAAAACCGTTCCCCACGATGTCAATCATATTTTGGGGGGCGGAATAACCACTGTTGAGCTTTGGAAGGCGCTTTCGAAGATGAAGAATGGCAAGTCCCCGGGTTCGGACGGGCTTCCGAGGGAGTTCTACCGAACCTTCTGGGCAATAATAGGACCCGACCTCAGAGCCGTCTTCGAGGACGCCTTCCAAAACGGACTGTTAAACCAAAGTCAACGTCTGGGCATGATTACTTTGCTGCCCAAGTCTGGTGACCCCTTGGACCCTCATAACAAGCGTCCTATCACCTTGTTAAATGTAGACTACAAGTTGTTGGCTAAGGCTTTGTGCAACCGCCTTGCACTGGCTATGCCGCATCTTGTGGGTGATCTCCAGACTTGTGCAGTGAAGGGTCATTGCATCCAGCAGAACTTGTGGTTGATGCGCGACTTGACCGACTTTGTTATTGAACGAGATCTGCCATGTGCATTGGTGTCTCTGGACCAGCAGAAGGCCTTTGACATGGTGGATCGGGGGTTTTTAATGAATGTATTGGAGACGTTTCACTTGCACCCGGTTTTTCGTAAATGGATTTCTGTTTTGTATCAGTACAGTTTCAGTGCTGTTATCGTAAATGGGTTTTGTTCGGAGGTTTTTAACGTGGAGAGGGGGGTGCGCCAGGGGTGCCCTCTGTCTCCATTACTTTATGTTTTGTTTAGCGAGTCCCTGTCTCGTCTTTTGGAAAGGGACTCAAGACTTGTTCCATTCGTTGTGCCAGGGGGTGCCAAAGTGAAGTGCGTTCAATATGCAGATGACGTCACGTGTGTTATTTCGAGTCTGGGCTCCTTTCGTGCCCTCTCGCAGGATTTATCTATCTTTGAGAGAGCTACCGGGGCGAAGTTGAATCCGGAAAAGACAAAGGGCCTTCGCCTTGGTAGCTGGAGATACAGAGACTTACCATTCGGTGCATCGTGGTCGGATCAAAATATCAAAATTAATGGTATATGGTTCGGCTGTGATGCACCTTGTGATGTAACCTGGAACGAGAGGGCTGAGGTTCTTGAGAGCAGGCTCGAAACCTTTGGCACCCGCTGGCTTTCGATCCTAGGGAAAGTCACCGTAATTAATCGTTTTGTTTCGCCCATCTTGTGGTACCCGGGCGCGGTGTATCCAATTCCGCGTCGCGTCCTGGTGCGGTTGGAGAGAGCGATATTTTCATTTATTTGGTCGGGTGGTACAGAGCTTGTCAAAAGGGCGGTAATGTACCAAAAACTGGAGAAGGGTGGGTTAGGGGTGGTTCATCTGGGAAGTAAATTAACCTTTTTGTTATTTAAGCAGTTGTTTGTAGCGGTAACTGACCCAGGGTTGCCTTGTTCATATTTTGTACGTTTTTGGGGCGGTTTGCACCTGCGTCGATGGGTCCCGGCGCTGTTTAGCAACAGAGAACCGCATAGTAGTACTCCAAACAGGGTGGTGCGTGTCATTTGCTCCGCTCTGATTGAGTTGCCCCCTGTTGACCTGTCACAGCCGGCCCTCGTTCACAGTTCGTTGCAGGATAGGGCCTTGAATGCAATTTTTGTCCAGGGACGTCATTCTGCCGAAGTATGGCGTTCGGTGCATTCAAGGCTGAATGGTGGCATGAATCTTGCATGGAGAATTGCACACGGTGCCTTGGTGACGAACCTAAAAAGATACCATTGGCGTTTGGGTGATGGACTGTGCCCGAGGACCGGCTGTGACAGCTTAGAGAGTACCGCTCATGTTTTTTGGCATTGTTGCTTTGTAGTTAACTTATGGGAGTGGTTCCAGACCTGGACCGACCGTGTTACGGGAGACCGTTCATGGTCGGTAGGACAGGGCTTTATTTTATATGGGGTAGACCCTCCAGTTTGTTCGGTTGCTGTTTTGCATCGCATTATTTTTGTTTGCTCTATTGTAAAAAAACATGTTTGGCGGAATAGATGTGATGTGGTTTTTAGGGGGAAATTTGCCAGTTGGCAGGCAGTCCTGGAGGCGGTGAAGTCTGATATTCGCCTTCAGATTGAAGGCGACTTTCGCCGTTTATCTGGGCCTGCCTTTTTTGGACGCTGGTGTGCTGGGGAGGGGTTTTTCGTTTCGCTCCGTACTGGTCGTCCTTTTGTGGTTTTTTGAATGTTTGAGTGGGGGGGGGGGGGTTGGGCGTTTGTCTCTGCAGGTCGGCGGGCGTATGTTTTATTGGCTCGCTTGACCTGAGTTTCGTTTTTCAGAATGGGATGTTTCGGTAGTGCCGTTTGGCCGTGACGTTTTATATCCCGCATGGCGGGTCACGTAAAAAGCGCTGTGACTGCTTAGAGAGTACCGCTCATGTTTTTTGGCATTGTTGCTTGTAGTTAACTTATGGGAGTGGTTCCAGACCTGGACCGACCGTGTTACGGGAGACCGTTCACGGTCGGTAGGACAGGGCTTTATTTTATATGGGGTAGACCCTCCAGTTTCTTCGGTTGCTGTTTTGCACCGCATTATTTTTGTTTGCTCTATTGTGAAAAAAACATGTTTGGCGGAATAGATGTGATGTGGTTTTTAGGGGGAAATTTGCCACTTGGCAGGCAGTCCTGGAGGCGGTGAAGTGTGACATTCTCCTTCAGATTGAAGGCGATTTTCGCCGTTTATCTGGGGCTGCCTTTTTCGGACGGTGGTGTGCTGGGCCCTCGAGGGGTTTTTCGTTTCTCTCCGTGCTGGTCGTCCTTTTCTGGTTTTTTTAATGTTTGAGTGGGGGGTTTGGCGTTTTGTCTCTGCAGGTCGGCGGGCGTATGTTTTATTGGCTCGCTTGACCTGAGTTCCGTTTTTGCTTCCTTGCTTTTTGCAAAGCAAGGAACCTATGCGTTCAACTTGGCGTGTGTGTATGTGTGTGTGTGTGTGTGTGTATGTGACGCTTGGCTTGTGTACACGATATCTCAATAAGGAAATGATGTATCATGATGAAACTTGTTGGGTGGATAGCCCATAGTAAGAGGAAGATCCCTATTGTTTTTGGTGCCCGCAAAGGTCAGTTAGATGCCAAAACCAATATATTAAAAACAGCAATAACTCCCATTGACAGGGTCCGACATGGTTGATATTTTGGGAGTAGTTGTGAATGGGGTAAGGCATCGTTTCCAAACATAACGGTAATGTGATCGAAGGTCAACAAAGGTCAATTAATGATAAAAACTAGTATTTTTGCGATAACTTGAGAACGAAATGTCCGTTAGGGTTGGGAGTTGCTTCAATGTAATCCCAATTGTCGACCCGCACCTGGGTGACCCCTGACTTCAATTTGACCTTTGGTGACCTTTACGTGTTTTTGTGGATTTTTACAGTTTCGATGCTATTTTCAGATGTTAAAGGTACATTCTGATCATAAATGTCAATGGGTTGACCCCCGTGTGACCTTTGTGTGCGAAGTTATACGAGGTCAAAGCTAATTTTCAGACATTTAATGCAATAACTCCCAGTTCCAAGGTGTGACACGGTTGATATTTTTGGAGTAGTCGCAAATGGTATAGGGTAATATTTTCAAACTTAACGGTCATGTGATCCAAGGTCACCAAAGGTCAATTAATGATAAAAAACTAGTATTTTTGCAATAACTTGAGAACGAATTGTCAGTTAGGGTTGGGAGTTGCTTCTACGTAATCCAATTGTCCACCCACATCTGGGTGACCCTTGACCTCAATTTGACCTCTGGTGACCTTTTCGTGTTTTGGGGATTTTTACAGTTTCGATGCTATTTTCAGATGTTAAAGATACCTTCTGATCATAAATGTCAATAGGTTGACCCCTGAGCTTTGTGTGTGGAGTTATAGGAGGTCAAAGTTAATTTTCAGACATTTCATGCAATAACTCTCAGTGCCAACGTGTGACAAGGTTGATTTTTTGGGACAAGTTGCGAATGGTATAGGGGAATATTTTCAGGTTTAGCGGTCATGTGATCCAAGGTCACCAAAGGTCAGCTAATGTTAAAAAACTAGCATTTTGGGGGGAGAAAATGGGCAAAGAAAACATGTTTGAATTTTTACAGTTTTGATGCTCCGTTTAGGTATCACCGATCAAAAATGTCAATTGGTTGACCTACGGGTGACCTTTGTGTGTGAAGTTATGTATACAAGTTCAAAGTAAATTTTTAGATATTTAATGCAATTAAATGCCAATACCAAGGTGTGACACGGTTCATAATTTGGGACAAGATGTGAATGGGGGTGGTGGAACATTTTCAAACTTAAAGGTCATGTCATCTGTGGTCACCAATGTTATCATATCTGTTGACCCGCTTGTAGGTGACCTTATACTTGTCACATTTTCGACGCCATATTTAGATATCAAAAGTGCCTTTTGATCAAAAATCCGATCACATTTTGTGATCACAAAAGTGTTGGTTACTTTATGCGTACATGTAGGACCACAATTACTTGGACTATTTGAGCCCAATCTTGCTTCATAATATATGTATTGTCATATACCCCAAGCAAGGAACCACAGTGCCCTTGGGCTCTTGTTCAGAATGGGATGGTTCGGTAGTGCCGTTTGGCCGTGACGTTTTATATACCGCATGGCGGGTCACGTAAAAAGCACTCTTGCATATAGACCCTCCGTGGTGATATGATACAGGTTTATAAAATAATGCACGGGTTGAATGATATGAAGAAGAACACCCTCTGTTCTTTCATTCTGAAGGATTTCAAAACGCTGTCGGCTGGGGAGGTTTGGCCGTCACGTCAGTTTACATCACCAATATGTTCTGGATCCAGCTAATAGGACAGAATAATCTGATGGATATAAATATACCAGCTACGGGGATTTTGCCAGTGGGGAAAATTAACCCCGTTTTCTTCGGCATTTTTCCTGTGGGATTTTGAAAATTCCAAGGAGGAAAATTTCACGTGCATTATTCCCGTCGGGTATTTCCCCGTTAAAACCCCATAGGAAATGGTCTTTCCCGTGTGCCAAAATCCCTAAGGAAATTTCTTATGGTTTTTTTTTTATAGGAAATTCAATTGTTTACTTTTGTAAGGGATGCTCCATAGACCATCGGTCTCGCGGATCATCGGTTTTCGAAAATTCGGTCTCGCGGATCTTCGGAATTCACCCGAATTCATCGCGCTAAATTCCTCCTACTGCGGTAACCAATACGTGACGGCCAAACCTCCCCAGCCGACAGCGTTTTGAAATCCTTCAGTATGAAAGAACAGGGTGTTGCGAATGTCAGACTTCACCGCCTCCAGGACTGCCTGCCAACTGGCAACCTTCCCCCTAAAAACCACATCACATCTATTCCGCCAAACATGTCTTTTGACAATAGAGCAAACCAAAATAATACGATGCAATACAGCAATCGAACAAACTGGAGGGTCTACCCCATATAATATAAAGCCCTGTCCAACCGACCATGAACGGTCTCCCGTTACACGGTCGGTCCAGGTCTGGAACCACTCCCATAAGTTCAAAACAAAGGGGCAATGCCAAAAAACATGGGCAGTACTCTCAAAGCTGTCACAGCCGGTCCCCGGGCACAGTCCATCACCCAATCGCCAGTGATACCTTTTCAGATTGGTCACCAAGGCACCGTGTGCAATTCTCCATGCAAGATCACGGAGCCTGCAACCATTCAGCCTTGAATGCACCGAACGCCATACTTCGGCAGGATGACGTCCCTGTACAAAAATTGCATTCAAGGCCCTATCCCGCAACGAACTGTGGACGAGGGCCGGCTGTGACAGGTCAACAGGGGGCAACTCAATCAGAGCGGAGCAAATGACACGCACCACCCTGTTTGGAGTACTACTATGCGGTTCTCTGTTGTTAAACAGCGCCGTGACCGATCGACGCAGGTGCAATCCGCCCCAAAAACGTAGAAAATATGAACAAGGCAACCCTGGGTCAGTTATCGCTACAAACAACTGCTTAAATAACAAAAAGGTCAATTTACTTCCCAGATGAACCACCCCTTACCCACCCTTCTCCAGTTTTTGGTACATTACCGCCCTTCTGACAAGCTCTGTACCACCCGACCAAATAAATGAAAATATCGCTCTCTCCAACCGCACCAGGACGCGACATTGGATACACCGCGCCCGGGTTCCACAAGATGGGCGAAACAAAACGATTAATTACGGTGACTTTCCCTAGGATCGAAAGCCAGCGGGTGCCAAAGGCTTCGAGCCTGCTCTCAAATACCTCAGCCCTATCGTTCCAGGTGACGTCACAAGGTGCATCGTAGCCGAACCATATACCATTAATGTTGATATTGTGATCCGACCACGACGCACCGAAGGTAAGTCTCTGTATTTCCAGCTACCAAGGCGAAGGCCCTTTGTCTTGTACTTGCTATATAGAATCTTGCACTTGCTATATAGGCAATGCACATGTCAAGTTTGAAGTGCAACCATTTTTCTCTCGAGATATCACGGTCACAATGTGTTTCAGACTTTGACATACATGAACAAACATAGAAGAGGTATCATCTACTCACAACAGGTAATGTACAAAGAAAGTTTAAACTTCAAGCAATTTTTAACTCTGGAGCATGGTATTGGGATTACAAGATATTGTGACATGAAGCAATATGCCCAAATGGATGGAGGGGCTTGAGCCGATGACCCACCTCTGTAACAATTCTGGAAAACCGCTCAGATGTGGATAACTGCCTCTCCCCTTAAACCACTCCCGCATATCAAACAGGAGAAACACAAATCTACCCCCCCCCAACCCCTCTTATACTATGTACAACACTACTCATATACAGACACATTAACAACATGGAACAGATTCCTTGTGCAAAGAATACAATCAAATTGTATTTAAACTACCTCTCACAATTTGGCAAACGTAATTTGTTTCGGACAAATACCCAGAAGCTTTGGGATATTCATGTACCATAGAACAGGGGTTAACAACCTACATCCTACAGGCCGATGTTTAAATATATTAAGCCCACCAGGGATGCATTGTACCTATAAAGGTAGAACCAGCAGGCCCACCATTAACAATAATTTTTGTTTATTTCCCATTAATTCACATGAAATGGTAGAAAGAAAATTACACCATGTTGCATTTAACACCACTTATCATGATCAACTTTTCTCAAAAGGAAAGAGAATCGAGGTACCTCCCCCCCCCCCCCTTTGGAACCTTCTCATTTCAGGGATAGAAAGTAGTGCATGCATCCAGCAAAGCATTGCAGACCATCAGGGTTGTCGCAGAAGGAGTTCTAAAAGTACATGTTTATTTCGATCCAATACAAAAAAGGTTGTAGCTCTTACATTCCATGAACACTTAAAGTTGCAATATACGTATAATATCTCACCACAAGGTCTTAATTCTTCTGCTTTTGAATCTACATTGATAATCTTGTTGTAACATACAATATAGTCCATGGGCTAGCAGGACCCCCCCCCCCCCGAGCACCCCCCCACTCTCCGCGAGTGGTATCATTTTGTTGAGGGGACCCGTCCGAACAATATTTTGCATGTTACCGTTGAAAATGTTGGGATCGACTCTGCATTTCCGCCATTTTCCAAAATGGCCGCCATTTGGAACTATTTTCACCCATATCTCGGCGTTATAATTTTGGTGTTTATACCCATGTTTTCTGGGTCAAGGAATCCAGTAAGAACAAAGACATAACCATTGGATCATTGCGCTGCAGCGGCTATTTTGAAATTGAAAATGGCCGCCAATTCGGAACTATTTACCTATAACTCAGCTTCTAAGGCACATAGAGTTATAATTCTGGTGTCTATACCCATGTTTTCAGGCTCAAGGAATCCAATAAGAATAACAAGATTAACACTGGATCGTTTCGCTGTAGCAACCATTTTGAAATTGAAGAAAAATCATTCTTCTTCATATCCTTTACGTATCTGGCATTATCGCGTGATCAGAGATACATTTGTACTGCATCTTTAACCTCTCTCTGTATTACTTCCAGACCATCTTGTTTTTGTTCTGTTCTGTGGTTGAGACAATTTTTATTAGTGGATTGTTAACTACCGCCCCCTGTTCTGAAAATGTTCTTTTCTAACTTTAAGAATCCTTTTGACTTTTGCTGAGGTGCTCCAGATAGTGAGTGCAGGTAAGAGGATAGTTTTAAAATTAGATTCTAACTTCGAAATGTTGATTCGAAATAGCTATAGAAGATGCCTGAAAAGTTTTTGTCCAGGAATAGTCTTCAAAGAGTGGTAATTTCCTGGAAGCCTTTGGGGATGACAAAGGCTATGCTATAGCCTAACCTAGCATAACGTTAAGGCCCATTGACGTTCCGTGCATCTTTCAGGCCTATGCCTATAGTCTGGTATATGTTTCTTACAGGCCTAGGTCTATATCTTCAATGTTGACTGATAGCAGCTGGGGGTCAAATTAAATTGTGTCCGGACAAGCCGAAGGTTGAAAAAGACGCCCGGACACTCGAAATTGCAGACGGGTACAGGGATCGGATACCCGGATCTTCATTCTGACTACCCATGTAAACACTAATATATGTAACACATGATGACGTAACCGTTCTTTGATTTCTTTTCTCCTTTTTTTATGTTACAGGTTGCGATTGGGGCAATGAGTCTGCCAAGTAAGAAGCGTCAATTACGCTGCCCTCCAGATGCAGCAGATGTACCTACATGTATTATCCACAGTGACGACTGTACATCAGAAAACATTACCCTTCTGTCTGAACTTAACAACCCAGAAGAACGGTTCCAAAAAATCCAGGACGTTTGCAGACAGCGGTTAGCTCAACCTGCACATTCAGTACACCGTAGATCAGATATTTGTGAGCAGGTGCCCAACAAGTATTCACCTGAAATGAACTATGGGTATCGTCGTCAATGTTATCAAAAGTTCACAAGCAACCTAAGTCGTTTGAAAGGAAAAGTCGACACTGACAACCTGGAGCAGTC
This sequence comes from Apostichopus japonicus, assembly GCF_037975245.1. Taxonomy (NCBI): domain Eukaryota; kingdom Metazoa; phylum Echinodermata; class Holothuroidea; order Aspidochirotida; family Stichopodidae; genus Apostichopus; species Apostichopus japonicus. Next base: position 15,853,947 of record NC_092577.1, read on the forward strand.
CACACATCGAACAACCAGACGATCAAGCTCTGAGACTGAAAGACTCATATTCAAGGCAGACTGTATATTTTGTGATAAGCAAGGGCGCAGAAAAGTTCAAATTGGACGCTCTTGGACCACTGAACCGCTCAGTGAGTTTGAATATGGCGGGGGTGACAGTGTGCTTCATGCCGCAGAGCAGAAGCATTTTGAACTCCTTACTAGAATAGAAGGTTATGATTTATTCGCCTGCGAAGCCCAATATCACCGCACTTGTCGCAAGGCTTATGTGAACATTTCTGTTCACTGGCGGAGTGATTCCATAGAGGCGAAGACGAAGCAGAATGCCATGGAGATGGCTCACCAAGCAGCATATAACAAAGTCTGTGCAACTGTTGAAAAGACGCTGGTTGTGAAACAAGGCGTAGTCAAAATGACTGATCTTCTACAGGAGTATGTGGCTCATCTACAGGAATCACATTCCCCCAATTTGAGGTACAGATCAGAAAATCTCAAAGCAAAGCTGATGAAAAGTTACCCCCAGTCATTGTTATTCGCAAAGCTGGCCAAGAAAGGGAAGTTCCGGTCTGACCTGGTGTACAGCTCAGCTATTTCAACAGGAACAGCAGTGAGTCTGGCATATGAGCTAAGTGCCACGGACAGAACGAGAGATGTTGCTCTTGAGATTCGCAATGAGATCAAGAATGCCTTCGAAACCTCTGATACTCTTCCTTGGCCCCCAACTGCCAGAGATATGGATGTTTCTCACAGCGTGCTGCCTGAAAACCTGGAGAAACTTCGTGTGCTGTTAACTGGTGAGAACAATGCCAATGCCTCAAACAGAAACAACCGTTTGATACAATCCATTGGACAGGACATGTGTAGGGCAGTAACTAATGGACAATGGAAACTGCCAAAACACATACTCCTGTGTGTGACATTACGTCACATGTTCCGTAGTGCTGAACTCATCACACTGATCAACAGATTCGGACACTCAGAGAACTCCTTTGCACAGTTGAAGTTGAGACTGCACTTGCAACAGCCATGCATGAGTCATCAAACCTCTTAACAACACAGATAGTGAGAACACCTGCAGGACAGTCAACGTTTCATTCCGATTTTGACAATTTTGATCAGCTGTCGCTACGAGGTCTGTGCACACTGCTCATGGTATGATATTGCAACACGCCATTGATGTCAGACCAGAGGACATGCAAGACGTTCATCGTGTAAGCTTACCAGAATTGGAAAAGACGGGGGACCGTTCTCTGAAGCTAAACACTGAATCTAGAGAGTCTTCCCGATTGCTACATAACTCAGCGCTCCAGTCCCGGGTACAAGATTAGCAAATGGACATGCCCTACAGGTTAGTAGGTTAGTGTGTATGTATGTATATATGTATCTATGTGTAAGTGTGGGTGTATCTTCATTTATTGATTTATTGATTAATCTTGTATTCCCACTCGAGTGCCCATCCCAGTTACACTGTTGATGTTGATAGAAAAGATTTAGAAGCATCTGCCTCATCTCCGACCACCTTCTAACTAAACGCAATATTATTTGATTGTCAAATCTCAATTCTTATTTATTCTCAGGTTTACCTGTTACCAAGGAAGCAGATCAACGTAACATGCTGTGGACTTTCATCAGGAGCATCAGTGCAGATACTAGCCAAGAGGTACCGGGATGGTCAGGATATATTTCTGTCACTGGACAGAAGCCAGCCTCAACCACCACTGTTGATTACTATCCTGTAATCAACAGCCCCATCACAGAATACAAGACTCAAAGACGCAACACGGGAGGTGGGTCAAGACTATGTCATCACCACATTCGACCTTGGGGTCTGCATGAAGGCATATCCGTTTATTTGGAAGTGCCCTGCTCGCTATGAGAAGCATATCGTCATGATTGGAAGCTTCCATGTCATATGTGCGTACCTTAAAATGATTGGCAAGAAGATGAACGGCACTGGGCTCGCTGATATAATGATTGAAGCAGGTTTGATAACATCTGGATCTGTACGTGGTGTTTTGGCTGGTAAACAGTACAGCAGAGCTATGGTATGTCACAAGACCATGCTAGAAGCTCTGGAGAGGTTACTCGTGACTGCATATCTTGCTGATGAAGGAAAAGCCAATTTGATGGACTTCCTGCGTAAAGAGTCACAGCCGTTGATGCAAGACATTCTGGAGACACCATCCCAGTTGACAATGGCCGGTGCCATAGAGGATGAGGACATACGCGCTCTCATGAATGGATACGCAAAGTTCAAAGATGAGGTGAAAGGAGGGAAGCTCGGGAAGACAGCTGAGTTGTGGTTGTCATACATGGACCACATCTGGTTGGTTCTGAAGCTAATCCAGGCCGTGAAGACCAATAGCTATGCTCTTTACACCGAGTCTCTCTATAGGATGTGCAGCCTGTTCTTCAGCTTCGATGGCCACAATTACTCTCGTTATTTAACATTCTTCTCCGCGTGCAACATCCAGGTGCAACACAACTACTTGAAGTAGGTGCCTTCAGTGTTGCTCGATCTATGATTCCCGGCAATCGATGTCCTGTTGATAAAACGATTGAAGAAACGTGTATGAAACACGCCAAGTCACATGGTGCTTCTGGTGGATGTGGAGCTGGATTGACAGGGTTGGTCACCAACTACGATAGTTACCAGAAATGGGTAAGAACAACCCATGAACGTGCACAGTTCGTTGAGGCAACTTTCTCCATATGTTGTCCGAGTCCAAAGGAAGTCGGAAACACAAAGATCTCCGACCTGCAGAAGTGAAGAAGAGTGAACAAAAAGTACAGACAACTATCGATGCAGTAAACAGCTTCATGAACCCGTTCGATGTTCCTGACAAAGAAAAGTTGTATAGTCTATCATCAGGTGCTTCTGCATCACCTGAAATCACGGTTGATGTCATGAGAGCTGATCGCGCTGGTACAGAGACCAAGGAAATTTTTAGTCGTGAACGGCTTGAAAAGGGAGATCATTTCTTCGAGCCTGTCAAGAGGATGAACTTGCTCACTTAAGGCAACACACGTAAGGCTGTTCGGATCACGACAAGTCAAAATAAAGTAGTTCAATACAAGAATCAAGGAAGCATGGCTCTTCAACTACTCGTGAAGTCCCAGGAAGGTAATATGGTTGGACTAGAAGATGTCATGAAATACTTTCTCACTCCTGTTCCATATAGCACAGGAACTGCTGATGGGTACCTGGCAGTAACTCATAAAGCCAAGGGGTTCCACTACATAACCAAAGAGCTGATTGATGCACCAGTTCCACCTCCTGATGTCACTGTCGTCATTGTAGATGGCAATGCAATGTTCTACTGCATGCGTGACATACCTAGCAACTTCAAGGAGATCAGCTACAAAGTATTCGACATCATGCCAAAGTCATCTGATATTATATTCAGCACTGACATGTACAATGAAAACTCCATAAAAGCGTTGGAAAGACAGAAGAGGATGCAGTGAGAAGCTCATCATCAGAGGAGAAATGACTTAGAGACCACTTGACTGGAAGGTCTTCCTTACGAACGACGAAGACAAGCAGCAACTCATACGTGTGATTCTGAATGTTTGGAGCTCAGACGACTTTTCTTCACAGTTGCAAACAAGGAAAGTAGTAGCCGTGTGTAAGGGCCACGCATTCCTGCTGGAAACAGATGACAACGCTACTAAGAAGACCAAGATTCCTGCCTTGTTATCCACTCAGGAAGAAACAGATACACGAGTAATCATGTACTGTAAATATGCTGAAGAAACAGGGATATGAGTATGCACGAGTACGTACCCCAGACAGTGATATATTTTTCATTGTTCTCCACTTTGTTTTCACCTTCAAGATCACTATCTTGTTTGACACCGGAACAGGCAACAACAAGCGAATCATCAACATAACAGAATTCGCAAGTGGTCTAACTCAAGAATACTGCACGGCGCTGCTGGCCCTACATGCTTTCACACATTGTGACACAACCAGTGCCTTCCGAGGGAAAGGGAAAGTGAAACCAATGAAAGTGATGCAGAAGCATCCAAAATTCCAGCCCATCCTGGCAGAGCTTGGACGTGAATGGGAGGTAACAGATGAGCTGTTTGCTGGTCTGGAAGAATTCACCTGTGCTATCTATGGTCGACCAAGATTCAAAAGCATAGATAAAGTTCGGTTGACCCTCATGAAAGAGAAGTGTTGCGATGATCCTGCATCTTGGTCGCAATGTGGACCTGGCGATGCTACCACCCTGCCGTGGGGTGTTGCAACAGCATATCTGTAGAGTTAACTACCAGGTCGCAATATGGAGACGTGCAGACATTCCCATTCAAGACGTTCCATCACCAACAGATGGACACGGATGGACTCTGAAGTCTGGTTTCCTGGAGCCATTGTGGGTGGACGGACCAATTGTTCCCCAAGCGCTAGTGGACGAAGTGGAACTACTTGACCCAAGCTGTGAATCAGATGATGAAGATTCTGATGACCAAAACTCACTACCTGCTCCATCAGAAAGCGATGACAGTGACAGTGAGAGTGAATTGTAGTACAGGTGGACAGTTACATCAGGATAACTGTAAATTTAGAGAAGTACTTGCATCACATGTTAGTTCTGAATGCGAAGCAGCCATTTGGAATTCAAGATGGTTGAACATGTTACCAACAAAGGGGCCCAGCCTTAATATCACTGAGCCTAGTGAAATACTTGACTATAAAAACATGCCAATGTTTTATATTGTTTTATTTTTATAATGTTGTTGATCTTATTGGATTCCTTAACTCTGAAAACATGGGTTTGTGAAAGTGAAAATAGTTCCAAATGGCGGCCATTTTTAATTGCAAAATGGCTTGCTGAGCACAATGTCCCAGTGTTAATGTTGTTATTCTTATTGGATTCCTTGAGCCAGAAAACATGGGTATAAACACCAGAATTATAACTCTATGAGCCTTAGACGCCGAGATATGGGGGGAAATACTTCCAAATGGCGGCCATTTTGGAAAATGCTGGAAATGCTGAGTCGATCCCAACATTTTCAATGGTAACATGCAAAATATTGTTCGGACGGGTCCCCTGAACAAAATGATACCACTCGCGGAGAGTCGGGGGGGGGGAGGGTGCTCGGGGGCCCTGCTAGCCCATGGACTAATACTTCTCATTGAATATTTCTTGGACTTTGCGACGTAGATAATCCCAACAATCCTTCGACTTACAAGCTAAATGTTCTATAACATTGAATGAAATATTTAGTATAAGGCAAACAATAATCCATAACTTGTAGTTATGCAACAAACATTTATCAATCTTGTTTTCCTCTATGTACTGTCACATTTTCTTTAACATATGTAGTATGACACTGAACATGCTTTAATCCAGTTGGACAATGATTTGCTGTTAATATGGGGTTGATACTGAAGATCATTTAAGGTGCATAGGTTCAGTAGTCGTGAACAACATTCTCCATTAAGTATTGTTTATTCCAAATTAGCTTATGCCTACTGCTGAAATGTCTACTAAAAACTGCCTCAGGTGTATATATATTCAGCATGATCTGGTAATGTTAAGCAATTAAAATTGGATTGCAAGTCCAGCCCCCTTCATCTTTATTCATGTCAGGTGACCAATAGCTATAGAAGCTTGTAGTAAGGAGTTAAATCACATTCTTTCAAATTTCTTTTCTAATCATATCAAACAGACAAATCAACAGTCCATGGTTACGTGGCTTTTTTACAATGTACAGATAAACATATACACATAGTGAAAGATGTGCAGATACCTTTGCCAGATACAGGAAGGCCAAATCGTTGAGGAACAGCTCTTATCTCTGCATCAAGTTTTTGCCATATCTGTTCCTGCTGTAATCAGTCCTGTTCCATCTGAATTAACTACTGCGACAAAAGCTTCACAGTTTTGCTTCTCAAGTTTCTCGCACTGTGAGAGAGTAAAAAAGTAACAATTGATAATTGTGCTGTTGATGTCCCATTTGGCGAGTGAAAAAACACTTAATAATTGTTCAAAAGCCCAAAAAATCCTCTCTTTCATTATGGATAGTCTTCAAACCCATCTTTCCAATGATGTAATTGTTTCAACAAATTTTGGCTAGCTGACAATTTTTATAAGAACATTTCAATTAACAATGAAAGAATGAAGATCCATCAGCTCGATTTACAAAGTGCAACAGATATAGAGGTTGGCCTTAAACGCTATCAACAGGAAACATCAACAAAGCATTCAATGTAAAGAGGCATATGTATTTCAAGATAAGTTTTTTAATTTAAAGGATTGTTAATATTATCAAAACTTGTACAATAACTGTTTGCTTGGTTAGACTCTGGGGATGTAAATATTCTTCCATATATAGACCAACAAGTCATGTGCAAAACCCAATAGAAATCAAATTTTTACCACACAGTCCAATAACAAAGTATCCAAAGCCTTCAGACAATAATTATTCTTAGCAAACAGTTCATTCCTTGATATAATTATTTCAAAAGTTAACAATACAGCAAATTTCTGCCAAACTGCCACCTGATGATTTTTTATTTCATACCAAAACCTGCATCTCCTTCACAACTTTCTTTTGCCACGGTTTTATCTGATGCTGGCTGAAATTTGTGTTCTTCGCATTGATCTTTAATCTTCCTCCATGCTTTCCCTGCAGTTTTCAGCAGATCCTTTCTGCTCTGTTGAGAAAGGGAATGATTATGGTTATTGGATATTACTTTTCCTTTCAAATTTGTGCTTGGAGCATTTACACACAATACCTCCGAATTTCATTAATAGCCCATGAAAGTACCTTTTTGTTTCTTCATCTTAATATTTGAGCACACAGAGTTGCATTAGTAACTGCAACATGGCAAAGATAAATTTTACACTACATGATAAGCAGTGTTTGTATGAATGCAATAGCCTCAATAAGAGAACACTACCATAATTGGCTTCGATTTGAAGAAAACGTTATGGACCTTGGTCGGACAATATACATAGCTTCGTTGTGTCAGGGAAGCTTACTAGCCCCTAACGCGGCCAAAGACAAAAAGGAATAGCAATGAAAGCTTTTTTTTCTCAGTGGCCACCTGATAGGGGACCAATAACATAACATTTTAAGATGAGTAATCTCCAGTTAGGGTAGTACACTAACACTAGTTCATTTCACTGGGTACAGAATGGTCGAGTACCCAGATACCCGACTGGTTACCTCCCCCACATAGCTGTGGAAATAACGTAAAGTAATAGATAACTGCAATGGCCTACCTTCATGCATCGTCACAATCAGCCTCAATGTTCTTGCCTATGCTTCAAATAACTAGTGCAATTTTACAGAATATACTCAAGTTTCATAACGAACTCTCTAAATTTGGTGTAAAATATGTACAAAATAAAATACAAATTTCCTGGTAGAACCTTGCAACCCTATTACACATGTTTGCTCACTCTTAGTGAAACTTTAAAGTGCCATGTGTAATAGGGTTGCAAGGTTCTACCACAAAATGTGTATTTTATTTTGACATGAAATGTTCACTGAGTAAAATGGTTGTTTCCAATCTAGAATTAATAAGGTCAGAAAGTATAAATGATTTGCAAAGAAACCTAAACGAATTACATGTTTCAGCAAACAAGATGAACACATTCATGTAATATTTACACCCTCCATATATTTCATATAAGGTACCTGAAATAAACGAACACCCCCCATGAACCAAACAGTATATTCCCCATGAAAACATGATCAAAAGCCCATACGGCATGCATACTACATGCACATTTCGATATGACAGTTCCTAGCTACGCCATCAGTTATACACTAAAATCTTCATATCCAATATGTTTTATGCCACTTGACATGATTGTCAAAAGACCAACATAAATAAACACCTCAAAGTAACTATGGTAGGATTTTATTATTTCTGTATTTTGGAAAGTTGTAGGATTTTTTCCAACACCAGCAATGGTCTGGTATTTGTGTTCTATATCCTTTCTAAGTGAGCATAAAATGCCATTTTTGAGGCAACAATTTGGGAAGTTTTTGGCTTTCTTTTCAGTTTCAGTTCCTTCAATCACGTAAAGTTGAGTTGTAGCTTTTGTACATGGGCGTAATTTTTGTCACCTTCTTCTTTTTTAGGATTGTGCACGATTTGAAGGATTCTTGTCACAGTGGCAAATTTCCTACTTCATGTCAAGGACACTGCTGTTTGTAAAATATATTAAAAATCCACTCCTCTGATCAGCCAAATTCACCAAGTGGTGTGTAAATAACAGACCGAATTTTCCGAAAATGCATTGTTTGATGTTCACTGACTATATAGGTTATTACTGTTACAGTGTTACTAAAACATACCAACCAGTGATACATAATCTGTTAAACTAAAGCAAATTAAACGTCGATACAGACTATTTCCTGTGCCTATTGTTTGTGCCTATTGTTTGGCAAGCTCAAAGAATGCCCACTATGAGAACCTGCTTTGTGGTTTAAGAGGCAATTCTTGTTCTCTGGTGAAAACTTGTGCATCCGGCCAGGTCCCCGGCCAGATTCAGTTGGAATCTGTGTATGGAGATGGGAGTTTCGTGCCTAGGGGACCTGGGGTCTCAAGTTACCAAAGACACTGATAAGGAATAAGTGACTATTTTAATGTCTTCTTTCGTTTCATCTGAACACAAGCTAATGTGAAAATATTTAACCTCTTTCTCGTTTCCATTCTATTTCGTTAGTTGTTCCAACACTGTCGATGAAAATCAGGTTGAAAAAAAAGTGCAGATAACACTTAACTATATGACAACCACTGTATGATTAAACATAAAGAGAAAACAATGAAACTCTAATACATATCAATACTCCAGGCAAGGGAAATTGGATTACTTCAAATTAAGTGATTGAAGCCAGCAATGCTCATCCCATTTTCTTTGGTATGAACATTCTCTCACATTTGTTTGTTTCTTTGTTGAGACAGTCAGTTTATCATAATAAGAATTCGTAATAAAATTGGCAGTATACATAACAATTTGGTCCATGAATTATTCAATCCAAGCCACAAATAAAGATAAGAACCTCATGAAGCTACTTTGCATAGTGCTTATTTTCTACATGTAATATGACATTTGGTTCTCTACATAGCCACTTGCTTCCACCAAAGTTTGTCTGTAGCTGGCTTTCCAAAAAAATTGATTGAGAACTCTTGATCGTAGGAACAGACTCAAGCACATCACCACTGGAGATTCACTGTGCACAATCAAATTCATAAAACATAATCTACTATACCTTGCACTTCACACGCACATCTCACCTAGAAGAAATACTTGCTTGCAATATTGTACCTATAATACCTGTGTGTGTGCTCTCATTTATGCATCAGTATTACGTGAGCTTCCTTTCGTTACCTTTACATTCTTTGCCGACATGGCATATTTTGTAACCATTCTGCAATTCTCTCATTATTTCTTGTTGGATACTACTGATCGAAGACAATTTATTGGAAATCAATTTTACCATTACCATCCTGATTGACTGTTCCAATTTACGGTTAAACAATGAAAAGAAATGAGAACTCACACAATACGTTTTTACAGGACAAAGACCAATTCAGAACACCCGAATTCGAACATACGGTTCTTTGAGGTCACGCAAACTGGAATAAACCAGCATTTAACGTCCCAATCCGACAGACAGTCCCAATCCGACAGTGTATGCCCCAGCATCTGACCACTTTCTCAAATACTGGGGTCGGCAAGGCACCCCATTAATTACTGTAGTGCAGCCATGACGAACAAAGTAGTTTTGAAACAAAGTGAAGAACAGAACCAAACCCCTTTCCCAAGTTCACAAACAAGAAATACTAAATCCACGAAAGACTCCGCACATCACCATTGCACTGCAGTGACATTAGGTCAAGAGAATCTGGCTCCTGGTTGAAGTTTGATCCTGGAACCTAAGGATTGTGAGGGGGACACTCTGAGCATTGAATTACTCTGAACAGTCAATCACGCACAGCTAAATGCGCAAATGTATGCAAATATAATATCATATCATGTCATGCATATAACGTACACAGACAAATACACAACAACGCATAGATTCTATCAACAACTATGGATTCTGGCGGCCTGCCAGCAAATGCTAGGAATCTAACTAAAAAGAACCTTGACCTCTGCAAATGACATGATCTTTACATAGTTGCAAACATAGGCCTAAGTTGGAAGTGTCATCAACAAGAAAGTTACCTTTCTGAATCTGACCATACACATTTTCCCAATTTCATAATCGTTTGTTTCTTCTGTACGTAGTCTACGTGTCAGGAAATGGACAGTTAGCCCAATCATGAGCTGCATAATGTGACTGCCAGGGACGATATCTGCTGTGCTTGTGATGGGTATGTTGTTTGTGTATACAGTACGTGTGACCAAGCCAAATGATTATATCTGCCTCTTTATTATTAAAGCATTGTACGACTGGGCACCTTCAATGTTTTTACATCATGGTCACGATAAACTGTTGTAAGTTAGGTCTGTAGCCAAAGGACTATGTTGGCCTAATCTTTTAGTACTAGTAGTCATTACTACTAGTTGGCAGGTTACTAATAATTAATACCACGGTCTTAACATTGGTAAGGCTTAGGCCCTGTAGGCCCCTTATTGTTTAGTTCACAACGCGTGGTCAATATGCTTTCAGCGATTATAGTTTAGTAATACCGAACTAAGCCGCAACCAAACGTTATTTGTAATAAATATGACCATGTACATTACGTTATCGTTTTGCTTAATTACTTCTGCATCTGCCGTCTAGATTGATCACATAGACAAAAGTACTGATTAAAATTGGCAAGTGTTCGTGAACTTTTAATAACTTCCGCCAATCACAGTGTGCAGAAACCGCACACGATGCCGCATATGTTGGCGGCAAAGAACTAAAGTTACGAAGAAGACGACATTCAGAGTCGTGTGAAGCATTCATACAGCAAATGTACTTATTTGCTACAATATAATTGGAAGCCGAAATGGAAGTTGTATATACATAGCCACGGCTCTGTAACAATTTCCATTTTTTGCTCACTTTGCCGTTTCTCGCTAAATTTAATGCTATGAGGAACAGTCCTTGTTTAGACTAACCTTCAATGAACAGCCGTTTTACATTCACCAAATATAAAAGAATGAGAATGATGAAAGCTCTGAGAACAGCATGGCCATTGCATTGGCAGGGGATTTAGATAATTCATAAAGCTTGACATTTAATTTCGGTTCAATGAGTTTTCATTTCCGGTTTTTCAAAATCTCGTATACTGATAAAGGGATCACCTTTCCTGATATTTCATACTTTGGATGTACTCCGTGGGATGCTCTAATCTGAATAGAAAAAATACAATTGAGGACAAATAGTGTAATTTAGTTTTTAAATTTTGCGACAAATATTTTTCTATAGAATGTTCGACAATATTTGCAAAACATTTTCTTTATTTGCATACCCTATGTGAAATGGTGTAATGACAGTTTCATATACATTTTTGACTTTCCGATTAATGCATGTTGTTACTATATCAGTGACAGATCTAGTGTTCGTAGGCTGCCTCAAGTAACAACCTGCAAAGGATACATAAGACTCCTCATCATATAAGAAAGAAAGAAATTGGTCATGTGCATGGGGAAAGGGGGGGGGGGTTAGGAGGTAATTCTTCTTTTCGCATACTCACCTACATGTCATGCCTTCATATGAGAATATACTCAGTTTGGGAACAAAATAATTTAACAAAAAATGAAAAGCTTCGATTCTGGAAGTCTGCTTCTTTGGAGACATCCTTTTAGCGTCATTATTTAGTCGTGAAACTATGAAGGAAGCAACATATCAACGGTCAGTTTCCAGGAGGAGAGGTATTTGTGAATTTTGTTAAAATCATTTTCCAGGCCGCTTTCTCAAAATTATCTAACTATATCCAGTTGCTAAAATGTACCTTGAAACTGCCTTTGGTGTTTTGACGCAAACTTTTCGAAATTAAGAGAGTGTTAAGATTAGTTCTGCTCCAGTTCTCCTTGAGTTGGGTGATATGAAGCTATAAGTACTGATGCTTGCAATACTCTCTCCACTGTCAATTAAAAATAATTTTAGCAGTGGTGTGAACGTGTGAAATAAAACAAATGATGGTACTTTTCTTTGTTCTTTTTACAATTCCAATACACCTTATGAACCTTTAAAATCTACATTCCTTTATGCTAACAAGCTTGGTGTAGTTACCTGGAGTTAAGAACTTTCTAGTCTTTCTCCTACCAAAGGAGGGTGAGCACACTCTTGAAATACACACTGGCCCTTAGCTCCCCATCATGGCCAGTGTGTATGCTCTGCACATGGTTTGCTACAGAAGCAAATTTTTCGAGCATCATGTCTGGGTTATCATCAGGGGTGGAGGCAGCTGACCAGTGGAGGTGCTTGATGAAGCTCTTGCACCATTCATTGACAGCGTCATATCTCTTCTTGTAACCAAGTGCAATAATTGTCTTCTTTATTGCTGAAATAATAGCATTCAATGCACCATCACTATTTGAAGGCAGAAAATAAGCTGACAAAATAGTTCCTCGACAACAGGAGAATCAACACTTAACTTTCGTGCTTTTTCTTTACTTGTATAATTAATAGGTTTCATGAACAATGAACTCTCACATTTCGAGTTTTTTCTTTTATTGTTGTTTCATAAGAGTGTAACTCCCAAATTTGGCTGTGTGACCAGGACTATCAGCTCTAGCATCTCCGCCCAGAAGCAAAGGCTTCTCAAGCTCCATTAGTCTTGAAACCAAAGTGTGCTGGTGGGTAGTAGGCTGGAAAAAGTCAGTTCGGTGTTTTAAAAAAAGTTCTTATATGATGTGTTCTACATCCCATATGTTTCAACACCCTTACAGGTTTTGTAGGGATGGCTCCTGCAAAAAGGATCGCTCCCGAAAGATGAAAGTTGCCAGCTGGATTATTTGTTATCATGGCTTGACTGTTCCATGTGCGCTCCCAAAACTGTTCCTGTACCGTTGAGGCACTGCATGCAGACTGTGAATAGTGAAAGCAGACATGTCCCAAACACTATAAACTTGTCTCCCTCCAAAACCGTCTTTCGACCTTCTGTGTCACAACTGAAAAGGAGAGAATAAACAACACATAGGTCTTGTTTATTCTCTCCTATATAAATAGAAAAATTAAATCACAGCAACAAACTGCTCGTAAAATATTTGTACTATTTCATTGTAATTTTCTTGCAGAACCAATTTCATAAAACTCTGTTACATTTTGAAATCAATGTAGAAGCACCTTGCAGTGGTTCTGTGAAATGACCCAACCAACTTTGGACCAAAGCTAAATCTAGAATACCTCATACAAACCAAAAGCAAGGATATATATATTACCAATATAGTACTCAACCATTTCATACCTGTTGTATGAAACGTAATTATCATTGTTCCAAACATATCTGTCTCAGAGTCACATGATGGAGTGTGGTCAGAAGGTATATAATCACAATCAGATTGATCCCTCTTCAATGAGCTTCTGCTGTATCTTCTTCCACTGGCTTAAGTGAAAGTATGTCCTCTTGAGATGAAGGTTAACAGAGAACATTGTACCTCTGCTTCTCTTAAAGGTCAAGTGACAGGTAGACTTGACTTAACATAATATTAAACTTAACAATTCTTACATTAAGAAAAACCCAACACCGCGATTGTGTTTCCTCTCCAAAGGGGTAGAAATCGGTAAAAAGTACTATTACGTAATAGATTCAGTGACGTCACGGGGGAGCGCAGAAGAGTGCAAACTGTATATGTTCTGCGCAGTGCATTGGGTCTGTAGAAATCTCCCAAAAAATATTACCTTTTCAGCAGTCTGTTACAAGAAAGTTAAGATTGGGATTAAGATGAAAATCACAAATTGATACATAAGACATCGAGCAAAACATGTAATGAATTTTTTTCCCCAAAAATTTCTTGCATTTTCTTCCTATCAAGCAACATAAACTCCGCAAAAATCGGCTAGATTGACTCGTTCAGGGAAAGTCGAAAACAAATGACGTCATTTGTTTACCAGGTCGAAAGTGCATGATATCGTCGCATGGAACTGCTCCTTGCTACCACATACAGTTTCTATACAGGCACTGTAGTACGCATATATGCACAGCATACACAGCATAGCTTATACATATCGCGAAATGGCTGCCGGTGGCATTGACACACAGTATTCAGATAGCAATTGATGGCGAAGAAGGCAGGGAACTGGAGGACATGGTCGACGATCGCGCAAAAGTTTTTCCCTACATGTTCGAACCGGAGACCAGCGAAGAGGAAGCGGGATCGGACAGCGATGTCGAAATTGATCGTCTTGACGGAACACAATGGTAACGTTACGCCTAGCGTATAGTAAAGGCTTCATAATTGACGCACCTTCAATTATTACTAGCAACGATACAGCAGGCCACCTCAACTTTTTGTAGTCAAGCAGAATTACATATGTCATGGGTTTGAATCCATTTCAGCTATTTGCTGACCAAATTGTGGTATTTTTGACGTATTTAACACCCTCCCCCCCCCCCAGTTTTGCACGTTTTTTGCCCATTTGGAAATCTTACATCCTAAAAATAACCAACATTACCTCAATATGATTACACTACTCTGATCTGTCGGAGCTTAGAGGCTCACAGCATAGCAAACAGCATCTAAAGTCAATGGATGTATACTAAGGCTTACACTACAGTTAGCTTATCGACTAATGTGTAAATTTAGGGGTATGAAAGAACTTGACACGGCAGACATTTTGTGGTCAAATTCTGCTCAATTGTACGGTGCATAAGCATAGAACCTGAAATATTTTGAGATCATAACATTTCTGAGGAACTACACATATGAAAAACACATACAGTTGAGTGATTTGGATTTTTCCTTGATAGACATCGTTGATCAAATCCTTAAGTGCGTCAATTATGAGCCCACCATGCTACTATACTGTATATAGGATAGTTGTGTAACTAGTTAGGCCTAGAACCGATAAGTGTTTCGTAATATTTTCCTTAAAAGTTGTGGCAGCACATGCCCCAGGAACATTTCACACAGACATATTTCATTTGGATAGTAGATTGAAGGAGCCAACTGGAAGAGTGTACAACAAATTCAGGGGTGGTCTATTATTAATTTCCTAGCATTTGTAGTGGCAAATTAGTGAAGTTACCATAAATCAGGGAAAGGGTGGGGGGGGGGGGAAGAAGGTGGCACCTCACACCAGCTTTTCGTCATTTCCGCTTAAGCTAATTTCATAGCCAGATTTTCTCAATCTAGGGAATGGATTCAGAAGTGGGAAAAAGAGTTGGAAACGAGGCAACATCAGCCTGTTTTATTTTCCTTTGCAGCATTGCCCCAACAGAGGCAAGAACTCTAAGAAGAGGCTACCCCCTCCTTCACTTATAAGGAGCTTCAATTGTAGACAGCCCTTGAGAAGTTCAGAGTTTTTTTTTCTATTTTGACATGTTAGTATGCCCCAATAATTGAGGCCGGTATGAAGTCATTGAAAATTGTGCTTGTATTCATATTTTAGTTTTATTGTGAAGGGAATTACATTAAGATATAGATTAGATCAAGAAAATGTGTGCACCATGTTGTAAACCTGCTTCTGCTTCTGCAAAAACCAAAACTGGTGCAATATCCTTGAGGTTAACCCTTATCATGCTGACTGACATAGTCATTTACACTGAGCCACGGAACCAAATGCCACACAAAAATGTCGAGCAGCTTTTCCATCTGAACAGTATGAAGGGTTTAAATTACCAACACTGTGAGAATGTGGACTTTGTATGCCAAGTCAAACTATCGTTTCTGCAAAGTTTAATGAAACAGGGTTCAGTTCTGTCTGTTTTGTGGCTGAATGGTGAACATTTTGGAATTCCAGCATACATTTTTCTAGTTCATGCTATTAACTACAATCTTGGATGAAATTTGACGTTTTCAAGTTTGGGAAGTACATAACAGTAATAAATAATAAAAACTCCAGTTAATTTTTTGTATGTATTCTCTCTTGTAACAAAAGCTGTAACTTCTAGTAGCCTGCCAACAAAATCTGGCTGATTGAAATCTCAAATATACTAGGTTAAAATAGAAGAACAGTTTGAATAAAGTAGCCTAAACCACTATGTCCATGGGATCTGGAGAGCTTAGGCTTTCATCTGAAATTGTTCATTAATCCATGGAATATCAAGGTTACTTGATCATAAATGGGACCAAAAAAATCGCATTTTATCCCATGCGGGGGAACAAACAGCAAATTTATGGCAATTCATTTCGATAAAAAAAAAAATTGCAACATGTTTCAAACACCAAATATTAAGTGAGCATAAAATTTATATTTATGAAGTCTAAGCTCTCTAGAGAGGAATACTTGTCATTGGAACTTTAGTTTAAATATAATGTTATCATTTAGTTACAATGGAAACCAGATGTAAGTAAAACTTTAATGTAAGACTTTAGCAACTTCCCTAAAGGCTGGTAGCGACCTATTAATTAACACTGCTCTGCAGTTGTGCCAAAACATCATGTGAACAGACAATTCACAGAGTCGATTGCTCCCCACTACAATGAAACAAAATTAGAAATTGGGAGGCCATCAACCACTTCAGCAAAGCTTTTGAAATCTGCTTCAGTGTTGTATTATGACATCCTCATTGTTTGGATGAACATAGAAGCTTGCAAGTGGTGGTGGCTCTTTTCTGACAGGAACAGGACACTCCTCAAAGAGTTCCCATACGTATTCTGTAGAATAGTAAAGATATCAAGAATAATATAATAATAGTTCATAAAAACATACCATTTAGATAGAGGCATTCCAATCACTCCATTTCGGTCAACAGTCATGGCACAATGCACAGTTGTCAGTCAACTTTCACCATTTGTATTCAGTAGCAGATATCCAGCCAAGTGAAGATATAATATACTCTGTTAAATCCAACTACTTGTTTGTGCCTTTATTTCTTGTTCACATACCAGCTGTGACAACTCTACCAGATACAGCATGTATACGCTAATTGAAGAAAAGACTGATGGCCTCACCACACATTCCAGACTGCCCCACAGTGTTGGTGTCAAAATGAATAATGATCCTCTTTCCAGAAAGTGATAGCACCAATTGATTTGCCAGACTAATCTACTATCAATCTTGAAAATTACCTTCAAGCGTCATCTTTGTCATGTTCAGATTCATCAGATGAGTGAACTGATGGAGTGTAGTCCGGACTACCTGGCGGTTTTTCGGTGTATCCCGATGAGGATGCCACAGCAGCATTGGTTGCATTGATGGTGTTATTGTCTCTGTTGGTCCAGTCAGCAACTTCAATGGTCGTAGGGGGACCAGTGAACACTGGACTTCTACATGTGTTACATTCACTGAAAATTAGAATAAACGCTTATTATACCACACACATACAGTAGGCTGCTCTTGGACAGGGGTCTGCTGCCTAGATGGTTCACTTATCTTTTCCTAAGGAGAACATATCCTCCTACTTTATGTGGCTGCAAAAATATGGGCCACTCACACCATGAGCATTGCAAATGACGAACAGCTTGGTTTCATATAGTACAATCTCCCTTCTCTCAGTAACTATAGATGTAGCCTATATATTTTCCTGTGAAGCCATCAGGTATAGCCTCCTCAACCACTCTCGTCAGGCAGGCGGATATGATGGATAAAATACAATGTATGTTATCCCCTGTGTATCCCCAATGTATGTTAAAACTGCACATCGGGGCAGGCTATGTTGCTTTCAAAAAGTACTCTTTCTAAAATTTTGGCCCCTGTACTCACTTCTGCTATAGAATACTCTATAGATCTATGAAAGTTTTCCATTCTCCCTTGTATTACCCTGGGTTACACTTCTCCACCACATTCCCACCCCCCCCCCCCCCATCATCACTGTATTTATGCCTATTTAGGGGACCTTTTAGGCGTAATACTGCTGCCTCCTTTTTGTCTGGTAGCTTGCCCCCCATATACATGCCTCGATGTTTTACTGGTGGAGATTCCTTGTATCCCGTTCAAAACTGACTACTTAAATCTTAAATGCCTTGTAGATTAATGTAAGTAGTGAAAATTCGGAAAGAAAATAACAAGGAAGTTATGAAAGTTCAGAGCATGTGCACCTGTCACAAGCGTTTACGCTTGTAACAAAAATTGTAGCCCTACCACCAAAAATGGCAAAATATAAGGATGTCATTTACTGTGCAACATATGAGCCATGACTCTGATTATGAAGATAGGTGGAAGCAGATTATTCGGCAAAATGACATGTAAACATCTCATGCTTTCTGGATTCTTCATGATGTACAACTGATCAAATGCTTCAGTAAGCTCTAGCCTACGCCTAACTTTATCGTCGCCATACCTAATTTAGGGCCTAACTAACTGAACGAAATTATAAGACTTAGGATTATTACTAACAGTCCTTGTAGTAGGCCTAGGCCAGAAAATACACTTACTCTTTTTCGATCCAGCTTTGCAACTACTGGTTTCTATATCTCCTCGAGGTGTGAAGATACTTTCTCCAAATAGAGAAGTAACGGCATCGTCTTGTAGACGGCGAGCTCTTGGTGTTCCAAATCCAAGTTGCGCGGATAGGCGCACTGCACACATAAGATTCGCTCGAAGTTCCAAGTCAATCTTTACTTAGGCAGCTAGGCTGGCTGAGTGCACTGGTACTAAGCTACAGAAAAAATGCCTGTAATATTATACTATAATATTATACCGTAATGTTGGCTTGCCTGTTTTGACTGTCACATACAAAAATTGAGTGAATGAAACTAGTTTAATTTGCTTCATTAACACAAATGACCTAACCTTCGGGCAAGCTATACCAGATAATTACAATTATCTAATATGCAACTTTTTTCATTACCCCTCTGCTATTTACTATTTGTGTTTTCGATCAGACACGGTGAATCATTAGCAGTGAAGTTTCTAAGCAACGTTTGATCTTGACTTTTAAAGCCAACGCAGTAATGACTACTTGTCCATTAAAAAGGAAATTATATTCCCTCTGCTATCAAAAGTCTGGTGGTTGTTGAGAAATGAGTGTTTTACAATCGATGAGGGTACATTTTCATACACTACCTTTTTGTAAGCCTGTTGGGTAGCATTGTATTCTTCTCGACCCCTTCTTTGCCTTTTCTGGAAGAACTGTACTGACTTTGTAGATGAGGATTATTCCACATATTGTATGGGAGGAGGATGTACAGTACATCATTGATCAATCGAAAGTGTCATTTTGCATTCATACTCTACGTACCACCTGGCCAAACCACCTATTATACTGTTTTGGCTCAATGAACTAACCATGTAATAACACTGAATGATTTTAAGCAAGAACAATGGTGTTATTACGGTAATACCCTTGTAACTGATAGTGCTGGCAACATTAGTTATCCCATACTCAGTTTAGGCAAGACACATCTCAGATTGTCACTGGCACAGTATAAATCCATCGGAATAAGCTGTTTCTCATAACTAATCATGCCCTATCATATGTGAATAAAATGCAAATTAGGAAATGTAACCATGGTACTGCATTAGAAACAACACTTTTTATGTACAATACATCAGATGAGAGCAGGGGTAGGAAAAAACAAAAACATACAAAAGTCGAAAACAGTTGCACTAATGACAGAAATATACAAATAGGATATAACAAACTTAGCATTCATAGAAGGATCAACGTCTCAGGCATCATTTTTTACGAACTCGCCTCTTGTAAATTTCCAGTTCATCTGGTGTCTGATAGACTTCAGTTTCCCTGTCATATGCTGGCACTATTTCTTCAACCATCTATGAAATGAAAGACAAAAACTTGAACATAATGTATGATGCATGTGATATTGCTACTACGGAGCTAATGCCATTCTGCCATATGTACATACCGCAATGCCTTTCCGTGATAGGTTTCGATCCTCTCCGCCATGGCGGTGGAAAGGTTGAAAACATAATTCTTTGGTTGCAGTCATTAGCTTGCCGCACCTACGCTATACACATACCACATTTAGCATTACATCGATTTATCATAGGTTTAGGCAATGCTAATTATAATACAAACTTTAATTTTCGAAAAGGCCCACTCAAGTCACATGGTAAAACTCTCCTCATGATGGTCCCTTACTTCGCCTAGTATTTGCGTGCATTATGCCATGTGAAGGCTACAGTAAGGCTCGACTGTACAGTACTTGCACTAGCAATGTAGTCACACCAAGTACTAAGAGAAACATTACATTGCTTCAACCAATACAACCAAGCCTAAGTTCTAAATAGGCTTAGGTTAACCTACTCTATACTGGAGGCTTCGCCATATTGGATCAATTTGATAAGAGTTTTAACTGTTCATTTTACTCACTTTCTTCTGTGACCGCCTCTCGTAGCTAATTCTTTAACGTTTTCACCGTCCTGGCTCATCACGAGGAGTTGATTTGACCCTCAATCCTAGAGTCCGTTGATATAGTACTACTAGTAACAGGAGCCGTTGCCGTAACGCTGAGGGTGGTCAACTGTTTTGCCTACGGTATTCTTGGCTTCGCTCGCTCCACTAGATGCAACCTTGATTGTAGGATATTTTCCAGGCAATATCGTTGTTATGCATTTTATCCCGAGGCTTTCCTTAATTTGGAATGATGGATCGTAGCAATCCTCTGTGAAATGGTCACTGCAGATAACTGACGTTTGTGTTGCATTTTGAAAATGTGACCGAGTGTTTTGAACGAATAGTGTCCAAATTCTTCGAATCCTGTCGTCTGTTGGAAATGCGTGCAGGTGAACTCCGTCTTTACTTATGTTGGAGCAACCTCCAACTACACATGAATTCGGCATAATTAGCAGTTACGAGATAAATTTACTTAAAAAGAAAACTCCATCTCGATTTGTACAGTTTACAGAGCACTGGAAAAGTGTTATGTTGTTTACTAAACGTTTATGCACTTGATGTAAACATAGCGTCCATGGGCGGCGATCCGCACTTCCGAGTGTGGGGGGGGGGGTATGACCTTCTTGACTATCTAAGCGTATCGCCACTATAGCTTGGCGCGAAGCGTACAAGAAACTTTTGGGATTTACAAACCCTCTACATGGCCGGAAACGGCACTTCCCGATGATTCCAAGCGGCATATACCGAACTTGAAAATAAGGATATCATGTCCGAAATATCTCATAATCAGGATCCAAAATCATGTTTATTTTATTTCGGGTGTTATTTTGCGAAAATTGCCCCTTTCAATCTTGTTTCAGGCGGTACGTTAGAATGTTCGATGAAGAAAACAGCTTCATGCAGGCTATTATAGGCCTATACACAATTACACATAGTTACATTCCTGATGAGTTGAACTGCCCGGCCAAGTTAGCCTACATTTGGTAGGTCGTCGCGATATTCCCCAACTTGGCCGGGCAGTACGATGGTAGACTGCTCCGCCTGCGGTGACAATTGGAGGTCTCTGGTTCAAACTTAAGTATCAACATCTGATACCAAAACTTCCCTCCACTCCCTTCTCTATGAAAACTAATAAATTAATATAGGAGAGGGTAAGTCTCCATCCCCGAGTTCCGTTGCCATTTGCCAGGAGAGGAAAGTGTTTTCAATCTCTGCAAGTGGACAGCTGTGCTCACGTTGGTTGGATGGGGACATTAAATGACAGTCCTGGAAGTAGGATTTTGACCCGCCTGCCTGAAAACATATCACTTTGCGCCTGGGGGTCTATAGAGTTTAGAGGTTGAACCTGCCCATTGCAAGTATCTGTGTAATGTGTCTTAGGTGCATAGTAATGCTATGTTAGGTATTCACTGCGACTATTCACTGACAACAGCATCCGTTTGGGAATAATTATTTCTGCATTACAGCTACATTTCAGATTGCCAGACAAAATACCATATTATATATGTATTTAGGCGTGCTTTTTACGTGACCCGTCAAACGGGATACAAAAAGTCACGGCCAAACGGCACTACGAAACCATCCCGTTCTTACAAACGAAACTCAGGTCAAGCGAGCCAAAAAGTACATACGCACAACCACCTACTAAAACATTCCAAAAACTACAAAAGGACGACCAGCACGCAGAGAAACAAAACACCCTTCCCCAGCACACCACCGTCCAAAAAAGGTAGACTCAGATAAACGGCGAAAATCGCCTTCAACCTCAAGGCGAATGTCAGACTTCACCGCCTCCAGGACTGCCTGCCAACTGGCAAATTTCCCCCTTAAAACAACATCACATCTATTCCTCCAAATAAGTTTTCTTACAACAGAACAAACATAAATAATACGCTGCAACACAGTAACAGAACAAACTGGAGGATCTAATCCATATAAAACAAAGCCCTGTCCTACCGACCAGGAACGGTCTCCCGTTAAACGGTCAGTCCAGGACTGAAACCACTCCCACATGTTTTAGGCGTTTACTCATCATGCTAAGCTGCGATCACGAATGGACTTAATTAATGATTACATAATTATGAGAAACCATTCAGTGTAAAAAGTACCTTGTTTTGAAAGTACATCCCAGGTTAGTCGATAAAATTATGTTGGTTCGAATACTTTCGCCCTTCTGTCCTGGCATCCATACTACTCGCTAGGTACCGATTGCTAGGGCATCCAGGTGAAACGTGTATTGATCTCAAGCATTACATTCGTCCAAAAACGACTCGGCGTGTTTGACAATTACACAAATTCTTTGGCAATGTCCACTGGGTTTATTTCCATAAGAAGATCAGAGTGAACGGCGCACACCATGAGGCTGTTTAGACGCGTCTGACCCATTGTGCTGCGGAGCCACGTCTTTATTCTACGAAGGGCACTGAAGGAGCGTTCGGCCGTACAACAGCTGGCAGGCGACACCAGAAGAAGGCGTACACTGTAAACAATTACCTGTACATTTCTGGCAGCAGAGTTGCCAGTAATTACCTGTAAACTTTACGCTAAAACACCTTGCTGTAAAATATATGTACAGTACTATACTGTCAAATGTTACAGTAATAAAATCAATTACTGTAGATCAATTATTGTAGAAAAGAGTCAAATGATACAGTAATAAAATCAATTACTGTAAATCGACTATTGTAGGAAACAGTATTTTACTGTAAATGATAATTTTAAATTCTTTGCTGCTGTAAACTTTAAGGGGAAAACAGTATTTCTCTGCTATTAACTATCACTTTACAACCGTTAGAGTTTTCCATGAAGAAAGTACCGATTCAATCAAACCCTAACAGGAAAAATTCCCATCTGCAGCTGAGACCTATTAATACACAATAGCTTGCCTTTCAAACAAGGTTGCTTTACAACATGTGTGTTATTAAGAAAACAAAAACTTACTCAAAAAAGATAAGAAAAAAAGGAAAAAACTTCTAAAAGTTGATTTCACATATTCCCTTTATTGTAATGTTTGTCTTGACACAAAACAGCCTATAAGGTATTGAAATAAAGAATTTATCTGAAGGACAGGGCAACAAAGCCTAAGTAATCATTTCATGACTGATAAGAAAACTGATGAGCTAATGATTGGGACATTCCTCAGGTCTTTCACCGACTGGAAAACTGGCTTATATAGGCCTAGTATTGGGCCTAGCATTAATAATTGTAAGCCCAAAAGAAAGAGCTGAGTATATTTTGAATTTGGAAATTAGTTGTGCCAGAGGTTGTATGTTCTGGCGAAAGTTACATGTACATTGGATAGGGCTAGGCAGATAGCTCCACGATCCTTAATTTCATGCACTCTGTATAAACGTTACAAAATATATAGCTTTCGGTCTATATATAGTGGTCTCAAAAAGCTGTAGGCCCCTACCTGTAATTGCGTGATAATTGCATAATAATTATACGTTCATCAGCGAAGGTTTTTAACAAATGATATTTGAATTTTTCAAGATATTTTCCAAATATTATCAAAATTGTAGCTATTAAATGTTTGAATTTTGAGATTGTAGGCCTACAAAATTAGGACCTGTGCCGCAAGAAAGTAAGCCATACACAACAGTCAGGCCTAACTTAACCGACGTTAACAAATTAGGGATGTAGGCCTAGGCTAAATTGTATGGAAGGCTTAACTTTCAAGTTTCAGACAGTTGGGCCTACGCCTACACTAGGCTACAGTACAAGAAGTAGGGGCTTACAACGTTTAAGGCGTGGGCAATAGGGCTAATAATTTATGAGAAAAGCTAGTATCATAGAATTGATCCGAGTAACATAACGTAGGCATAGGGCCAACGCGTAGGCCTACTTGTGACTAACTTCCAAGTTCTACCACGGTGTACACGTAAGCCTAGCGTTGTCTGTATTAGTTCTAGCCTACGTTACGTTAGGTCCTTTGTCATGTAGGCCTACCGAGCAACCGCCGTTATGAACCATATATTTTCAGAATTACAGATAATGCCAATAAATTTATTTTTCATATTAACGAATCTTACAACTGTTAACATTGAACGGTCACCTACAATGTAGGTAGGTCTGAGGCGCGTTAACAAACTGCAACAAGCAAATTATTCAGCTGAACTTTTTCCCTTACTGCATAACCACCAGCACCGTACCAGTTGCCACGTAATCTCTGCAATGCATTGTTGGAGTCAAGTGGAGTCCAAAATACAGTAATGATGTAGGCCTACTCTAGGTTTTTTAATCTATTCCTGACATTTCAGAAGTGGCAAGAAACGACTTAACATTGCAGTAAATTACTGTCAACTCAACTTACAGTACGCTGCTGTAGAAAAGCACGGTAAAATACCCTCAAATTTACGGTCGTTTCGTACAGTGTACAAGTTGTTCAACCGCGGGAAACTGCCGCATCTGAGGGCACTTGTCACGCATGGTTTGTGAATTCCCTCTATGGTGGTCTCACTCGGGAACTGTCGGTGAAAGAACTTGAATTCTAATTCCAGGTCACTTGACAACTCGGGATACCTCGATGACGGCAGGGTTGGCCTTTCCTCTTGTCAGCATGCTGGCAATCTGCCCGTACTTATGGAGTAGCTGAGAAGTAAGTATCCAAATTAGCAATAGCGCTATCGATCGCTGCGAAGTACTGTCTTCGAAATTGTTCCTCGACAGTTTGCTCAGGAGGAGCAAACAGGCCCGACCCCAGCTTACTTGGCACCTTTCGTCTTCTCGGTTGGCAAAAGCTCTCGCTTTTTTTACGTGCAAAGAAACGGACACGGACCAAAGGTCAACAAAACCAAAAACAATCCCAGTCTGTTTAACAACCAGCAAAACCCAGCTGAAAACCCACAAACAGAAATCTCTCACTAACCCACAAATGTATAAAATATAGCGTTTAACGTGACGTGAAAAGGACACGGACCCAAAGGCTAACAGAACCAAAACAATAAAGCTCCACAAACCAGCCCCAAAAAGCCAACACCAAACCACAAACAGAAAACCCCCAACCCATATTATGTAAGGACCACACAAACCCCCCACCCCACACATAACAACTAACTAACTCCAAAATTCATCCGGGGTACGCCGTCCCGATAGCAGACGACAGGCTTGCGCATTACCTGCGAAATTTTCCCAATACGGGTCTTTTCAAGCCCCTAACAGTATTCCCCCTTTTCTTACGAGGGAGCAGAGTTCTTAACTCCTCGTCAACCTTGATCGAGTGGACCTCCCTGTCAGGAACAGGAGGTCCACTAGCGACCATCGTGTCCGGTATAGCGGAAGCGGCTGCGGGTAGGGTGGAAGGGCCACTCGAGTCAATGAGATCAGTGGCCGGTTTTGTCTCATCAAACCAATCGGAGGACTCCTTAGCCACAACTAATAAGGCTGTAGTGCAGTCCTCCATTGGCGAGTCAGAATCTGGGCCACTTAATGTCTCTTGGGCCGGTTGACTCGGGGCCCGACTAGTATCACCGATAGCGGGCGTAGCTACCGGTGAACCAGTACAAGCGGCATCCTGCGCCGCGTGCCACTCCGCTAGTACCATCTCCGCCGTTTTGTCCTGCTCTGCGTCAGTGGGCAGGCTGGCAGTCTCGGCAAGTTCGATCAGGGGAGAGGTCGGACACGAAAGGGGGAACAAAGCCTCCATCGGGGCGCTAGTGTCGGACACTGGGGCGATGACAGGAGCATCATGTGGTACGGTGTCAGAGGCCGGGACAGGGACCGCTTCAACCACGCCCGTAGCCACTCTCGCGGCGTATGAGCGGTCTGGGCATAAACGGGCGAAATGGCCCGTTTTCCCACACGAGTTGCAAACGATATCCCCTTTACACTCGGCCAGGGTATGCCCAACCTGTAAACAGCGGCTACACCGCTTGTTCGGGCACAACCTGGCCTCATGCCCTTCCAGCCCACACCTCCAACAAGTGCGAGGCTGGCCCGGGTATGCAATGTGGGCCCTGTGCCCATTAGCCCACAAGGTAGAGGGGATATCGGACTTGAGTTCGATTCTCTCTATTTCGTGTGTTTCCTCGATGAAGCCTGAAACCTCAGTGAAAAGGGCTGAAAACTCCTCATCGTCGCGCAGTTCCGTTAGCTGATCCTTCAGGACCTTGGCACACTGGATCATACCTTCAACGGTCTGGTCTTTGGCCTGAAGGCGTCTGTTTAAGCCTTCCATAAGGGTCAGAATTGGAAGGGAGGCCTTCGGCCCAATGTAACACTTGGCCTTCTTCAGGGTACTGTAGAAGCCGCTAGCACGAGCGGCAGTGGTGCTTCCAAAGTTGGCGGCTGCGTTTGGAAGTTCCTTTAAGACATATTCAATATTGTCCATCACCGATTTCACAGCGGGTCTTCTAGTAACCAACGGGTAAGGCAGGTTGGCTTGAGATTCGTAGGTGATTGTATTTCTGGCTTTGCCGCATGAGTGTCCAGATAAGTGCTTTTCAACTTGTCGGACTGGGAATAGAGATTTCCTACCTCCTGGACAGCATCGAGTGCGTCTCGTATGAAGGGTGCTGCTGATACTGCTTTGGAGGTGATCAGGTGGGTAACATGGGCACCGCAATGCGTGTATAGGGCCAGTGGTTGTTGCTTGTTTATTTCAGCCTGGCATCCGTTAAATTCGCCAGAAATGTTAGATGCCCCATCATACGTCTGAGCTCTGAGGTTGGCCAGTGGTAGCTGCGTGCGTATCAGGACATCCTTCAGCATGTTGACAATGGCCTTTCCGGCCGTTTCCTTCATGCTGTACAATCCGATCAAGTCCTCTCGGACCCCCAAATCCTTGTCGATAAAACGGACGCAGACGAATTCTTGCTCATTCCCACTGATATCGGTAGTTCCATCCACTATTGTCTCGAAATTCTTTCATTCCTCGTTTACACTACGGAGAATATTTTGGAGGACTTGTCGGGGCATGATGGCGAGTATTTCGTTTTGAATCTCATGGCTGGTGAAGTTCGTGGTTCGTTTCATGAATTGTCTAAGATCTTCATCGTCTTCGCTGCGTAGATCGAGGAATTTTCTGAACTTCCCTCCATCGTTCCTCCGTGCCTCTGAGCGCTGCTCCTTCTGTAGCCATATAGCGGATGGACGTAATGAGCTTGACGAGGGCATGTCGGGCATTCACCTGGTTTTTGGAAGCGTGGTCGCTTAACTGGGCTGCTACGGGTTTCTGCGAAGCAGCTTGCAATTTGAGGATGCACAACTCATGGAGATGACTGGTTTGATGCTGTTTGAACTTTTGCATCGATTTCTTCCAATTGAAAAACCCTTCCATCAAGAAGTTGGTTTCGTGGTCGCGTTCGAGGTCATCAAACCCGCGTGTGATGGCAGTAATGCACGTATGGCAAAACACCTTTCCGCTCTTAATATGATAGTGGAGCCACCCGAATTTGTGCAACCATTGACGCTGCAATTTAAGAACAGTAAATCCGCGTTTAGTTTTCGTCGATACCATTTGCGTGGTCATAAAATCAGTTGAGTCCGGTTGGTAAGGATGTTCGTCGATTGCTGGATATGGCGGATCAGACTTTTCTTCACCAGACGGTAGGGCAGCATTGGAAGAACCTGAACGCTGGGCGGACAGAGGCTTTAGCGATGCGATCGCAGACGGCGGCTGTGGCGATGTATCTGCAGGCGGAGGCTATAACACTGATTCGACCATAGTCTGAGGCTGTAGCGATACATCCATAGGCTTTGGGCTGCAACGATGCGGCGGTAGGCTGATTCCGTAGCGATGCATCCGTAGGCTGCGACGACTCTCTATATCAGACTCAGGTACAGCGGACATTATGAAAGGTACAAGGAATGACATAGGCCTATGTAACGGACATAACATAATTCACACGTTTCTTGGTGGAGTGGCACTGCAACCTATACCATGTAGTTACACGTTTACCTATTAATTTTATTTCACAATTCTAATACAGTTAGTACTTTCCAAAATCTCTAAACAGGGGCAGTACCTGTGATATATCATCAGCATGTGGAGGGGAATAAAGGAAGTACATGAAATTGTCCAAACACAACAACCAACAATCGGATTGGCTAAAACTTTAGTCACACTTTGGATTAGAATACCCGGTAACACCATCCCTGTTGGGGCGGCCCAGGACGTACGTACGGTATGTTTGGACAAGCCACAAATCCCTGAAGAAATGTATTTTTAGTTTTGATCAGATTGGAACGAAAACAACTGCAAAAACAGTATAAAAATACCTACGCTTTGTCTTTACTTTTCTTAGTCCTCCCTAACCATTCAGACATAGTAGTTTGCCTCTTCATGATGTGGCCATGAACGCCGTTGATCCTGCGGAGAGATAGAATGAGTCCAAACGGTCTAAGGAGCCACGAATCCTTGGACTGCAGCATCGGCCTATCTCTAAGATGACCTCGCAAATCGCAAAATGAAAGTACTAGATGAAATAACTTTTTTTGTCTCATTTGTGTTACTGAACGAAAATATTTGATTTTATATCACTGCTGAAATATTTAAAAATGTTGCAAAAACGTTTCATTGCTCCTGTGGTGTCCATTTTTAGGTAATATGGTGTTCTCACCATTTTGAAAGATATTTTGTAAAGTAAGGTTTTTTTGTTGGCAAATGTTACTTGAGCGTTTTCATCTCATTTGTAAATCTGTATATCGTCATTTTCTTTCCGCTAATCATCCATAGACTGTGCATCATAAGCACAGTGCAAATGTTGGCGTGGTGCGTCCCTCGGGATATTTTGCCTACTATCAGATCCGGATCCTTTTATTTTCTGTTGAGCTGTTTCCACGAGGCGGACGCGGGCGGGCGGGCGCAGACGCGTTTTGTAGCGATTTGGCCAGCGCCCGGCGCTGCCCGCATCCGCATGGTATTTCGTCAACATTTTCGGGGAATTCCTCCTGCTATGACACGAGCTTGTAGCACGGGTAATGTAGATATAGAAGGTATTTAATATGATGTTCAAGTCGGACGACTGATCAAAATCAGGCTGTGTAACCACTAACCAGGACTAACCATAGGTTACTACTACTAGGTTAGGCTTTTGCTAGGCTCGAGTACATGCCTTATATTAAATAAATGGGCAGAGTGCCGTGCGAGTCAACAACATGGAGTAGGCCTATGCCCTAGGGCTGGGCCTAATGATAATTGGCCTTCATCTAGAAAACAATAAGAAGGAGCAGTAATGCTGAAGGAATTCATTTGACGACTTCTGAGAAATATGAAATCATCAATGTTTGCTGAGGCTTCTACTAAATACAAAAAAAACATTTTACTTACAGTGTCAACACAATTGTGTCATCGAACTTTCTGGCCGGTCTGGCGCGCAACCCTGGTAACCTGAGATTCTCAGCTGTTGGAGGGTACATGTACGTGTGTATGCCTACTATAGGGCCTACATGAATACTATGAGGGGCGCAATAATACCTTTTGTTGTTATAGGTCTTCCAATTACTCAACAAATTCCTAGGCTTTTCACCCTTTGGTATTATTGAAATTACCCCCAGTTAAGAGATCTAATCAGAAAATGGCCCTAAGTCCAACCAAAAATACCTATAAAACTCTACAGTAAAACCATATGTTCCAGGAGACTTATCACACTTCCTAATACTGTAATGGCCCTTCTAGTGACTCCGATTCTGAAGTAGTGAAAACCTTATACTCACCCAATAGCACCATTTCCATAGCACCGTTTCCAGTCTAATTATTTTTCAATTCGTTTTTAAGTTTCTCCAGTTCATCCCTCATTATAACAATATTAATATCTTCCAGCCTATTAATCTCGCCTAACAGAAAGGTTTCTCTATCATTCTTAATTTTTTTTTCCTGTACGAGGCGTAAGAAATGCATTTCCCACAAAGGTTAAAGAAAAATCATTCCAAACAATAATTGATCATTTATAACAAAATTAATATCTTGTTGTGAAAATTTATGTCTATGACACGTTTTATTAATAAACTAGAATTCAACAACTGTGTAAGATTTAGCATAAAACATACTTAATAGTAAGAAAATCATGCGACAACATGGTTACCAGTTTCCCCCCAAAACGGTGACAAATAAGCCCAACTGAAATATCATGTAACTTTTAAGTAGGTGTTTAAAACTTTCGGCACTAAAGGTCATCCGTACATTACATTTGACAAAACATTCAGTGGCCTTAACAACATAGGAAGAAATATTCAGCCAACCAGAACCCATAAATTGTAGGTCAACTTATAACTTAGCATATACATACACAACTTAGGGTAAACAAGTAGAAAGTAGGTTAATAGCAACTGTATACATCTTTCGACCAGTATCAGGTCATAACTAAGAACGAACTCACAGGCCTAACCAAGTGTAAACAACCCCCACCATAGTAGCCTAGCCCGCGATACAAATAATACGCTGATTAATTCCACTTAACACTTCCTTATGAAATATACAGATAATGAAACGTTGACAAGCAACAAATCAAACAACATACCTACATCTCGTTATATGCTATACGTTAGAATATTACTGCAAGGTTGCACCGCAGCGCTATGTCTCGTTGCCGACAGCTGTACATGTAACTACAACGCATGTTAATAATACAAATAATAAGTACGGAAACTTATAGGCAACATAGAGGGAAAACAATAACACGACAACCCATCCCCCCAAAAGTGACGGAATGTCACTAGTTAAACAAACCAAAAGAATTAGCAGATAATGATTCCTAAACAATATAGAAAAAAAGGAGCAAATATACACTACACATTTTACTTCATCTCAGATCGTTCCGAGTTTTTCAACCACAATGAAAACATTTCATGGTTCCTTGCTGCTGTTCATTAGTTCCATTCATAGGGAAATTTCTAACAAAGCCCTGATACAACAACAGTAATTTATGCTCACAAACATTTGTTGCCAAAGTAATGCTAAGCCCTGATATCAATTGCAACACACATCAGTGTGTGAAGACTATCTACCATCATCATCATACCAAGTTTGACGAAATTCCGACTAGTAATAGTAGCCAAGTAATTGCAATTTGGAGTATTTCACGTTTGACCCCATGACCTCATTAATATTCATGATATGAGCACCAAATCAACAGGGTTAATCTACTTACTATGGGCCACCCACTCACCAGTATGGTAATGATCCGTCATTCCCTTGTTGAGTTATTGTGCATACAAACTTTTCATAACGAAATAATGCTAGGCCTCCCCCCCCCCCCCTTATAAACATGCATGATATCAATTGCAACACACATTAGTGTGTGGAGACTATCTACCAATATCATCATACCAAGTTTGATGAAATTCCAATAAATAGTAGCCAAGTTATTGCAACTTGGGAGTTTTTCACGTTTGACACGTGACATCATTAATATTTTTTAACTTTGACCTCCTATAACTTCGCACACGAAGGTCACACGGGGGTCAACCTATTGACATTTATGATCAGAAGGTACCTTTGACATCTGAAAATAGCATCGAAACTGTCAAAATCACCAAAACACGAAAAGGTCACCAGAGGTCAAATTGAGGTCAAGGGTCACCCAGATGCGGGTCGACAACTGGATTACATGGAAGCAACTCCCAACCTTAACGGACAGTTTGTTCTCAAGTTATCACAAAAATACTAGTTTTTTTATCATTAATTGACCTTTGGTGACCTCGGATCACATGACCGTTAAGTTTGAAAATATTCCCCTATACCATTTGCAACTTGTCCCAAAATATCAACCGTGTCACACCTTGGAACTGAGAGTTATTGCATTAAATGTCTGAAAATGAACTTTGACCTTGTATAACTGAACCCACAAAGGTCACCTGGGGTAAACCTATTGACATTTTTGATTGGTGAGACGTGAATATAGCATCAAAACTGTAAAAATTCAAACTTTTTCTTTGCCCATTTTCTCACCCAAGATACTAGTTTTTTAACATTAATTGACCTTTGATGACCTCGGATCACATGACCGTTAAGTTTGAAAATATTCCTCTATACCATTTGCAACTTGTCCCAAAATATCAATGTTGTTACACCTTGGCACTGGGAGTTATTGCATTAAATGTCTGAAAATGAACTTTGACCTTGTGTAACTTTACACAAAGGTCACCCGTGTGTCAACCCATTGACATTTTTGATCGGAAGGTACCTTTCATATCCAAATCTAGCATCGAAACCAAACATTTTCTTTTTCGCCCGTTTTCTCCCAAACTAAGCACATTTTTTCTAATGTGACCTTTGACCTTTTGACCTTGGTTTCAAATGTAGTTTGATCTGCTGATTCCAAAAATCAACACGACAAGTGTGTACAGCCATGCTAACTCCGACCGAAAACTTTGACCCCATATAAGTTCGCACACAAAGGTCACACGGGGGTCAACCTATCGATATTTATGATCGGAAGGTACCTTTGACATCTGAAAATAGCATCGAAACTGTCAAAATGCCCAAAACATGAAAAGGTCATCAGAGGTCAAATTGAGGTCAAGGGTCACCCAGATGTGGGTCGACAATTGGATTACACTGAAGCAACTCCCAACCCTAACGGACAATTCGTTCTCAAGTTTTCGCAAAAATACTACTTTTTTAACATTAATTGACCTTTGGTCACCTCAGATGACATGACCGTTAAGTTTCAAAATGTTCTCCTAACCAGTTCACAACTTATCCCAAAATATCAACCTTGTCGCACATTTGCACTGGGAGTTATTGCAGTTTTAGTATTTTGGGTTTTGGGACCATAACTGACCTTTGGCGACCTTTGTGGGCACCAAAAACAATAGGGTTCATCTACTCACTATGGGCCACCCACCCACCAAGTTTGATCATGATCAGTCAATCCCTTGTTGAGTTATCGTGCATACAAGCTAAAGCGTCACACACACACACACACGCATACCTGTACGCCCAACATGTCTGAGGACCTTGACGTACCACCTTCCAATGAGGACCTCTATTTAGGGTGTGGTCAGGAAGAATTACTGTCTCACTTTGTGACACAAAGAAGCCTTCATCAGCTTTTTTGCCCCACACTATTTGTTTGAGGACCTACCTGCTATACATGCGAGGACGTGTGATGGGTATGCATTAAAATTTGTTGAGATTTTTTCAGAGGACTACTTATTCACTCGATTTGGAGAAATACAAATCATTTTTTGTCAAATGCTACCCTGAATGTTTTGAGGATTAAATGTCAGTACATACAAAAAGCACTGTTTCAACTAGCAATTGTCTGACACTACTGTATGAGAAATCTCCACGTATGCATGCAGGCTTCCACTGTCTGCATTTAAGTTGGCTGGTACTTGTCTGAGGACAATACGTTGAATTCCAATAGTTTTTCAGTGAAATGTGCACGAATAAAAGTTGTCGAGTCATCCCATGCACTTTTTATTCATCGACAAATACATTTAAGCCAAGCAAAGTGTATAACAAATTATCTAAATATTTGGGAGTGCATAAACTAACCCTTTTGATGCAAAGCAGATGAGTGGTGGGGGGGGGGGGGAGGGCAGGTCCATATAAGATGAAACTTGACATTTAAAAAATCTCTCAAAACAGATAATGAAGTTGCAATCTATATTTGGCAACTGCTTATACAATAACAAATATATTGAATGGTTAGAAAGTTGCTGAAAAATACATCTCACCCTAACATGACAAACAAATCTTAAAAACTGAATGGATTTTTTTAGGAGTTCTTCAGAAGGACGGAGTAACTTCTTTTCGAAGGACGGAGTGAATGATCTTAATAATAAATTTGGCTTCGTTAAATTGCAAATAACACTTATGCAATAATTAAATCTCTATCAAGGTTTCCTTAATACAATAATTAACTAACTACATCAACATTTTAAATCGATGCTTGGTGCCAACAGATATAGCAGTAATTAGACATTGGCTTGAAAAATAGGGGCATTGAATTTTACTGATGAGCTGTGTAGTTTATTCAATTGCATTTGTAGATCTTGATGCAAAGTAATTTGGTACACAATTGGGTAATTAATACACATTACTGAAAAACACATTGGACTTCAGGTTTCACAAATTGTGGAACATTTGTGGACTGGCAAGTTTGAAAAGATGGCAGATATCTTACTTCATCTGTTATCTAATAGTTGATTTAAAACATGCTACTATTTACAGAGAGTCTTCTTGCTAACTGTTTCCAAAATACCGCTTCTGTTTACTGGCGAGCAGTGGCAAGTTTACAAAGATGACAAATATATTACTTCAACTTTTGTCTACTACTTGCTTTAAAACAACCTACTATTTACAGACAGTCTTCTTGCTAACTGTTTCTAAAATACCGCTTCTGTTTACTGGCGAGAAATGGCAAGCTTAAAAAGATGGCAAATATGTTACTTCAATGTTGTCCACTAGTTCAATGCTGTTGTCTACTAGTTTATTTAAAACATGCTAAAAGTCTCCTTTTTAACTTATTCCAAAATACCGCTACTGTTTACTGGCGAGCAGAGGCAAGTTAAAAAGGACGGTAGATAAGTTACTTCAACTGTTGTCTACTAGGTGATTTGAAGCAAGGTACTATTTACAGAAAGTCTTCTTGATAACTGTTTCTAAATATCCCATTTGTTTACAAGCGAGCAGTGGCAAGTTTGAAATGATGGCAGATATGCTGCTTTTACGCTAGTCTACTAGTTTATTTAAATATGCTTCTATTTACAGACAAGATCTTGTTAACTGTTTGTAAGTATCGCATCTCTTTTCGGTGAGCAGTGGCAAGTTTAAAACATGCTTCTAATTGCAGACAGCCTTAGTATTAATTGCATAAATAGATATGCTGCTTCATTGCATCATATGCCCTCATGTAATAAATGAAAGGCATCATAGTTGTGAAAAAATAACTATTTGTTAGCTCCTTTCTTGTGAGATTGAATATTGTTATAAACTGTGTATTTAATACTTTTCCAATCTCGGCTATAAAAGAATAGGAAACTTCCTCTGGCAGTTTATAACTTAATTTTTCCCCGGAACCTTCATAAGTTTAACATGATGTTCAAATGCACTTTTTACAGCAGCAATCTCTGCTGGAGACCACGGTCTTCTTTCTCCAGACTTCCTAGTTTTCTTAGTTGGATGATATGGTCATTGTAGAGTGGTCAAGCAGCTTCTTTTGAGAGCTGAGCATATTCACCTTTAGTTTCATGTTTGAAATGCTTTCCCACTACATTCCCACTACATAATAATCCTTGTAACTAAAAGGCTGCATTCAGAGCAGTTCACTCGCTACATATGACTCAACCCATAATCACATGACCTTTAAATTATTTGCCTTTGAGTATCACTAACCTTATGAGATTAATAGTTTTAGCGGCAAATTACTTGTTACAATTGCACTTCCAACTAGCTACCACAACTACTGACCTCTATTACTCCAAAACTTATAATTGAATATTTTGTATTGAATAACAATGACTTTGATCAAAATAAGGCAAAGAAAGTAGGGTTATGAAGAATTTGATTACCCCTCATGAACTTTTACACCCTTCTGACAAAGCACCCAAATATCTTAACATAATTACTAATTTTCAAGCTTATATTAAAAATCTGGAAGAGATACTAGAAACAGCAACTTCAAATTGTTGACAGATGGATTTAACAATATAAAAAGAACGATATGTTGCAAAACAGTAACAAGTTACCTTTCTTCTTTACCACTGCATCACTTTCATCATCAGAACTTTGTTCCTCTTCATCACAAGAGCCAACATCTGAAAAGATGAAATAATCTCAACACTGTAGAAATAATTACAAAACAATTCTTTTGTATAAAACTGAG
This sequence comes from Apostichopus japonicus, assembly GCF_037975245.1. Taxonomy (NCBI): domain Eukaryota; kingdom Metazoa; phylum Echinodermata; class Holothuroidea; order Aspidochirotida; family Stichopodidae; genus Apostichopus; species Apostichopus japonicus. The sequence goes on from NC_092577.1 coordinate 15,890,094, forward strand.
CGTGCAATTAGGTGCAATTAAGAATGCCAATGTTGCACCTAATTACATGCTCAGATTTATTTTAAAAAAAGATACCTATTCTTCTTTATTTGGTGTAGCTGTAATGAATTTTGTGGAAGGAAAATGGCTGCTAAAGTTTAATTTGAATATGCATTTACTATTCGATTCTTAACAGGATTTATCATTTCAACAATGAGGATTAATGTTAATATCTTTATTATAAAAATATTCACCACCAGTGGCCACTGAGATTTCAAAGATGAGTTGAACAACAAATTTATGTAACATACCTTCCATATCTATTTCGATTTCATCCCGACTTTTCCCCACGTAGTCCCCAATGGTGCCTTTCTCTGCTAGCATCAGAATTTTGGACACCTTGGCTGTCTGAAGAGTACTTTCTGGGAGTCTGTAATATTCGCGATGTATGTTTATATCATGGCCCATAAATCCGGCCAGAACATCTAGTTCGTTGCCCTTCAGACTCAATACTTGTGACATTGTTGCCACCTGCTTCCTTAACTGCGTGGAAGTCAAGTGCTCTGGATGTTTAGTACCGGAGGAAAGAGCAAACTTTCGAAGGCAATCTGCACCACGATATCCTGTGTTGGTAGCAGGACGTGGAAATAGAAATGTATTTGTCGATAGTACCCCTACAGCATATCTATTGTTTGGATGTTTTTCTCAGTAAATAGGACCGGTACTTTTCTTCCTCTCTTTCCGCGAATCTCTACTCTAGTCAACGTTTGGCAGAGTTTCTGTTCCCACTTAGAGAGGCTCTTCATTACATCGTCATTATGGGCAACACTCTTCTTATCGTAATCTGTTATCCCCATACGTTCTATCTCACCACTCCTCCGGCGATTGAACAAAATCACTTGTGCTAAGGCCACCTGGCATAGGTCTGACCAATCTTGTATGTTAGGGCTATCATTTAACTGTTGCCCCAGCTTTGTCACTTGAAGACACAGATGCTCCTGCACTTTGATTACATCTTCAGATAACGGCATCATACTTACTTTGTTCCATTTCCTTTTGCTTAAGGTAGTGAGAGCCCTGGTAGATATGGCTGCTGCCCAATCAATGGAACACAGTTCATCGAATTGTTCACCCCTGTCTTGTAAGTCCTTGTCTCCTGATTTGATCCCTTCTGCTTTGATGAGCAGGGCACACTTGCGGAGAGAGTGTCCTAACTTTAATGCAAGAGAAGGAGTGGTGTATGTCTGCGTGCTCACATCATATCCTGCAGTTACCTTTACAGCAGAGACAATCTTATCGAAGTGTTTGGGGTTAATACAATCCTTGATGGAGCTCAGTTCAGGATTACTAGCTCGAACTGTTAGCAACAAACGGCCAACCTCCCTCATCTTCTGACTAACATACTGAAATAAATGGGGCCTCAGCGTAAACACTCCCCATTATACGCTCTCCCAATTGGATGATAGTCTCATCATTTCTAACAACCACAGAAACCTCATCTCGGTTCATCTTGCCAAGAACCTTTTCTCTAAAGGCAGCGTTAGATCCTTTCATTGGCAGGAGCAGAGCACACTCTGATTGCAGACTTTTACTCTGCGGTTTCTTCACGTCTGTCAACGGGCATACTTTTAGGTGTTTCCACATGTCTGATCCTATATAGTATCCTAAACATTGTTTACATGGCAAGTACCAGCTTACAGGTATGGCGTTGGTTGGCCTTTTCACAGGTACGATAAATCCTCTACCTTTGGTGAGAACCTCCACATTATGAGCATGATTGCCTTTATTTCTGAGGATTTCCCACATTCTAGATCTCTCCTTTGAACCTTTGTCCAAGCTTAGAATCTCTGCCACTTCTAGCTCACTGCTGTGGGCTGCTTCCATATGTCGTGGTAGCTTTGCATATGAAACTTCACAATAAACACAAAAGTGGTGCTTATCCCAAAGTCTTTTGTGCGAATTGTTGGCTGTAAGGATTTGCACACCACCTGTAGCATTTTCTCCATTTTTTCTTTGTCCTACACTCGGCATCGGTATTTCCGTGGACACATCCGAGTCATATTCACTCTCAGAAATGTGTGATACATCATCATCATCTTTGTAGGAAGGATCAGCCACTTGATGTGATGCATCATCATCATTATCATCTTTGTAGGAAGGATCAGCCACTTCGTGTGATGCATCATCATCATCATCATCTTTGTAGGAAGGATCAGCCATTTCTGACACCTATTTAAATGGAGTATGACCAAAAGAAATATTTCCTATCAGTACAACGACCATTAAATGTAATACATTAATAAAACCTGGGGTCATAACAATGCATACAAATTAAGCTGGAACGGTAACTGTTGTTAGGTCCTCCAAGGGATTGGCATGTCACTCTCTTTACAAGTCTTCTCTTCTTTTGATACCTCTACCAGCTTATTATTGATAAACAGTATTTTAGTATGATGTTTATATTACCACAACAAATTATATAACATTAAAAACATTCATTAACATGAAATATTCTCATTAAACTTTTACATTCACTGTACATAGCAATAGTAGATTAAATGACATGTTGTTACCAATTGATCAATGGTAACTGATTTGGAAGCCTCTTTTGAAGCAATACAGCTATGAGTATTTTCTTCAGGAGCTACAGAGGAATGCAAAAGTAACTATATGATCTTGATCATGTGAAATATACAACTAAAAGTTATTTATAGCTCACCTTCATATCAGTCTCTTCTATATCAACATCCTCTTCTAATTCTTCATCAGCACCCTCCTAAAAATGAACCAAAACAAATTAAATATACAAATAAATCTGTTCGGTTGAGGAAATATTGTTACTATTTTTAACAGTCAATTACACTCAGATTCAATATCTCCAAAACTATTAAACTCATATCAAATGTTTAACCCTCCATTAATTACTTTGTAATTGATTGTGAGGAAGTACCTATGTATACCACAATAATTTAAAATATCTACCTCTATTCTTCATACCTTGTTATGCCATTTAAACGATTTTGTAAATTAAGTTTCTTTTACACCTGGACAGATGAATGGTTTCTTTGACAAAGTCAAGGGGCGTCATGGACACTACACTCACATAACAAATGTTCACAAAACCCTTAAGTGACCTATACTTGTGAAGTCCTCACAAGGTTTGCTATAGAAACTACACTCACTCACATCAAAAATGTTCCTTAAACCTTTGTGTGAGCTGTCCTTTGCATGGCATGTATCCTATTTACGAACCTAAAATTTCACAGGCCCCTTTATGAATGAATGAACAGATTTTTTTTTTCATTTGTCTCACAAAATAACAGCAATTTCCTCACAAGTCCTCACAAGGGTCATCTTGGACACTACACTCATGCACTCACAGCCTTCAATGACAAATGTTCATTGAACCCTTGTGTGACCTATACGTGTCAATTCCTAACAAAGGTTGCTATGGAAACTACACTCACATGACAAATGTGTATTAAAGCTCAGTTGTGTGAACTGTACTTTACATGACATGTATCCTATTTACGAATCTAAAATTTCACTATCTCACAGAGGACTCTGTCAACACATCATTTGATGAACAGCATCTTGGGATCAATATTGAGAATATTTCTTTAGTTTATCAGTACTTAAAAGTTTTTGGAAAAGCTGATCAGTAAAAAGTAAGTCCCAGAGATTAATAATGTCTTAACACTTTAACTATAATTCATAACATTTGCAAGAAGTACTTGGAACTGCATGATATGTTTACTCTCGATGAATTCAGCAGAAAAAAGACTATGTGAGAGAAGGGAATGTGTATTTATAGCTCACCTCTACACCACTATCTTCTGTATCATCTTCATCGTCTTCTAGTTGTACATCAGCATCCTGCTAGAAATGAATGAAGACAAATTTAAATAGACAGATTAATCTGAGTGATTGAGAAAGTCAATACTAGTTTTGACACTGACAATTTTAATGATAGTACTATTTTTAACAGTCAATTACTCCCATTTTGTCTATTACCATAACAAGCAAACTTATTTCACATATTGAGTCCTCTTTATATCTTCTCCACAAGAAAATTCAGCGAATTAATTAATTTGAAATATTAAGTAGGTCACTAACAAACTTTATTTTTAACCTAGTTTTGGAGATCTATACTTTTCAATTACAATTTCAGCTATCACACAAGTCCTCACTGGGACCACAGAGAGCATGGGATTTTACCACTAACTCACAGAGGACTATGAACTGTTGAGTAACTAAAATATCACCATGGTAAACACTTCGAAAAAAGCTTCCACAATACTTCATTTCAAGGAATAATTAAGCAAATCTTAAAGGTTCCTTGGTCCAAACATGATCAGAGTGAAGTATTTAATATCAGGAAAGTAATTACAAAAAGTTTGTGTGCATGGATATTTTACTTGCTTCTCTCTGAGGACTTACCCATGTACACGACACAATCATTCCTAATATCTACTAATATCACACAAGTCCTCACTGGGACCACAGAGAGCATGGGATTTTACCACTAACTCACTGAGGACTATGAACTGTTGACTTAATAAAATATCAACATGGTATACATCTTTGAAAAAGCCTCCACAATACTTCATTTCAAGGAATTATAAAGCCAATCTTAAAGGTTCCTTGGTCCAAACGTGATCATAGTGAGTATTTAATATCAGGAAACTAATTACAAAAAGTTTGTGTGCATGGATATTTTACTTGCTTCTTTCTGAGGACTTACCCATGTACATGACACAATCATTCATAATATCTACCTGTATAATAACCACCTTTATATGATATTGAAACATGTCACTCATATGACAAATGTTCATCAAACCTTTGCTTCAGTTGTAATTTGCATGGCATGTATTCTATTTACCAACCTAAATTTTACTATCTCACAGAGGACTCCACCATCATGTGATGTACAACTTTCTGAGATCTATATTGAAAGTATTGCTTCAGTTTATCAGTAATTTAAAGGTGATTGAAAAGGTGATCAGTAAAAATTAAGTCCCAGAGATTAATAATCGTAATCTTAAACTATTGTTAACATATGCAGGCACTACTTGAAACTGAATGAGATGTTTACTCTCAATCATTCAGCAGAAAAATAACAATGTGAAAGAAGGAAATTATATTTATAGCTCACCTCTACACCATTCTCTCCTGTATCATCTTCATCTTCTTCTAGTTCTACATCAGCATCCTGCTAGAAATGTATGAACATAAATTGAAATGCACAGATTAATCTGAATGATTGAGAAAATCAATACTATTTTTAAAAATGACACTTTTAATGATAGTACTATTTTTAACAGTCAAATATTCCCATTTTGTCTATTACCAGAAGTAGCACACTCATTTTAAATATTGACCCACTCTATATCTTCTCCAAAAGAAAATTTAGCTGATTAATTCATTCCACAAATTTAGTAGGTGACCTGGAAACATTTTTGGTTTTTAACCAAAATTGGAGTTTAATCCGTACTTTTCAATTACACAAGTCCTCACTGGGACCACGGAGAGCATGGGATTTTACCACTAACTTTCTGAGGACTATGAACTGTTGGGTTAATATCACCATGGCATGCATCTTTGAAAAAGCCTCCATAATACTTAATTTCAAGGAATTATAAAGCAATCTTAAATGGTTCCTTGGTCCAATGGTGATCAGAGTTAAGTATTTAATATCAGGAAGCTAATTAGAAAAGTGTGTATGTATGACCATTTCATTTCATTCTTGTGGGGACCAACATACCCCAGGTATTCGGGTATGCAATCTACTAAGAGGAATATATATTGCAGTTATTAAATTAATTGCATGTTTTTGAAGATTACCATTCTTCAAGGTGCATCCTCCTTTCCATAATCATACCTGAGCTCTTGCCCAGGTAAGATATCTCGGATTGCAAATAGCAGTAGGTGAGGTTTCCCATCCACAGTTTCTTTCTTCACTTTACAGTTTGGTTCCCTCCAGTCATCATTGACCATCTTTGCCATGCAAAGATCTGATGTTGCATCAATGCTTTCAACAGAAATATGAAAAACAATACTAAGTGACAACAAGAGCTCAAATGGTGCAGTTGCCATACTATAAATGACACTTCCTACAGGACTAGAACAGTCTACACAGAGCAGTGCATGCAACTGAATAGCATGAATGTGGAAGAAGCAATTTCTGTCTCTGCAAGTGGTGTGAAAGGTCTTGTGCTTCATTTATTACTTATCTATGCAAGTGATTCCAGCAATCTCTTTCACAGGCTGGCTTTGCATCAGTCTAAATTTTTATGCAGGTGATAATAGCCCCACTTTAGCAGTTTCTAACTTGCATATGCTAGTTTTTGCTGGTGATACTATCAATCACCTTTTACAGGAAACTAATTTTTATGGTTAAATGGATGTGTGCCGAGAGATTGGCTTCGGTTAGCTTGCGAGTCTATAAGCCTCCATGGCTTCTTTCGCGAGTTCCTGCTTGCGGGAAGATCACATATACATACATACATGGTTAAGACTAGGGAAATGACCCCTACATGACCTCTGACCAATATTCCTGAACACCCATGTGCCATCAATTGATCAATGAATTTTTACCAACCTTCATAATCATCCAATTCAATCTAAGGGAGGAGCAGCTTTGGTGTTTTAACAAAATGGCCATAAATTAGCCCAACAATAAATGTTTTTTTAGTCACTCCCAGCACAGCCAAAGTACACCATTATTTGGTGACAATTAATGACAACTTTTATCATTATCCGGAAAAAGCTGTGCAAGGAGTAGTACAGTACTTTATCTTAAACCAATCGATCCGATTACTGTAAACTGTGGAAGAGGCATTTTCCCCCCACAAAAATGGCTCCTAGATAACCATTGATTTTATCTTACTGAACACCTAATGCCTTCTTACTTGGAGATAACTGTGCCCAAGTTGTATCATTATCTACCAAAAGCTGTGCATGAAAATGCATTTTAATTGTAAAACTGAGGATGCTCAAGGCAATAGAAAATCAGATATACATGTGACTCACCACATCTTGTTTTTTCCATGCTGAAAGTGGAAGATGAAAGTTTCATCATCATGCTCTGTGGCTTCTGATCTCCCTAACTTGCCCCTGTACTGAACTAATTCTCCCTTTGTGAACGCTTTCTCTGAAAAGAGCCCCTTACCTATATGCAGTAAGAAAAAAAAAGGTGTTAGCTGTTACTGTAAAAATGTATATTTAAAGTAGTTTTTAAAGCAAGAAAATAATGAAATTCAGCTTCAAACTCAGCATGTATTGAAATTTATAGAAGTATACAACTTATTGCAGCTTCAGTCTTATAAATCCATCGATTGTACATACCAACTGCGTCTGAGACTGTTTTTACAACAAATCCCGCCTGGTCTGTACCCTTCCTGACATATTCTTTAGCAACGTCAAGGGGACTTTGGCGGGCTCTTGAAGCTCTTCTTTGATTTCTGGAGTTCATCTCACTTTAAATGAAAAAGATAGAGAGGTTTAGCAACCGGTGAAGGGTTTTCGTTTTTGGAACATTGCATTACTTTGCATACTTCAAAATGTATGAGGATGTATGAGAATATAGATTTTACAGTGTTATCTTTTCTCTGCAATAATTCCTTCCAGTTAAAATAAAACACTACAGCCTTGAGAAGTGCCAATCCTAACTGGAGTCTGTAATGACCCTTCACTGTATTCCCATCTCTTTAATATTTTTGGGAAAAAATACATTTAAAATACTCCAATTTCAACAGCATCTCTTAAGATTTGACATTAAACCATAAAGATAACCTACAAAATACAATACTAATTTACTGGTAGCACCCTGCATTCGTGCAGCCCATATATGTGTTTCTTAATTTGAATTTCATTTTTTTCCCCACTACCCCACACCAGTCTTCCCCTGCCACAATTAATGATGCTAATCAGGAATGTCAAATTCCAAATGACTTTGTTCAAAAATTATTTTATTTTATTTTATTTTTTTAAAGAAAATGGTTAGGCTACATTTTTCACATTGACTGTTGGTGTTAGGCAACACATTGCTAACATGCTATGACACCAAAAGTTGCCAGAATTTGGCTGTACATGTCATACAATTAGGCACAAATCTTAGGTTGCATTGGTTTATTGCACCTACAGTATGTACTATCCTTAGAACACTTTATACCAGCTATATTACTGGCTTACCATAAGACTATGGCCAAAATTATCAGACAGTTTTAAGATCATGTTAATAATTATGTTACATTTCTACAGCCTGGTAATGGTCTGGTAACCTATCCTCTATAGAGCCTAGTCACATGGAATGGTAAAACTTGTTTAGAAGGCACTAATTATAGCTTTTGATATTATGTCGATATTCTCGTTTAAAAGAAACGAAAAGGCTGGGCCTAGGCCTAAACTAGTTTTCACTAGTGTAAATTTTCGACTTGGTCATACTAGCCTAGGCTATGACTCTATGAGCAACTGAAAATCAAAGCTCAAACACTGCAGCGTAAAAAGATTAGGGAAAACTAGTATTATTCTCATTAAAGTACAGCTTCAAAATCAGAGGATATTTCTTTTGGATTTCTGACATGAACTGGTTTCTTACTACAATACGTTTGATTATTGGTGTTCAAACTAGGTTTGTCGTACCTATGCAGCATAGTAGTACTGCCTAGTAATACTATAGTACTATTACGTACTAGTATTACTATTATTATTATAGTAAACACAGACTTGTAGAGTAGTATATAAAACCCCCTACAGCACCACCTTAGACCTAACGTCCTAAGCTAGTCAAGGCAACATCTTCAACTTTGCAAACCCTGAAAGTCAGAATTCAATGAAATTTTGAGAAAAAACTACATTTATTTTATAATCATTGTAATTTAACTGGTATCCTTCATAAAAAACTTACCGCGTAAGTGAATTTCGACGGCTCGGAGCCTTCAGAGGACGAGGTCCCCGAACAAACGATGCAAGAATCGGATATACTAATAAACTGGCGCAGTGCAGCGCTCTAATGCAATGTATAACATTTCGTGCGCGGGAAAAGTGGGTTGCCTAATGAAAGGTTTTATTCGTGTTGATAAAATATTTTAGCCATTTATTGAAGAAAAAATTTAAGTTTTTGTGCTGTTATTGAGTATTTCACACTTTTAGCATTTTACTTGGCTGTCTTCGATACAGTGGGTTTGGGACGGAATATTAATTTACATTTGACATGATTAATGGAATGAATATTTTATTACTCTGGCAACAATTAGTGTTATATTCGACACACTTGTTTGATAAATCCAACGGAATTGTGTGCGGTACCCCACACTGATTCTGACATTATGGTTGGTTACAGGACTTCCTCCAAAGTTCACAAAAGGTCATAAAAAAGTTGTTGGATGCATTCTACAGAGTTTTCGTCCTCGGTCCAAGGGTTTATAGTGCATTCATTGAACACATTGAATAGTAAAAAGTAGCAGTATACACAGTGCATGATGCACAATAAAACTTTATTAACTGAAACTTTCCAAAAAAAAAGTGCATTCTACAGTTTTCAGGAACTCCTAAAACAAAATGTTTTGACTGATTGCTTTTATGTCTGTTGCCTGGTAAAATACAGTTTGCAGACATTTCCCTATAAGAATAGCATAGTTAAACTGATGTTGTACACTACCAGTATTTGTACTATATATATGCAAATGGAAGTGTGAGTACAGTACTTTAATTTCAGTCTAGAAGTGAAACAATTTGATATGAAATATACAGAAGCATTAAAACTGCCTCTCAACAAATAATGCTCAAAAATAATTAAGCTGTGTACCCCTACATTAAAGATCCCAAGCAAACTGTTTTGTAAAACAGTTTCCATGACAGACTAGAAAGACTGTGGCATTTGTTCCTGAGCTCCTTTCTGCACGAACAACAACAATGAAATCTGTCTAACAATCAACAAACATGAAGAAGGAATAAAACATTAACCAAGAGCACTAAAACATTCACACTTTGATGCCAACATCAGGCTAGAGCTGAAAAGACAGTCAACATAGCTACTTAGCAGATTAGAAAGTCTGTGGCATTTGTTCCTGAGCTCCTTTCTGCATGAACGACAACAATTAAATCTGTCTAACAATCAAGAAACATGAATTTAACAAAGAAGTAATATATGAACACAGTAAAGTTTGACCAATTCTAATACCACTTTTTGTTAGCCCTTCCAGAGTGATTTCTTATGAAGTCTTTAATATTGGTCCACTTCCGTCCATCAAAAGAACTGTACTTTTCCATTACCCTATCAATAGCTGTCTTTCCAGGCAAATGGTTTAATGCTATTTCTCGTCTGAATTCCCTTAAAACTACTCTTTTCTCATCTTCTGTCCATACCCTCCTTTGGTATTTTCTCCCTGAAAGGACAACAAATATATACATTACAATGTGGTGCTTTTGAAAATTACACCTCAATGTTGCCATGTGATAGTTTACAATATAAAGAAACAAATCACATCAAAATGTTTTGAGGTTGGTCTCCAGCATAAATTGCAATCTGTCTAGTATATTCCTCATATTTTGTTGTTTAAATAAAAGTAGAAAAATACAAATTTTAATTGGTTTGTTTTATTTATGAACAATATTACGTTTCTTCATACTGGGTGGTTCTTCTCCTTCGAATTAGTGCTTTCAAAAGTGGTGCCATTAGCTTGATGCAGAGACCCTACACTTCCCATGCTGCCCTCATCCCTACTTGTGTCCTCCTCCTCCTCTTCCTCATCACTATCATCTGTATCATCAGATGATTCTATGTTGTCAATTTCTGTGGAAATAAAATCAATGACTGCTTAGATTTGTAGTACAGACAGCACCACATAAACGTAGCGTAGAAAACACAGGTTAGATAACGACAAGTACCATTCCTTGCATCAAAGACACACTTTAGCCCACAGAATTACAACTTGATAAACACTTTTTAAAGTATGACCTTAGATGATTACCAATTATTTAAAAAGGCAATTAAATTATTGATATATCAAGTTTTACAGTTCTTTAGCAGGTATACATTCTCCTCACTTCAGTATTTCTAATGTAAACTTTACAAATCAGCTTCAAAAGTCCTATTTGAACTTTGACCCTGGGCCGTGCCTTGTGCTACGTCTTGACATAATTTTGTCTGGAATCAAGAACAAGGTTGATAGTGTCCATTACATATTACCCAGGGAGCCCAAGAAAGCAGACAGCACAACTTTTTCCAAACTACGTAATTCAGAATGTTTATATAATATATATGAACATTAAAATTTAACGACTAAATTCTAAGGAGACTTAATTATCATCGTTACAATTATTAAGTAAGGTGACTGAATGCAACAATGAGCTCATAGCATAACTTGGCCAAGCTACTAAATTTGAAAAGATTATACTTATTTCATGACTATAACATGATGCATCTAATCTTATGATAACATGTCACACCACAATATTGCCCTTGAAAAGAAAGGAAGGTTAATTACCTCAGAAGTGCAATACATTTGCTCCATTCATTTCACATCTCTTTAAGATTAACTTTTCTATACATGGGCATCCTCAATATTCAGTCTGGTCATCGAATACGAAAAAGCACCATGCAGACAGAAAGTCACAAAAGCGGTATACATATCTTGCAATGCCAAAATCATGACAAAATGTCAGTACTGCTTCCAACGTTTCAGTGTTTGATATGATGAAGTGCCCAACAACTGCCTCATGATTTATCCAATGGGCAGACATGATTTAGATCCTACTAACAATAACATCCTACTGAGATCTAAATTAAGTAGCTAAAAAAGTTACTCAACTTTCCTTATGTGTATAATGCTGCAGCTATCATCTGAAGCCTGACTTAAAACTAGTGATGTTACACACAAACTGGCCTAACCCATGTGGTATAATGTATTAGATCATATAGACCTACTGTTAATTTCCTACTATGCACACACTATGCTAGTAAGTAGTATGTATGCACAACTGGATCCTAACCTATATGACATTAAGTACAATGGTAGCACATATGGCTTCCACAATGTACAGTAGGCTAGTCTATTAGAGGCCTATAATAGAAGTTCATAAACGAACAAAGTGGAAATTACCAAAATAATTGGGGACACTGCACAGGATTATGATAAGTAAAGAGTAACTTACTCAGTGGATCTATTTTCCTTCAGAAGATTCTGTCTCCGTCTCATGAAAGCTGGATGTTAGTAGCTAGCTGCATATTGTAGTTATCTCAGGTACAGTAGGTACTACAGTTATCTTTGTGGCAGTACATGAAATTCGAACACAGTAAGCATGCTGCAGTACAGTGTGTATGTTTGCTGATCTCACAGCAATGTCAATTGGGGACATGGTCCACTGTTAGTATTGTCAAAGTAGACACACCCCATATGATTGGGGCTCATCAATTGGGGACATTTGGTCACTAATTTAACCAGCTTCAAGCAGTCACATGACATGAAATTCTTGCACATAAATGGGGACAACACCTTGACACACGCCCCACCAGTTAATGACACAAAGTGACACAGCTAGGCTGTAATGAATGCACCCAATGGGGACTGTCACAGATATTGCTCAAACTTTAAAAAATTCTTTCATTTGGCGGGAACTTCCAAAATCTGCACTTAACCCAAACGGGGACGTCCCCGATTGGTAGTATGTCCACACTTGGAAGGTGTGTCATCATGTAAATGTCCCCAGTTCCCAGCGGGTACATACGCATACACACACACATACACACACACACGCCAACCTGAATACATAGGTTCCTTTGTTTTTAGCAAGGAACCAAAAACAGAATAAGCTTTCTGACTGGTCTTTTAGCGATTTGGCCGTCAGCGAGTCTTATGTCAACTACTCTTACGAGGTCATCTTTCCCTGGGTAGAGCTTTACGACTTTCGACATTTTCCAAATACCACGCCTCTTGTCCTCCATCGTCGCCAAAACTCATCTACCATAGCAATACAAATCTCTGTGCGTTTCCGTGGACAAGGCAAGTCACCTCTTCCAATCAAGAAGTGAAGGTCCAACGGAGACGACGATTTGACCGTCAGAGGTCGACTATTGATGAGACCAGATATCTTACAGAAGACGGTCTCCCACTCGACGAATGTCAGACGATCTGCCTTTACGAGATGCCTCATTCCCCTCTTGACCTCCTGAACCATTCTTTCGACAGCTCCCTCCCTGTTGATGTGGCCCTCCTGGTCGAGCGAATTTCCAATGAGTATTGTAACGTTGACAATGTTCCCTCACTTGAGTCTGTTCCAACTTCCAATTTAACTCATTTATGGTGTTGTCAGCCCCCCTGAAGCAGGTAGCATTGTCGCTAATCAACAATGAGGATGACCCTCTGATGCTAATAAGTCATTCAAGAGCCTGGAGAAACGCTCGCGTTGACAAATCTTGAACGCAGGTTAGGTGCACAGCTCTGGTAACGGTACATTTGAACATAGTCCATGGGATAAAAGCATATTTTACCCCTGGTCTATTTTTAACAACCTCTAGGCTTTGACGCAGTCGCTTTCTTGCATGTCGCACTCCCTTCAAAAGCTTGGCTGAATGCAAGATCTCATCACGGTCAGAATAACGAGTAAAACACACCTGGATCGGTCTGGACTTGGATGTTCCCGATCACTGGACCTCTTGGTATTCTATTGTTATGAAATAGTAATACCATCTCTTTGATGTTACCGAAAAGCTCCATCGAGATACCTTACAGGCCTCTTATGTATTTTATCTAGGTCATGGATCCAGTTTTCCCACGAGAAGTTTTTAACTATCTTATTGAATCTTGGTACAGGGCCTTTTCCCAAAATAGATTCCATTATGTCTGTGGAACATTCGAGAAGGTTCTCTCACGTGGTATGGAAGTTTCCATAGAAAGGGGATGGACTTCCAAACTCCCAACCAATCAGGGCAGATCAGTGCCAGCGCACTTATTTTTATATCGTTAAGTTAATATAGGATGGTCAGGTTATTGGCTGCCTTCTGATTATGCGCAGAGGGATTTGATAGAAGTAAGGTATAAAAGAAAAAGGAGGCCGAAAGTTTACGCACTTGGTCAGCAAATTTATCACTCCGCCGAAAGTTCATCACTTCCTCTAATTGCGTAATTGACGGAGTCAAGTCAAGTCAAATCATTGTAATTTAGTTTTATTTGTAAAGAGAATCGACAGAGAAGAAATTATACCGAATCATTAATCAAATCCTATCTCGTCAACTTGTTTTTTGTGTGAACTCATTGTTTTCTTCCGTTCGAGACATCTCCTGAAGAAGCATAAATACGGCATCAAGATATCCCAGTACCTTTCTATCGCGAGTTCCGATATAGTTTTACTATCGGAGGAAGCGGGCTCGACACAATATTACATGGTGGAGATCGGTTGCTTTCTTCAGGAAGAAATCGGTAACGGAACTTTCACAACTTTCGTTCGTTACGATCAATAACGAACAGGAGATTTTTTTGGCCCGAAGACCTAACGAGGAATGCAACGCATGTCCACGACCTAGCCTAACGGAAACACTCTACGAGGGAAGACGGCCTATACTAGCCTAAGTCTGTACACCGGAACCACTGATCGTACACTAACGTTAATCAACCCAGCATGCAGTTCGCGTTTGAACATTCGCGCAACTAGTAGTTAGTCATACTACAGCTCTAAACATCAGAACTGAACATTTTCGCGATCTAAGCCTAGGCTCTACCCGATGTTAACGGCAAACGAATCTGAAGTTCTTACGAGATGTAGGCTCACCTGCTACTGCTACTACATGCCGCTACTACTACTACTAACCGAGGGACTTCAATCATCGTTTGCAGTTCCACTACCAGTTCTTAGTTAAACTTAAGGGTGAGTGAAATCATGCCAATTTGTATCCCAACCCCTATTTGAGATCAGAGTGTACCGATAAGTTATTGTAATCGTGTCCATGTATTGCATATTTGTTATTTAATTGCGGTCGATAGTGTGTTCAATTAAGTATAGGCTCATGTTGTATACTCATAACTAGCCTAATTGTATGCGGCATGATGTCCGTCAGTGAACAGGAAACTTCGACCTCTGTTAATGTTATGCAGAAACATAGGCCCACTGATTTTTTGCCATCACGATTTCAGGGCGATGTAATTGATGCAGATTTAGCCGAAGCTCATTATTTGGGATTTGAAGATTATTTAGAGGTGCATAAATTGCCGTCCCAAACCACCCCTGAGGCTGTAGCGGAAGAATTTAATGAAATATGTCGCATATTTAAGCGAACACTTAAAGGCCAAGCCAGACTCTGGATTGAAAAGAAAAATTTTTCAACTATTGCTGATCTGCGCAAGCAATTCCTTGCTCGTTTCAGTCCAGGGACCTCTTCCTACGCTAAATCACAGGCATTTCATGCATTAAGCTATACGCCAGGTGATACAGCTCAAGCTCATTTGGCCAAAATTTCCAAAGCTGCAGCACAATTAAATTATGGTGAGGACCAAATTAGAGATAAATTGATCTCGACCCTGCCTTTGCAATGTCGCTCAGCAGTGTTAATGTCTGCATCACCAAAAGCAACAATTGCAGATTTGGTCATGAAAGTACAGTGCTATTTTGACTTACAAATACAAAGTCAACCCCCAGTTTCTTCCGAACCATTTATGGCAATGCACGACAAAGCGTCTTCTGTTCAGACTCCTACTATTTCTGCATCTTCTGAGATACACGAGTTGTGTACCAAAATTCAGGAATTAGAGACCAAGTTTGATCAGTCACGTAGGTCAGAATTGCAAGACGATCCTAAAGATATGAGGCAAAGATATAGTTCTCGTGATTCTCGTGGTCCTAGGACAGGTCAGAATAATAACAGGAGAAGGTTACCGTATTTTAATCCTTCAGTCACATGTTACTACTGCCAAAATCGAGGTCATTTTGCACAATATTGTCAAATTCGCCTAAGCCATGAAATGGAGGCTAATGTAAAGAGAGTACCAACACAGAATTTTCATTAGGGAGCACTTATGATAGCACTCATCATACAGTGACTCCAGACAAAGTACCAAGTAAGGGAAGATCGAAACGTAAAGCAAATAATATTTGGAAGAATAGTAATATTCCTAGTTCTAGATATACAGGGAACGAACGTAATGTGGATATTCAACTGGACACACGTAATTTTGTAAGAGGTACTTTACATGATGGTAAAGGAATTTCATTGTTGTTTGATAGTGGAGCGACACGCTCTATCATTTCTTCTTCTACAGTGCAAAATTCAAAGTATTTATCCTCTATACAACCAGTCTCAGTTGATGTAGTAAACCTAAAGTTGGGTAATGGTCAGTTTATTCATGCGTATAGCACGATAACATTTCAGGTCAAAATTCAGGGTCATGAATTTCAGCTTTCTGCTTTAATTGCTGCAAACCTGACAGGTATTGACTTAATATTAGGTAGTCCAACTCTGAAGGAATTGAATGGTTCTTTGGACTTTACCACAAACTGTTTTAGAATTAAACAAGCCAAAGTCTTCCTTAGGCCAGTGCAGAGATTTGTTATTTACCCAGGTCAGCAAAGATACATTACCGTACAGGGACGTCTTCCACTATATGCACGAAATGCAGATGTGGTTATTAAACCGTTTCCTCTGATATCTCGTATGTGTCCTTCACGAATGTTAGTGAAAATGCATAAAGGTAGAACAAAGATTCTACTAAGGAACATGGGTAATCAGAAATTTTGTCTGCATCCTTCTCGCACAGTGGCTCATTTAGATTTAGCAGATATCATTACGGTCACAGAAGACATACCTACTGATTCTCTAGATTTTCTCAATGTCATGAGAGACATCGAAAAACCGTCTCTTTTTCGAACCAATTCTAATTCCAAAGAGAATCGTGATGAAATTACACGATATAATTTACATCGTTATCCACATTTGACAGCCGATGATCCCCTGGTTTCCAAATCTGAACAGGAAATCATGAGACAAAACATTAATTTGGAACAAAGTATTCTAAATGCTTCAGAAACAGAGAGCATATATGAATTTCTAGACTCACATAGAGATGCATTTTCTCTTTATGGTGAATTATCTCACTGTCCAAATTATGAGGCTGATGTTACGCTTACTAATGATGAGCCATTTACATACGTCCCTATAGACTTTCAGATGAGGACAAAGTCATTGTCGCCAGTGAGCTTGACAAATTAGTGCAATTAGGAATCTTAGCGGTAGGACATCAGTCTTATACCTCACCGGTTTTCCTCATTCCAAAGAATGGAACAAAAGACAAAGGGGTTGTCACAGATTTTCGCTACTTGAACAGTAGAATAAAACGTCTCAATCACCCTTTTCCATTGCTGAATGAGACTATCCGTACCATAGGGTACTCTGGAGCCAAAATTTTGGGTGTTCTCGATTTAAAGTCTGCATTCTTCTGTCTGCCACTTAGTGTTCATGCACAACAATATACAGGTATTGCTTCATTTCATGGAGGAAAGCATTATTATTATAAACGCTTACCACAGGGATTGAATTTATCTCCAGCGATCTTTCAGTCGCAAATTAATGATATTTTGGCAACGATCCCAAATTCAAATAAGTTCTGTATTGCTCATCATGACGATATTATTGTGTACAGTGCAGACAAACAACACCTACAGGCAATTTTTAAGGTTTTAATGTACAACGGATTGAAAATATCTCCGAAAAAGTGTAGCATTTTCCAAAATTCAGTCCGATATATGGGACATTTGCTCTCAATAACCCCAGAAGGTGAGGCTTGTATCCAACCTTTGCATGACAGATGTGCAGCAATCAGGAACACACCGAAACCACACAATGTTAAGTCAGTAAGACGATTTGTAGGTGCAGTTAATTATGTGGCTTCATTTTTCCCAAATATTCAAGCACTTTTGAGACCATTACATCATTTGAGTCGTAAGAGTAAGGTATTTAAATGGACAGAGGAACATCAGTGTGCATTTCAAAGTATTAAAGAGTTGTTGTGTAATCCACCTATATTGCATATGCCACAGAAATGTGGTCGTTTTGTATTATATAGCGACACATCACGAGTAGCAACAGGATCATACCTGACACAAAGAGTTAATGGCAAAGAGAATATTATTGCATATTACTCTAAGATATTACCACCAGCATGTCAGAGGTATAGTGTAACTGAATTAGAAATGATGGGTCTATTTATTAATGTGACAGCATTCAAACATTTATTGCAAAATGTAGAATTTGAGTTGTTTAAGTCAAAACAAGAACCAGCAACTTCACGCTTACGTAAGCTTCTGTTCAAATTGTCAGAATTTACATTCAAGGTTGGTTATAAGAAAGGCTCAGAATTGGTTGTGGCAGATTATTTGTCTAGAGCACCACAGGAATTCCACTCTGAAATGTTCTTATGAGGATTTTTCAACTCTACCTAAGGAGACATTTAATCCAATCATGACAAGGTCAATGGCAAGGTCAATGGGAGTCAAAGTTCCAGATTTGTTTCCGAATAAAGTCACAAAGGAGTCTAAGCAGGATTCCCCAGCCAAAGTATCAACAAATAGAGTTAATAGGACATCCATTCCTAAGGCAACACATTCTAATGAGCATGTTACACAGAGACCACAATCTGAGTCACAGAAGAGGACTACACCAGTAATTTCTACTGATAAGAGAGAAACATATATTCAAAGGCCTACTATTACTATGCCGAGTGAAAATAGACATACATTTAGCCCTGATATATTAGTTGTGCCAAATTTTACAAGTGTTTCTCAACCTTCAGAGCCAAGATTAGTGGATCAGAATAGACATAGAGTGCAAGAGGTAATCAGAGAACCACCACCAGAATTATTTGCTCAGCCAAAGCCAGTCATAACAAACATTGATCATTTGGTTACAGGGCACATTCCAAAACAAAAGGAATTGAATAAAGTCATGAAGGCAATTCAAGGAAAGCTGATCAAAAACTATGATCTGCCATTTGATGTAAAAGAGTTGCAAATTCAACAACAAACTTGTCCTTATTATAAACCAATTTATGATTTTCTTGCACATGACATTATTCCAAGTAATGTTAAGCATGCTAGAACTGTTCGTTCTCAAGCAGAGGATTATTTGTTATGTAATAGTTTGTTATTCAGGATATTTTTGCACGAGACTAATGATGCTAAGATGACTCTTCAGTTAGTCGTACCTGAGACTATGGTGGAACAAATAATATCTCGATATCATGATGACTTGTTAAGTAATCATCAGGGTGTAATGCGTACATATTTGACCATTAGACAGCATTTCTATCTGCGCAATATGTTTCAACGCATCAGTAATTATATTCAGGCATGTCTCCGTTGTCAAGAATTCCGTAAGAAACCGGACAAATTGAGACAATATCATGCTCGCATTCCTGATTCTTATCGTCCTTTTGACAGACTTAGTCTGGATTTCAAGACTATGCCCACAACGGCTACAGGATTTAAACATTTGATGGTTGTTTGTGATGAGATCACTAGATTTGTTGTATGTGTTTCTCTTTAAGACTCTTGATGCTGAAACAATATGTGAAGCATTATTGCAGAGGGTAGTCACAACCTTTGGTCCACCGTCTTCTATTATAAGTGATGCGGCAGCTTCTCTTACAGGAAAATTAGTGGAGCTCTTAAGTAAGGCTTTAGGCATTGAACAAAAGTTCATCAGTGTAAACAATCATGGAAGCTTACAGGTTGAAAGACACATTCAGACTCTTTCAAATTTCCTCAAAGTGAACTTAAATCAGTTTGGTACGGATTGGGTACGATTTGTCCCAACATCAGCCTATGCATATAACACATTTTCCTCTCCTCAGTTGGGTAGCTATAGCCCATTTGAACTTGCATTTGGACGTAAGCCGCCAAATCTGACAAATTTATCGTTCAATCCAATGGCAGGATTATCACAATCTCATGGAGAATATGCTGCATTGTTAAAGAAACGATTTGATCATTTGTCAAGGGTAATGTTGGTCTTACAAAAGAAGCAACAAGATGCTCAAAATGTTAAGATAAGTGCAAAACTGGACAAAGGTGCAATTTATTCAACGGGTCAATTAGTGTATCTGTATAAGCCAACGTCTTCCTCCTTGACTGCAAACTCTCGCAAAATTGCTGCAGAATGGTGTGGACCACTAGTGATCCATCAAGTTTTAGATAGGACTCATTATTTGTTGGCCACTCTCAAAGGAGAAATTCTTAGTGATGTATTCAATTATAACAGGCTTAAACCATGTTTTGTAAGAGCATCTTCTGAAACTAAGAATATCACCAACATTCAGAAATTGCGAAATGTCTTGAAAACGAAGGGTTCATCAAGTGAAAAGGTTGCTCGAATGAGAAATGTTTTGAGTAGTAACACTTCTAATGCAGAAAATGTTAATGTCATGCAAGATGCACATATTGAGTTTCATGATGAGTTTGGTAACATTTTGCCAGGGGTAACTTCAGATCACATCATGTGTCTTATGACCACTAAGCCAATGAATGTTGCATCCTTTTTAGAGAATAGAGCACATAATGAAGGGTTAGCACTTCCATATCCTTCCATGAAAGATAGCATATTTAGGCAAAAGAAAGTTTTTGCAAATACTTTTTTAAGAAAAAGTCACCCAGGAAAGAACCTGGGCACGAAAACCAAACTACCAAACGACTGATCCGCTCTCAGCCCCAGTCCCCTTGCATCGGGACTGTGACTGTGTGATCATCGTCAGGTGTGTATCACCATTCCCTAAGGGAACAGATACTACACATGATCTTAGCCAAAAGGCCGAGAAGCATTTTTGCAAATGCTCCACAAGGAGACATGAAAGTCAAACGTGCTCGATACAAATTGGGTGAATTACAGGTTCTGGTCACCTATCAGACACCATGTTTTCCAACAGGCTTTAAGAGTCATGATTTTTGGTGGAATGTAGGAAAATATTCCAACACAGGGGAAATAATAAATTTTCTCCATGAAAAGGGATTGAACATTACAGGCAGTCCAAGCAGGATGTTGCAAACATTATATGGTTAGAATGTGTAACTGCATATTGCTTTAAGTTCAGATGAACAGGTGTTTTACCCACAATTGTATGAATGGAATGCGTCATTGCAATTACCTGCATACCTATTAAGTGGAAGTCATTGTACTGTATGGTGTAACAATATAAGCTTTATTGTTAAAAACATCACCAAGTGACCTAGTTTCATCTTTTATAACAAATGTGTAATGAGTATACCTTATTTCTCCTTATGAATTCGTTCAAACGTTTACCCGGCAATTAGAACATATCCGGAATATTAGCAACATGGGTTTTCATATATTGAGAAATATTTTAAGGATATTTACATTGCATCATTTATGTTATATTGAAGTAAATTTCATCATGAAGTTTAAAAGACAAGATGTTAAGTATTATGGAAATTTTAAGAAAGATTTGTTGATGTCATAGTCTATGGGGTCTCTTTTATGGTATGGAATATCTAGTACTTTGGTACTTTACTAGATCATTTCGGAGTGCATACCTAGGGTCACCATGCTATCGAGTCACATTTTGTTGATTTTCTTGAAGTGGATGTATATGATTCACAAGGTTTCAAAGCAGTTTTGAAACTACTGTATGCCTTCATTAAAGAGGAGGTACTTTGTAAATGAGTTTGTAATATTTTAAGGTTCTTTTTTAATGTACGATTTTTTTTTATGGAACGCTGAGGTGTTCTGTTCAGTTAAAAGATAACTAAGTCTAGTATTCTCTGATCTCTCCCCAATTCACGGCATGATTTCACTTTTGATATGTATGTATTATTGATGTATGAAATGCATAAATGTATTTTGTAAGAGATATTGCATATTTTGCTGTGTCATGTAACTTTCAGATACCTTAGTTATATCTCTTTTTTTTTAGATTACATATGATGTCATCAATATTGAAGAGGTACACAAAAAAATTTTCATGCAGATAGTGTCAATGTATATAACATATGATCATTTTTAATAATTCGTAACCAAGATGTTAACCTTTGAGATATATGAAGACCATTTATTGAGGTCAATGAATATTAGTGAATGTGGTTACAGTACACTACCTTTTTGAGATTATGATAAGTTAAAGCTGCATGATGTTAAAATTTTGGAGTATCCAAAAATTTTAAAAGATTGAGGGGGATGTTATGAAATAGTAATACCATCTCTTTGATGTTACCGAAAAGCTCCATCGAGATACCTTACAGGCCTCTTATGTATTTTATCTAGGTCATGGATTCAGTTTTCCCACGAGAAGTTTTTAACTATCTTATTGAATCTTGGTACAGGGCCTTTTCCCAAAATAGATTCCATTATGTCTGTGGAACATTCGAGAAGGTTCTCTCACGTGGTATGGAAGTTTCCATAGAAAGGGGATGGACTTCCAAACTCCCAACCAATCAGGGCAGATCAGTGCCAGCGCACTTATTTTTATATCGTTAAGTTAATATAGGATGGTCAGGTTATTGGCTGCCTTCTGATTATGCGCAGAGGGATTTGATAGAAGTAAGGTATAAAAGAAAAAGGAGGCCGAAAGTTTACGCACTTGGTCAGCAAATTTATCACTCCGCCGAAAGTTCATCACTTCCTCTAATTGCGTAATTGACGGAGTCAAGTCAAGTCAAATCATTGTAATTTAGTTTTATTTGTAAAGAGAATCGACAGAGAAGAAATTATACCGAATCATTAATCAAATCCTATCTCGTCAACTTGTTTTTTGTGTGAACTCATTGTTTTCTTCCGTTCGAGACATCTCCTGAAGAAGCATAAATACGGCATCAAGATATCCCAGTACCTTTCTATCGCGAGTTCCGATATAGTTTTACTATCGGAGGAAGCGGGCTCGACACAATATTACACTATGAGCCCATTCGATATCTTTTTCATTGACCTCCAATCCCATCAAATCCTTTACAATTTCCTTTATAATCAAGCACTCAGAAGACCTTAATTCAACTGCTTCCGGAATACCAAAGAAAATCGATTTCTTACGACGTGATCGATTTTCTAACATCTGAACTTTAGAAAAAGAATCGAACTCTCTGCCATTGATAGTTTTTCATCTATTTTAGTTACCCCTGTCTTATCTGCATTTAGCTTATAATCAGCTTTAATCTTCTCTACAGCATTCTCCATAAACTGAACCGACTCTGCCATATCGGTAATCGCCCCATTCATCGACTTCAGCTTCTCCTCCATCATTAAAAGTCGTTGATTCAAAGTATTTCATTGTTTAGGCATAGCTTGTAACTACATACAGTCCAGTTTCTCGTCCACTGTTCTGCTTGTTTTCTCTTTGTTCGTAACTAACTAATGTACTTCACGGTTAATATAGTGTCCTTCGTTGGGTCTCGTTACTATACAAGGACGTCACGAGCATTGTTAACGGATTAACTTCTGGTCCCTTCCCGGTTCGAAGGGGAGTCTGTCAGGGTTGTCCCCTCTCCCCGTTGTTGTATGTTCTCTTCAGCGAAACGCTCAGTACCTCGCTGGACAGATGCTTGGGTTTTCGACCCTTCAATGTACCGGGTGGGGCTAGAGTTAAATGCGTGCAGTATGCCGATGACGTCACTTGTATTGTCTTGGACCTCGCCTCCTTCAAGCCTTTATCGAAGGTTTTGGCCACCTTCCAAGAGGCTACTGGTACCAGACTCAACAAGTCCAAGACCAAAGGGCTGCGTTTAGGAGGTTGGCGCGGCCAACGCCTCCCGTTCGATGGTACTTGGTCAGATGTCATGATCAAGGTAAACGGCATCTGGCTAGGTTATGGTGCCCCGGAGGCCACCACTTGGGCCGAGAAGGCTGATCAGGTGGAGGCTAGACTCGACACATTCAGTCACAGGTGGTTCTCCCTCCCTGGGAAGGTTAGTTGTTAATAGTTTTATTGTTCCTCTCCTTTGGTATCCTGGTACGGTGATCGCCGCACCGGATCATGCCTTGGTGCGATTGGAGAGGATAATTTTTTTATTTCATTTCGGAAAAGCGCAAACCAAACCTTGTGAAAAGGACCGTTCTGTATAAGACCCCCTTGAGCTGTGGGCTTGGTTTGGTCCACCTACCATCTAAACTGTGCTTTCTCCTCTTGAAAGGTGTTTTTGTTCTTTTTGAGAATCCTTCGTTTCCCTTTGCCTTTTTTGTTAGGTTCTGGGGTGGGTTTCTTTTTCGACACCGCTGGCCCGGATCCTTTTCCAATAACCAGCCAAAGGCGACACCGACACGCCCTTCTGGGGTGTATACTCAGATTGGTGACTCACTTCGTAGAATCAAAGAGGAGGGTGGGCCACATGTTCTGCTTAACGTGGCCCCCTCTGTGTTATACCCACCATTGTTTCGTTCAATGCTCGCGCATGTGTGCCCGTCGGCTTGCCAAACCGCCATCTCTCCAGATGTGTGGCGGTCTGTGTGTTGTAAGTCACTAGATAGCCGTCTCCGGGACTTGGCGTGGAGGATTGCTCATCACTAACCATTTTCGCCTAGTCAGGTGGCGATTAGGTGATGGGATTTGTCCCCGTATGGGTTGTAAAGCCGTCGAGACTATGCAACACCTTTTGCTGGAGTGTCCCTTTGTCCGGTTGGTGTGGGAATGGTTTCACGACTTCCTTATTGGTGTTATTGGTTGCACACAGTGGGCCATTAGTAGTGATTTTGTTTGGTATGGTTTGTTGCCCCTGTGTGCCCAACCTGGGTTAGGGATCTGCTGTTGTTGTTTGCCGCTGTCATCAGGAGACACATCTGGAACAGCAGATGCTGCGTAGTTTTCGATGGGGACGTCTGGAGGGCAGAGGATGTTGCCCCCCTCGTGCAAAGTGACATTAGGTTGCGCATGGGACATGCACGGCTTCCCGACACTGCCTTTCGTAGACGCTGGCGCAAGCCTGTCGTCTACTATCGGGACGGCGTTCCCCGGATGAAATTTCGAGTGAGTTAGTTGTGTGGTCGTTAAATAATATGGGTTGCTTTGAGTTTTTCTGTTTGTGGTTTGGGGTCGGCTATTTGTAGTGTTTTATTTGTTTTGCTTCTGTTGGCCTTTGGGTACGTGTCCTTTTCGCGTCACGTTAAACGCTGCGTTAGTGAAAGATTTGTGTTTGTGGGTTTCAGTGGGGTTTTGGTTGTTGTTTTTACAGAGTGGTATTGGTTTTGTTTCTGTTGACCTCTGGTCCGTGTCCGTTTTCTTAGCACGTAAAAAGCACAATATAGTGTCCTGACGGAAATTATTCTGTCCAACAGTGTACAAGCATGGCATACGTATAGGCTATATAGCAATATAATGTACATTTTCATAGCCTATTTAAGCCTAGGTTAAACTCTTACGTTTTGTTTTCTTCTTTTCTTCAAAGCAGGGTTTCTGTATATGAAAATATCAAATTATGTACAGTTTCGCATCTATATCCGTACAGAGCGTCCATAACAATCATACACACGGATAAAAATATAAGACTACATATAAAGCAAATCAAACAGGAGCTGCGTTGACTGTGACGTTCCCCTAACGGCAGCCATCTTTCTTCTTTCAGCAGTCTTCATAGACACTGCTGTGACAAAATGGACTGCTGATGATTTACTGAGTCTAGCAACGTTAACAATTCGTGTTAGAACAACATTTGCTAACCGCTGAAACGTCTTTGGTCCAACCAAGTTCTTTGGGGAAAAAAGAAATCAAAAGTACTACACTAGAACCATGTTAACTGCGGTTGATTAAATCATGCCTAAGTGTGGACCATTTTGTGAAAACAAGTTACTTCCAATGCCAGTGTCTGCAGTGTAAGAACTTTCAATTACAGTTACCACGTGCATACCTCACAACTTTCCCTAACACAGAAAGCCGGTAGGCTAGTGCCAGTATACTACTGTACATCGGCCTAATTAAATTGCAACCCACAGTTTCACATGCCTTTTTGCATTCCCAGTGTACCCTAGGGAGGCCTATGTGACAACATATAAGCCTACAGTGCTTTCCTTTTCAAAACTCGTTTGTAAGAATTAGTTACACTAGAGTAGAGGATAACCTGTCTTATGATAATATTGTGGTGGTGATCAAGAAGAGAACCACGGTAAAATCATGATAATATGTCATTCAAAAGGTATTAGGTGAAAAAAATCGAGCAAACTAGTACTGGACCTACGCATATGTCAAATCAAAGGACCAATGGCCTATATTGCGTTTGGATTCTTAATGTACTACTTCTACTAGGGCCTAGTACTAGTTCAGCGAAAACAGTAGTTATCGCCTTCGTTATACTTGTTTGGTCACACTTAAAATGATGCATTAATTATGGGGAAGGTCTCTTCCTCTTCAATCTATTGATGCACCGTTCAACCCTCTGTTTGTCTTGACCATGTTCTGAGATTGGAATTTGCTAATTGGTTTGACGTGAAATGCACATGTAGCATTTCAAGGCGTTTTCATACCCCGTAGGAACTGACTTACTGGAAGTCGCTACGAACGCCATGTTGGTTTGACACTACTGTACAGACTAGCCTAGTTATATTTCGCGAAAACAATGACGGTAGTACTACAAAACAAACACGTTTCTCATCACCCCTGTAAAGAAGCATTTTTTAAATATTAACGAATGAATTTTCATCTATAATTGCGAGTCAAAGGCCAAGTTGTTGCCCTGTGAGAGCTACATATCCGTTCAGATACATTTTCTCTTGACGATGTTACTGTTTTCACGTCCACCCCTCGATGTGCGTCACAAACTTGATTACTGCCTAATGTAGCAAAAACTAAATAACATTACTCTGACATACTTTTCAGGCCCAGTCACACTATAGCGATTTTTTATCGGAATACTATCCGATTTTCCCAGAGGAATCGAAACAGCCAGTTTTTCGTTCGGGTCTTCTAGCCACAGTGATAAAGGACCTGATTTGCTATCTGTTGAGCCATTCCGATGTGGAATAGCCCTCCCCTAACTTTTGATATTGACTCCGTTTCCTTTTACCGGATAGCTATCCGATTTCTTTTCCGATTTTCATCGTTTTTCGATGTGACGTCACTTCATAATGTAGTCCGTTCCAGAACCCCTCAGATTTGGATTAGGTATTCGAATACTCCACTGCATTCATTACATTTACTACCACAAACCTCACTCTTCGTCCTAAAATCTGAAAAATCGGACCATATTCCGATAAAATACCGCTGTAGTGTGACCGGGCCTTAAATCTAATCATCTCTGTACACCTCATTAAACCATAAGCTGAATAAATAACATAATTGAAACTGTTTGCGCACAAACCGCCATTGTCTCCTTTCAACACAACAAGTAGGGAACACACAGACCAATACATGGCTCAGCCATTCAGCTCATTTGGCCCAGAGTAGGTCCTTTTTTGGCAGGTAAACTAAATCATCTCAAAATAACAATGTGTCGATGCAAGTAAGAAGGCCTAAAGAGCGCCATTGATGACTGACCTTAGCTATAGGCAAACAGATAGTGCTGAGATGGTAACTTTTGGGAAGTGCCATCCTCCGGCCTTCGCCCACACTAATTGGTGATGACATGAATACCTTTGGCTGTATTTCATTGGGGATGGGTTAATAAGCCAGTTCAGAGTTACTGCGGTGTAGTACAGGTCAAAGGCCACTGGGGTAGTCCAGTTGCTTATACTGATTACGTAAACTAAACAATACACACAACTGACGCTCAACGATCGCAAAATTTTATCTATCATTGGTGGTTTTCTACTGAAATTTCAAGATACAAGAATTTGTATGGAGAGCCCAACAACTATAGACGAATTTAAAATGTGGAAAGTCGAGAGACTAAAGCAGTTTCTGAAAAAAACCAAACCTCAAAGTGAGCGGAAGAAAGGATGAACTCGTGGCTTTAGCGTACGCCGCTGTGCACATGAACACACCGCAGGTAGCGGATGCGCGAGAAGAAAAAGCAACAGATTACAGTGCGATTTTGAACGTGGAGAACGAAGTGCTGCCTGACCCGTTCAAAGATCTTGAAAACGGATGGGAAGGAGAAGATTCTGTACGAAAATGGCCACCATGCATGTACTTCGATATTGCACAATATCTAAGTAACATAGACAATGTTGAGCTATGTCAAAGACTCATGTCTGATTATAAAGAAGAGAAGGCATATCTACCTGGAATCTGGTTGGCTTGGTGAAATGTTTGACCATGTAA
Source organism: Apostichopus japonicus (assembly GCF_037975245.1). Classification (NCBI taxonomy): domain Eukaryota; kingdom Metazoa; phylum Echinodermata; class Holothuroidea; order Aspidochirotida; family Stichopodidae; genus Apostichopus; species Apostichopus japonicus. The sequence continues at coordinate 15,918,248 of NC_092577.1, forward strand.
TGAGAAAAGCAAGTTCTGTTTGCTGAAAGCTGAGTGTAGGCCTTCTCAACGTATCAATAACATTTCATGGCAAGCTTGGATATGTCTTGAGAAATTGACAGGGAGAGTCATTCGTGGATATTGCACCTGTTTTGCTGGGTAAGTTACAGGAGTAGGCCTAGTATTTTAAGAAAATAACATCAGGTTATTTAGGTCATGGACTCATGGCATGTACAACAGTACATACGCTCATGAAGTATCTATATTTTGCCAATAAACAGGCCAAATAATACCCTAGCCTATCAAATGACAAGCAAATGAAACAAATTACTGGACAGAACTGCTGAAATTCAAGGAGAATTTGAAGCTGTAGGCTTACATAGACTTCACTATCAACATACATAGTACAAGTACACTTTTCAATTACTAACTGATTCTACTTCCATTTGTTTCGATATTGTTTTGTTGCCACACATGCTATGCAGCTATGTATTAGAAAATTCACTATATTGACCTATCATTATCATAGGCTTGGATCTTCCTGCAACCATATTGGAGCTATGCTCTTCAAGGTGGACCTGGCCTGGAGGACTGAAATCACCCAGCAGTCTGTCACAGAAGAACATTGCTCATGGAACCGCTATGGCGCGAAGAAACAGGTTGAACCAAAGAAAATACAGGACATGGCTTGGAGTAAAACTCATTTCTCAAAGCATGGTTCGTTCATATTACTTAGCCAAATATCTCAGGGATTCAATAGTGATCACCAAATTTGAATAAGAGAAAATTGGAACCCCAAGAGTGAAATTGCTTGGGCAGAAATACACTTAAAAGTATGGTTGAAATATATATGCGTGAATGGCATAGTTCTGATTTTTTTTTTTCACCTTAGGTATACAGTCACCTATCAACCCCTGCGGAGCGATAACTCGTCAACCCCACTCACAAACGGAACAAGTTGTGAGATTTGGATACATTAACAAATGTACTGATGCCCACTTGTCCAGAAGTCTGCTTCTTGCAGTATGCAAATGAAGGTAGGCAGGTTCCTGAATATACTCCTGAAAGCGACTTCAATGTGTCTGGGTCATGGGAAGTCTCATCTACGCCACACATTCCATCAAGCCTAGCCAGACTTGCGTCCAATTATGAATCTGCCGAAGCTTTACTACAGTACCTCCCAACTCTGAGCGGTGATGATGTAATCCACATCGAGACTGAAACCAGGGGCCAGGCCAACAACCCAACCTGGATAGCTCAGAGGAAGGACAGGATAACTGCATCCAAGGTCCATTCAGTTATCACTCGTGTGAGGACTATTAGGGCGTCCGAGACTGAAGTAGACACTTCAAGGTTGGTGAAACTAATTTCAGGTACGACTCCACTGAATCCTGATCTACCCGCACTGAAATATGGCAGAGAGATGGAAGGGCAGGCCCTGGTTTGTGGCCTTTTTGTATACCCAAAGCATATTTACTTGGCAGCCACTCCAGATGGTATTGTGACCTGTGAGTGTTGTGGAACCGGTCTTCTTGAGATTAAGTGTCCTCTCTCTTCAGCCCACACAGTTCCATCAGCTGAGTGTCTTCCATACTTGATGGAGGACAACACTGGTAACACTGGTAAGTTCAAATGCAGCTTGGTGTAACTAAGAAGAATTGGTGTGATTTTTTGGTATTCTCAAGTCATGGATATGTTAGAGAGAGGATAGTTTTTGATGAACAGATCTGGCAGGAGATTTTAATGTCCACAAATTGTTTTTTTTTTATTCAGTTGATGTACACACACTTGTTGGCAGGAACAGTGAGCCAGTTTAGCATAAGTTGCACGTCACACAGCAAAGTTAAGGGAGTTATTTACTGACCCATTCACCATTTAATAATTAAGTCTTTTAGTTGGCAGTCTCATGGAATAAAACTGATGACAGAAATAATGTTAAAATCGCATTTATTGACTACTTACTAATAGACTCAGTTTGTAACATGTGACACCTGAACATACTTTCGCAGAGTTTATGGGAAAAACAAAACATATAGAAATTTAAGGCACAAGCTTGAGATGGCTCATGGTGAATACTGTTGTTTATAACAATTAGTTTACACACTTATGAAAGAATGAATGGAAGGAATAAAAATGCATAGAAATTAAAGTTGAACACTGGCACTTTTCAATGTTCTAATGCACATGTATGGCACTTGATGTCTAACGGTAAATAAAGTTAAATAAAATATGTAACATGGAAAATATAGGAATGCATACACTTAATGTGAATATTTCTTGTATGCACCTGAAGGTGAAATGAAGGTTTCTATAAAAAGGATTAATGGAAAAGAAGTGAAATTCCAAACTATATAGTTATAGCTCTCATCTGAAAGAATAATACTGTCAGGGAAAATAAAAATGAAAAGAAGGAATGGAAGGAATAAAAATGCATAGAAATTTCAGTTGAACACTGGCACTTAGATAGATTGTAGTTGGCTTTCGTGGAGTGCAGACGTGTTTCGCTCTCCATCTGATAACAGCTATTTCTTCACTGTACACACAGAAAAGAATGTGGGTAAATAAACCCAAATAAGTGAGTACATCTTGTCTTCCAAACTACACAAATAAAATGGGTAAGATTAGTGTTCATGAGTACTTTTACTATATGCAGTGTTTACACTTAAACACAGGTAACATCGGTATTTTAAGGTGTTGATGAGTACCTTTAACTGTGTATTGTTTACATTGAAACAAGTGTTTAGAATCACTCGTCCACAGTTCCAGCGATTTTCTGTCTCCCAAACGAAACAACATGTTTATATTTAGGAACCAAGAGTACTTCTTTTAGATAATAAGTTTATTCCTACTCTATCCTTATGAGTATTTCTACGATAAATGCAATAACCAAACAGTAAAAGGAGCATTTCTGTTTCCATTTGTTTATTTTCTCAAACTCAAACAATAACTCGACAACTTAGCATGGTTATAGTGTATAGACCAGGAAAATGTCCTTAAACAGAAAATAAATAACATTTTATGGATTTTCCAAAAATGTAGATGGGTCGTGAATTTCTTTCCACACTTAAAATACTTTTTGATAAATATAACGAAACTCTTCTATTGCAGACCTTTTTGGGACTTATAGGGTGGTTAACTTGCCTCCCCCTTTCTGAGGACCCTTGAGCTATGTTTTAAAACATTACTTTATCACTGGTAGAATTTAAAATGTATATATTGATATGCTGATATGACATAATATTTAAAAAAATACTAGTGGTACAAAAATCTGAATGGGTCATAGAACCAAAGATTCTAATAATAGCCCCCATTTTAACTATACCTCAAACCATGTTTTCTAGCTCCATGATAAAACACCATAAATCCAGCCCATTCTGGATCAGCTCCTGCTTTGATAGAATTCTGAAATATGCCATACTGTTAACAAGCAACGACTCAGCTGTAATATCACACTTTCCTGATGTTTAATCTTTTTTATCTCATCCAATACCTCTCTTTTCCTTTTAACTACCTGGCATTGTCTTATGAAATCAAAGTAGATATGAATTATTTGAAATGGAATGAAGCATCATGCGTTTGAATGCATAACTCGGAAAAGTTGTGCATGCATGGATCATAACATGTTTCAGTCCTCTATTAACAGGAAAAGTCTTTAGAACATGTACTTAAAATCCTGCAACTAAAAACAACAATAAAAAATTGAAAAAGAAAGATCCCTGAAAATATAAATCTAGCTTATTGAAAATGTTGAGTCAAACAACTTTTTGCATTTCATGTCAGCCTCTCTCATGAACCTTAGTTGGAATGGTACAACTTACACAAGGATCTGTGATAATGAACTTAGAACGAACCAGTACAAAAGATTAAAGTATACCACAGAAACAATGATTGAAAATACATCTATAACAATATCGTCATACAAACGCCTTTGTTGGATAGTATTCATTTCTACTGTCTTTTCATCACCAAGCTTTCTAATAAACGTCTAAGATACCTGTAAGGCTATTCTACCTGCACATATGAGAACCTGGAAATGATTATAATACCAGAATCCATTAAGAATATCCTTTCTATCACTTACAGTTCTAGAGATATTTTAGAGGATAGAAAAAGCTGAGATTATGAATCTATTTTCAAGAAACATTCTGGACTTGTGTTCATGTTATCTGGAAAGACTATACTGTAGTTTAGAAGGTAGGTTAAGTATGTTGTCCTGTTCAGAAGATGAAAATTGATGCAAAAATAACTTATAATTATTATATGTCCAGAAGCATATCACATCACAGAGACAGCATATGGAAAAATTCTTCATTCAATTTGAAAGAAATTTATACTATTTCCATAAATTTGTGACTTTTTAAATTCAACCCCCTTTCATTGAAATTTATGAAACATTTGTAAATCTACATTTTCTGAGATTGTCATTTTTGCAGTAAAGCACATCAGATTATGCACTTTTCATCAAGGTTCTATAACTCTTTATGAAAATTTCCTCTATTTTGAAGACATTTCTAATAATATGAAAATGAAGAGAGCTGACACAGTCCAAAAAGTGATTTCCAAAAATGTACCTCATAATTAAAAGGAAGTAAGATGTGAACTACCCTACAGTACTTAACAACACAAATTTCTCACAATTTTTTGTCCGTTTAATGTCCATGATGACATTCTACAGAATGTCAGATATAACATGTCCTTGTACCTGTGGTAATATCTGAAGTTAAATAAAAGTATGTTGCAACAAGAGCCCCCTGTAAGTCATCAGAGGTTTTATAACTTTTCCTAAAACTAATTACTTATAATTAAATGAACAAAAAGGTAAGTGTGAACTTTCAACTACCGTATTACAGCACTTTAAACTTTTGCAGGTCTGTTGACAATTTTCTTAGGATTTTGTGTCCCTGTTTCGCAAAATATCTTTAGTTTATACATGACACAAAGTTGCCACTGAAAGTCATCAGTAGTTGTATAACTTCATTCAACAATAAAGGAACTATAACTTTTCTTGAAACTAACATCAACGTGAACAAAAGAGTAAGTAAGGTGTGCAGTTTCAGATTCCAGATTAAGGCACCTTAAAGATTTTGAGGGCTGTTGAAAATTTTCGTGGGATTTTGATTCCCTGTTCAATGTCCAAGATGACTATTTGCAGAAAGTCTAACAAAGATCCAGAGGTAGTGTACCTAATGTCAAATGCAAAGTATGATGCAACAAGAGCCAGCAGAGCGTCTGCATGATTGTCAGAACTGGAAATGTTACATCCTTCACAGATTATCTTGAAGCTTGTACAGGTCACAAAGTTGCCACTGTAAGTCATCAATGGTTTAATAACTTTCCTGTGGTCATGTAAATTAAACAGCATGAGACATAGTTAGAGTCAGAGATTAGGTGTGTACAAGCTTTTTTATAGCACATACAAGAAAAGCCATACCTTCATCTTAATGTATATAAATAAAATTAGGCACTTATGTACCATGTTTACATAAGCTAGTAACTTCAATACACCCACACGTGAAACAAAACGACAACCTGTTGTTGAAATAGAAAATCCAAATTTACCCTAAAGGCCAAAGAGTTGATACCACTGACGTTTGTAAAATCAATCACACCCAAACCGAATTAACACTTGATGTATGTGAAGTGCACAGATTACAAAATAGAAGTAGAATCATTTTGGTACGCTGATCAACCAGCCAAGGAACTGCACCACCATAAAATTGTCACCTCATGTTGCCAAGACATGCAAACACTGCCACTGAAAAAGAAATTAGTGGTAACCCCTAAGTAGCTTATGAAAAACATTTGCTGTGATCTTTTAAAGGCTAAAACGATTGTGCCAAGCAATCCTGGACAAAAGTAGTTGGCACACTTTTCCCTTCCACCCTCGTTAAATGTTGGAAGTCGTCTGAACATTATTGAAAAAAATTTCAGCTCCAACATTGAAGCGGGTGGAGGGGGAAATGTGCCAACAGTTATGTCCAGGATTGTCTGAGAAAATTGCATAAACGCTACCAGACCCTATATTGCAAACAAAAATGATAACAAAAATTATGTTCTCTTTAATAGAATTGACATGATAGTGGACTTAAAATTAAAAGACTTAACAGGAGAACCAGCAGATGTACAGGTTGACAGTTCTCATTCATCAAGGAGGACATGCGATTGTCAAAGTCAAGTTTGAAAATCCCCAGGTTTCATATCCCGCTTACAATCTACATCCTCTGCGATGTCCATTCTGTCAATCATGTCATTTAAAGTAAATAAATAAATGTATATGTAAATATATATGTAAATATATATATATATATATGTATATATATATATGTAAATATATATATATATATATTGTGAGTATCATACATCTAAAAGATATATGATTTTATCATTTCTCAGAAGGTGACTTACCAAGGTTGCCTCATCTTCCATCAGCAACTTTCTGTTTGATGAAAACACTGATGGCAACAGCCACGCTGCTGTAGCAATCTTGATGTCTAAATCAAAAAGCAAATAACATTACAGTTACTCATTTTTATCTCCATATTTCATCCTTTAGACTACTTAAGCTTAAGCTTAAGAAAAATCAATGCTGGCATTTTAATTTCCAAGTCATTGAGAGGAATGCACAATAGGAAAAGAAGATTGGTACCATTCATACCAGCACTATCCACCTCTCCCTACTACTCCATAATTAGAACTCCAGTTTGGTCTTTTGACTTCCTACATGTAAAAAGAAAACTGTCTAGTGAGACTTCTCAGGCCTTTAGTATGGCCCAAGGCTCTTTCATGAATTTAAGATATTTAATTATGATTTTCATTTTATTCTCTCCTTTAAACTTTAGAACCATATTAAAACGTTGATAAAGAAGATATTATCATTAAGATATTCACCATCTTTTGTTTCATCTTGATCCGCAGCTTCCAGTAATGTAACACCCTCATTTAAAAAGTCCTGATCTTCTTCATTTAACTTGTAATATAGAAGTGCTGGGTAGTATCGCATGAGCCCTTCTTTCATGGCTGTCTTAAGTCCCCCCCCCCCCTCTGCCTGTCACTCTTCCCAGCTCATTACAAACCTGGCGAAGAAAACAAAAACAAAATGGTCACATTTTTCCAGCCATGAAACAATTATCTGTTTATATAGTTGTGTAAAAGAATAGGAAAGTTTGGTGGCTATAATAGTTGCTTTACAGTAGAAAGTTCTATAATGATGACAAAAAAGGAAATCATTCCAGATGAAAATAGAACAATTAGAAATACAAATACATAATGGACAACTGTAGCACATGACAACAGTTGAATAGGGATAATTTACAGTTTGAATTAATGGTTACAGGCTGAGGAATTTCTCACATGGATTGAGCGGAAATAGTGTGGGAAAATTTGTGACTGAGAGGACCTCCTCATTGCTATTGTCTATTGTTAGCATACCTTACAGGCAGTACCTTACATACTGTACAGTAAGTTCACCTATTTACAACATTTTAATCAAATGCAGGAAATGGTGGTGACACATTGTATTTTGCAGTCTTTGTACCTTGTGATGAAAATCAGCCAAACTTCTGCGAAAATAACCGCCAAAAAATTCGACCAAATTTTATAAAATTTCAAATGATGATAAGCCAATATGGCATATCTGCAGGAAACTCACCTCTTGAAAGTTGAACAAATATGGATATTCATCTCTAATCATGTGAACAGATGGTCCATCTTTTATGAAGTTCCTCCTGATTGAAAATGTTAGCTCCATCGGTTTTGGAACTTTTTCCATATTGGGCTTTCTTTTCATCTTCTCATCTTTCATCCATCTGTGAGAGATTGTTACAAATGAACAAACAGAATATCACACTTCTAAGATCACTATACAAATACTACTACTACTTATGTGAGATTTTCTGTAGTATCAACCCAGACCAAATTTAGCAATGAAACATCACTACCACTTTTTTTGTGGTACGGGAAAAAAAACATTAAAAATGAAAGATTTCCTGACAAGATTTTCCAAATAATCGGCTGGAAAATATATAGTTCATGTGACCAAGTCTATGGAGCATAAAATATCATCTTTTTTCCCTCATTATTAACAATCATTCAGGCTCATTATCTGATATTTGTTGCTAATTTTAATATGTTTGGACCACTTTAAAAAATTTTGGGGGGGAGACCATATGGCCCCATATTACTATGCCACTGTGTACAAATGTTTATTTCTTCATGTATTAGATAAACATTATTTGAAAAAATTTGTTGACTACCCATCCCAGCCCAGTATCTGACTTACCCACAAATGTTAGGCTCAATTCAACTCAATAAAAGGAAAACAAACTTTGGCAAGAACAATGTCTCAGGGCAAATTCCAGTTGTGTGCCAAACATTATTTACAACCAGTGCTTAATGGCACTGGGGGGGGGGGGTAAACAACCTCTGATATGACATACACAAGGGAGGCACTTCAAGGGGTTAAAACGAGTTGTTCTGAATTGACCAACCTTGCCTATATTAAGCCTGCACTTTCAGGCAGGGGGATTTTTGCCAACTTTTCAAAGCTACGTTAAAGTCATGCAGTGAATACAAGAAATTCAAATTCATCAAAATAATCACATGATTACTTTTTATGTGTTTACCTTTGGTGTTCCGCTAGGGTTTTCTTGGTTTCACCAGCAGGTATACTGAGAGCATCTTTAGTTGTTATCTGCCTTTTCCTTGAGTAATCTCCACCTTTGGCTTCTTCTGGCTCCAAATGCTTCCGTTCAATTTATCTGATAAACGATGCCGCCACGCCATCTATGTAAGCAATAAAGATAATATAAGGATTTTATGAGCAGCATACTGTCTAACTGAAATACTAATTTTGAAAATTAATTTACAGGACTTTTTGAAGTGTTGTGTCCTCTTTAAGCATGATCCTTGACTTAAGCTGGCAGTTTCCATCTGGATATTGATTAGTATAAATGATGAAATAAAAATGGAGATCAAATCATGTACTTATTATTATCATGTGAACCTCATTATTGATGATCATCAAATGGAAACATTGTTTATCATGTTTCAACAAATGAGTTGAAATAGAAGAACACCCTTTACATGTTACACACTTCTGTAATTAGCATGGAACAATTTGTTTTCTGAATATTGATAAGCAATTCTTGAAAATATCTCAAATTGATTTGCATTTCATTAATGCAAGTTTACAATACCATCTCTGAAAAAATGATTGGCAAGATACTTATTTTCACTCATTATTTGTAGCTAATTGCTATGCTAATCTGAACAAATTGCCCACCCCCCCAGTCATTAAAGGTATAAAGACAGATAGGAGCAACCTATGCTAAAAAGATAACAAATGTGAAGAAAATCCTGAAAAACAAAAGAAAAATCATCAAATTGGTTAAAAATTGGCCATTATAGAGCTTTTCAAAGATTTTGCATAAAATTGGCATAAATTATGCAATTTTTTTATGTCAAAACAGGACAAGAGGTTATATTCTTATTGTGACCCTTTGTTTATGAACCACTTCTAATCTTCCTGATATACCCGATATGGTTCTTCTCCGGGGAATGTGCCCACTGGCATACCGGTAACCAATTTGAAACTTGAGAAGACATTTCGAGCAATTTTTAGGTTAAAGGATACATTATAAGGGATTACAAAGGTTTATCTAATATCTTCTTGTTTGCGTGTCACATTTTTGGAATACATTAAAAAAATGTGAAACTTTCATCGCTCATATCTTGAAAACTACACATGCTATTTTAAAAATTCAAAGACTGTCAAACTCAGAAGTTGTTATTCTATTCACTTGTAATTTCATCCCTATCTGTCCATATACCTTTAAAGTCCCTCAAATAATTTAATGCAGCACTTAATAACTTAAATAAAAGTTGACAGCTTAAAGATCACCCACTCTTGGCTTTGTAACCTAATTATATACACCATGATGAAAAGCAAATTTTATATGTAGTTTTTTATATTATACCTTAACAGCTTGGTTTAAAACTTTGAGGGAGTGCAATACAAGTGAGAAATAACCTACCCAGTTGTCACCAATAACGGAGGTCTCTGCTAACATCGGATACTTGCTCACAAGTAGTTTAGGAACTTCTTCATACTGTTTGGAACTTGGGTAGCTGAAATACAAACATCATGATATTGTAACAATGTATTCATGTATAAGGTTAGTGGACGGGGACAGTTTTATGCACATTTGGCAACAAGAGTCTACACTATCATTTTCTTGAGTGGATACAAAATTTGGGATTCCAGCAAATAATACAGTTAACGTAATATTTTGTTATATGCTTTATTTGAACAGAGTTAACTTGAATGGGTGATTCTTCCACTTAAACTGTTTTGCTTACAAAACATATCTAAATAAAAGGGAATATAACTGTTGTACAGTTACTAAAGTCAAGAATAGCCACATATGGCCCAAAATAAAAAACAAATTAAAACTTAGCTCAATCAAAAACTTCCATAACTGACAGCATCATATTCTGGGCAATTTTAGATGATTTACCAATAATGAAACAATTGGTGAAGAGCTTTAGGAGTATTTGGTGAAATGACAATGGAAATTAATATAAAAAGTGTTTATGAGAACTCTCATGCAAGGCACATACAAACTGATGAGATGGGAATTAGGGACTTCCGGGCCAGATAGTTTGATATGGCAAGAGTACAAATGCCTTGATTAGTGATAAGGTTCAGTTCAGAGGTTCTAAGATATATAGGAAATACAAAGCTAAGACTCATTTACATGGAATACTTCAGTCCTTTATGTAAAAGGTACAGAATTTCAATATCAGCAATTTAGATAATTGAGCTACATATTTGAACTGAATCATGTCCATAGTGTGGATTACCTAGCCATAAAATCAAATACATTTTCACATTTTAAAAAGTCAGCATTCTATTTCTATGAAACTTATCTGTTGGGGACCATACATGTACTGTGTATGTACACAGGAGCAAAATTTTTAAAACTGAGTGAAGAATATCTGTAAGGACTCTTGTGAACAAAAATGACGTCATCTCCTTAACTGGTTACTACAAAAACATAATCTGAGACCATTATTAAACATGTCTGTCAGCAATACAAAATGCTAGAAGCTTGGCTTGTCATCCACTGAGTAGGACTTGCATCTTACAATTCCTTCATCCCTGGTCCTTGCTGCCCTTGGGCCTGCTCTTTGTCAGATAGCAAAGATCGTCTTTGGCAGGTTGGTGAACTATTCTTATTTTGCTGAATTATCTCACAGCAATTGAAATAAAAACATTTTTGGAAGGATTTTTGCTGACCTTGTACCCAAATGGTACACCTTGTTATAACAGATATAAACAGAAAGAGAAGAGGGGAGAAGTAAAGCCAGGTAACAATTGATTTTACGAAATAATTTACTCACAGCACATACTGCAGCATGTTGTCGTATAGTATTTGTGTTATTTGTCTTTTCATTTTGCTTGTAGGCTGGGTTGTATTCATTTTCTCCTTGAGATAGGCAGGAAACTGGGATAAATCAAATTTTCTGGGCCATGGTTGAAACTTTGTGGTCTGCCTTCTGTCAAAAGAAAAGAGCAATGACCTATTTAATGTAATATATCCTACTGTTCAGGGTTTGACAATTCCTGACGTCAAGGTCGTCATGACCACCACACTGGCAAACTTGGTGACCAAAATTTATAGAAAGAGTAATATAGACCGTATGCATTATAAAAATTTGTTAACCACATTGTGGAATTTGGCAACCAAATATTTAAAGGAAGTGTCAATGCTTGCTACTGTTTAATGCTTCTTAAGAGTTACAGGTATCATGGACAGGTAGGGATTTATCATTCAGTTTAAAGAGCACAAAATTAGCACACTGGTCTTTAAATGGTCAAAATAGCTGCTTTAGTTTTTTGTAGTTATAATCATTTAATTATTGAAAACAAAGTCATCCCACAAGGATATGATGATGTATCAGTTTCAGTTTTGAACATTTTATTTCAGCCAAAGTAATTTAAATATACATACAAAAATGTATCCAAAAATGAACATACAAAACTGTATCCAAAAATCAAATACGAAAAGTTAATATATAGGCTGAGGAGATTTCGCTGAAACTACTTAAGGCTTATAATGCAAAATCACCTTTGAACAAGAACCACACAAAATTCTTTTCAGAAACTACTTTATTTTTCTTTTCTAAATTTAAGACACCAAAGATCCAATTTACTGCCACATAATGTTTGAGGGTTATAATAACATTCTTCTTTTGTCATATTGGTCAGGCACACTACTGTAAAACATTAATTATTAGAGAAAATAAAACAATAAGTTAACAGGTTCAAATGTCTTGTTGTGATGTCACAAGATATTGTGCAATTAATGCAAATCAGGCACCAAATCTTTAAAATGCTCTTATTTTGAACCTACTTTCATGGAATTTTTTGTTGTTCTCATGGTTTGCATTATATTTCAAACCATATTAGCTGATGTTGTTGGTACCTGTCCATGCACCTTTAATCATGGAAATATGCAATTTTTTGGGGTAATTATGTATTATCACATTATCTTGTTCATTAATTGACCAAGTACATCCAAATTTGCCATGCCTACAGCCCATCATGTTACCCACAGGATAGCCTTATTAAATAAAATATATATTGAAACTACATATTTTCATAATCAATTATGCAAATATGCCTTTTAATACTCATATATTACACACACTAATCAATGGAAAGTATCTTTTTTCCTGACATCTGTCAGGAAAATGTGCTATAACCCTGCAACCATAAACACGATGGTTACAGTTTGGGTCCCAAAGTATGCAGGAGAAAAGAAAGAAGTCATGAAATTTCAAGGGTAAAAGCTACAGTACCGCTGACGTATAACTCCGCGTAGACGTATACTCTACGTTTATCTACGCGATTATAGATATGATATACCTCGTATTATGCTTCCACCCGAAGGTGCTTCAGCAGACTAAGGAAATCCTTAGTCGGAAATTATTGAGGCTGCAAGTTTTTGTGCGTGGAAGGACACCGGCGAATCTCGCCTTCTCTTTTCGAATAGTGCCCTGAAGTAACGAGGCAGGGGTGTGTAGTCCTGCTCCCGGGACCGCAATTTAACGTCCCCTCCGAAGGAATTGAGTACCGCTTTCCACGTGTAGCCACCTTCCTACCACGAGAAAGGAGCGGGTGAAAATTGGTGTCAGTGTCGACACCGAGGTTTGAACCAGGGACCTCAGGTACTGCAGACGTGCACTCTCCCGTTCTGCCAC